>NC_090378.1:56209381-56840155 GCF_036365525.1 Heterodontus francisci
GCTTCAATTGATTTTTGCAGAAGAGATTTGCAAACTTCGACCATGTAGAAGTGTTGCCCAATTTCACTCCTGAAAAGTCTGGATCTAATTTTTACACCATGTCTCCAATCCTAGACTCCCCAACCAGTGGAAATATTTTCTCTCTATCTGCCCTAACTGTCTCTTTAATATCTTGAAAATTTTGATCAAATCATTCCTTAACCTTCTAAACCCCAGGGAATACAACTGTAGTAAGTTTAATCTCTCCTCGTAGCTCAACCATTAGAGTCCAGGTATCATGCTAGTAAATCTGCACTGCACTCCCTCCAGAGTCAATATATCCTTTCTAATGTGTGGTGCTCAGAATTGCAGGTGTGATCTCACCAGGGCTTTGTATAGCTGAAGCCTTCTTTTGTTCACTCTTGGGTAAGCTTTACTATTGCTTGCTCCTACATTTTCCAGTTTTCCCATTGAAGCCTTCTTTATTTGTAGAACAACTTGGGAGCCTCCATTCTCATTAGCTTTCCTATTTTTTGGTGCTAACGTTATTCTTTCTATCTATTCCATCACGAGGAGTAATGTTGAACTTTTGCTCATTAGCCTGTAGATGTCACATTTTGAACACTATTGCATAAGGAAGCTACGTAATGACTACTATTGCTTGTAGAAATCGCTTATTGAATATTAACAATATTAATATTGAAGGACGGCGTGGATGCACAAGAGGCCAGATTTGGATGAATGCAATTATTGAGAATCGTAGAGCTGGAAGAGATTACAAAAGTAGAGCAGGCTAAGGGCATAGAGGGATTTAAACACAAGGATTTGAATTTTAAAATTAAGGTGTTGGCATATCAGGAGCAAATATGGGTTGGCAAACACAGGGATGACGGGTGAATGGGACTTGATGTGCGTTAGGATACACGCAGCAGAGTTTTGGATGAGCTCAGCTTTATGGAGGGCACAAGATAGGAGGCCAGCCAGGACAGCATTCAAATAGTTGAGTCCGGAGGCAGCAACAGCACAGATGAGGGTTTCCACAGCAGATGGGCTGAGGCATGAATGGAAATGGGCAATGTTGTGGAGGTGGAAGTGATCTTTATGATGTAGAGGATATGGGATCAGAAGCTCGCTTCAGGGTCAAAAAGGATGGTGAGATATGAACAGTTTAGTTCAGCTTGAGATAGTGGTCTGGGAATCAGTGGCTTGGGAATAGAGTTTGTGGTCAAAGGCAATGGCTTCAGTCTTCATTGTTCAATTGAAGTAAATTTTGGTCTATCCGGAACTGGATGTCAGACAAGCAGTCTGACAATCAACAGGCATTGAAGGAATTGAGAAAGGTGCTTATGAGGTAGAGCTGGGTCCTTCCACCATACATATGAAATCTGAAATAAAAACAAGAAATGCTGGAACCACTCAGCAGGTCTGGCAGCATCTGTGAAAAGAGAAGCAGAGTTAATGTTTCGGGTCAGTGACCCTTCTTCGGATATGAAATCTGATGTGTTTTCTGATGGTGTCACTGTAGATGTGAGATAGAAAGTGCCACGAGTAGATTCTTGGGGTGGGGGTGGGGGGAGAGGGGCGCGGGGTGAGGGGCGGATGGTGTGTGTGTGTGTATGTGTGGGGGTCTCCAGAAGTAAGAGCACAGGTGCAGAAAGAGAAGATTTTACAGGAGATTCTCTGGCTACAATTGTACAGGTAAGAATGGAACCATGAGAAGGCATTCCCACTCACCTGGAAAATGTAGGAGAGGTGTTGGAGGAGGATGGTGTGGTCAACTATGTCAAATGCTGCAGCCAGGTTGAGAAGGATACTATTGAACACAATTGGAACCATACTGTGGAAGTTAGGCACTGAACACTTTTGCTGCTGATACCACTCATTGAACATTATTGCTGTCGTAGTTACTATTGCCTGACAGGATTTGTATGTTTTTGCAATTTAACGTGAAGGACCTGTCATTGTGTATGCTTCTGTAGTTGATCAAGATCAAAGTTGTTGGTTCAAAAGGTTCTGAAACATCCATGAATACTGAAGGCAAGAAAAATTGAAATTGTGGCAAGTTATTGTTGTGTAAAGTTCAATAGAAAAGACAGACCTACAGACCCTCTTTGGAAGGCTCTTCTTGTGACCGACATATGCTTTATTAATAGAGCACTTTATATGATTTCTCCATTAGTGAGAAAGTCATAAACAATGTGCTTATATCAGAGGTCATGGTAATATTATTTTGAGTGCTTTAGATATTTGTTACAAAGACAGTATTCTGGTTATTTGTCTAAGTAGGTTGAGTGTAAAGCTGATAGCGATAGCACTTACACAGAGTATTCTTCAACCTTCTGTGAAACAGTAAAGATGGCAGAAGGGCCGAGGTATTGAACCAACACTTGTCGCTGACGGTCGCCAAGATGTAATGGCAACATCAAATGGATTTTTCCCTAAGACTTAGGATATGTAATAAAATAGTAAGAATGTGGTGTTAATCAAAGTGTGAAACTACACCTTTGGCAAACATTTGAAAAGAAATTATTACACCTGTCATATTAATGCAATTGGCATTGTGTTGCTGCAAGTATCTACAGAGACTGACTATTGCAATTGTGTAGAGCGGCCGACTACTGGAAGCAGGGGGAATAATGAAACCATGTCCTGTTGTACTTTAATCTGACTGAGCAGTTTACAAATAAAGACAACGAGAAGGTAATTATATTTTAAAGGAAGCTTGAACTTGTCAGGATGTTTTCGTGCTATAACTAGATCCGTTACTAGGCGACACCATGGAAACAGCAACATGTTCTCAGGTTAAAGAGCAAACTTTAAAACAAATATCATTCCTAACCCCACAATCATCATTCACCTCGCCTTTGAGGTCTTTTGCACCCTTTAATGTTCCAAATTATTGTTTTCCGCGGCCACGGTTAACCCAAGTGGTGTTGAGTGTTGCGATTGTATGATGTTCACAAACTGGAACCAACAAGGCAATAAAAAGAGGAAACTGTTCCACTCTGGGGGTCTCTCTCTCTCTGTGTACTTAACTTTCCTGTGTTGTTCTATACTACAGAGAACGTTTTATAGAGATTAAATACGTGTATGTGTTAAATACCCGTTTTGAAAGATGAAGAACTGAAAATGTACTTGTTTTGAAACTGCTGATTGTCGATCGAGGTAATTACTTGATAATTTCACAAATTCAACATAATTCAACCAACCAGTCTGTAATATTCTGTGTAAAAGGATGAATTCGAAGTGAGGCTGTAAGCAACAAATGTTGAATACAATAACTATTCCTGGAGAAAACGGCAGAACTAAATCAAAAGTTGGGCAATTCATACCGCGCTCTCTAATTCACTGATATTGGGCCACTTTATTTCTGTATTTTTCTGCTAGATGCAGGGGAGTAGATTTTTCACATACACTCCCTGCCCTCCAACAGACAATCGAGAAAGGGTGAAAACATTTTGACAAATACATGAAACATGTTTAGGCAACAGAAAATAAAACATTATGTCTGCTCAGAAATGCAAGAAAGCCCAGGCCGAACCTATAGTAAAAATAACGAATTTTGATTTTAAACTATCAAAAGACATCAACTGGTTGTCCACTCTGATCCCTGGTAGCTGGAGACTAATGGGGGAGGGGCAGGAAGCTGCATATAAATAGAAAGATTATAGAGAATCAATTTCTGGTAAACTCATTAGGATTGTATGGCATGGGGGGCTCGTTTAAGTGACCCCCTCTCCGGCTCTGCTGTAATTACCGCACAAGTCACATTTGCCCTTTGTTTCGTAAGTTTCATAAATGAAGGTTAAGTTTACTTAACCGCGCAGGATTTGCCATACATGTTAAGGCATAAAATCGCCTGGCCTCTGGGTGCTCCTGCTTTAAGCGGACTTCAAAAGCAATGTTGATTTAACGAAACTAAGATTAAATAGTGGCTCTTGAGTCAGAGTTAGTTTATAATAAAGGAGCAGGGAATCGCAGGCTAGCTGCGCCGCGAACACAACAGCGTAAAACCGCGAGAAAGCTCTGCTGAACAGTTAAGATAAGATAATCACTCTCTGTTCCAACAAAACTGCAGCAATTCGGGAGCACCGAGCAGACAGAGCAGTTTATTGTGATATCCCGTTGCTCGATATCTGTTTAAGCTTATTCTAAAATTCCCCAAATCCTACATCTAGTTTTTAATCATTATCTTTAATGATAAATGCTTTGTTTTATCAAGAAGGGCACTGGATACTCTGCAATTCATGAACTCGTTTGAAGATGCCGTTTCGCAAATGTCAACGATTTGCCGAATGTGGTGAAGTAATTTGATAATATTAAAACCGGGTTGTTTTACTCCCTAAAGCTCCAGGAACATTTGAGGCCGAATAATTTATTATTGTTAATTTGTTAAATGTAAAGCACACTAAAGGTCCAGCAAAGATTAAAAACAATTCACAGAATGTGCTCATGACGATTATGATTCCTGAATGCGTCAACAAATTGAGATTGTAAAAATTAAAAATCACGTTAAACTTTCAAAACAGTATTTTGTATTTAAGAATGATCAATTTGTTATTAATCTGTCCCGAGAAAACACTGCCTCACTGCAGTTAATGAAAACACTGCCTCGCTGCTATAATCTTGCACCGAATGCAAGTAATTCCACACAGATAATACATGTGAGAGTTAATGGTGAGATGTTCAGCTACTCACCGTATATTCCAAATTCAAAGTAATAATGTTTCGCAAATTGTCAAATCGTATGATTGCTAAATGTCTTGAATCACAAAATCTGTCCTTACCACCAAGTGTTTTCTGTGGTTCTGACTTTAATTCGTGGCTATAATTATTTGGAATTATCTCTTAAAACCAACCGGTTACTTTGTTAAATTGTTGTCATGGAGGAATAATTGCCGAATCGTGCTGTGTTGATTCTATTTTCAATTTTTAAGCAAAAAAAAATTCTCTCATGTATGTTGAATGATGCAACAACTGTTAAAACTTTGCATTTGTGCCCACAGCCACCATAGCTGAAGTATGTATGCTGATGTCGTTCAGAATTCAAGTATACAATTCCCATTGTAACTTGCCCGTAACATGATCCATTATTGTTAGATGTCTGCTGCCGGTTAGAAAACGTACTTAGATTTTGTTCACAGGCAAAGACTCCGGGATGTGATTGCACGAGGTCCAGAAAAAGGTCTTCCGTTACCTTTACTTGACCCGGGATTTAAACACACTCAAAGTTTCCTCGATTGGTATATATTATTTCCCAAAATAATGTGTGCATAAATATAAAAATACTTTCTTTATGTTTAAGGACTGGTTGCTTTTGTATTGGTCCCAATATATATCGACTACCTTCAGAAACCAATTAAAATATCGCCACTTTGCCAAAAAACGGAATCGGCTAAAATTACAGGAAAATCAAAATGGAATGAAATTATTTTCCAGGATTCTTCATTTTTACCTTTTAATTGTGGACACGGCTTGTATTACTGGAGACAATTGAAATATTTGAACTCATTGCCTTGCATGTTTACTATAAACCTGCCATGCAGTAAAATTCTACTTTTATTGCGTGTTGAAAATAATCGAAAATTAATGAAAAAAGCCAGCGATACCCTCCAGAGAAAACGATTGACATCGTCGCGATCAGAGAGGCTCAGGGTAATGACTGAAAATGAGATGAGGCTCGGATATAGGAAAGATGCCTGCCGCAACAATAAGATTATACAAATCTTGCAGCGTATGGGTCAACAGAGAAGGTTAAAACAATAAAAAAAAATGTCTTTTAAGCATCGACTTCTTGCTTGTTTCATAATAAACAGCATTGAAAACATTCCAAAAGAACACGGCACTTTTCAATGTCTATATCCTGGGAAAATGTTTTCATTATATATGCTGCAGCTCCACGGTTCCTTGCGAAATGTAAAGTTTAGCAATTGCAAATATAAACACTTGCGTAGTGATATGTTATATAATTTGCTATTATATGGTAAACTGTTATACGATTTGTATTTTGGGATCTGTTTATTGCTGGGCCGAATTTCTGAACAATTCCAGTTCAGAATTCGCTGTTGAGAATGAAAAAGGCAAGATTGGGAAAGGTCTTTGGTAATTGTGTGTACACATTGAGGGGCAGAAATAGAAAGGTTTTTTCCTCATTTGTCTATAATTTCTATGTCACACTCGATTGGAAATTGGTAATCTTCTTTTGTTATAAAATTATTAAAAGGCAAGGTAGTTCTCAATCTGAAATCTTTTGCAGCAAATCTAAGGCCCACAAAGGTCAAGTAATAAGGAACAAGTATAAGTATAATGAAATGTTTTCATGCGAAACCCATGGACTAGTCAATTTTCCAGATGACACCGCGTTTTAATCGATTCAGTAACGAGTCCACATCAAACATATAACGGGATATTTTACTTTTCAGAACGAGGCATGCTTCACAAATATGCAAGAATATGAAACTGGACGGGGGATCTTCCGGAACACTGAAATATGCGCTGGCCAAAATAGGCTTAAAATCAGTGCTGTCCATTCTTTATGTGCGTTTCATCAGTAATTTGCACCATTTTTTTTGCCTCCAGTTGGGAACTGAACTGGAAAACTGCTTGAAATTGTGTTTGGTTTGCGTCAAAAGCTATTTGGATTGCATGAAAAGTAGATTAAAAAATGAATTATTTTAATTTGGCGGTGCAGTTCGCATATTACTCGCCAATATTGTGCCAAATTATTTCTGCTGTGTGACATGGCGAAAGGGCAGATTAGTGTGCTGACACTGGGTGTGTTACTGCACGGGCGGATTGAAGGACAGGGCAGGATGAGGGGAAGTGTAGTCATGAATTAGAGCGTGCTTGATGGTCAGGGCGATACTCCCAAGTAAATGCTCGTGTGTATAAAACAAAGTAATAACAAGACTGCATAAGATCGATGAAAATCTTTACTGCAATATATTCACAGTAAAACATGAACAATTAACAGGTGGCACCTGCAATGATTAGAATAGAGGTTATTGATAGAGGTTTGAATAGAAATATATTTTTGTAAAAAAAAATTATACACACGAAATGTATATACATCGGAACATATATGTATCGGGACAACTTATTAGAGCAGGCGATTTCATTCCAGATAATTTAAGTAGTGTAATCCCGTTATACTCAATTGGTCGGATGGGACCAAACATTGCTTATTACCAGACTTGGATTTGTCGTCTGTAGCGGAAACGATTCTCAAGACTTTGTTGAGATCTTATTGTGTCAAAAATCTGTTTTATCGGGTTTTTATCGGAGACCTTTTTTGAATGTACTTGTACCACGTTTCATTTCATCCGGAACAAAGTGGTTTATAATGTGTTTATGTAAGCATGATGTCAGCGAGAGTCTATATACCACATACAGGTGTACATCTGACTATACAAAGTGTTAATTTATTCCTTTCATTAAGGAAGGTTAAAATTTATGCATTTTCCATAAAGTTTTAACGTTAATTCTACGCGTTTTGTGCAGAGAATTATTGCCTTGGGCACTTGATAAGGAAGATATAAATACAAAATACCGCACCTGAGCTCCACATTAATGGAACATTCTGCGGATACAAAAGAGATCAAGTCCAGGATGAACATTTGCTACAGGAAAAATGTAAAGACAGGGACAAAGACTAGGGGAAATCAATAAAGGTAAATGATAAAAAGGAAGAACGAGGGGACGAATCGCAATTTCAATACGAAAGGGCAATCATTTTATCATTGTTTTTGTTCTAAGTGTATTTTAATATCTAATTTACATAAATATGAATAAATGCATTAGTTCTTTGTCATCTCAACCCCATAAATAATAATGAGCATAATTATGAAACATTTCTTCCTGTGTGCCTGCTTCGCTGAGTTCTCGTTGAACTTTTATTTCTGAGAATTTGAGATGCAAGTTCTTCCCGTAAAATCTGCGACAGGCCAGTTATAGAGCGCTGAATATTAATCAACGGGTCGTAAAAGTACTTTCCCCGGTTCGACACTCCATTTATCTAAAATTTCTTAAAGCCTAAGTTTTTTTAAGTTTTACTAATTTAAAAGATTTTTTTTAATGCTGGAAACATTGGAAACAGGAGCAAAATAACAATTCGTGTACATATGCATTTCTATTCAATTTAAAGAACATAAGGTGTTCCTAACTGATTCTAAATATCGCGCACAGTGGAGCTTCACATTGTGGGAAATATTATGGTTGCGGTTTCATATTTGAATTGACATCGTGCAGGAAAAATAAACCTGATTCGGCAATGTCACAGGAACAAAGTAAGAAACTTGAGTGTGCTTTATTGCATCTTTAGAAGTGTTCATTGTGATAGTTGAGGTTGTCGAATTCTATAGGTTAAAATAATTTACTGTCCTTAACGTTGAACATCGTTCTTACTTAAACTTTATAAATGTGGTCTTTTTTAGGTGAATCGAACACCTAAAAAGCATGGTTCAGACCGAGTTTACATTATGTGGAGAAACAGAAATTGTGCAGCTCAACGTCAGTGAAACGCCAACTGAGGGGAGATCCATTGACAGGGTTGCGGAGGAGTGGGTCATTATAAAAGCTATGCCGGCCAGCACACAGGATTCTTTCTTACAATTTGACAATAGCTCTAAAATAAGTGCTCTCTCGCTCTTCGTGGCTCACTAAACAGTTCACAGATTCCATTTTTTCCAAAATAACGTTCTAGAAGTTCCTGTCTTCTTAAATTGTTTATTTTTTCAAAAAATAAACTGATACAATACATCATGAAATTTATCGAGAAACGAATGAAAATATTTCTGCGTTGAGTCCTGTAGTATACGTAGAAAATACGTTTTCAAAGTACAGAGTGTTGCTGTGAGTATTTGGATGTATTGAATACAGAATATGTAGAGCAACCAAATCGATAATGACGTTTCTTTTAAGCTCTGCCTTCTAGCTAATCCAGGAAGTCAAATTCAGTCATGTTGATTAATTGGCGCTGTCATTATTCTTAGTCAAAACAGTAACGGTTTACTGTTAGCAGCAACTTAGCACTACTTGGCATTCGTGGAAGTTTCTCTTGGTAACTTGATCATCCAATGCAAGTTGAAGCCAATTCGGCTTTTTTGACCTTTATGTGTAAAAGATTTGGTGTTCCTAACGCAAGTCAGTGATATTACAAATGAGACATTTGATTCGCGAAAGCCTTCCATCTCAAACAATGAACATGGGCATGGAAATAATGATCACTGCCGGTTTCTAACACGACAACTTGATTAGTTTGTGTGGGGGAATTGATACATTTCTTAAGCAAATTTGAATTTTGTTTGGAAAATTTGCCAGTAAGCATTTATATACAGGTAGGTGCAGTGATGTAGTCCATCTTTCATATACCCGCAAACTCTCAACATGCGGGATCATGTTGGGCCCACCACCAACTTCTCAGGGCAATTAGCAATAAATGCCAGCGTTGCCAGCGCCGCCCAGAACCCGAGGAGGAATAAAGCAATGTCCTGTTACCTAATTGTTGCCAAATACATAAATATTTCCAATCACTAATTACGTAGCACTTCACCGTTTCGCGTTCCTTATGCTTCCTATTCAAAGCATGCGCAACGTGAGTATAAAACATCCCCCGCCAACTTATTTAGGTAAAGCGCTAATTTGATAGAGGAAAGATCCGCGCTGATTTAAACAATGAACCTTCTAAGGGAAAGAAGTTTCCTTTGAACTTATCTGAGCACATGCCTTTGCTCGGCAGGTGCATTGGCCCGCTTGGAGCTCATTTGTCATGTTGCGTGTAGTTGGCATTGGAAGGATGAAACCTCCTAGAAACAGGTTTAAACAAACTAACAAACATTTGCGTGACCGGAAGTTACAGCTTCAACCGCACACACACACGAAGCAACATAGGAGAGAGGCCCATGTGTCCTTTCTAGCTCGTCCCCGGCTAATACAGGTAAATACAGGCTCAGTGCTTCTATTTCTCACACCATCACATAGTTACCATTTCCCGGCCAGTTGCGAGTTTGAAACTTTTTTTAAAAAACGTGTATTTCTTTTGAGGAAAAGGGAGACGAGGAATAGTTCCTGTATTTAAAAAGTAGCTCCACTATCTCTTTGAAATATCTTCATTTTAAAAAGTTATTAGTGGAGACAGTGAGAAATCTTTCTTCCTGATGTTGGACATTGGGTAATTCTTCGTTATCCAGGATTATATACTACATGAATTCGTTGCGTCCATGCTTTCTTATCTTCTCGTGAGTCAACACGCGTTACTGAATGTATTCCCTCACTGCCTGATTAGGACTGTGAAAAGTTTACTTTCCGTAGGGTAAGCAGATGGAATTTCGGTTTAACACCTCAGCTGAAGAATAAAGGAAGGCGTCTGCAACAGTAAAATCTTATTTTAGTGCCTCTCCTAGGTGTCAGTATTAACCACTTTGAACCCACTTCCTGTCCTCTGGATGAGAAAATATTAAGTAAGCTAAGTGCACTATCTTGCAGCAAGAGCCAATTTAGGCTGGAATTACTGTATACAGACTGGTATCTCCGGAATGCATTGTCCAGCCGCCAACACCAGAACAGGTGCTGTTAACTCTCTCCCTACATTACAACATTGAGAAGTGTCCAAAAGGAAAACACTTTAATGCAGCTTCAGTTACACTGACACTTCTGCTTTAATATTCCTGAAACTTCTGCATTAACACAAAAACCCTTACATTGTAAATGTCCTGTGTAACTCAGTCTTCTTCTTTGGCCTCCTTGTCTCGAGAGACAATGGGTAAGCGCCTAGAGGTGGTCAGTGGTTTGTGGAGCAGTGCCTGGAGTGGCTATAAAGGCCAATTTTAGAGTGACAGACTCTTCCACAGGCGCTGCAGATAAAATTGGTTGTCGGGGCTGTTACACAGTTGGCTCTCCCCTTACGCTTCTGTCTTTTTTCCTACCAACTGCTAAGTCTCTTCCACTCGCCACTCTTTAGCCCCGCCTTGCCTTTAACTTTAACTCAGTACTGTTATGATAAAGACCAAAGAATGATCTCCCTGAGGTATCAAATGAATAAGTTACATTGCCGAGAATAATCCCAAAATGAATCCCCAGTATATGCTGAAATAGCGAATTTCAGGGGGCCAGTAGTAGATGAACTGAGGTTGCCATCAGCATGCCTGGATGAGGAAGGACATGATGAACAAAGATTTCTGTTCCTAGTTTCTATCTAGTGACCATTGCTGAAATTGCATGCGTGTGAATGTTGGGCGAGTGCATATTTGCGTTCGGCTCTGATGTCTCAACAATGAAAAAAAAAACCCAGCTTGCAGTCATCATCGAGGCTGGTACATGAAGAGTGGTGTTGGGACAAAACAGTATACCCAACAACTATGGAACTATAGCAAGCAGTCAATGCTTTAGTGAAGGGAGATAAATTGACGAAAAAGGAAACAATAAGATAGTTTTTAAAAGATTACAATAACAATAATTGTAATACGATGCTATCAAACTTTTTAAGGGAACAGAGGATATTTGAACTTAAAGTTTCTATTATTTTAAATATGGAGTTATGGAGATGCCCTAAATGAAAGGTCTTTTGTCAAATTGAAATAAACAGGATACAAGTAAAGACCTGCTTCGCGTTTTGACCTTCTGTTGCTAAACCAGATACCGAGATTTTTCACAATGGATGGGTGTTAAGAAAAGAAGAGCTCCTCCGAAGAGAAGGAAGCCGCCCGACCAAGCCAAGTTGCAAATGCGATATTGGTCATGACCTGGCAGCGCATCTTCTCCATATGAATGCGAACATACGAATTAGGAGCAGGAGTAGGCCACTCGGCCAGTCGAGCCTGCTCCGCCATTCAATAAGTTCATGGCTGAACTGATTGCTCCACATTTCCACCTACCCTCCCAATAACTTTTCACCCCCTTGTTTATCAAGAATCTATCTACCTCTGTCTTAAAAATATGCAAAGTCTCTGCTTCCACTGCCTTTTGAGGAAGAGAATTCTAAAGACTCACGACCCTCAGAGAAAAAAAATTCTCCCCCTCTCTGTCTTAAATGGCTGACCCCTTATTTTTAAACCGTGATCCCTAGTTCTAGATTCTCCAAGGGGAAACATCCTTTCCACATCCACCCTGTCAAGACCCCTCAGGATCTTATATGTTTCAATCAAGTCATCTCTTACTCTTCTAAATTCCAGTGGATACAAGCCTAGCCTGTCCAATCTTTCTTCGTAAGAGAGACTGCCCATTCCAGGTATTAGTCTAGTAACGCTTCTCTGTACTGCCTCCAACACATTTACATCCTTCCTTAAATAAGGAGACCAGTACTGTATACAGTACTCCCGATGTGGTCTCACCGATGCCCTGTATAGCTGAAGCATAACCTCCCTACTTTTGTATCCAATTCCCCTCGCAATAAACAATAACATTCTATTGGCTTTCTTAATTACATGCTGAACCTGCATACTAACCTTTTGCGATTCATGTCCTTGGACACCCAGATACCTCTGCATCTCAGAGCTCTGCAATCTCTCACCATTTAGATAATATGCTTCTTTTTTATTCTTCCTGCCAAAATGGACAATTTCACACTTTCCCACATTATACTCCATTTGCCAGGTCTTTGCCCACTCATTTAACCTTTCCTTTGTAGCTCCCTTATGTCCTCTTCACAAGTTACTTTCCTACCTATCTTTATGTCATCAGCAAATTTAGCAACCAAACGTTCGGTCCCTTCAGCTAGGTCATTTATATGACCGGCTTGGGTTTTCGCCGGGTGCTCTGGTTTCCTCCCACAGCCAAAGACTTGCAGGTTGATAGGTAAATTGGCCATTGTAAATTGCCCCTAGTGTCGGTAGGTGATAGGGAATATTGGTGGTTGTTGGTCGGCACAGACTCGGTGGGTCGAAGGGCCTTTTTCAGTGCTGTATCTCTAAATAAATAAAAAAAATAAATATATGTGATTCTGCTGAAGAGGAATTAAATCAAAAATTTATAGCTAAAGGAATTATCTGTACTGTGCAGTTGGATAGTGTTTTATATTTATATTAGATGACAGCAAACATTTTGCAACTCACAAACTTCTCTTGCCTGCTTGTTGAATGTCGTTGTGCACTTGACATTGTGCTTTATAGCCTAAGTGCCCTGAGGAAAAGGACAACGTGTCTTTGAAAAAACCACCCTTCCCCTACTAAATGTTCTTCTGAAATATACCCTGACCCTCATCTCCAGAATAAATGGGAAATTGTGATTTCTCTTCTCCACCCTCGATTTACAGATCTGCTGTATAATCCTTTTCAATGGCCCTAACTGGCATACAAAACCCATTAGCCCTTCTATCTTATCACCTAAACTCAACTGTTACCAAGTAACGTCAAGGTTATGTGGCTATAAAAATGCCACAGCCAAGGCAATTACCTGGGAGAGTAATAAAGCCCTTTCTTACTATATCATATTTTCCAATGCACCCTGACTGCCGAAAACTACGACAGATCTGTAGTTACTGAATCTGACATACATATGGCATGTCTCGTTTCCTTTTTAAATATCGAGGTGGCATCTTATGCAATCCTTTATCAAAAACAGTTTGGGCTTGTTAATGAAACTACCAGCGAATGCGTGGGTATTTGCTGGAGGGGATTGACCGCATGGAAACTAATGTTTGAGATTGTTCGTAGAAACTTGTTGATCATTTGTCATCATTGGAGTGGAGTTCAAAGGAGGTTTCAGGGATTGAAAAATGGCATGTTAAAATAAATGACGCACAAATCTTAAGAGACATTAAAATGCGTGCACCCATGTTTCTCTGACGTTAGTCGATTTCATCAAATAAATTCAACGGATTATAAAACAATACGATTAGCCAACAGTACAGACGGATAGCGAAAAAACAGTTCATGCGGACAGGCAATACGTATTGTTAATTATAACATCCTTCATAAACGCCCTATTTTTCAGTAGTGTTTCTCGTTATTAATAGGAGCTAGCTAGCAAATGATAAAAAGTTCCTATATTTGATTGTGGCGTGTCCTGTCAAAAAGAGCAGGAAGAAATTAAGAGGAATACATTGTGTAGCAACTCTACACACAGATTAATGTCGAATATAAAATATGTTGCCAAGGGGCATATTCTTCGCTTTTAGGGAAAATATCGATTTTAAACTAATAACCAAAATGTGAACTGAGCGCAATTTTCTTGCGAACGATTTTGTAAAGTAATAGGTGGAAACGTCCGGAATCCAGATCAGTTATGATGCACTCTTTCACAATGAAAATAGGGGGGAACTTAAAAGTGTAAAAAACCAACAGTGCTGTAACCCAGCTATAGATAGTGGTTTCGGCAAAATGGGCATAATTTGCCCATAAAGTCCAATTTTCCTGAAAAGTTTCCATTTCTGTTACAGGCAACGGTCAATATCAGAAGTCAGCAACTACACTTCTCGTATTAGCACTTCTATACAGCTCCAACAATTAAATAGTGTGGATGCACACAAGTACACCTTTGTGAGTAATGGATAACTTCTAATGTGCAGTATTTATTGTGTAAATACTCTCAGTTATGGGGATTAGGACTAGCACAAGCACATGGTGCATAGAAATCCTAAAATGAGATACTTATGGGCACTGTACAACATTTCTTGATTAAAACGCCCCGTGCTGCAAAACAATTCATTAGCAAACCTTCACAAACTGTCTGTACAAACAAGCATTAGCCGAAAGTAGTGTCTGTTGCCATGGTTACAGCTATGATGACTTCATTTTTGCAGTGGTTAGCCATTACAGAATCAACATCAGGATCAGTTGTATATTTATAACAATTTATATGATCAGGAAATTCAAATACAGCTTTTTAAATTCATAGTTATACTCATTGTAATTTAGAAAATGTTTACACGGGTACAAGCATTTAATATATTTAAACTTTTCTAAAACTGCAAGAGATTTCGACGCAAATCACGATCTGTTTGAGATACAATAGTATATCATACACGTCTGAAATAAAAACATAGATAAACATAGAATACTCGGGTTGCCAACCTTTCAGTATTGCCCTGAAATTCCCAGGAATTAAAAATTAATCTTCTCGACACTGCTCGGAGTAACCCAGGAAAACAATCATAGGGGGGATTAAAACGCGTTTTTTCAATTTCTCTGAACATTTGGGTTATTAAAATATTGGAGTTGGGGAAAGATTGACTGAATGAGGGTATTGGAAACGGGAGATCATGTGACAAAATCTCCAGGAATATGCTCAATAGAGTTGGCAACGCTCTATGTACAGAAATAATTGATATTTGCTGTTCATTTTACAGGCAGTCAGGTTCAGGCTAGCTGAGAAAAAGGCAAGCGGAACTCCATCATCTGTAACACCCTTAGTCCAACAAAAGTCCTGAATGTGTTAAATTAGTATTTCCGAGCTATTCATGAAAATAAACATTATTGATTTCAAGATACTTGGGCGGTATTTTAGCTCACTTACACAGAGTGGGCGAATCATGTCTGTCCTCACATTATGCAAGAATAAAAAGTTCTGAACTTTAGTAAATTTCCAGTACATTTAGACTAATGCATTCGTTGTTAACTCATGTCACTAGATTTTATAATTTGTGCGATAGTGCAATTGACGTGGTGATTCATTTTAGTAGGACGAACAAGGAGAGACAAAATAAAATAAAGGGTACAATTCCAAAGGGGCTGCAGGAGCAGAGAGACCTGGGTGTATATGTGCATAGGTCATTGAAGGTGTCAGGACAGGTTGAGAGAGCAGGTAATAAAGCATACATTATCCTGGGCGCTATTAATAGAGCCATAGAGTACAAGAGCAAGGAAGTTATGTTGAACTTGTATAAGACACTAGTTCACCCTCAGCTGGAGTATTGCGTCCCGTTCTGGGCATTGCACTTCAGGAAGGATGTGAGGGCATTGGAGAGAGTGCAGGAAAGATTCATGAGAATGTTGCAGGGTTGAGGAACTTAAGTTATGAAGATAAATTGGAGAGGTTAGGACTGTTTTCCTTGGAGAAGAGAAGTCTGAGAGATGATTTGATAGAGGTATTCAAAACCATGAGTGGTTTGGACAGAGCAGATAGAGAGAAACTGTTCCCACTCATGAAAGGATCGAGAACGAAAGGGCACAGATTTAAAGTAATGGGTAAGAGAAGCAAAAGTTTTCCTGCAGCCAGTGGATAAGGTCTGGAACGCACTGCCTGACAGTATAGTGGAGGCAGGTTCAATTGAAGCATTCAAAAGGGAATTACACTGTTATATGAGAAGGAAGAATGTGTAGGGTTACGGGTGAAGGCGGGGGAGCGGCACTAGGTGAATTGTTTTTTCGGAGAGCCAGTGCGGACACGATGGGCCGAATGACCTCCTTCTGCTCTGTAACAATTCTGTGAGTGATTCTGTGATTAATTTATTGACCGTTAATAATACCTCAGGCACATAATAACTACATTGCGTGCTTAATCAAATATATTGCTATTAGTTTATTTCCATCCACATTGATACTTTTGCAAGATATAACTGAATGTTCAAGAGCATTGTTATATTACTTTAATTTAAATAATTATTTGGAAACAAGTCAAATCTGTGCTGATCCTTTGAAATCTTGCCTTTCCTTTGTGTAGCTATTCCAACTGAACGGATAAGTTCAGGACACACTTAATTATTTTCCCCATGACATTTTTTAAGTGTTTAATAACGTTTTAACAGTCCTTAATACATTTTTTGTTAATATCATGTGGCCTATATTCGGATGGGAAGAAGACTCAGATTCGAAGTGATGGTTGATGAAACATCCATACCCGGTCTCAGATGCAGTGTGAAGTGGATCCAATTTACTGCAATTATACAATCGATCATGTTTGGCTGCAGGTTGCACGGAAGTCAGTGACAAAGGAACTGTGTGCGGGATACTTGCAAACATGCACAGTTCTCCTCTCTGGGTGGCTAACTCAATGCAAGGAAAAGGTGGGCAGAGGCCGGCTTTCTCCTAAAATTGAAAACTTTATAACAAGTTTACAAAATAACGAGAATTTTTTAAATGTGACTTGCATTTATACTGCACCTGACTACCCAGCAATACGATTTGTCTTTAGTTCCTCCGCTACTGGTATGGGGAACTAACGTGCATTTTCCTGCTATGCGCACTCTTCGCTTGGCAGGATACGAAAGTGCCAGTATAACAGTGCCCTTAATTTCTTACAGTGATTCCATTAGCAAAAACTTTGCAGCAACTGGCTGACCGTTTTCATTGTTTCCCGATTTATCAGATTCACAGCATTGGAAATAACCATAGCGCCTTCATAGAAAATGGGTTACATTCATATTACACAGGACATTTTTCTTCATTTTTAAAACTTACTTTTATTTATCCTTACTAAAAAGTCAAAAGAGACTGCACACTTTTCACTCTGCATAAAGGTTCTGTAGATAATATTTTTGGACAAATTGATTAATTTCTCGAAGCGAGCAGTCTTTAGCTCAAAACTTGAAGAGAAAAGGAAAACTTTGGATCACATGCACTGTATTGCACGCTGTATTTCTAAAGTACATTTTGATAATGACGATGAATCCAGATTATTTAGCGTAATTTTGCAACATCTAATCAAATACACGCATTTTAGAATCGTACAACGGGAAAATTACAATTTCTTTTATTATATCAAAAACTTTAACATAATATATATCAAACTATTCTTCAGAAGCAAAATACAATTATACTGTTTATGCCCTTTGTGCATTTTTTACATGCAATGCCGTCCTTAGAGTGTTGGAGGAGCAGTGAGATCGGATCTGAAGAGGTTGAACATCCGAAGACATTAACGTGACTTGGCACAGCGAAGGAGGGGGGGTGGGGGGGGGGGGGGGGGGGTTATTAAACAAGCAATGTGATACACTATCCAGCTGTTATCATATATAGCGTGTTCACACATTTCCCTGGGAGATCCGTCCTACAGTACAGATATTTCGGTGACAGCAGATAATTGGCATTGAACTACTTTAGTATAAAGAGTGGAGCTCGTCTCGTTTCACATTACCAGACCGATTCAAGGGAGGGAGGGGGTGGAAGGAATCTCCATATAGGTCATGGGAAGAACCTATATATTTGACTGAAATACGTTATTGCAGTTTTACAACCAGTAAATCAATAAATAACCATTTTTAATGCATTAGAGAAAGAATAATGTTTTAATGGTGTCCAACCATTTGGAACTATTTCATCTACTGAACGCATACTAGACATATAGGCTCAAAAGTTCTGAAATTACAACTGGTAAGGCATCCCTGGGATCTTAAAAATTGTTCACCTGGCTCTCTGATCCTTTTGAAAGCTGTGTTCATTGGTACACAACAGCACGATAAAACAATCTTTGTAGTTATGTCAGAATATACGCTCTTTTGTGCAAAAGCTTGCATTCAATTCTGTAAAAATGCAACTGGGAACAATAGATGTATTGTCCCAGGCAACAAATCGTTTAGGTCGTTCAAAACCCATTACTGTGTAATAGACTACGGATCCAAAAAACTGCACTTTATCTTATCACACGAACCACTGCTTTCCAAATACTCGAACGAGAAGCCCTGTTGTTCCGGCCTTTGTCCTGGTCTGTCCATTCATCGGTAAATCACTTCAACTAGCCAAATATCTCTTCTGATGAAGATACTGGGTGGCATGTCCGAATCTGCTGTTCTCTTCCCCACTCTCATTTATCTAGCTTTCGTTGATTCAATAACAATTACTTCCCTAACTAACTTTAACATTCCTAAGAAATTTTTTAGAAAGCCTTATCTCCCTCCCAAAATCACAATTTGGTGATATTTTGGTATCAGCCAGATGGTTCTTCT
Source organism: Heterodontus francisci (assembly GCF_036365525.1). Taxonomy (NCBI): domain Eukaryota; kingdom Metazoa; phylum Chordata; class Chondrichthyes; order Heterodontiformes; family Heterodontidae; genus Heterodontus; species Heterodontus francisci. The sequence goes on from NC_090378.1 coordinate 56,228,175, forward strand.
CTAATTTTTCGTTGCATTTTTAATGTGATTGAGAGCTGGCACATCTTGCACCGAATATATACTAGACTGAAACATGACTTCTTTCAATATCAAATATAACAAAATATTAGCGAAATGGAGTGAATTGAGTTTAACTCGAAAGGTGAGTAACGATTTTAAAACAAATAAGAACACGGATCTCTTTCTCCCTGATTCTCAAACACTGACTTTTACTAGTATATATCTAAATATCTACTGATATCCAGCGTCTATATCCATTGATGCGTCTGTTACAAGAAATCCATACGCAGTGTAGGGGCAAAATAAATCTCGTGCATGCATGGTTTGTTAAAATCGACTGTGGTGTTCTTTGTTTTTCTACCTTCAGCCACCCCTGATAATTATGCACCCTTTTTTGACCCTCGTTTTGTACCTTTCTCCGTCTCTTTATTCGCCGACTGTCTCCGACACAATCGGTGCCCCGGCTGAGCCCGTGACGAGTGCATTGGGTCCACTCCATCTGTCACTCAGTATGTGCTCCCACTCAGTAAGCAAAATAGGGGTCATCCTTTTGGATTACACACCATAGCACATTACAAATGAATCCAAAATGCTTTGATGCTTATGTTTGGACACAAGCAATTATCTCTAATTATTGTTTTTCTTTTCAGTTTGCCCAACTTGGAGAGTTTTGTGAAAAGCTGAACGAGGGGGACTGAAACGCAGTCGAGTGAACACGCTTCTTGTGGCATTAAAGCGTCCCTGTGTCGTTTTAGTTTTTGTTCCACAAACAACATTCTTAAGAAATGTTAATGCACAATATGGTCCTTAGTGCTTGTGGCGCTTTCTAGACAGTTTTAGTTTAAAAAGAGAGCCAAAGACATGTATACAAAGTACAGATGGAGGGAACGCCATTGAGAGCGAATACTTAATGGCGGAAGGGAGGGCTAAGGGGCGTAAAATTATTTTCAGATGTAAAGAGCCACAGTTGTCCTGATTTCAAGTGTGTGTGTGTTGTGGGAAGAGGGACGCACCACACTCAGCCATAAAAACATTGGAATTGGGATTAATGGCTTGTGCATCAATTCAAGGGAAAAGTGATGTAATACGATGCTATATAGGACATGTCTGAAATACTTAAAAAAAAGAGAAAGCACCCCCACAACACATCCCTCAAGCAATTATACAGTTTAACATAACGTGAATAAGTCACCCACATTGTTGAACAATTGATCCCGACATTCACTTACACACAAAAACAGCAGTTTCTTTAAATTGTTTTTGTTCAATTTTTCTCAAAGCTTTATTATCACAAGATTCATGTGGTAGCTCAAAGCGTCTTGCGAGGTACCAGAGGATGTTTGTAAAAATATACTCGATGAAGAGGTGTACGATTTAGTGACCAAATCGCAGGTCATAGTCGCGTTTCCGCCAGTGTGTATTAATTTAGTATTTACACTATTCACACCCTCGAAATATATTCGGATATACATTAAATCGACTGTCTAAACTGTACGTTTACACAGTATTAGTGAAATAGAGAGACCAGCGTAGTAACCCTAGGTGTATTTTAAATTGATCTATCGTCAATGAGACATACGTTAGCTGGGGACATCTTTCTGGTTCTAAAGAGACTCGATTTGTAGGTTTTAGTTGCGGACTCATGGTCTGGCGTTTGCTGGAGCGCTCTGTGTCTGCAGTGTGGCATGACCCCTTTGCCACGGGGTCGGTGCACTCTTTCTGGAGGAAGGCGCACAATTGCCAGCTAACAATGGCAGCTTGAACAGAAATGTGTGCGGTCCCAGGCCTGAAGTTCTAATTGAACTGGTACACAATTACACACTACAGAGGGTAGCCAAAAATCAACTCCTCCTATACAAAACGTGGTTTCTGATGTAGTCCTTAAGACCACACACATATATACCCACAGGGGTAGTTTTAAAAAAAATGTGTGCAGAAAGGGGGAAAGGACAACCAAATCTATTTAAAAGGATTAATTAGACCGTGTTGCCTGTAGAAAAAAAAAACTGTTCAAAATGTTCGTGTTCAATCAAAATGTTAAAGTTTGTCCCCATTTAGATATAAAGGACAGGGTCTAATTTGATTCGATGCTATGCTGTTATGTAAATGGTTTAAAGTTTGTGCCACCTTTAAAAGTACACAGAACGATAAGAGGAGTATTATTGCACATAATCGATTTTTATACGTTGTTAAAAATTTACCTTTGTTTCCTTTGAAAACGTTGTTTATTATTAATAATAAAGGATTTTTTAAAACTCAAAGCACTAGTGGGTATTTAAGATTTCAAACATTCTAGTCTTGTCTTGAACCGATTCTATTAGCAATTAGTTGAAAGCAGAATTCATTAAGAATTAATTTACTAATTTATCTTGAACACAAATTACATATGTAAATCAAATTGTAACAACAAGATTAAATCTGTGCACAATGGATGATAAAGTGCTGTGGTTTCTTCTTCCAGGTAAAACTATTTCATTTTTCTTATCCATTCATGGGATGTGAGCATTGCTGGCAAGGCCAGCATTTATTGGCCATCCCTAATTGTCTGAGAGGTGGTGGTGAGCCACCTTCTTGAATTTCAGCTGTCTATGTGATGTAGGTACACCCATAGTGCTGTTCGGAAGGGAGTTTAAAAGCTCATGGTGTCGGGGGTAACATATTGTCATGGATAGAAGATTAGTGGAGCAGGCCCGAAGGGCCGAGTGGCCTACTCGTGCTCCTATTTTCTATGTTTCTATGTCTAGCTAACAGGAAACAGAGAGTTGGCATAAATGGGTCATTTTCTGGTTGGCAAGATGTAATGAGTAGTATGCCACAGGGATCAGTGCTGGACCTCAACTTTTTACAATTTATATAAATGACTTGGATGAAGATATGGTTGCTAAACTTGCTGCTGACACAAAGATAGATAGGAAAGTAAGTTGTGAAGTGGATATAAGGAGGATACAAGGGATATAGATAGGTTAAGTGAGTCGGCAAAGATCTGGCAAATTGCGTATAATGTGGGAAAATGTGAAATTGTCCATTTTGGCAGGAAGAATAAAAAAGAAGCATATTATCTAAATGGTGAGAGATTGCAGAGCTCTGAGATGCAGAGGGATCTGGGTGTCCTAGTGCATGAATCACAAAAGGTGTGTAGGCAGTAATTAGGAAAGCTAATAGAATGTTATCATTTATTGCGAGGGGAATTGAACACAAAAATAGGGAGGTTATGTTTCAGTTACACAGGGCATTGGTGAGACCACATCAGGAGTACTGCGTACAGTACTGGTATCCTTATTTGAGGAAGGATGTAAATGCATTGGAAGCCATTCAGAGAAGGTTTTCTAGACTAATACCTGGAATGGGCGGGTTGTCTTATGAGGAAAGGTTGGACAGGCCAGGCTCGTATCCACAGGAGTTTAGAAGCAACTTGATTGAAACATATAAGATCCTGAGGGGTCTTGGCAGGGTGGATGTGGAAAGAATGTTTCCCCTTGTGGAAGAATCTAGAACTCGGGGTCACTGTTTAAAAATAAGGGGTCAACCATTTAAGACAGAGATGAGGAGAATTTTTTTCTCTCTGAGGGTTGTGAGTCTTTGGAACTCTCTTCTTCAAAAGGCGGTGGAAGTAGAGTCTTTAAATATTTTTAAGGCAGAGATAAGTAGATTCTTGATAAGCAAGGGGGTGAAAAGTTATTTGGGGTAGGCGGGAATGTGGAGTCGAGGTTACAATCAGATCAGCCATGATCTTATCAAATGGCGGAGCAGGCTCAAGGGGTCATGTGGCCTACTCCTGCTCCTAATTCGTATGTTTGTATGTTCCAAGTTTTGAGCCAGAAACAATGAAGGAATGGGGATATAGTTCCAAGTCAGGATGGTGTGTGGCTTGGAGGGGAATCTTGCAGGTGGTGGTGTTCCCTTGCGTATGCTGCCCTTGTCCTTCTAGGTGGTAGAGGTAACAGGTTTGGAAGGTGCTGTTGAAGGAGGCTTGGCAAGTTGCTGCAATGCATAATAACATAAGAACTAAGAGCAGGAGTAGGCAATTCAGCTCCTCGAGCCTGCTCCGCCATTCAATACGATCATAGCTGATCTCATCTCAGCCTCAACTCCACTTTCTTGTCCATTCTCCATGACCCTTCAACCCTTTACTAATTAAAAATCTGTCTATCTCCTCCTTAAATTTACTCAATGTCCTGGCATCCACTGCACTCTGGGGTAGTGAATTCCACAGACCATCTTGTAGATGGTACACACTGCAGCAACGGTGTGCCAGTGGTGGAGGAAGTGAATGCTTAAGGTGGTGGATGAGGAGCCGATCAATGAGGCTGCTTTGTCCTGGACCATGTCGAGCTTCTTAAGTATTGGTGGAGCTGCACTCATCCAGGCAAATGGAGAGTATTCTATCACTATCCTGACTTGTCTCTTGTAGTTGGTGGACAGGCTTTGGGGAGTCAGGAGATGAGTTACTCACTGCAGAATTCCCAGCCTCTGACTTGCTCTTGTAGCCACAGTATTTATATGGCTGATCTAGCTAAGTTTTTGCTCAATGGCAACTCCCAGGATTTTGATGGTGGGGGATTCAGCAATGGGAATGCTGTTGAATGTCAAGGGAAAATAGTTAGATTGTCTCTTGTTGGAGATGGTCATTCCTGGCATGAATGTTACTTGCCACTTATCTGCCCAAGTCTAAATGTTATCCAGGTCTAGCAGCAGGCAGAAACGGACTGCTTCAGTATCTGAGGAGTACCCTGAGGAACTCTGCAGCAATATTCTAAGGCTGAGATGATTGGACTCCAACAACTATAACCATTTTCCTTTGTGCTAGGTATGACTCCAACCAGTAGAGAGATTTCCCCCAATTCACATTGACTTTAATATTCCTAGGACTCATTGATGCCACACTCAGACAAATGCTGCCTTGATGTCAAGGGCAGTCACTCTCACATTACCTCTTAAATTCAGCTCTTTTGTCCATGTTTGGACCAAGGCTGCAATGAGGCCTGGAGCTGAATGCCCCCGGTGGAACCCAAATTGAGCATCGGTGAGCAGGTTATTGCTGAGTAAGTGCTGGTTGATAGCACTGTCAATGACACCTTTCATCACTTTGCTGATGATTGAGAATAGACTGATGGGGTGGTAATTGGCTGGATTGGATTTGCCCTGTTTTTGTGGATAGGACATACCTGGGCAATTTTCCACATTGTTGGGAAGATGCCAGTCTTGTAGCTGTACTGGAACAGCTTGACTAGGGGTGCGGCTACTTCTGGAGCATAAGTGGTCAGTACTACTGCTGAGATGTTTTCAGGGCCCATAGCCCTTGTTGTTTCCAATGTCTTCAGCCATTTCTTGGTATCATGTGGAGTGATTCAACTTGGCTGGAGGCTGTGGTGCTGGGGACCTCAAGAGGAGGCTGAGATGGATTATTCACTTGGCACTTCTGGCTGAAGAAGGTTGCAAATAATTCAGCCTTGCCTTTTGCTCTGGTGTACTGTGTTGTCCCATCATTGAGGATGGTGATGTTTGTGGAACCTGCTCCTCCAGTTTCTTGTTTAATTTTCCACCACCTTCATGACTGGATGTGCACAATCAACTTAATTTGTAGGTTGTGGGATCACTTGGTTCTGTCCATCGCATGCTGCTTCTGCTGTTCAGCAGGCATGTAGTTGTATGTTGCAGGTTCATTAGGTTGGCACCTCATTGTTAGGTATGCCTGGTGCTGCTCTTAGAATGCTCTCCTGCACTTCTCATTGAATTCATTTGTATGCATTTACATAAAGAAAAATGACATAACATCATCCAATCAGGGATGTGCAAGACTATGGAAATGTTCTTTTTCACTACAACATCAAACATTTCAAGCTTATCCCATGAATTTCCTGTTCTTCATCTTTCATCAACAGCTTAAATGAACCCAAACACTCACTAGCACTGATTGATGGGGTTGCTTTCTTTTGAAATATGTTATGTTCCTTCTTTTGGTTACCAGATCACAATCATGCTAAAATATATATGGTCTTACCATATCATGCATTCAATGCAGTATGTGTTTCAATAAGCATAATGAATGACATTCTAATAACAGTGTATGACTGACAGGAAATGACCATCTGGTCTAGCAAGTCTGTCCACACAGTTCTGATGCCTGAAGAATCATAATTAGACACGCCTACCAACTAGCAGCCGTGTATCTCCTAGGAGAGGCAAGAACACAAATAAAAGTCCAAAATCAAATAGGGAAAAAAAAATCTGGAAAATTCCTCTTCCACCTGCTTAGCTGGTGGAAACCCAGTCCAGGGGATCACATTGACTATGGTATTTCTCCTACCTTTTATAAGACATGAACTGGGCCAGCTCGTTTTTGAAGATTTTAAGTACTAGCTGGTAGGATCAGTTGTGGCTCATCTGGCTCTTTTCTCTGAGTTACAAGGGTCTGGTTAAATCACACTTCAGGCCTTAAGCAGAAAAATTTGCCCCTCACTCAACATCACAAAAAAACCCCAGATCATCTGGTTATCATCATATTGCTATTTGTGTCCAATCCCATCCTTGCAAAACATTAATCATGACCCTTGGTCTTCCTCAATCTATCAATTTGAAATAATCAGTCATTAGGAATACAATCTGGCCCTTTAACAATTTTATCTACCTTTGTCAAATCTCCCAGAAGTTTATGCATCTCTAAAGTGAATAAACCCAGTTTCCTAAGCCTCTGAGTAGCTATGGTTTCTTAAATTGGGAATCAATCTTGTGACCCTGCTGTGAACCTTCTCCATAGCACTTACACTACCTACCTTATGATGGAACCAAAATTGGACACAGTATTCTGAAAGCTTCCATTACCATACATTTTATTCAAAAACATTGTGCTTAGAAGGGTTATGAATGAAAATAACAGGCAGCTATCACTTTTATCTAGTTTCAAGAATGGGAAACAACAGAAATGACTGAGAGAAAGACTGGCACATATGGCTGGCTCTCCTGCTGATGAACTTTTGTTATTTTTTGGATTGTGCATAATGTTTCTGCAACTTAAAAATCTACTAAGTAAAATAGACATCTTCCATTGACTTTATCCATAAGATCTAGTTAGTAAACAACTCAGCATGGTCGAGCATATTCTGTTGTGTAAACCAGACAACATGTCTAATAAAGTCAAAGGAATAATAAAACCCCCAAATCAAAGAAAGTCACAGTAGCTGAAAATTGTGCAAAGGTTCCAAATCATCCAGTGGTTAGTTTGAAAAGTAAACCATCTGAAGTAATTATGTGTATACATATTTTAAAATGGAATATATCAGTTCCATTCAGGAGAGATTAGGAAATAATTCTTCATGTAAAGGGTGGTAGAAGTATGGCATTCTCCCACAAAAAGCAGTACTTGCTAGTTTAATTAATAATTTTACACCTGAAAGCAATGGATTTTTGTTAGCCAAGGATATTAAAGGATATGGAGCCAAGAGAGTTGGATGGAGTTAAGATGCAGATCATTCACGATCTCATTGAATGGTGGAACAGGCTCGAGGGGCTGAACAGCCTACTCAAGTTTTTATGTTCTAATTATCGCACATATTAAAGTCAATATTGAAATTAAATTATAATTATCTTCATGATTCTGTAAAAAAAAAGAATTTCAACGTTATCTGTATTTAACCCTGAGGGTGAGCCAGTTTGACTTTGAATTTCTGAAATGTATCTGAAACAGTTTGACTGTTGAAAAGAGAGAAGGCCGTTTCACAGATTTTGTGTATCGTATTATAGTAGTGAGGTAGCCCTCTATAATACTGTATTTACCTTCCAAAACGGTTCTGATTAACTCATGACAAACATCGGAGTCACGTGCTCGTTACTTAAAGGACAGAGTGATTTCCCAAATAGTTTAATCAAACTATATATTAACTCCCTTCAAAACTGGGAGTCAGACATTTCATTTCTTAAAGCAGGAAATTCTGATTCTATACACAACACACATGGGCCGTTAAAACCCGCCCCATAATAATCCAAACAGCAAAGTGTTATTCAGGGCGTTTTTTTCCCCCTGAACGGCTGCTATTTTCTCGAAGAAAATCATAAATTTAAACTGATTTAATCACGCAAGATATGATAACCATCGAAGCCTTCTTAATTCACAACAAATTATCTAATCCAGATGTGCCACTTTCAATGTAAACATTTAGCCCAACAGTATAATAAAATAAGCATGAAACGGTTTTGGGTTTCAAATGGTGTCTAACTTGGCCTGTGACCTTTAGAGCTCAAACTGAAAACAGGAAAAATGTAAATATGGTAATATTTAGCACGTGTTTAAAAATATATCAATTTTCATTTAGCCCACATAGCTAAGCCCACACGCAAAGGCTCCCATCTGTTCGGCACAGCTTTAGTTATTACTTCGGGTAAAGAGAACATGACGGGCCTGCTCGCTCGCTGTTGTAAAAACAAGAGGCACAACAGAAGTAACATTCAATAAAAAGGAGAAATAGTTCCATGCCTGCACTTGTTATTAACACGTATCGCTAGATAGTTATGTCAATGTAACGAATGCTCTTTAATAAATGGAATGTATTGAATGTTATAGCTTAACGATCCGGAATATAATGTCTGTAGCTGTGGTTTGTTTCGATTTGGGCGGGTGTTTATCAACAGATCATATAACATTGAATGTGTTTCAGGTCCTTTTTTCCATCCCTTCCAAATGTGCTCTGCGTGGACGTTAGGAGTGAATGGGGGATTTTCAGCTCATTCAGTTCGTCTCTCTCTTATCCAAATCACTGGATCAGTTTCTATTAACATTTTTGCAACCCCTCCGCCCTAGTCCATCTAATACCCTGTCAGTTTTAATTCGCTGCATAACTATTTCATACCACGTGCCTGCTGTAGAGTTCTAATCCTTTTGCAAGACATTTTCTCCTAAACAGACAAGTGGTAGATAGTATTCATAATACACACCGACATTTAGCACAACACTGCATTTAGACATTGAAAATAGCCAATATATAAGCAACAATCTATCGCACATGGTACCGCAAACATAGTACCGAAAACTTTTTCTAGCATAAATTGCAGTTCTCTGAATGCATGGAGCATTTCAATAAAGCACGGTGCATTGATATCAACCAACTCTGGCTAAATTAAACACATGTAAATCTATTTATATCTGGCAGGTGGCACACCCGCATCCTGTTGACACCAAAGCTGTATTTTCAAAACGGGGTCGGGAACGCGATGCCCGGATGATTTTTGGGTCGCGAACCGTGCCTGAGCTGTGTCGCTAACGCGTTGCGATCTTCAAATGTAAATGTCCTGATTAGGCAGAAGGTGTGCACGGTGCCCAATTAGCGGTGCCAGGCGTCTGCAGGAGGTGTGAGTGGCAAAGGCAGGTGGCAGCCACGATGGGGTCTCCTTCTGCCTTGTCAATGAGAGTAGGCAGCTCCATGGAGGGCCAGCGGGATAAAGAGGTTAGGCAGCCCTTCCAGAATGTAAAAAAAATCTTGCGCTTGGCCCTGGTTCAAGATCCCTGTGGGCCTAAAACATTTCATCATGCAGAAATAGAGTTTGCCCCCGCCCGCTGTAAATCCGACAGCTGTGCACCATGAGCTTCATGGCCCTTTCATTGGAGGCGAGCAGCTTCCCCGTCCCCTTCTCTCTGCCCTCACATCGAACATTTTGGACGGTCCCAGAGGCGTCGGGTTCCGGAGACGACCTCCGGGACTCCGATTTTCAAATCGCATCCGCACCATGTCCTGACCCTCTGGCCCTTTGAAAATCCGGCCCCAGGTATTGGTGATAGCCTTCAATGATAGTCAACTTATTTGAAGGGCCTTTCTGCCTCTGAATTGTAATTCGTTGCTGATATACACAAATACAGTGACAGAATGCCTAAGTCAAATACTTGATGAAATATACCACCGTGTAAAAAGCGGGCCATATCATATAACATCAACTTGCATTTATATAGCCTCATTAATGTTGCAAAACCACCAAGGTGTTTCACAGGAACGATTTGATAGGAGCCACATAAGGAGATATTAGGACAGGTGACCAAAAGCGTGGCCAAAGAGGTAGGTTTTAAAGAGTGTCTTAAAGGAGGAAGGACAGGTAGAGAGGTAGAGAGGTGGAGTGATTTAGAGAGGGAATTCTAGAGCTTAGAGCCAAAAGGCATGGACACTAATGGGGGAGCAATTAAAATCAAGGTTGCTCAAGAGACCAGAAGTGGAGGAGTGCAGAGATTGCATAGGGTTATAAGAATAGAGGAGGTTATAGAGAAAGGGAGGGGTGAGGCCATGGAGGGATTTGAAAACAGGGGCCTGATTTTAACTCTGTGAAGTGGGTGGATTTTGAATGAGTTAAAATCTCGCCCTAGGATGAGAATTTTTAAATCGCGGTTGCTGGACCAGGAGCCAAAGGAGGTCAACAAGGAAAGCAAATTAATATAAGGGTTTTTAATAAGGTATCTATGGAAAATGATTTCTAATTGTGGGTTGGTCGATAACTTGTTTACCTAAATTTAAGACCATCACTAAAAGAATAGAGGAATTTAGGAGTTTTATATTACAGAGGTTTGTGTGTTTCAGAATGCCCAACCAGGAAAAACATGCATGCAGGATTCTAACAGCTTTTAAAAGAGAAGTGGCTAGCTCTTTGGGGAAAAAAATGGTATGGGGATAGGGGTGTGGGAATAAGTGGATCTTTGCAAGTCAGCACTGGATGGGTCTAATGGTCTCTTTCTCGGCAGTAATTCTCTATGATGATATGAAAAGGTATCATGGTATCCCATTTTGTACATTAGGAATGCCCATGTGCAATGAGAATCCTCTCAAAGAATGCTAATTGTAGTGGAGAATATCAAAAGTACGAAGACTAGCTATTAAATGAGTCGAGACCTACAATTGAAAATTTTGTTTATGGCATGTCCTCTCTGTGTCATGATTTTAAGTACTTTATTATGAATTCCTAATTCAAATGAGAACACTAAATTATAAAAATTATTGGAAGGTGCCCTATTACCATCTCCACACAAACTGCTCATAATGCTACTAATTTTTTCTTTGTAACAGATATTTCTAATGTCCAAAATATGGTTTTAAACAAAACAAAATATTAAGCATTACATATCTCAGAGTAATATGATTAAATGTATCCATTCAATTGTCTTTTGTGTATATTAGTGATATTATTAAAAGCTTTACTTATAGGGCTCAGTTCCTCCCCATATCTTCAACTTGATATTTTTTCCCTGAGATGTGACTGTCTTCGCTGAAGATAGATTGCGCAGTCTAGTACATCAGGGCAATTTAGGGAAATAAACTGTCACTATTTTTTTCTTTTGCTCAATCCTAATCAATAAAATAATGAATAAAACCTAAAGGACAGATTTCAAAAACTTTATTGAGGTTAACATTTATATTTAGTGGATTTTCAAAAAGTAGTGAGAGTCTATGTGTCTAACAGGTAGAAAAAGCAGACTATAATAATTATGTATCTGTCATAGCTTTTTTGAGTTCTGTAAACTTGAGAAATAGTACTGAGCTGAGAAACAATAGAGAAGATTTTCAAGTTCAGTCCAAAATGGGAATGATATCTGAGGTATGCCTATGGTGCCCACCCTTGGCCACAGTCCAAAGGCCAAACCCATTTTCAGGTTTGGCCTTTTAAAAATGTTAGCAGTAAGCTGTAGGCACCAAGTGGGGGTTCCACTGCAAATTACTGGTTTAGTGTGGCAGAAAATCAGCTGGCTACCACATAGAGCTGGCCAGTAGGTAGGGCCTGCTGGGGGAGAGAGAATGGACCAAAAGCCAGAAAGATTCTGCCAGGTCAGGAAAAGCAGGAATGTTCTTCTTTACCGCCCAAAAATCATTAAAAAAGCAAAACCATACATTTTTCAATTGACCTCCAGCAGTCTCTTTAAGGACCACTGATTAGACTGTTCAGCACCTGGATAAACTAGGACTAGCAAGCACTTCATATAATCAACCAATTTCATTGTGAAAATTGCAGTTGGAGCCCACAGCCAAAATAGAAAGGAGAAAGACTTATATTTATATAGCAGCTTCTAGGACCTCAGGACATTTCAAAGTGCTTTATAGCCAATGAAGTACTTTGGAAGTGTCATCACTATTGTAATGTAGAAAACCCAGCAGCCAATTTGTGCACAGCAAAATCCTCAAAAGAACATTGTGATAAATAACCATGTCATCTGTTTTAGGAATTTGTTGATGGATAAATATTGTCCAGGATATCAGAAGAACTCTGCTGATCTTTTTTGAATCATGGCATAGTAGCTTTTATGTCCACCAGAGATGGCAGATGGGGTTTCAGTATAATGTTTCATCCAAACGATGGCATTTCTGACAGTCCAACATTCCCTCAGTACTGCAGAGAAGTATCAGCCTAGATTGTTTGCTCAAGTCTGTAGAGTGGGGATTGAACCTAGGACCCTCTAACTCAGAAGCGATAGTGTTACTGTCGAGTTAAGACTGATACCAAGACTGATTTATTGGCATCCTTCCATCTATGAAAGATGATAGACAGGCAGTACAGGCAGTAAGTAATTCATTTAGGTGGGGTTTCTTCTTTTGGTGCACTCTTGCTGATGTCTGTGAGGGCCAATCCTTGCGAGGCAGGTTCTGCCACAAGTGCTGCACGGGAAACTGCAAAGAGACGCCGTGAGGTGTTGTTTTCAGCATTGGCTCTTGTTGCCAAGCTGCTGTAGCTACTGGTCAACATATGATCCTGATTTGCATATCTGACTCAGAGAGCAGTATGTCCATTTGAAGGCCTGCTTGAAAATTGAATCAGCAGGCAAATGTGTGTCCAAGGTTCCCAACAGTTTTTCCTATGCCTGTTTCTCAGGCAAGTAATGGGTGATTGGCAGTTTAAATTCCCCTTCTCAGAGTACTTTTCCGCAGGCTAATTTGAGTTAATTAGCACCTGTTTTATTGATAGAAGATGTAAAAACTCCAAATTATTCTCATCCACAGGGACACAGAGAGGAAGTCTGAGAAAGAGAGAAAGAGCAATAAAGAGAGAGAGATATAGACAAAGAAAATAATAGAAAGATTTTTGAAGTGTAGTCACTGTAATGTTGGAAGTGCGACAGTCAACCTGTGCATAGCAAGCTCCCATAAACAGCAACTGAGTTGAATTTTGGAAGCAGCCCCTCCACAGTGATGCCAGCTCAAACAACCCCTTCCTTCCATGCTGCCAAACCCCAGCAGCTGACTACAGTACTGTCAAAATTCAGAATACTCAATCCAGTTCTGCCAGACACCAGCCAATTCTCCAGTGTCCAGGACAATTGCCACCACTACCAGAATACAGGACTGTCCCCATGTACATCTACATCCCACTCCCTTGCCTGTATTGCTAAATACCACATCAAGTTTGACACCACAGTGGGTTTACATTCCATGTTGTACTGTATTTATCCAGACACTAGAAGGGGATCTAGGAGTTTTCTATTGGATAAAAGACCAGTAATAGTATCAGTTATAACTGCCAAATATTTTTTCCTGTCAATAAATAATTATTGTTCATAAAGCTGAATGTGATATTTTGCTGATAGATATGATTCAAGTATATTAAATAACAACAGGAATTGTGGACGGGTATGAGGCATGTGTCTTCCCCTGCTTCAAATCCTCATCTGTATTTCCCTTAAAAGCAATGATCTCTGCCTCAAACATTACATGTGGCAATGCACTCTATGTTCTAACAACTCTCTGGGTAAAAACAAAATTCTCCTAATCTGTCATTTCATGCTGTCAGTAACAATTTAAAACCGATGACACTGATCACTGGTTTCCGAACCCACAACAATTTTCATCTTTACCCAATAAAAGTCCTTCATAATTTAAAAACTTTTAGCCTTTTCCACTTCTGTGGAAATAGCCCCAGAATCTCAAGTAAACAACAACAATTTGCATTTATATAGCGCCTTTAATATAGAACAACATCCAAGGTGCCTCACAGATACCCAAGAAGAAAGTGGATGATGAGCCAAAGAAGGAGACATTAGGAAGAGGGATCAAAGGCTTGGTGTATCTTCATTATCTGTTCTCTATAGATGAATGTCCTTTCTGTAATGGGATACCCATAACTGCACATTGCATTCTACCTATGGCCTATACATTTCCTGGTATAACTTAATCCCAAGCTCTCTGCTCTTGTGCTTAATGCCACTGAATATAAAATCCAAAATGCATTTGGCCACTTTTTTCGCAGAATCACAGAATTGTTACAGCACAGGAGGAGGCCATTCAGCCCATCGTGTCTGCACCAGCTCTCCAAATGAGCATTCACTTAGTGGCATTCTCCCACCTTCTCCTCGTAATCCTGCAGTCTAATTCCCTTTTGAATGCTTCAATTGAAACTTCCTCCACCACACTCTCAGGCAGCGCATTTCAGACCTCAACCACTTGCTGTGTGAAAAAGTTTTTCCTTATGTTGCTTCTCTCCCCATTACTTTAAATCTATTCCCTCTCATTCTCGATCCTTTCACGAGTGGGAACAGTTTCTCCCTATCTATTCTGTCCAGACCCTTCATGATTTTAAATACCTCTATCTAATCACCTCTCAGCTTTCTCTTCTCCAAGGAAAACAGTCCCAACTTCTCAAATTTATCTTCATAACTGAAGTTCTTCAGCCCTGGAACCATTCTCGTGAATCTTTTCTGCACTCTCTCCAATGCCCTCACATGTTTCCTAAAGTGCGGCACCCAGAACTGGATGCAATACTCCAGCTGAGGCTGACTAGTGCCTTATATAAGTTCAACATAACTTCCTTGTTCTTGTACTCTATGCCCCTATTAATAAAGGGATACTGTATTAACCACTCTCTTAGCCTGTCCTGCCACCTTCAATGACTCATGCACATCTACACCCAGGTCCCTCTGATCCTGCATCCCCTTTGGAATTGTGTCCTTTATTTTACATTGCCATGCAGGCCCCCACCTGCCAAGAATGAGACATTAATTTCGCCACATGAACAATGATTTTTTTTTAAACTGTTACTGGAGTAATGAAAAAACTTGTTTTTAAAAAAAAAACACCAGACCCTTGACTGAAAAGATATTTGCATAGTAACAGACAGTACTTGGAAAGGACAAAGGGGCCACTCCCTGCTCCAATTTAATCCACAATGGACTTTTGATTACCAGAAATTGAAGGTGAAGAAGCTAGCATTCCAGGTTAACTGCTAAGATGGCTGAATACACAAACAGACGTGGTCAGATCAGGTTAGTCACATGACTAACTGGCTTTTGAAGTTTTTTGAATTTGAACTTGCTACAGAAACTCAGAAAGCTCCTGACTCCTGGACTGAGTACATCTCTCTCCTGTCTGCTCTCATCTCTTTCTCACAGAATTGAAAACCACTGAAGACATATGAACCCCAAGAGAGAAAAGTCTCCGACAGTGAACAAGGTTTAAGAAGAATACTGGGCCCCAATGAAAAGCAGATCTACCTACAAGCAAGGACTTCAGCGAGCTCAAAGCACAATAACAAAAACCCCTCTTCAGAGATTACCTCAAACCTCTCCACTATTTTTCTTCTGCTCTTTTCTGTCTCTAATTGCATGTGCGTATTGCGTATGCATGCTAGCATGGGGCGCAGCATGTATCCATAGGCGTTAACCGAATTCAAGTTCAAGTTTAAGTTTTTAAAAATTTCACTTTTCTTCTTTAAACCTAAGGAAACCTGTTTGCGCTCATTTCTTTGCCTTATAATTGGAAAGTGGTGAACAAGGATTCACCAAGGCGGAGCTCAAAACAGTGTATTAAAAAAAAACCCTGTTACAGCAAGACCAGGTAAAGGTTGAAAGAGACCCCTAGACACCTTTCTCACCTGGTCATAACAATAGTGTCTATCCATGCTCTTCCTACCAAAATGAATGACTTCACATTTCTCTGCATTGAACTTCATCTGCCACCTGTCCGCCGATTCCACCAAATTGGCTATGTCCTTTTGCAGTTCTACACCATCCTCCTCACAGTTCACAATGCTTCTAAGTTTCATATCATCCACAAACATTGAAATTGTGCCCTGTACACCAAGGTCCAGGTCATTCATATGTATCAGGAAAAGCAAGCGTCCCAACACTGATCCCTGAGGAACTCCACTATAAACCTTCCTCCAGCCCAAAAGAATCCATTAACCACTACTCTTTGTTTCCTGTCACTCAGCCAATTATGTATCCATGTTGCTACCATCCCTTTTATTCCATGAACTATAACTTTGCTCGCCTGTCTATGTGGCACTGTATCAAATACATTTTGAAAGTCCATGTACACCAGAACAACTGCATTGCTCTCATCAACCCTCTCCGTTACCTCCTCAAAAAAGTCCAGCAAGTTAGTCAAACGTGATTTTCCCTTACAAAATCCATGCTGGCTTTCTTTAATTAACTCACATTTGTCCACATGACTATTAATTTTGTCCTGAATTATTCTTACTCGATGTTTCCCCAGCACTGAAGTTAAACTGACAGGCCTGTAGTTGCTGGGCTTATCTTTACACCCTGTTTTGAACAAGAGTATAATGTTTGCAATTCTCCAGTTGTCTGGCACCAGCCCCGAGTCTAAGGAAGACTGAAAAATTATGACCAGTGCCTCCGCAATTTCCACCCTCACTTCCCTCAGTATCCTTGTATGCATCTCATCCGGTCCTGGTGCTTTATCCACTTTAAGCACAGACAACCTATCTAATATGTCCTCCTTATCAATTTTAAACCCTTCTAGTATCTGAATTACCTCCTCTTTCACCATTGCCTGGGTTGCACCTTCTTCCTTAGTAAAGACAGATGCAAAGTATTCATTTCATACCTCAGCTGTACCCTCTGCCTCCAGGCGTAAATCCCCTTTATGGTCCCTAATCAGCCCAACTCCTCCTTTTACCACCCTTTACTATTTATATGTTGAGAGAAAACTTTGGGATTCCCTTTAATGTTCGCTTCCAGTCTCTCTTCATGCTCTCTGTTTGCCTCTTTTATTTGTTTTTTCACTTCCCCTCTGGACCTTTTATATTCAGCCTGATTCTCAATAGTATTTTCTACCTGGCATCTGTCATAAGCACACTTTTTCTTCTTTATCTCAACCTTTTATTTTTAATTTCTTTTGTCATCCAGGGAGCTCTGAATTTGATTATCCTACCTTTTCCCTTTGAGGGAACATACCGTGACTGTGCCCAGGTAGCTCATTGTTCAGCTACCATTTATTCCTGCCAACCTTTGACTCCAATTTATTTGGCCCAGCTCTGTTCTTAACCCATTGAAGTTGATTTTCCCTCAGTTAATTATTCTTACTCTGGATTGTTCTTTGTCCTTTTTCATAGTCAGCCTAAACCTTATGATACAATGATCACTGTCCCCTAAATCATCTCCGACTGATACCTAATCCACTTGGCCCACCTCATTCCCAAGAACCAGGTCTAGCAGTGCCTCCTTTCTCTTTGGGCTAGGAACATGCTGTAGAATATTTTCCTGAACACACGCTGGAACTTTTGCCCCTCACTGCCCCTCACTACTATTCCAGTCTACATTTGGATAATTAAAGTCCCTCATTATAACTACCCTATAATTTTTGCACCTCTCTGTAATTTCCTTGCAAAGATGTTCCTCCATGTCCTTTCCACTAGCTGGTGACCTCTCGACAACACCGAGCAATGTAACTGCACCCTTTTTGTTCCTTTGTTCTGGCCAAATTGATTCTGTCCTCGACCCCTCTGGGACATCCTTTTTCTCCAGCACTGCAATGCTCTCCTTAATCAATACTGCCACTCCTCCCCCTTTTTTTCCCTTGAACACCTTGTATCCAGGAATAGTCAATACCCAGTCTTGCCCTTCTTTGGGCCAGGTCTCTGTTATAACCACAGCATCATATTTCCACATGTCAATCTGCGCCTGTAACTCATCAATCTTATTAATAACACTCTGTGCATTCACATACATGTACATTAACCCTGATTCAGACTTTATTTCTTTCTCCCTTACTCTGACTCCACCTAATAATTTACTATTCTCTACTCTAGGCTATCTATCTCTCACAATATTCTGTGCACCTTGTTATTCCTTTCTGGTATTTCCTCCTGCTTCCCACACCTCTACCAAGTTAGTTTAAACCCTTGCCAATAGCTCTCACAAATTGCCCCACAAGGAAATTTGTCCCAGCTCTGTTCAGATGCAACCTGTCCAGCCTGTACAGGTCCCACCTTCTCCAGAACTGCTCCTGGTGTCCCAGGAATCTAAAGCCCTCCCCCCTCCTGCACCATCTTTCCAGCCACGCATTCATCTGCACTATCCTCTTATTTCTATACTCACTTGCACGTGGCACTGGGAGTAATCCACAGATTACTACTTTTGGGATCCTGCTTGCTAATTTCTTACCTAGCTCAGTAAGCTCTTTCTGCAGGACCACATCCCTCTTCCTACCTATGTCATTGGTACCACTTTGGACCATGACTGCTGGTGTTCACCCTCTCCCCTCAGAGTGCTCTGCAGTTGCTCAGTGACATCCTTGACCCTGGCACCAGGGAGGCAACACACCATCCTGTCTACATTCATGTCTGCAGCCACAGAAACACCTGTCTGCTCCCCGACTATCAAATTTCCTATCACTATCGCTCTTACAGTCTTCCTTGTGCCCCCATGTGCAGCTGAGCCACCCGTGATACTATGCCTTGGCTCTGGCTGCACTCCCCAGATGAACCATGACTTTGCTCAGTATTCAGAACTGAAAACCTGTTGAAGAGTGAGACACATTCAGGGGTTACTACCTGCCTGTTTCTTCTTGACTGGTGGTCACCCATTCCCTCTTTGCCTGCATACCCTTAAGTTGTGAGGTGACCACATCTATAAACATGCTAACCACGAAGCTCTTATCCTCACGGATATGCCGTAGTGATGCCAGCTGCTGCTCAACTTCTGCAACCCAGAGCTCAAGCTGCTTTTGGCTTTATCTTGCAACCTTCTGTTCCTCCACAAGTTTCACCATTGAGTTTATAGTGCCACTGCTTGTTTTTCCTCACAATGTGTTGCCTCACACTTCTCACATCCATTTCATTGCCATGTCTATGTCCTCCTGAAGTTACTAAAACTCATCCTTACTGTTTGGCAAATCCCCTACTTTTGTGTGTTATGGTCCTCTCTACAACAAGTCTGTCAGTCAACCAACTGTCAACCTCTAGGAAAACACCAATGAAACATAGTGGCCCAGATATGCATGTACAAAAAATATCAACATTTGCAATGGCAAGTTACTGAAGCAGCACCTACTATATATAGCTCTGGAGTTGATGACACATATTTACTGTCAATATCAGACAGCACACCATCAATTTGGCAATCAGCAATATGCTGACGATAACAGTAGATTTTAAAGTACACCAGTTCAAGTCATTGTTAATGCTGGGTCCCCGTGGGATATTTTCAATAATCTAATTAACAATCCATTGTTGCTGGTTCTGAATCTCAAGTGGGATTCTGCCATACACAGATTCTGTTATTTCCATTTGGTATAAAGACAACTTTTTCAATGCTTGGTAATTTGTTTTGCTCATATCCAATCTGGCAAGCAAGTATTCTCAGCTGATGTGTTTATTATGGAGTCAAAGTCTGATTGGTTTATTTATCTTATGTACAGCTTAAACAGCTCTCTCTAGTACTCATCACCAAGATCTTCAGTCCTAATCATATATGCATTTGTGTCAATATGTAAGCAGCAAACAAAGTAACTAAGAATAAATAAAAGCAAAATACTGCAAATGCTGGAAATCTGAAATAAAAACAAGAAATGCTGGAAATACTCAGCAGGTCTGGCAGCATCTGTGGAGAGAGAAGCAGAGTTAACATTTCAAACATTAACTCTGCTTCTCTCGCCACAGATGCTGCCAGACCTGCTGAGTATTTCCAGCGTTTCTTGTTTTTATTACTAAGAATAAATGATGCATTACTCCACCCCTGAATGAGGTTATCACTGAGGTAAATGGATTATGTCTTTTCTCTAACTTTCATGATAACATCAGCAGCTGGACTATTTCAGCGTACCATTTGAAAAGGGATGAAGGAATTCCAAACATCTTTGCGGTATTTGGCAAATTCAGTGAGGATCACCTAGATTACTTTGGCCTAATCTTCATAGAATCCCCAAGAACCTCAACATAAGCCAGAAGGCTCAGCACCAAATAAGAACATAAGAAATCTGAGCAAGAGTAGACCATACAGCACCTTGAGGCTGCTCCGCCATTCAATACAATCTTCTTCCTCAACTCATAAAAGAGGAATAAAGTGGATAAATTGAGAGTGTTGGATAGTACTAGAAAGGATGTAGTACCATATTAGATAGGAGCAGACTAAGAAAGACTACAAGCAATACAAATAAAGGTTTAGAATGCATGTATGTAAATGCCAGAAGTGTGGTGAATAAGGTTGGTGAGTTACAAGCACAAATAGCTGTGTGGGAATATGATGTAGTGACAATAACGGAAATGTGGTTTAAAAATGGTGAGGACTGGGTGCTTAATATTCAAGGATACAAAGTGTTCAGAAAAGATAGAGAAGGGAAAAAGGGAGGTGGGGTGGCAGTACTGATCAAGGAAGACGTTGTAGTGCTTGAAAGAGAGGATGTCCTTGAGGGGCAAGGACAGAATCTATTTTGGTTAGAGTTAAAAAGCAAGAAAGTTATGATTACGCTACTGGGGTATTCTATATGCCTGCAAATAGTGAGAGAGAGATAGGGGAGCAAATCTGCAGGGAAATCACAGAGATGTGCAAGAGCTATAGAGTAATGATATTCGGGATTTTAATTACTCAAATGTCGATTGGGATAATGTTAGAGTAAAAGGAAAAGGAGGGGGAGGAATTCCTGAAATGTGTTTAGGAGAACTTCCTTGACCAGTATGTTTTTTGTTTAACTAGGAAGGAGGCATTGTTGGATCTGGTTCTGGGGAATGAGGTGGGCCAAGTGGAGCAAGTGGCTGTGGGGGAACACTTGGGTAAGAGTGATCATAGTATCATAAGGTTTAAATTAGTAATGGAGAAGAGCAAGGAACAATCTAAAGTAGAACTTTTAAATTGGAAGAAAGCTAACTTTAATGGGATGAGAGGGGATCTAGCCAGGGTAAAATGCAACCAAAGACTGAAAGGAAAAATGATATACGAACAATGGGCGATCTTTAAGGGGTAGATGTTTCAGGTACAGAGTAGGTACATTCCAACAAGGACAAAACGTAGGGGAACCAAAGCAGGGCTCCTTGGATGATGAAGGAGATAGAGAATGTGATGAAGGAAAAACAAAGAGTTTGTATGATGCATGTCAGGTGAATTCTTCAAGCAGGAACCAGGCCAAATACAATAAGATGAGAGGGGAAGGCAAAGAGAGAATATGAGAATAGAATGGCAATTAACATGAAAGGGAACCCAAAAAATCTTCTACGGGTATGTAAATAATGAGCGGGTCGTAAGGTGGGGTGATTCCTATTAGGGACAAAGAGGGTGATAAATACTTAGAGGTGCAGGGCAAGGCTAGAATACTTAATGAGTGCTTTTTATTGATGTTTACTAAGCAACAGGATGCTGACAAAATATCGGTAGAAATGGAGATGGTAGAGGTAATGGAGGGGATGAAAATTGAAAGACTGGCTATGCCTAGAGTGAATAAGTCACCTGGTCCAGGTTGCTAAAGGGAGTGGGGGTTCAGATAGTGGAAGGGCTTGCCATAATCTTCCAATATTCCCCAGATATGGGGGAGATGCCAAAGGATTAGAAAGTGGCAAATGGGACACCCTTATTCAAGAAAGGGTGTACTTACAGTCCTAGCAACTACAAGCTTAACATCAGTGGTGGGAAAGGTTTGAGAAACAATAATCAAGGTCACTGGTAGAGATTTGAATTAATTAAGGATAGCGAGCATGGATTTGTAAAAGGCAGATTGTAATCGACTAATCTAATTGAATTTGTTGATGAAGTAACAGAGGAGGTTGATGAAGGGAATGCAATGGATGTTGTCTATATCGATTTTAAGAAAGGGTTTGACAAAGTACCGCATAAAAGGCTGGTTAACAAAATTGAGGCTCATGGAATAGGAGGGCCAGTGTCAGCTTAGATAAAAAAATTGGCTTAAGGACAAAAAACAGTGAATGATGGTAAATGGTTGTTTTTTCAGACTGCAGGATGGTAGACAGTAGTGTTCCCCAAGGGTCAGTGCTAGGACCACTGTTTTTTTCGATATATATAAATGACTTGGATATTGGAATGCAGAGTAAAATTTCAAAATTTGCTGATGATACCAAAATTTTAGGTGTGGCAGGCAGTGAGGATGATACCAATCAACTGCAACGGGACACATATAGGCTAGCAGAATGGACAAACAAGTGGCAGATGGAATTTAATACAGAGAAGTATGTGGTGATGCATTTTGACAGAAGGGAGAGGGAGAGGAAATACAGACTTAATGGCACAATTCTAAAGTGTGTGCAAGGACAGAGGGACCTGGAAGTTCATGTGCATAGATCTTTGAAGGTGGCAGGACATATTGAGAGAGTAATTAGCAAAGCATATGGGATCTTCGGCTTCATAAATAGTGGTATTGAGTACAAAAGCAACTCTATACCATCCACGACAAAGCATCCCGTTTGATCGGCACCCCATCCACCACCTTCAACATTCACTCCCTCCACCGCCGACACCCAGTGGCAGCAGTGTGTGCTATATATAAGATATACTGCAGAAACTCATCCCACCTCCTTTGACAGCACCTTCCAAAACTGTGACCTCTTCCACCTAGAAGGACAAGGGCAGCAGATGCAGGAGAACACTGCCTCTGCAAGTTCCCCCCCAAGCCACATGCCATCCTGACTTGGAAATATATCTCTGTTCCTTCACTGTCGCTGGATCAAAATCCTGCTACTCCTTCTCTCACAGCACTGTAGGTGTACCTGCACAAGATGGACTGCTGTGGTTCAAGAAGGTAGCTCACCCCCACATTCTCAAGGGTAATTAGGGATGAGCAACTAATGCTGGCCTTGCCAGCGATGGCCACATCTCATGAAATGAATGAAGAAAAAGTTAATCTGAACCTTTACAAATCTTTGGTTAGGTCACAACTGGAGTATTGCATCCATTTCTGGTCACCACACTTTAGGAAGGATGCGAAGGTCCTTGAGAGGGTGCAGAGCAGATTTAGCAGAATGGTTCCAGGGATGAGCGATTTTAGCTCCAGGATTAGGTTGGAGAAGCTGGGGCTGATCTCCCTGGAACAAAGGAAATCGAGGGGAGGTTTGATAGAGGTGTCCAAGATTATGACAGGTAGACAAAGAAAAGCTGTTCCCATTAGCTGGTCGTAAAAGGACTACAGGACACAGATATTAGGTTTTGGGCAAGAGATGCAGGAGTATGAGAGGAACAAACTTTTTATGCAGCAAGTGTAATGACCTGGAACTCACTGCCTATGTGGGTGGAAGTGTAGACAATCAATGATTTCAAAAGGAAATTGGATGGCCACTTGCATGAAGTAAACTTACAGGGTATGGGGCTAGAGTTGGGGAATGGTACTGACTGCATTGCTCTGCAGAGAGCTGACATGGACTTGATGGGCCTAACAGCCTCCTTCTGTGCTGTAATCTAATGCTGTAGTCTTCTAAAAATGGTTACTAACTGATCCTGTTTTATTCCTAATGTTTAGTTTAGTTATACAGCACTAAAACAGGCCCTTTGGCCCACCAAGTCTGTGCCGCCTATCAACCACCCATTTATACTAATCCTACACTTCAACCACATCCCCACCTGTCCCTATCACCTATCTATACTCGGGGCAATTTATAATGGTCAATTTACCTACCAACCTGCAAGTCTTTTGGCTGTGGGAGGAAACCAGAGCACCCAGAGAAAACCCACACAGACACAGGGAGAACTTGCAAACTCCACACAGGCAGTACCCAGATTTGAACCCAGGTCGCTGGAGCTGTGAGGCTGCAGTGCTAACCACTGCACCACTATGCTGCAGAATTTATTGCAAGAGCTAACAATTAAAGGTACTAACTTGAAATGCATGACCATGGAATACAGAGTAAAATTTCAAAATTTGTCAATGATAGCAAATTTGCTGGTATGGCAACAGTGAGGATGATACCAATCGACTGAAAAAGGATATACATAGGCTAGCAGAATGGGCAAACAAGTGGCAGATGGAATTTAATACAGAAAAATCCATGAAGAAATTTAAACTGATTTTAAATTGGATGTGTTGGGTGGCTTGGTGCCAATGCAGGTTAGCAAGCAAAGGGATGATGTATGACCAGGATTTGGTTGGGATAGGATATGGCCAGCAGAGTTTTGGATAGGCTGAAAGTTTATGGCAGATGAAAAGTAGCATTGGAATAGTAGAGTCTGGAGGTGACAAAGACACACTGGCAGATAGGCTGAGGTAGAGGGTGGAGGTGAGCAGTGCTACAGACGTGGAAGTAGGCAGTCTTTGAGAAAGGAGGCATAAGGCTTACTGCAGGGTTACAAGTGAAGTCCACCTGGACGTCCAGGCCCCGGATTTGACTTGGGTCCTGAAGATTTTGGAAATGAGTCATCACCCAGAGGTACAGACACCTGCCGTATTATTTAAATCAGAATACCTTTCCTTGATCCATAAAGTCTGGCGGAGCTTCCTGCTGGTCCCATTCTAGTATTTACTGCCGAGCACAGAAAAAAATGGGGATAATAGACCGGAAGTAACAAGAAACAGATGAAGATAAGCGTGATATATGGCTCTTAAATGACTATGCGATTTCTCCATAGGGTGAATGTGGACATTGAGTTAAATTATGTCCCCAGGGCTCCTCCTTGTCTCTCATAAGACAAATTGTGCTGAAATACAGATGAAACAAACGTCTATTCATAAAAGCTGTGCTAAAACAGAAGACCCTGCTCGTTTAATGTGTAAGCTAGAGTATCTCTTGATATCAAGTTCTGTATAATAGCAAGCGGAGATATGTCTGTGTATGCAGGCAATTAGTTTTGCTGTAAATACAGACGCCTATTTATCAACCAGCTCTTGGTGACTTTAATAGAGACCCTAATTTGTTTCAGATGTGTTTTGCGAGCTATTCAACAGCTCGCCCGCCATGCTGTGAAGACGAAAGAGTCTGAAAGGATGACTGACAGGGAAAGCTGCGAGGTGCTTATCTGGCTGGGCCAAGTTGTTTTTACAAGAGCGATACGCGAACGCAAACGTTCCCCGCCCCCCCCCCCCCCCTCACAGTATCCGCAGTCTTTGAGGGATTTGAGAGGCGCATGTTAGCCACGATTCCCCACAGTGATGGCAAAGTTTTTTTTTTGTTGATTTTTACAAGCGTTGTCTTAAATCTCCGAGTCCTTAGGAATTTTACAAATGCATCAAACAAGCCAAAATAAACTCATAAAAAAGCTTGAGAAGGTCCTGTTCCCATTTAGCAAGTGCGCAACAACGAATTATTGGCAAACTGGCATCTAAAAGCCAAGCAGTTCCCACGTGTTTAATGCTTCAAGTGTTAAATATGACAGAGATATTGCACGTATCCCGTAACAATCTTTATGTTCAAGCAGATCTGCAGCTTTTAGACTACATTGTAGAAATGTGTGCCTTCCTAATCTATACATCTAAAATGTAATCGTAATGTGTTTGATATAGGTTGTATCAGCAAACCACTTATAACTTCAAATGTACATTAAAGCATATTTACCTACAGATACAAAGGTACGCACCCGCGGTCTAAGGCAGACATCTAATGCAGCTAATGTTTCGAATGCGGTTGGGTTCCCCTAGTCGCTGCGGACAATAATACCTTAAACACGCGGGGTAAGGTTTTCACTGGTCAGCACTTGTCAAACGCGCTCCCATTTGTTCTCTTTACAGTAAATATTGACCCTATATACATAGTTACAAAAAAGAACTATTCAGATCTGTTGCACATATATTAGGAAACGTGGTCGAAAACAAGCACCGCCGGGTTAAAATAAACTCAATGGAATCCAGTAACTAAATACAAGCTTACTTTGAGCTGCTTTCCACTTTTAACGTGGGGTGGTGGTTATATGGTTTCCTATCCAGTACACAACAGCACAAATGGACAGTTCCTTATCCCTTGGGGTATCGGTGCGCTTTTTGAAGCCTGTTTTAAGACCCCCTCCCCCTTACACTCCATGCCCTGTGACATTTCCAACTAACGATTTACTTTGAAATGATCACCAGCTCCGAAGATAAATGTAAGCTTCGTTTGTTTAAGCATATGTTTGCGAGGACGAGCTAAGACACACAGTAACAGAACAAACATGTCTTTAATCTGGCAAATGTCAGAGGTGGACATTGTAGAGGTGCCGAACGAATTGTCAACAAACAACAACAATAAGCAGTGATTGACGATAACTTTGAGCCTATAATGGGAACCCGGTTTGCTGCAGAATCGTGGGTCAGTTGAAATAAAGTCAGAAATGCGATAAAAACGTCGCACTCCGACACAATGCATCATTTCAGAAAGAAGGCAAGGCAGTTTGAATTTCTTCGAAAATACCCGAAAGGAATGCGAATGAATCTGATATGAGCAGTTAATATGGTTTCACGCCCCATAACCTTTTCCCATAGAATTCACGTCCCATGGAAAAATAACAACGTATTATTGGCGAGATGCTGTTTTCAATTTACAAGTGCCACCGGTTCCAAGTAATTTACAGCGTTAGTTTTACACCTCTTTGGTTCCCAGTTCTTTCTAGAGCATTCCTCATACTGGTTTCTGTAACACAGCATCGGTTGGTTTCCCCACGGGGATGAGTCTAGTTATAACTGTGAATCTTGGAACTCCTTGAATGGCATTCTTGCTGTGTAGCTGCAATTGAGGATTGATTGAATCCGCCATCCAGGGCTAATCGTATGATCGATTACACTGATTAAACGATCGGTACGGCGCTGTTTTAAGTGTCAGGTTCCATTGGAAAGTGCAAACGGACACGTGGAGGCAGCCAGAGTCTGAAATATGCATTTACTCAATAAATATCAGAAATGCCAATTACCCCAGGTGGCGCTTTAACCTCTACTACCTCAGCCTTATTGCAAAAAGCAGCATTTAGGATCATTTTTCATATAAAAAAAAGCAGTAACCGAATAAAACATAACAGGGAAGGAGTTTTCTCTGGGAAATGGAGATTTCCGCTGTTCACCACAGCAACATCGTAAATGCAGTCTTTATACATCATTAGTTTCGCTATTGTGAAGGGTCGAAGTTCTGCTAGTCTAGCAGTGTTGCAAACATCCGAAAATCTGTTGCGTTCACTATTTTTGAATTCGTGAATTCAAAGAATATATGAATTTGCCGTAAATCGACATTCAAGGAAATCTTCCAGCTACGTTTACAAAGCCACCAAAACATAGCACCCCGAGGAAATCTTTCCATAGGATTGGGAATAAGAAAAAAAGGTTACACTGCCAATCTATTGCTATTCTTTTATATGCTTTCCGTTTACAAATTACGTACATTCAGGTGGGTCAGGGACAGTCCTCACCAGGACACACAGACACAATTAGTTTTAGGAGACAACCAACTTGTTCAAAATGATATTCTACATGCGACAAATTAAAGAGGCAAAGTAACTTACATTTTAATAAACATTCTTTCTCCATATTCTGCAACTTTCAAGATAAAATTGTATAAATGTAATAAATAGATCTATCATAACAACAACAACCTGCATTTATACGGCACCTTTAAAGTAGTAAAACGTCTCAAACACTTCACAGGAGCATTACCAAACAAAATTTGACACCGAACGGCTTAAGGAGAAATTACGACAGATGACCAGGTTTTAAGCACTGTCTTAGAGCAGGAGAGAGGCTTAGGGAGGGGATTCCGAAGCTTCTGGTCTCAGTAGCTGAAGGCACAGCAGCCAATGGTAAGACCATATAAGCAGGTATCGATTCATTCGTTCAGCATACTGTACTTTCTCTAATGGTTTCATGCCAGTACTATCTTCTGGATGTGAGCGGGCATTTCTGGATAAATTGCTAGTTCTTAAACACATCGAAAACATTAGTGGCTGGCATCCAAATGCCATTGAAATTGTCCCTGTTAGTATGTTTGATATAGGTTTCTGCTCAGATGGTGGGCTGCAGGGGGAAGGAGTTACGGTCGGTAAATCTGGAAAGGCATATTTCTGTCAATTGCATGTGTTTTCTTTAAGAGATTCCCTGCCTGGAAGCCAGCCTGACTGACAGGCTAGGCTGCCTGTTGAGCAAGGAAGTTATCCTGAAAGGCCACAGCTGAGGTTCAGTTAAGTTTTGTGGGTGTTGGGGGTAGAGATTGAACGGGGACACTGTGGTTGGTGGAGTTGGGGAAGTTCACAGAGGGGTTGGAGATCAGGGAAGGGGTTTAGGTGGGGAGTGTCAGAGAACAAGTGGGGAGTGAGGGAAGGGAAGGTGTCAGTGATGGGGGTGGGGGGGGGGGGGGGTGGGGGAGAGGTGCAACGGGGCATTATCAAGAATGTTTTTTTTGCAGGTAAACTTGTTGGGCCTGGAGGAAACACTATTGCTTCTTTCAGCCCACAAGCAGTGCTGTAAAGGGATTTACTTGATTGATCTGATGGAGATCTCTGTGCTCCTCTCCTCACCTCCTTTTACTTACTGGGTTTTCTGAGGCTTGGGAAACCCAGTCAACGTGGGTTAAAAATAGGAACCCTTCAAATGATTTCAGCCACTAACCCACCTCCTGAAACTGGATTGGTTGCCTGCCCCAGGTCCCACCTCCATTAAAACCGGAGGTGGGCAATTTTGAGGAGGGTTGTGATCCTGTTTCACATTTTTAACAATCAACCTCCCATCTGACCTAAGCCCGCCCGCCCGCCCCCCCAACCTTTGTGGGGGTTGCAACTATCCCCATGGTGACAGTTGCTCCCTTAAAAGGTCTGGTTTCTTGCTATTTTATGGAAGTTGACACCCAGTGCTTTGTTGCTGTGCGAGCAGAATCTGGGTGTACAGCAATGAAACCCCTTTGTGATCCAAGTCTATGTCTTAAATCGGTATACTCCTTTGAACTCTCTGAAGGCAGATTGCGTTAGCAAGGCATTGTTAGATTCGGTGTTTAAGCTGTTTTATTTCATGGTAGACAAAACATGCAGACTGCAGAATATGATAAATCTCACTTGGCATAATTAGTTCAACTTCTGTGCACATACTGTTACAAAAATAAAGTACCCATGTACACTAGCACACTTTGCTGGCCCTTTACTTAATATAAAACCACGAAATCTCCCTGACCAGGGCAGATGTTCTCCAACAGTCTGCTGCTGCCTGGCCAATTTTTTGGTGTCAGTTTCCATTTTTTTAAACCCTCTCTCCCCTGTCCCACAGAGACTAAAACCGTTTGTCAACACCAAGTATTAGATGTCACCCTGAATAGTGAAACATTGTAGGCTTATTGTTTGGGATCTGTGCAAGCTAACTGCCAAATCTGTATTTAAGATTTGTTTTATCTGCCTGTGCTAATGTGGGACTGTCAGGAGAAACTACAGTACTCCCTTTCAGGTCAGCTACTTTTAAAAAGTATTCTTTCCAAGGATGTGGGCGTCGCAGGCTAGGCCAGCATTTTTGGCCATCCCGAATTGCCCTTGAGAAGGTGGTGGTGAGTTGCCTTCTTGAACTGCTGCAGACCATGTGCTCATTTCTTTGCCTTATAATTGGAAAGTTGTCAACAAGGTTCACAAAGGGGGAGCTCAAAACACAGTGTGTTTAAAATTAAACCCTGTTAGAATAAGACAAGGTTGAAGGCCACCCGCAGTGCTGTAAGGAAGGGAGTTTCGGGATTTTGACCCAGCAACAGTGAAGGAATGGCAATATAGTTCTAAGTCAGGATGGTGTGTGGCTTGGAGAGGAACTTGCAGGTGGTGCTGTTCTCATGCTTCTGCTGCCCATTTCCTTCCAGGTGGTAAAGGTCACCTGTTTGGAAGGTGCTGTCGAAGGACCCTTGGTGCGTTGCTGCAGTGCATCTTGTATATAGTACACACTGCTGCCACTGTGTGTCGGTGGTGAAGGGAGTGAATGTTGAAGGTGATGGATGGGGTACCAATCAAGCAGGGTGCTTTGTCCTGGATGGTGTCAAGCTTCTTGAGTGTTGTTGGAGCTGCACTCATCCAGGCAAGTGGAGAGTATTCCATCACACTCCTGACTTGTGACTTGTGGACATGCTTTGGGAAGTCAGGAGGTGAGTTACCTGCCACAGAATTTGCAGCATCTGACATGTTCTTGTAACCGCAGCATTTATGTGGCTGGTCAATGGTAAACCCCAGAATGTTGATGGTTGGGGATTCAGCAATGGTAATGCAGTGAATGTCATGTGGAGATAGTTAGAGTCTCTCTTGTTTGAAATGATCATTGCCTGGCACTTGTGTGGCGCGAATGTCATTTGCCACTTATTAGCCCAAGCCTGAATGTTATCCAGGTCTTGCTGCTTATGGACATGGGCTTCTTCAATAACTGAGGAGTTGCAAATGGTGCTGAACATTGTGCACTCGTCAGCGAACATCCCCACTTCTGAACTTATTGTTACGACAAGGTGAGCAATGTGTCTAGGGGTCTTTTGCTGTCTTCACCTGGTCTTATTGTAACAGGGTTTAATTTTAAACACACTGTGTTTTGAGCTCCCCCTTTGTGAATCCTTGTTCACAACTTTCTAATTATAAGACAAAGAAATGAACACAAACAGGCTTTCTTTGGTTTAAAGAAGAATGATGAAATTTATTAAACCTTAAAATCTAATATGATTCACGCCTACAGATATACGACGTGCCCACACTAGCATGCACACGCAATATAAACATGCAGATAGGGACAGAAAAGAGGATAAGATAAGGGTTTGAGGCAAATCTTGTTACTGTTGCTTGAGCTTGCTGTAGTCCTTGATTGAAAATATAGTCTTGCGTTTCATTGGGACACAGTAGTCTTCTTAAGAACCTTGTTCATGTAGGAAACTGTTCTCTCTTTGAGTTTCAGGTGCTTTGACAAGAGTCAGTTCCATGGGAAGAGATGAAGGCAGGCAGAGAGGAGAGGAGATGTTCTCAGTCCATGAACACACTGCGTTCTGAGTTCAAAATCTGCTTTTCAGTTTTAAACTCCCCTAGTTGGCCAGCAGGTGGTCACATGACCTATTGGTGTGACCAGGTCTCTTTCTGTGTATTGGGGACAGGGGCTGGCTCCCTTTGTTTCCACACTGTCTGGCGGGCAGCCATAAAGACAGGGCTAAATTGTGGCGAGTCGAAGAGACTTAGTAGTTGGCAGGATAAAAGACAGAGGCGCAAGGGGAGAGCCAACTGTGCAACAGCCCCAACAAACAAATTTCTCTGCAGCACCTGTGGAAGAGCCTGTCACTCCAGAATTGGCCTTTATAGCCACTCCAGGCGCTGCTTCACAAACCACTGGTACTATGCAAATATCCTTCCAGTCAGGAACTTTCAATTTTTAAGTTTTAATGTTCATGTGCCAAAATAATGTGTGCCTCAGTCTTGGCAGGTACGGGGGATCGGGGGGGGGGGGGGGGTGGTGGGGGTAGTTGGCCTGATATTATGATGGAGGGAAGATCATTGATGAAGCAGCTGAAGATGGCTGCACCTAGGACACTACCCTGAGAAAACCCTGCAGTGATGTCTTGGGGCTGAGATGATTGATTTCCAACAAGCAGAACCATATTCCTTTGTGCTAGGTATGACTCCAACCAGTGGAGAGTTTTCCCCCTGATTCTCATTGACTTCAGTTTTTCTAGGGCTCCTTGATGCTACATTCAGTCAAATGCTGCCTTGATGTCAAGGGCAGTTCCTCTAACCTCAGGAGTTCAGCTCTTTTGTCCATGTTTGGACCAAGGCTGTAATGAGGTCTATCGCATGCTGCTTCTGCTGTTTGGCAGACATGTAAGTAGTCCTGTGTTGTAGCTTCACCAGGTTGACACCTCATTTTTAGTTATGCCTGATGCCGTTCTTGGCATGCCCTCTTGCACTCTTCGTTGAACCAGGGTTGGTCCCCCGGCTTGATGGTAATGGTAGAGTGGAATTTATGCCAGGCTCTGAGGCTACAGATTGTGGTTGAGTATAATTCTGCTGCTGCTGATGGCCCACAGCACCTCATGGATGTCCAGCGTTGAGTTGCTAGATCTGTTCATAATCTATCCTATTTAGCATGGTTGTAGTGCCACACAACACAATGAAGGGTATCCTCAATGTAAAAATGGGACTTTGTCTCCAGAAGGACTGTGCGGTGGTCTCTCCTACCAATACTGTCATGGACAGATGCATCTGCGACAGGTAGATTGTTGACGATGAGGTCTAGTAGGTTTTTCCCTCTTGTTGGCTCCCTCACCACCTACCACAGGCCCAGTCTGGCAGCTATGTCCTTTAGGACTTGGTCAGTAGTGATGCTACCGAGCTACTCTTGGTGATGGACATTGATGTCCCCCTCCCCAAGTACATTCTGTGCCCTTGCCATGCTCAGTCCTTCTTCCAAGTGGTGTTCAACATGGAGGAGTACTGATTCATCAGCTAAGGGGGCCGGGGCGTGCGGTAGTAGGTGATAACCAGCAGGAGGTTTCCTTGCCCACGTTTGACCTCAGGCCGTGAGACTTCATGTGGTCTGACGTCAATGCTGAGGATTCCCAGGGCAACTCCTTCCCGACTGTATACCACTGTCCACCACCTCTGTTGGATCTGTCCTGCTGGTGGGGCAGTACATACCCCGGGATGGTGATAGTGGTGTCTGGGATATTGTCTGTAAGTATGATTCCGTGAGTATGACTATGGCAGGGCTGTTGCTTGACTACTCTGTGTGGGACAGCTCTCCCAATTTTGGCACAAGCCCCCAGCTGTTGGTACGGAGGACGTTGCAAGGTCAACAGGACTGGGTGTGCCATTGTTGTTTCCTGTGCCTAGGTCAATGGTGGGTGGTCTATCCAATTTCATTCCTTTTAGACTTTTCTCTAGTTATTTATTACAACTGAATGGCTTGTTAGACCATTTCCAGAGTCAACCACATTGCTGTGGGTCTGGAGTTGCATGTAAGGATGGCAGATTTCCTTCCCTAAAGGGCATTAGTGAACCAGATGGGTTTTTACAACAGTCGATTCACAGTCAACATTACCGAGACTAGCTTTTTTTAAACTCCAGATTTATTAATTGAATTTAAATTCCACCAGCTGCCATGCATATGTGTTGGGTCTTCTTGATAAATACTTGATTGCCAATGCTTCTTCTCCAGAGAGCAAAGTTTTCTACTTGAAAATGAAGGGAGATAACTATCGTACTTAGCTGAAGTGGCTTCTGGGGATGACAGAGCATTCACAACAGGCCTACCAAAAAGCATTTGAGATCAGTAAAAAAGAGATGCAACCAACGCACCCTATCCATTTGGGACTGGCCCTTAACTTCTCAGTGTTTTTTGATGACATATCAAAATCATTAATGCCTAAGTCACTCTTGTGGAAAAAATCCCTAAGCTTGACAGTTAGTAATGGGTTCTTGCTAACAATGTTAAAGAACATAAAGTAATCCACTAGATCACCTAAAATCATTTCAAAATTTAAAATGATTTAGATTGGACCCTGATTGCCAAACTCAAAAGAGTTTAATTTAATTTACATTGATATGATAGAATCAATGCTGAAATCACATATAAATATTAATAGTGCTGATGTTAATTATTGCCCAATAATCTAAAATTCCTCTACACGAATTACTTGAGTATGATTAAGTAGTATGTGTTACTCTTTCTGTAAGACATTAGAGAGCAATTTTTTTTGGTTGTGTTTAGCGTACATCGTTAAATTGGCAAGTGCTTCCTCCTGCCTGTGGGGAAACAGAATTTAGTTAAGAGCTGGTTGAAATATTTGTAAACCTAGGCAGGGATTTTACTGAGCTCCTGACATCGGGCTCCGTGAAGGGAGGTGAAGGGGGTGGGGAAGATCGTTCTGGCAGCGGCCCACCACTGAGTCCGACGCCGGGAGTGCAAGGCCCGATCTTCACCGGCGACGGGACCCGACTTTGAATATTTAAATTAAGCACATGAACAGATTTAAACTAAAATTCACTCTAATCTTACCTTCGAGCTGCGATCTTCTGAGCTGGGGCTGGCACTCGCCTTCACTTTCCCGTCCAGGGAAAGCAGGCGTCACAGAGATGGGAAAGGGGGGATCTTTTGATTTTTAGTGCTGGGGGTCCGGGTGGTGATGGGGTCAAATTCACAGTATTAGTGTAGGCGATGGTGGGAAGGG
The DNA here is from genome assembly GCF_036365525.1 of Heterodontus francisci. Lineage (NCBI taxonomy): Eukaryota > Metazoa > Chordata > Chondrichthyes > Heterodontiformes > Heterodontidae > Heterodontus > Heterodontus francisci. The sequence goes on from NC_090378.1 coordinate 56,262,402, forward strand.
ATGACCTCTGCACTTTGTTCAGTTTTGGGGGGGAGGGGGAAGGTCAAGTGTTGAAGGTACATGTTTTTGCAGGGAGGATAGGGCAAATATTGAATTCAGTTGTTATTTGGGGATGAGAAAGGGGTGACAGATTTTTGATTGGTACAGTGGGGTGGGGGGTATAACTCTAAAAACGTAAGTTAGCCGGTAGGATGGCTGCTCTTTAAAAATAGCACCAGCGCCTGGGCACAGGCAGCTGACGCCATTGCCAGCGGAGAACCTGCCGCCTCCACATGATTGAGGCGGTGGAGGGGGGTGAGGGGGGTTGGGGATTTGCAGCCCAACCGGCACATTATTGTGGGCTGCTGCAAGGAAGATCACAGCGGCATGGTGGCACGCGGCCCGGGAGCAGTGACAGGTGCATAAAATCCAGTCCCTAGTTTGTAGTCACAAGTGATTTAATTCTCTAGGGCTGGACTATATGCACCCTTGTACAAAATACTTTACAAATATATTGTTTACTCACTTAAAATTATACATCCAAATTAATAAATGTAAGTCATATTATCACTGTGAATGCCTCAAATGGAGCCTTACTATGTATTGAGTTCATGGAGCCATTACCTTCACTTTATTCATTAGAATTGTTTCAATGGGCTGAATTTAGTGAGCCCGTTGTGGGTCCCGGAAATGTGCGCTATTCCTACCAGTCACGTAGGCAGACGGCCCACTGTGTTCATGCAGCGGGCAGCCACTTTTCATAATAGAGTGGTGGGGCCTGGCCAATCACGTGGCGGGGACAGGATGCGAGATGCCGAATACGGCATCGGATGACTTCAGAACAAGTGCTGATGCCATATTTAAAGTCTTACCAGGCCTGCTTGCATTGCTGCCTTGGACTGATTTGCTACTTGCTATTCACTACTAAGACCAGTGTTGGAGTGATGCCTGGACACCCCACCCCCCAGAGGTGGGCCCCACAGGATGGCAGAGGCAAGACATAGGGTGGCCCTATGTTTTAGTGGTGCCTCCCTTGAGATTCTCCTCCAGGCTGCAAGGGAAAGGCAAGAGGTCCTCCTTTCCGGTGATGGCAAGAAGAGGTCCTACTGCCTGACCAAGCAAGCCTGGACAGTGATCGCAGAGGAGGTCAGCAGCCATGGGGTCACATGGGTACAGTGCTGCAAGAGGGTCAGTGACCTCTTTTGTTCTGTAACTTTCCCCTTTTTAGCAATTGCAAGTGGCTGTACAGGAGGAAGCAGGACATGGGGAGGAAGGCACTACACCTGTGCTGGCAGAGGGGTTTAGACATCACCTTATCCTCATAGCTGCATGGCAGCATCTCGGCCACAGGCCACCTTCTTACACAGCTCACCCCGTAGGAAACGAAGGGCTGCCATTAGAAGAACTGCCATGCGAAATATGACTATCTCCCTTTTCCCACTTGCAGGTCAAGAAGACCCATAACAGGAGGGAGACATCGCAGACTGGTGGAGGCATTCCAGACCTTCGGCCTCTCTCCACAGCTGATGAGGAGGCACTAGAATTAGCAGGGACCCAGGGCTGCTGCTCCATATCTGATGGTGAGACTGGAGATTCTGAGCAAGAGAGTGAGGATTCTCTTCCATTGACATACAGTTCACTTCTGGAGACCCACATTACGCATGTTTGGCATAATGAGATCTGCACAGCCTAACCCACACATGTTTGTGTTCTCTCATGCAGATTAGCATCCACAGGAGACTCCAGCAGAAGGGGAATGATCGTCAATCTCTGAGGAGGAACCGCAGTTCGAGGTTTCATCGTCCTATGACTCTCCTGCACCTTCGACCAGCACAGATACTTTCACCTTGGTGGGTTTTCGCTCGGCTGTAGAATTAGGAACACAAGCTGGTGAGAGCACTGCACAAATGCCCGAGGAGCTGGCTGAGGCTCAGACAGCCAAGGTGTCTGACAGTAGGAGGGCTGTGGGTGTCCAGGCCCATGCTGAGCCCCAGGCTGATGACGAGTCTATATTGCCGACAGCACAGGGCATGCTGGGGTTGCAGAGAGAGGTAAGGCAACATCTGGCGGAGATGCCAGAGGCCATGTGCAGTGTCACCAAACTGTATTTATTTTCTGCTCTTTGAAACTGTGTGCCTTTAAGGCTCTGTTAAAAACAATGTACCTGTTATGACCAGGTGAGAAAGAGGTCTAGGGTTCCCTTTCAGCCTTCACCTGGTCTTACCATAACAGGGTTTAAGTTTAAACACACCGTGTTTTAGGGTCCCTGTCATGCAGGCCCCCACCTGCCAAGAATGAGGCACATTAATTTTGCCAAATGGACATTAAATTTCAAATTGTTGCTGGGAAGAAGAGAAGGCCTGTTACAAGGACTGCCAGAACTTGGCTGGAAAAAGGACATTTGCATATTCACAGACAGTACTTGGAAATGACAAAGGACCATTCCCTGACCCATTCAACCCACAATGGACTTTTAATCACCATATGTTGAAGGTGGAAGAGCTTGCATTCCAGGTTGACTGCTAAGATGGCCAAATACACAAACGGACATGGTCAAAACAGTTAATCACATGACTAATCTGCTTGGCAACCTGGGGGTTTTCTGAATGGTTGAAAGAGGTTTGAACTAGCCACAGAGGAGACAGAAAGCTGTTGGCTCCTGGATTGAAAAGACCTCTCCTAGCTGGCTCACCACAGCCTCTCCTGCTTGCTCCCATCTCTTTCTCACGGGACTCCAAAACCCACTGAAGACACATGAACCCCAAGAAAGGGAAAAGTTTCCTACAGCGAACAAGATTTAAGAAGAATACTGGGCCCCAACGAAAAGCAAGGTCTACCTACAATCAAGGACTCTACAGTGAGCTTGAAGAACCGTAACAACAACTCTTCAGATATTGTCTCAAATCTTTCCACTTTATTTTTCTTCTGCTCTTTTCTGTGTCTGTTTGCAGGTGTGTATCATGTATGCATGATAGCGTGGGCATGTCTCCATAGACGTTAACTGAATTAAAGTTTAAGTTTAATAAAATTTCACTTTTCCTCTTTAAACCTGAGAAAACCTGTTGTGCTGGTTTCTTTGCCTTATAATTGGAAAGCAGTGAACAAGGATTCACCAAGGGGGAGCTAAAAACAAAGTGTGTTTAAAATTATACCCTGTTACAGTAAGACCAGGTGAAGGCTGAAAGGGAACCTTAGAACTCTTTCTCACCTAGTCGTAACAGAAATTTGCGTGCTGGCATCTGGAATTGACCCACAGATAAACGAAAGAAATTGGAAGGGGGTAGCCAAATTGTTCCCAATCAAAAAAAGAGCATGATTAATACAGGGTTTTCTTGTGGTTGTGTGTGCTTGAATACTAACATGTCTGCAACTGAAGCTAGCAGTTCTCCAAGCCAGGGGGAAGTAACTTATATAAGTTAAAAGCACTGTCTATGGAAAAGTTGAGGAAAATGGCTGAGCAGTGAGATCACTGTAGGTGGCAAGGCTAGGAAGTCTGAACTCCTAAGGCTAGTGGCCAACCATTTTCCCTTGAATCTGAAGAAGCAGAAACAGGGTTGGAAGCAGACCCAGACAGGGTACTGCTAGCAAAGATACAATTGGAACAAAGGAAACTTGAATTAGAAGACAGGGAAAGAGAAAGAGAAAGAGAGAGACAGGAGAGGGGGAAAGACATAGCCTTCCAGATAGAACGTGAAGAAAATGAAAGGCAGGAGAGAGAAGAGAAAGAATATTCCAGAAAGAATGTGAAGAAGGTGAGTTGAAGTGACTTGAGTTAACTCGTTGGGGGTGGGGGGGAGGGGAGGCGGTGGTGGTGGGTGACAGAGCAACCCCAGTGAAAGCATGGCCAATATGAAGGAGCGTAATTCGGGGCTGGGTACAGAATTGTTAAAGCTAGCTCATCTAATCTCAAAATTCAATGAGGAAGGTGTAGAAGGATTTTTGTGTCTTTTGAGAAACTGGCAAGGCAGCTTAAATGGCCAGCTGAGACCTGGCCTCCTTTACTGCAAAGCAGGCTAACTGGAAAAGCTTTATTCCCTATTGCCAGATGAGAGTTCATCAAATTATGAACTGACGAAAAGTGCTATCCTCGGGCATATGAATTAGTACCCGAAGCCTATCGCCAAAAGTTTAGGACCCTCAAGAAGCAAGCTAATCAAACTTATCTGGAGATTGAAAGAAGTAAGCAGCTGGCTTTTGACCAGTGGCTGAGGGCTCTTAAAGTACAGCTCAGCTATGAGAATCTCAGGGAAGTAATTCTGTTAGAGGAATTTAAACACTCTCTCCCACTCTCTGTAAAGACCCATGTAGGGTAGCAACGGCTCCAGAGAGCCCGGCAAGCGGCAGTCCTGGCCGATGGGTTTGCTTCAATTTATAAGTCAGTTTCCCAGGGGAGAACCTTTCCTAGTTACCCCCACAAATCCGAAAAGGGCAAAGCTTGGGGAGGTGATAGCACAAGCGGTCCTGGGAGAGAAAGGAAAGCTAGAGACACAGGGGGCCCTCCTCTAGCCAAAAAGGAAGGTACTGTGAGCAAGAGTGAGACCTGGAGACCAGTGTGCTTCCATTGTAATAAAGCAGGCCATTTAAAAGCTGACTGCTGGAAACTAAAGGGAAAACCTGTAGAGTTAATCAGGGCACACCCGCTCAGTGAAGAAGGGGACCTCATGGAAAGCACAACATAACAAGCTGTGGCTTTAACTGCAGTAAGAGTGCAACCCAGGAAGCTTACTACTGCAAGTTCAGGAAAAGTTAGTAGGATTCCTGAAGGTTATCAGGGTTTTGTGTCTGAAGGGAAAGTAACCCCATACCCCTTGAGTGGGGCAAGCAAGCCCATAGTAATTCTCAGGGACACAGGGGCCTCTAGATCCCTTTTACTGGGAAATGGCCTGACCTTTCCCCCAGAGAGTGCAGTGAACACCAGAATGGTGGTGAATGGTATTGGGGGGCAGTGTATGCCTGTACCTGTACACCGGGTGCACCTGGAGTGTGACCTGGTTTCAGGACCGGTGACCGGTGATCATTGGGATTGTCCCTAGTTTGCCTGTGGACGGGGTTGACCTGCTCCTAGGTAATGATCTGGCAGAGGTGAAGGTGGTAGCACCCCCAGTAGTGAAAGAGAGACCACAGGAGGTCAGAGAAACAGTGCAGTGGGAGATGGACCCCTGCAGTTCCCTGAATGTGTAGTGAATCAGGCCATGATCAAACCCGCTCCCCCAGAGGAGACTACATTGGCACTGCAGGCAGATGACCATGAGATCTGTCTGTCAGAGACTTTCTATGTAAAGTTAGGAGACCCAGGGAATTAATTAAATGGATATTCCTGAGCTCAGGCTCAGTGAGCCGAGCCAGTATTGCGAGAGTCAGCACAGGCTGCCCAGTCTGAAAATGAAGCAGAGGGAGTCCTTGATTGCTACTATTTAAAGAATGAGGTACTGATAAGGAAATGGAGTTCTCCTCTCAGACCTGAGAGCAAGGGGTGCACAGTAGTTCACCAGTTAAGTGGTGCTGCAGGGGTACCGGAGAGAAATATTAAGAAGGGCCCACGAGACTACAGTGTCTGTACATGCTGGTATATGAACGACCAAAGCCCACATAAGACAGCAGTTTGACTGACTAAAACTCCACAAAGATGTGATGGAGTACTGCAGGAGTTGCCACATGTGCCAGGTTGAGGGGAAAGCCCAACCTACAGTGAAACCTGCACCTCTGACTCCTATACCGGTGTTAGGAGCAACCTCCAGCAGAGGGCTGGTGAACTGTAAGGGTCCCTGCTGAGAACGAAAAGGGACAGACAGGCAGGCATAAGGCTGGCAAAAGGTTAGACAGAGAAGGGGAAAAAGTGATCAAGAGGGCTGGTTAAAGGAAGTCCGGGAGGAATCCTGGATGACAACCCCTACTGTCCAGTCAGCCAACCACGAATAATGTGAAAAGTTAGACCCCACATCCTCCTATGTAAATGCAGACACTAGAAGCACCCCACCAGAATTGCCTACAGCATTTACAAGAAGCTGCAGAGACAAAGAAAGACCTCTAGTGGACAGAGAAACCATGAAGGCGATGCCTCACCTCGTCGAAGTGCTGCAGGGCAGTGAGTAGAGTCTGCACAAATACCTGCAGGCCGGAGTGTCCTAGAGAAAAAGGGGAAATTAACAAAGAATCCACAGTCAGAGAAAAAAGGAACCACCCATCCCGAAGTCAAAGCAAACTCAGCAAAGCACTGAAAGAGAGTTCAGGATGGACCCGCCCACTATTGACTCTTTTGGAAAAAGTTCCAATTTTGGGCTAATTAAATCTAACTACCCGCCCCTCCACCCCACCCTTGGCAGACCTCAACAGGAACGAAGACCATAGGTAGTCATGGCAATGGGCAAACTGAAGAAACACTTCCTCAAAGAACCACATGTTTACTCGGATGCCAAAAAGGGGCCGTTTTAATAAGCTTTAGGATTTATGAATGAATGGAAATGAATAAGAGAAATGCATGGTTTCTTTCTATATCTTATATATTTTCTCTGGACCCTTTTAACGAAATGAGCTTTTCTCAAATCACATTTCATTCCCCTGGGTGTGGAGATGTCATGCTGGCCCCCACCTGTCAAGAATGAGGCACATTAATTTCACCACATGGACATTAAACTTCAAATATGTGGTCACTGAACCAAGCAATACAGCAAGAAAGACAGGAGCAAAATACTGCAGATGCTGGAAACCTGAAACAAAAACAGAAAATACTGGAAATACTCAGCAGGTCAGGCAGCATCTGTAGAGAGAAAAACAGAGTTAATCTTTCAAGTGTGTGATGAAAGGTCACAGACCTGAAAGGTTAACTCTGTTTTTCTCTCCACAACTGCTGCCTGACGCACAATTGGAAAGATATTTGACACTGACAATTGACGATATCATAGAGAAGGTGAATGGTGCCAAAGTTTTGCAAAAATTTACCTCAATGCAGGCTACCATCAAATCAAGCTTGCAGAAGAATCGAGGTATCTTACAGTGTTCTCCACTCACATCAGGCTTTTTCGATATAAGTGGCTCAACTTTGGAGTCAGCTCAGCAGCTGAGGTATTTTAGCACTTGATTCAGTCCGCACTTCAAGGACTTGATGCCATGCCACATATCATTGATGACTTTCTCGTCTACGGTCACACTGAAAGTGAACTCACGACACGACTACATGCATGCCTACAACATCTTAGAGAAAGTCACCTTACCCTGAACAAAGATAAGTAGCTGTTCAGTGAAAGCAGAATCAAAATCTTCGGTCTGGTACGCGTTGGTGAAGGGGTATCAGTGGATCCATGGAAAGTCGAAACCATTATAAACGCTGCAAATCCTACAAATGTGCATTAAGTCCGGACTCTTCTTGGCCCCATCACAGACTGTAGTTGTTACATTCCTGACCTCGCTATGCTGTCTGCCCGCCTGCACAATCTTACAAAAGAGACCACCATGTGGGAGTGGACTAAATCGCACAAACAAGCTGTACACCAGATTAACAATGGTTGTCAGCAAGTTGCACAAATGCCTACTTCAACCCCGAGAAAACCACCTAGCTAGTCGTGGATGCGAGACAAGTTGGCTTAGGTGCAGTTCTCGTGCAGAAAGACAAAGTAGGTCACCTATCAATCGTCGAGACCGTAAGCAGATGGTTAACGCCTATAGAACAATGATATTCACAAAGAGAGAGAGGAAATCACTCTCAATCACATGTAGAGTCCTACACTTTCTTCTGTACTTGTGTGGAAGCCAGTTTGAAGTGATAACCAACCATAGACACTAGTGAGTCTGTTCAACAATCCGCATAGCAAGCCCCCTACTCGAATAGAGCTTTGGATACTTAAACTACAAGAGCATAAATTCCTTGTTAAGTATCAGCCAGGCAAGCTGGTGCCAAAGTCACTAAAATTAACATCAAAGTGGCAACAAAAAAGATGAGGCATTGCACCTATGTATGACAGCTATGGAATCACAAAACGGAAAAGAAGTGATTGACAGAGCATCTACAAATGAAGTTGCTCGCACGCTACAAGTTCTTCACAATGTTTGAATTGAGCTCACAGTTGCAACCACCTCTGATCTCATGTTATGCTGCAACTGATTAGTCATTTCACAGTCATTGAGAGAATGTGTTGTAGAAACAGCACATGAGGGTCAGCAGAGAATTGTCAAAACCGAGCAACTTCTTCAGAAAAAGGTATGGTTCCCAGGAATTGACTGCATGGTGGAACACAAAATCAATCAGTGTTTGCCATGTCAAGTAACCATAACGTCAAATCTTCGTGATCTGCTCAACATGTCTGAGCTACCTGCAGGCCCATGGACTGAAGTTAGCGTAGACTTCGCAGACTTGCCCACTGATGAACACTTGCTTGATGTCGCTGATGACTACAGCAGATGCCCAGTCATAGAAATAGTTATGTCTATCTCAGCAAAAACAGTTGACCTGAAGCATGACCGGATTTTTGCCTTTTTTGGAGTCCCTCAAATGATGAGCAGCGGGAATGGACCCCCCCATTCAACAGTGATGAGTTCAGTAAATTCGCAAATTATCTGGGCTTCACTCACTGAAAAATCACACCCTTTTGTCTAAGAGATAATGGAGAAGTTGAAAGATTCATGTACCTTGAAAAAAGTGATATGTACAACTACTACTGAGGACAATTCATGGAAGCAGGAGTTGTATTGTTTTCTTTGAAATAACGGAGCGACTCCTGAATCAACCACTGGCAAGCCTTCAGCTACGCTCATCTTTGCACATCCAATGTCTTCCTGAGCTACCCTGCAAAGCTAATGATCAACATGCACACGAGCGTGATCAAGGACAGAAAGATTGCATGAAAGCAAACAGAAGAAAAAAAGAAAGACTTGTATCTGCGATGGAAACCACACATGCCAAATGGAAATATTAATTTTGTCATATGAAACACTGCTTGAGACTTTTTACTGGACATTACAAATAACTTTGAAAAAGCACAACTGAACAGCTAAAGATGGCCACTCACAATTTGCATATGAGAAGCCAAAGGCTGGCTGGCAGACAGAGGCATTTACCTAGTCTAGCGAGAACAATAGGGTGTGCTCTAGTTCCACCACCTAGAATGGTTTGTCAATAGTGGTGATCAAAAGCCATCGACAACCACCCGCAACCCCCCGCCCCACCCCCGCCACACCAAATATGTCTGAAGAACTCTGAAGTTCAAACAACCTTCCAGAAACTTCTGTATTCAAACAAAGAGGTGGTCACATGACATATCTGCTGGCGTAATACTGCGTTTTGTGAATTGTGCCTGAGAAAGGAAAGAGATTGTAACAGAACTCCAAGAAGAAAGCATCTCTCTCTCTGTCTCCCTCTCCAGCAAAGTCCCAGGGAAGCTACGGTGGCAGCTACTAAGCCTCAAGATTACAGAACCTTACAGATAACGGCCAAGAAGAAGGATAAAGCCTCCCTTCAGCCTTCCGGGACCAGAGGAGCAACCCTGAATTGTGCACGTGGCCCAGCGAGAAATTCCAGACTTTAACTTCAACTAAGGACACTAAAACTCAATATTTGAATTCCATTTATTCCGGTCTATACTATAACCTCCCAACTCTTTTTTCCCCTCTGTATCTATTTGTGTGTGTGTGTGCCTCCTGTATGCTTGTGAGCGTGGATGCATCGCGTATTTTAGTAATTTTAACCAGTTTGGAGTGATAAAGTTAATAAACTTACATCTTTTTTGTTTAAACTCATGAAAACCTGTCTGGTTGGTTCATTTGACATTGTAATTAGAGTAAAAGGAGCAAGTGCTCACTGAGTTGGTAAGATAAACCACTGTGTTTAAAAGATAAACCCTGTTGCAGTCAAACCAGAGAAGGGGCAAAAGAGGAGCCTAAGACCCCTTCCTCACCTGGTTGTAACACATCTTTCATGACCACTGGATGTCTCAAAATGCTTTACAACCAATGAAGTACTTTTGAAATGTAGTCACGGGTGTAATGTAGGAAATGCGTCAGCCACTATGCACACAGCAAACTCCCACAAATAGCAGTGTGATAATGACCAGATAATCTGTTTTAGTGATGTAAACACAGAGTGAAACATGAAATTCAGAACTACCTGCTAAAGCCAGGAGACAAAGTGCTCATAAAGCATGATGGTTCTGTTGGAAAGCAAACAACCCTCAATGGCATCCAGCTATTTGTTGTAACACAAAAACTGCTAAGCATGGTTCGCAAATGATCACACAAAACACATCATTCTTCTAAGTGTTGCAAACACCATCCGCAAGCTATGCATCAGATCCAGACTTAGGATCATAGGAAATAGGAGCAGGAGTAGGCCATTCTGCTCGTTGAGCCTGCTCCACCATTCAAACAGATCATGGCTGATCTACCTCTGTGCCATTTTTCCCCACTATCCCCATATCTCTTGATGTTGTTAGTGTTCAGAAATCTATCAATTTCTGTCTTGAACATGCTCAATGATTGAGCTTCCACAGCCCTCTGGGGTAGAGAATTTCACAGATTCACCACCCTGTGAGTAAAGAAATAGTTCCTCATCTCAGACTTAAATGGCCTACCCCTTATTCTGTCCCCTTGTTCCAGATTCACCCGCCAGAAGAAACATCCTATCTACATCTACCCTGTCACACCCTGTAAGAATTTTGTAAGTTTCAATGAGATCACCTCTTATTCTTTGAAACTGTAGAGAATACAGGCCCAGTTTCTGCAATCTCTTCTCATAAGACAATCCCCCCATTCCAGGGATTAGTCTGGTGAACCTCTGTTGCCCTCCCTCTATGACAAGTATATCCTTCCTTAGATAAGGAGACCAAACCTATACACAATACTCCAGGTGTGGTCTCACCAAGGCTTTATACAATTGCAGCAAGACATCTTTACTCCTGTACTCAAATCCTCTTGAAATGAAGGCCTTCCTAATTGCCTGCTGCATCTGCATACTAGCTTTTAGTGACTCATGAACAAGGACACCCAGGTCCCTTTGGACATCAGCACTTCCCAACCTCTTGCCATTTAAGAAATACCGTGCCTTTCTGTTCTTTTCCACCAAAGTGGATCACTTCACACTTATTCACATTATATTCCATCTGCCATGTTCTTGCCCATTCACTTAGCTTGTTCAAATCCCCTTGAAGCCTCCTTGCATCCTCCTCACAACTTACATTCTGACCTAGTTTTTTGTCATCAGCAAATTTGACAATATTACAGTTGGTCCTCCGATCCAAATCATTTTATATAGATTGTGAACAGCTGTGGCCCAGCACTGATCCTTGCGGTTCCCCAGTAGTAACAGCCTGCCATCATGAGAATGACTCATTTATTCCTACTCTCTGCTTCCTCTCTGTTAATCAATATTACTAGTATATTACCCCCGATCCCATGTGCTCTAATTTTGTATACTAACCTCCTGTGGTTAAACTATCAATAGCCTTCTGAAAATCCAAATACACCACATCCACTGGTTCTCCTTTATCTATGCTACAAGTAATATCCTCAGAAAACTCCAACAGGTTTGTCAAACATGATTTCCCTTTCACAAATCCATGTTGATTCTGTGCAATGTTATGACCAGGTGAGAAGGAGGTCTCGGGTTCCCTTTCAGCCTTCACCTGGTCTGACTGTAACAGGGTTTTATTTTTAAACACACTGTGTTTTTAGCTCCCCCTTGGTGAATCCTTGTTCACCACTTTCCAATCATAAGGCAAAAAATACCAGCACAAACAGGCTTTCTTAGGTTTAAAGAAGAAAAGGTGAAATTTATTAAACTTAAACTTTAACTCTAATTTGGTTGTCGCCTATGGATAAACGACGTGCCCACTCTTGCATGAATACGCAATACACATGCAAATAGAGACAGAAAAGAGCTGAAGAAAAATAAAGTGGACAAGTTTGAGTCAATATCTGAAGAAGGTTTTTTGTTACTGTGCTTCGAGCTCACTGTAGAGTCCTTGATTGTAGGTGGATCTTGCCTTTTGTTGGGGCCCAGTATTTTTCTTAAACCTTGTTCACTGTAGGAAACTTTTCTCTCTTGGGGTTCATGTGTCTTCAGTAGGTTTTGGAGTTCCACGAGAAAGAGATGGGAGAAGACAGGCAAGGCTGTGGCCATCCAGCTAGGAGAGATCTTTTCAATCCAGGAGCTTTCTGCAAACTCTCAGTTCAAACTGTACAATTCAGAAAAAAACTCAGACTGCCAAGCAGGTTAGTCCTGTGACTAACTGGTTTGAATACATCTGTTTGTGGATTATATAGGAGCAGGGTTTAGCTGCTTTGTTCCAAGCACTGTCTGCTAATATGCAAAAATGTCTTTCCAGCCAGGGGCCTGGCAACCACTTGTCACAGGCCTTCTCTTCTTCCCAGCAACAATTTGAAATTTAATGTCCATGTGGCGAAATTAATGTGCTTCATTCTTGGAAGGTGGGGGCCTGCATGACACCTCCACACAGGGGAATGAAATGCGATTTGAGAAAAGCACATTTCGTTAAAAGGGTCGAGAGAAAATACATAAGATACAGAAAAAAAGCATGCATTTCTCTCGTTCATTTCTATTCATTCATAAATCCTAAAGCTTATTAAAATAGCCTGACTTTTCTTGGTGCCACTGCTGCTTTAATTGCCCCCTTTTTGTCATCCCAGTAAACATGTGGTTCTTTGGGAAAGTTTTTCTTCAGTTTGCCCATTGCCATGACTGCCGAGGGTTTTTGTTCCTGTTGAGTTCAGCCAAGGAGTGGGGTGGGTGGGGGGGGGCGGTGGTGGGGGCAGTTAGATTTAATTAGCCCTTAATTTGAATTTTTTCCAAGAGAATCGGTAGTGGGCGGGTCTATCCTTTCAGTGCTTTGTTGAGTCATGCAAAGGCTTTTGACTTCAGGGGACGGGTGGTTCCCTTTTTCTCTGACTGTGGCTGAGGATTCTTTGTTAATCTCCCTTTGGTCTCTGGGACACTCCTGCCTGCAGGTATTTGTGCAGACTCTACTGCACTCCCTGTGGCACTTTGACTAGGTGAGGCATCACCCTAACAGTTTCTCTGCCCCCTAGAGATCTTTCTTTGTCTCTGCAGGTTCCTGTAAATGCTGTTAACAACTCTGGTGGGATGCTTCTAGAGCCTACATTTACATAGGAGGATGTGGGGTCTAATGTTTCAAATTTTTCGAGGTTGGCTGACCGGACAGTAGGTGTTGTCATCGGGATTGCTCCTGGACTTCCTTTAACCTGACCTCTTGCTCACTTCTTCCCTTTCCCTGTCTAACCTTTTGCCAGCCATGTGCCTGCCTGTCCCTTTTTGTTCTTTGCGGGGGTCCCTTACAGTTCACCTGCCCGCTTCTTCAGGGTCCTCCCAATACCGGTACAGGATTTAGGGGTACGGGTTTCACTGTAGGTTGGGGTTTCCCCTCAACCAGGCACATGTAGCAACTTCTGCAGTACTCTAACACATCTTTGTGGGGTTTTGGCCAGTCAAACTGCTGTCTTATGTGGGCTTTGGTCTTTCATATACCGGCATGTAAAGCCACTGTAGTTTTGTGGGCCCTTCTTAACATTTCTCTCCAGTACCTCTGTGGGACCACTAACTGGTGAACTACTGTCCACTCCTTGCTCTTGGGTCTGTGAGGAGAACTCCATTTCCTCATCAGTACCTCATTCTTTAAATAGTAGCAATCAGGGACTCCCTCTGCTTCACTTTCAGACTGGACAGCTTCTGCCAACTCTGGCAATACTGGGTCAGCTCGCTGAGCCTGAGCTCAGGAAAAACCATTTAATTCATTCCCTGGGTCTACTAACTTTCCAAAGAAAGTCTCGAACAGGCAGACCTCATGGTCATCTGCCTGCAGCACCAATGCAGTCTCCTCTGGGGGAGTTGGTTGATCATGGCTAGATCCACTACACATTCAGGGAAACTGCAGGGGTCAGTCTCCTGCCACTGCACTGTCTCTCCGACCTCCTGTGGTCTTTCTTTCACTACTGGGGGGGCTACCACCTTCACCCCCACCAAACCATTACCTCGGAGCAGGTCAACCCCATCCGCAGGCAAACTAGGGACAATCCCTACAGTCACCGGTTCCAAAACTAGGTCGCACTCCAGGTGCACCTGGTGTACCGGTACAGGCATACATTGTCCTCCAATACCATTCACCACCATTTTGGTGTTCACTGCACTCTCTGGGGGAAAAGTCAGACCTTTTCCCAGTAAAAGGGATCTAGGGGCCCCTGTGTCCCAGAGAATCACTATGGGCTTGCTTGCCCCACTCGAGGGGTATGGGGTTACTCCCTTCAGATACAAAACCCTGATAACCCTCAGGAACCCTATTAAATTTTCCTGCACTTGCAGCAGTAGACTTCCTAGTTTCACTCTTACTGCAGTTAAAGCCACAGCTTATTCTGTTGTGCTTTCCATGAGGTTCCCTTCTTCACTGAGCGGGAGTGCCCTGATTAACCCTACAGGTTTTCCCTTTAGTTTCCAGCAGTCAGCTCTTAAATGCCCTGCTTTATTACAATGGAAGCACACTGGTCTCCGGGTCTCACTCTTGCTCACAGTACCTTCCTTTTTGGCTAGAGGAGTGTCCCAGTGTCTCATGTGTTCCTTTTTCTCCCAGGACTGCTTGTGCTCCTATCACCTTCCCACCCTTTTGTCCTTTTCGGATTTGTGGGAGTGACTAGGAATGGTTCTGCACTGGGAAACTGACTTATAAATTAAAGCAAACTCATCGGCCAGGACTGCTGATTGCCGGGCTGTCTGGACCCACTGCTCCTCTACATGGGTCTTTCTGGAGAGTGGGCGAGAGTGTTTAAATTCTTCTAACAGAATTACTTCCCTGAGATTCTCATAGCTGAGCTGTACTTTAAGAGCCCTCAGCCACTGGTTAAAAGCCAGCTGCTTACTCCTTTCAAACTCCAGATAAGTTTGATTAGCTTGCTTCTTGAGGATTCTAAACTTTTGGCGATAGGCTTCATATGCCATGAGGATAAAATTTTTTGTCAGTTCATAATTTGATGAACTCTCATCTGGCAACAGGGAATAAACCTCATGAGCTTTTCCAGTTAGCATGCTTTGTAGTAAAAGAGGCCAGGTTTCAGCTGGCCATTTTAGCTGCCTTGCCAGTTTCTCAAAGGACACAAAAATCCTTCTACATCCTCCTCATTGAATTTTGGAATTAGTTGAGCTAGCTTTAACAATTTTGTACCCAGACCTAAATTCTGCTCCTCCATATTGGCCATGCTTACACTGGGGTTACTCTGTCGCCCCCTAGTTAACTCAAGCTGCTTCAACTCTCTTTCTTCACATTCATTCTGGAATATTCTTTCTCTTTTTCTCTCCTCTCTCTCTCGTTCCTTCACCTGTCTTTCTTTTTCTTCACGTTCCTTCTGGAAGGCTCTTTCTTTCTCCCTCTCCTGCCTCTCTCTCTCTTTTTCCTGTCTCTCCTTTTCTCTTTCTCTTTCCCTGACTTCTAATTCAAGTTTCATTTCTTCCAATTGTAACTTTGCTAGCAGTACCCTGTCTGGGTCTATGCCGAACACTGCTTCTGCTTCTTCAGATTCAAGGGAAAAACTGTTGGCCACTAGCCTTAGGAGTTCAGACTTCCTAGCCTTGCCATGTACAGTGATCTGACACTGCTCAGCCATTTTCCTCAACTCCTCCATAGAGAATGCTTTTAACTTATCCCAAGTTACTTCACCCTGGCTTGGGGAGTTACTGACTTCAGTTGCAGACATGTTAGCATTCAAGCACACACAACCACAAGAAAATCCGTATTGAAATCTTGCTCTTTTTTGATTGGGAACAATTTGGTTTCCCCATTTCCAATTTCTCTCATTTGTCTGTGGTTCAAACCCGGACAAGCCCCCAAATCTCTGTTATGACCTGGTGAGAAAGAGGTCCAGGGTTCCCTTTCAGCCTTCACCTGGTCTTACTGTAACAGGGTTTTATTTTTAAACACACTATGTTTTTAGCTCCCCCTTGGTGAATCCTTGTTCACTGCTTTCCAATTATAAGGCAAAGAAACCAGCACAAACAGGCTTTCTTCAGTTTAAAGAAGAAAAGCTGAAATTTATTAAACTTAAACTCTAATTCAGTTAACGCCTATGGATACACGATGTGCCCACACTCACATGCATACGCAATACACACAAATAGAGACAGAAAATTGCTGAAGAAAAATAAAGCGGAAAAGTTTGAGGCAATATCTGAAGAAGGTTT
This sequence comes from Heterodontus francisci, assembly GCF_036365525.1. Lineage (NCBI taxonomy): Eukaryota > Metazoa > Chordata > Chondrichthyes > Heterodontiformes > Heterodontidae > Heterodontus > Heterodontus francisci. The sequence continues at coordinate 56,278,567 of NC_090378.1, forward strand.
TTTGTTCCTGTGCTTCGTGCTCGCTGTAGGGTCCTTGATTGTAGGTAGACCTTGCTTTTCCTTGGGGCCCAGTATTCTTCTTAAACCTTTTTCACTGTAGGAGCCTTTTCCCTCTTGCGGTTCATGTGTCCTCAGTGGGTTTTGGAGATCTGTGAGTTCAAACTGTACAATTCAGAAAGAAACCCAGACTGCCAAGCAGGTTAGTCGTGTGACTAACTGGTTTAACCATGTCTGTTTGTGGATTGTATTGGAGAAGGAGATAGCTGCTTTGTTCCAAGCACTGTCTGTTAATATGCAAAAATGTCTTTCCAGCCAGGGGCCTGGCAACCCCTTGTCACAGGCCTTCTCTTCTTCCCAGCAACATTTTGAAATTTAATGTCCATGTGGCGAAATTAATGTGTCTCATTCTTGGCAGGCCTGCATGACACCAATCCTATCATTATTTTCCAAGCGTCCAGTTATCTCATTCTTTGTAATAGATTCTAACATTTTCCCTATTCCTGACATCAAACTAACAGGTCCGTAGTTCTTCGTTTTCTCTCTTGCTCCCTTCTTAAATAGTGGGGTTATATTTGCTACTTTCCAGTCTGCAGGAACCCTGCCTTTTCAAACCACTGTTCGTCCCCAACTGCCTTTTGTAACAATTCAGAGTGAAGCCAAAAACATTCCAGAAGTCAAGCCTTCTGACCTCTCTAAATCTTGACCTATCATTTATAGAGTCAAAGAGAGATACAGCACTGAAACAGGCCCTTCGGCCCACCGAGTCTGTGCCAACCAACAACCACCCATTTATACTAATCCTACATTAATCCCATATTCCCTACCACGTCCCCACTATTCTCCTACCACTTGCCTACACTAAGGGCAATTTACAATGGCCAATTTACCTATCAACCTGCAAGTCTTTGGCTGTGGGAGGAAACCAGAGCACCCAGCAGAAACCCACGCGGTCACAGGGAGAACTTGCAAACTCCACGCAGGCAGTACCCAGAACCCGGGTCGCTGGAGCTGTGAGGCTGTGGTGCCAACCACTGTGCTGCCCAACTTCTTTATAAGCATCTGCCCAAGTCAAAAACAACTCCTTCTGGGTAATCATTTGAAGACAGGTGCCTTCCAGTAACTGTTTTCAGTCCAGACTTCTCAGTGACCCTTGTAAAAAAAACATCCATGGATTCCTTTTCAGTTTTAAACCACAAATCATCAAAATTTAACAGAAAACTGGAAGCACTCATCTATTCTGTATGGCTCTATAATGCATGACAGAAACTTTTGTGGAAAGGAGATGAGCTGTTTGACTTTGGAAATTTCCACAGTAATTCAGAGAAAGTAAGTACATGTATAAGTATAATTTCCTGCTAACAAATTTCGAGAGGTTTGCAAACTAAAATGCAGCATCTATTCCAAATGCTCATGCCTCAGCTGTCTAAGCAGGATGTTTTTCCAAAGAAGTTGTGCTTGGTAATAATTTAATGATTGAATCAAAGTTGAGTAAAAGTAGTTGGAGCATGTTGCAGAACTACAATGCACTGAGGAATTCATGTTATAAGTTGTCAGCTCAAAACTCAGTGGCTGTTACAATTGAAAGATTATACAAAAGTCATAACTGACTCCGCGATTCCCAGCACAACGGCTCATTTAAATAGCCGGCGTGGGCCACCCCTCCGATCATGTGGAGGGGGCGGGCTGTCTGTCCCCAGCAATGGCGTCAGCTGCCTGTGTGCAGGCGCTGATGCATTTTTAATGAGCTATCAGCCCTACCAGGAAATTTAAATATTTAAAGGGAAATTGAGTTAAAATAAATAAAAACAACTCTTTTGCCCCTCTCCCACCTCCCAATAACAATTAAATTAATTATTTGCCCTTCCCCACCAAACATTTACCTTGACCTTCTGACCTTCCACCCCTCCCCCCCCCCCCCACAAAACTGCACAAACTTTCAACTTCAACCCTTCCCACCATTCCCTACAACCAAGAGGCAAATGTGACCCTGCTCCCCTCGCGCCCCCCACCCCACACTGATAAACTTGCCTCCCTCCCCCTGCCTGCAAGTGTTCCCCATCGTTTCCGCCGAAAGGGATTTGAAGGCGCAGCAACCGGGCTGAAGGTTGTGGCGGGACATCAGAACGAGATGTGAGATTCATTAATTCAATTATTTTCATTTATATGAATAATAAAATTGCAGTCCCGTCGCCGAGCAGCGGGGAGGCCACCACAAGGCCTCACCGCCAATGTTATGTCGGGCCATGCCCAGCCGGCGTCAAGGTCCGTGGCCGGCCTCATCTGCCATCTTCAGCCACTCCCCACCCGCCTCCCCCGCCACGGATCCCGATGTCACGGGCTCCTTAAAATCTATTCCCAGGTGTAGACTTCAGGTGAAGTGAGGTTAGAGGATGAGGAATAATTAGACCAAGACATACATATATAATTCAGTCCCATTTTTAAAATCATACATTCAATGCTTATTTTTATATTTCCATTATAAATTCCTATGTTCACATTTCTAATGGAAAGTGCCTAGGTAAACTTGCCATGCTCTAATTACACCCTCCCACCAGTGCAGGTTCTGCAGAGATTCCATTTCCATAAGGGTGTAATTACAACATTGCATGTTTGCATAAGTAGTTTCCATTATAAATATGGTTATATGGAAAAAATTGACAGGAAGCGTGCACAGCTGCAAGATTTTCATAAATTATAGATAATAAGCAGGTATTTGTTTATGATATTGTTCACAGTTCCAGCAGCACAGCTTGGGAACGGCTGTATAAAGGGCAGCGCATGCTTTCTCAGTGCAAAACAAAAGTAGGTTGGTTCCGAGGCACTGATGGAGTGGGTGGGAGAGTGCAAGGGTAAGGGCTGACTGCTGAACAGTATAGCCAAAACAGTAGACAACAAGTCAAGGAAAGTTATGTTCAAACTGTATAGTGCTCTGGCCCAATCACAACTTAAGTACTGGGTTCGGTTCTGATCACTGCGACACAGGAGAGCAATTTAGTCATTCTGGGGGATGGGGACGGCAGCGTGGTGGTATTGTTACTGGACTAGTAATCCAGAGGCCCCACCTATTGCTCTGGGGACACAAAATCAAATTCCACCACGGCAGCTGGTGGAATTTAATTTCAATCAATTAATAAATCTGGAATTAAAAAAAGCTAGTCTCAGTAATGGTGCCCATGAAACTAATGGATTGTCGTAAAAACGCATCTCATTCACCAATGTCCTTTAGGGAAGGAAATCTGCTGTCCTTACCTGGTCTAACCTACATGTGACTCCAGACCCACAGCAATGTGATTGACTCTTAACTGCCCTCTGAAGTGGCCGAGCAAGCCACTCAGTTGTGCCAACCCAGTACAGAAAAGTTGAATAAGAATAAAAAAATCGGACAGACCACCTGACCTAGGCACCGGAAATGACCACAGCACACCCTGCCCTGTCGACCCTGCAAAATCCTCCTCATGAACATCTGAGGACTGGTGCCAAAATTGAGAGAGCTGTCCCACAGACGAATCAAGCAACAGCCTGACATAGTCATACTCACCAAATCATACCTTACAGTCAATGTCCCAGACAACACCATCACTATCCTTGGGTATGTCCTGTCCCACCGGCAGGACAGACCCACCAGAGTGTCGGCACAGTCTTATGCAGTCGGGATGGAATTGCCCAGGGAGTCCTCAACATTGACGTCTCATGGCATCAGGCCAAACATGGGCAAGGAAACCTCCTGCTGATTATCACCTACTGCCCTTCCTCAGCTGATGAATCAGTACTTCTCCATGTTGAACACCACTTGTAAGAAGCACTGAGGGTAGCAAGGGCACAGAATGAACTCTGGGTGGGGGACCTGAATGCCCATCACCAAGAGTGCCTCGGTAACACCACCACTGACTGAGCTGGCCAAGTCCTGAAGAACATATCTACCAGACTGGGTCTGTGGCAGGTGGTGAGGGAACCAATAAGAGGTAAAAACCTGCTTGACCTTGTCCTCACCAATCTAGATGTTGCAAATGCATCTGTCCATGACAGTAATGGTAGGAATGACCATTGCACAGTCCTTTTGAAGACAAAGACCCAACTTCACACTGAGGATACTGTGCATTGTGTTGTGTGGCACTACCACCGTGCTAAATGGGATAGATTCAGAACACATCTAGCAGCTCAAAACTGGGCATCTATGAGGCGCTGTGGGCCATCATCAGCAGCAGAATTGTATTCACCAACAATCTATAACCTCATGGCCCAACATATTCCTCACTCTACCATTACCATCAAGCCAGGGATGAACACTGGTTCAATGAGCAGTGCAGGAGAGCATGCTAGGAACACCACCAGGCACACCTGAAAATGAGGTGCTAACCTGGTGAAGCTACAACACAGGATTACTTGCATGACAAACAGCAGAAACAGCATGTGATAGACACAGATAAGCAATCTCCAACGGATCAGATCTAAGCTCTGCAGTCCTGCCACATCCAGTCATGAATTGTGGTGGACAATTAAACAACTAACCCTAGGAGTAGTCTCCACAAACATCCCCATCCTGAATGATGGGGGAGCCCAGCACATCAGTGCAAAAAACAAGGCTGAAGCATTTGGGCTTCTTCCTGAGGTCACCAGCAACACAGATGCCAGTCTTCAGCCAATTTGTCTCACTCCACATGATATCAAGAAACGGCTGAAGGTGCTGGATACAGCAAAGGCTATGAGCCCTGACAATGTCCCGGATGTAGTACTGAAGACTTATGCTCCAGAACTAGCTGTGCCCATAGCCATGCTGTTCCAGTACAGCTACAACACTGGCATCTACCTGACAATGTGGAAAATTGCCCAGGTATGTCATTTCCACAAAAAGAAGGACAAATCCAATCCAGTCAATTACTGTTCCATCAGTCTACTCTCAATCATCAGCAAAGCGATGGAAGGGGTCATCGACAGTGCTATCAAGCAGCACTTACACAACAATAACCGGCTCACCGATACTCAGTTTGTGTCCACCAGGGCCACTCGGCTCCAGACCCCATTTCAGCCTTGGTCTAAACATGGACAAAGGAGCTGAATTCAAGAGGTGAGGGGAGAGTGACTGCCCTTGACATCAAGGCAGCATTTGACCGAGTGTGACATCAGGAGCCCCCAAAATATTGAAGTCAATGGGAATTGGGAGGAAATCTCTTCACTGGTTGGAGTCATACCTAGTACAAAGGAAGATGGTTGCGGTTGTTGGAGGCCAAACATCTCAGCCCCAGGACATCGCTGCAGTGTCCGAGGATCAATCTCAGCTGTTTCATCAATGACCTTTCCTCCATCATAAGGTCAGAAGTGGGGGTGTTCGCCGATGATTGCACAATGTTCAGTACCATTCATGTCTCCTCAGATACTGAAGCAGACCATGCCCATCTGCAGCAAGACCTGGACAACACTCAGACAATAAGTGCAAAATACTGTGGATGCTGGAAATCTGAAATAAAAGCAGAAAATGTTGGAAATACTCAGCAGGTCTGACAGCATCTGTGAGAGAGAAGCAGAGTTAAGGTTTCAAGTCAGTGACCTTTCATCGGAACTGCAGACAACATTCAGCCTTTGGTTGATAAGTGGCAAGTGGCAAGTATCAACCACACAATTTGTGCCACACAAGTGCCAGACAATGACCAGCTCAAACAAGGGAGAATCTAACCATCCGCCCTTAACATTCATCAACGTTACCATTGCTGCATCCTCCACCATCAACATCCTGGTGGTTACCATGGACCAGAAACCTAACTGGACTAGCCATATAAATACTATGGCTGCAAGAGTAGAAAGACAAATTATTATCTAAATGGAGAGAAACTTCAGAGTGCTTCGGTGCAGAGGGATCTGGGTGTCCTCGTGCATGAATCGCAGAAAACTGGTATGCAGGTGCAGCAGGTAATAAGGAAGGCAAATGGAATTTTGGCATTTATTGCTAAAGGAATAGAGCATAAAAGTAGGAAAGTGTTGCTGCAACTGTACAAGGCATTAGTGAGACTGCACCTGGAGGACTGCGTACAGTTTTGGTCCCCTTACTTGAGGAGGGATGTAGTTGCATTGGAGGCAGTTCAGAGGATGTCCACCAGATTGATTCCAGAGATGAGGGGTTTGTCTTATGAAGAGAGATTGAGCATTTAGGCCTTTACTCTCTAGAGTTTAGAAGAATGAGAGGAGATCTAATTGAGGTATATAAGATGATTATGGGGATTGACAAAGTAGACATAGAGAGGATGTTTCCTCTGATGGGGCAATCTAGAACAAGGGTTCATAGTTTTAGGATAAGGGGTAGCAGATTTAAAACAGAGATGAGGAGAAATTACTTCTCTCAAAGGGTCGTGAGTCTATGGAATTCACTACCTCAGAGTGCGGTGGATGCCAGGACATTGAGTAAATTTAAGGAGGAGATAGGCAGAATTTTGATTAGTAATGGGTTGAAGGGTTATGGAGAATGGGCAGGAAAGTGGAATTGTGTCCGAGATGAGATCAGCCATGATCGTATTGAATGGTGGAGCAGGCTCGAGAGGCTGAATTGCCTACTTCAGCTCCTAGTTCTTATGTTCTTAAGGGTAGGTCAGAGGCTGGGAATTCTGTGGCTTGTAACTCACTTCCTATTTTCCCTAAGCCTGTCAGACCTCTACAAGACACAAGTCAGGAGTGTGAAGGAATACTCTCCACTTGCCTAGATGAGTGCAGCTTCAACAACACTCAAGAAGCTCGAAAACATCCAGGACAAAGCAGCCCGCTTGACTGGCATCCCATCCACCACCTTAAACATTCACTCCCTCCACCACTGGCACCATGTGTGCCAGATACAAGTTGTACTGCAGCAACTCACTAAGCCTCCTTTGACGGCATCTTCCAAACCCTCTACCACCTAGAAGGACAAGGGCAGCAGATGTATGGGAGCAGCACCACCTGCAAGTTCCCCTCCAAGTTACACATCATCCTGACTTGGAACTATATCGCCATTCCTACTCTGTCACTTGGAACTCCTTCCCTAACAGGGAGTGGGGGTGCCTATACCAGATGGTAGGCAGAAGTTCAAGAAGGCAGCTCACCACCACCTTCTCAAGGGTAGTTAACGATGTGCAATAAATGCTGGTCTTGCCTGCGACGCCCACATCCCATGAAACAGTAAAAGATAGACGATGGAGATAGAGTAGAGGAGAGCTAAAAAGCTGAAGCCTAAATTCAGGAGTCTGCGTTAGGAGGAAAGACTGGAAATGATTGGGCTTTTCAGCCTGGAAAGGTTAGATGATCTTATATAATGGTATATAATATTGAGGTAGATAAGTAAAGTTTAATTTGGAATCTTTCTTTAAAGTAAACTGTGGGCTTTGAATTTACAGGGGGTTCTCCTGATCTCAATGAAATCTCACCCTCACATCTGGAATAAAATGCTAGTCTCATTAATAATGGTCATGAAACCACCAGATGTTGGAAAAACACATCTAGTTCAGTAATCGCCTTCAGGGGATGAAATCTGCCATCCTTACCAGTTCTGGCCTACATGTGACTCCAGTCCTCCAGCAATGTGGTTGACTCTTAACTAGGCTCTGAAATAACGTAGCAAGCCACTCAGTTATATCAAACCGCTGCAGAAAATAGCACTGTGGATGTATCTATACCACATGGACTGCAGCTGTTCAGGAAGACGGCTTACCACCACCTTTTCAAGGACAATTAAAGATGGGCAATAAACATTGGCCCTGCCAGCAACGCTCACATGCCAAGAATGAATAAAAAAATACACGGTCTCCCAAAGTATCGCTACACTCCTTTCTGTTTTCCTGCAGAGAGACAATGTCGAGCCCAGCCCCATGACAGTGGCATTGGCTCTGCGGGAAAGGCTCATGTTGTCCTTTCTCAGGATGACAGCACGCCTGCTTCCTTGACAGCCTCTGACCCAGTGCCTTTGTTGGTTCCACACAACCAGCTGTCCAGACTGCCCTGCCCGATACCAAGGCATAGTACTATGCAGCCAGGTCCTTAATGCCCAGAGTTGCCAACCCTCTGACTGGGTGGCAGCCTGGAGTGGGCCCGAAGGCAGCCAATTAACGGCCTCTGGGAAACTTGCCAAGCTGATTCCACTACCTGCCTATGCAAGCTCAGGACCCCCATTTGGTCCTGACATCAGGACTTACCCCCTTGTGGCAAAATCTCCCCCCATTGTAGCAATAACATCTTTAGAGTTGTCCAAATCTTTGGATCATTATGTACAATACGTCGTATTTGGAGGCAGGGAGAGCATATAATCAGGTGGGATGGTGGTGGGTGGACCCCAACTTCCTGCCTCCACCCAAATTAAGTCCAGGGCAGGACCTTCCTGCCCCTCTGCCAATTGAGGCCCTTAAGTGGGCAATTAATACCCAAATGAGGGCTTCATCCTGCTGCCAGCAGAATTAGCCAGGCGGTGGGCAGGCTTGTCACGACACAGAGAGCATGCCAAACAAACCCATGTGGATTGCTTGCTGGCGTTGCGGGGCGAGGGGGGGGTTGGTGGTGGGGGGGGGGGGGTGTAATCCCTCATTAAAAGGCACTTAGTGCCTGAATGAGGGACTCGGTGTCGGGAAAGGGGAGTCCGCTGACAGCCACCCCCTTACTCTTGCTGCCAGCCTCCCCCGCACCACCCTCCTCTGTGGCCCCCACCCCACGAAATCCCTCCCGCTGTGATTTACCTGTGGTCTGGTTCAAGGGCCTCGGGTGAGTCCCGTGCCGGTAGCAGCCATCTCCACTATGGTGGCGCTGCTCAGTTAAAGAGCTGGAGGCCTCTGATTGGCTGTCGGCTCTCAGCAGGCGGGACCTCTGTCACCAGGTCCTTGATCCCAGGGAAGACCTGCTGCTGCCCACTTAAGTGCTTGATTGGTACTTGATATAGTGGGCCTTCTCCAGAGGAGGTGACGTGGGGCTTTCGCTGGTGCTTTTGCCAGTGGTCGAGACCTCGGTTGCCAGAGCAAAATCCCAGCCACAGAGTCATAGAGTTATTTATGGCATAGATGGAGGCCAATCAACCTATCGAGTCCATGCTGGCTCTCTGCAGAGCAATCCAACAATTCCCATTCCCCTGCTCCATTCCTGGAGCCCTGTAAGTTTATTTTCTTCAAGTGGCCATCCAATTTTCTTTTGAAATCATTGATTGTCTTCGCTTCCACTACCCTCATGGGCAGCGAGTTCCAGGTATTTATCACTCACTGCATAAAAAAATTCTTCCTCACATCCGCCCTGCATCTTAGGCCCAAAACCTTCAATCTGTGTCCCCCAAGTCCTTGTACCATGGGAATGGGAACAGTTTTTCTTGTCTAACTTACCGAAGTCTGTCATTTATAGGAAAAGTATACTGCAAAGTTTTGTACAAATTGTATACTGTAAGGTGGGTGCAAATTTTAGAAGCAATATAAGGCCACTTCAAGGGGTAAAACTGCTAAACAAAATTTATATTCATGTATCTCTGAGTGGAGCCTGCTTACATACACACACACAGAGCTTCACTTTCCCTGTTGAGAAAGCAACATGGAATTAGCAGTTCAACTCAGGTCTATTGGCTCCACATCATGTTAAACAGATTGAGATCAATCCAAACAACACTTATATAACTGTACTGTTACTTTTAATCTACTGTAGAAAATTCTATAAACATTTTTACACATCTATTTCTCCCTGGAGTGGCAGTGAAAACTGTAGCAGACATGTAGCCAGTTTGTGTTCTATCATAGGATCACATCTGGCTATTTCAACAATTTACTTAAACATGGTAAAAAATGTCAGTGGTGCAAGCGGACGGAAACAGTTAAGAATGTTAAACTGCAGCATCTGACATGCAGTATAATTAAATGTTTCAGTCAATTTAAGCCTTTCAGGGTAAGTTTGCAACTTTTAAAAGACTTTCCATTAGATTTAAAAAAAGATCCAGATGAAGTTTTATTACAGAACTCTTTGGAATTAGCCACACTGTTTCCATTGAGATTACTTTCTGTAGTAAGAAATAGTCATCATGCTGGCGACACATTTTACCAGTAATAACTGTCAATGACTGCTTATTATTTCTTATTTGCTAATTTACAGTAATATCTGAATGGCAAGCCTGTAGGGTGATCACAATTTTTTATTAAAGGCCATGGTGTGTACTACCAGCCACCACAATTCTTAATACAGAAATAGACCTCAAACCGCAATATATGCTTATTGCAGTATACATAAAAAGTCGCTGGGGAGCGATTACAAGGCTTTAATCTAATCTGGAGGATCATGTGATGGAATTAACTATTTGAACTTCACTATTGTAGTGTGCCATTAATTGAATGCTTCAGTTTCTTGTGATCACTCCCAAATATTAGTTATTATTCCTTATCAGCATTGCTCACAGTAATGTTTTAATTGATGTAGCATCTCATCACAGCCCCAGAACACCTCAAAGCATTCATCATCACTTTTATGTAGACTAATGTGGCAGTCAAATTGTGACACAATCACACAAACAGCAGATGAGACTAATGACCAGTTAATCTATTTTTGATAGTATTGGTTTAGGAAAGAATGTCGTCTAGGACAGCTCGCTGCTTTTTGAATAATTTCTGCCATCCTTTTTTTTAAAACATTGTTTTGCATCTGTAACAAATTATGACACTCTGAGATGTGATGGATATATGTTAGATGCAAAAGGTTTATAAAGACTTGATATACTTTGCGAATGGATTCTTTTGTCTACTGCTAAGTGCAGATTAACTATGCCAAGCAGTGATCGATTGGCTGCAGATATAAAATAAGAAATAAAGCCATTATCTGTTTCTGAGAGATTGTTAGCAGCTTTTTGACATCAGATGAGATGACGATGTCAGGGGTTAATTGTTGGCTGAACAACAAGGAGGTCCAAACCTTTGATGTGTTTTCCATCTCACATTAAGAATAACTCTTCTAACTAGTTTTGTTTTGTTCGTTTGGGGGATGTGGGCTTCGCTGGCTATGCCAGCATTTATTGCCCTTCTCGAATTGCCCTTCAGAAGGTGGTGGTGAGCTGCCTTCTTGAACTGCTGCAGTCCTTGGGGTGTAGGTACACCAATGGTGCTGTTAGGAAGGGAATTCTGGGATTTTGACCCAGCGACAGTGAAGGAACGGCAATATAGTTCCAAGTCAGGTGTGTGGTCCCATGCATCTGCTGCCCTTGGCCTTCTAGGTGGTAGAGATCGCGGGTTTGGAAGGTGCTATCGATGGAGATTTGGTGAGTTGCTGCAGTGCATCTTGTAGATGGTACACACTGCTGCCACTGTGTGTTGATGGTGGAGGGAGTGAATGTTGCAGGTGGTGGATGGGGTGCCAATCAGTGGGCTGCTTTTTCCTGGATGGTGTTGAGCTCCTTGAATCAGATGCACCCATCCAGGCAAGTGGAGAGTATTCCATCACACTCCTGACTTGTGCCTTGTAGATGGTGGACAGGCATTGGGGAATCAGAAAGTGAGTTCTTGCTGCAGAATTCCTAGCCTCTGACCTGCTTTTGTAGCCACAGCATTTATGTGGCTGGTCCAATTCAGTTTCTGGTCAATGGTGACCCCCAGGATGTTGATAGTGGGGGATTCAGCGATGGTAATGTCATTGAATGAATTGGGTGAGTTATATTATTTTGGTATATGAGAGCTTGAAAATGTAAGTTGGAAGCTAGAAGAAGAAGCATGCAGGCAAAGAAAGTAGCTTAAGGGTTTCTTTGGGTGGGTTGTTGGGTGGGGGGAGTGGTGGGATGTTGGCGGGGAATTGATCAGAATATATATATTAGGTTCGATGAGCTTGAAAAATAGTCAGTGAAATTAAATAATGGGACAGAGAGTGGAGAAGAACAAAGAACTGGGAAAAGGGCAAGACAGAGTAAACAGAATGCATTTAAGTGCTCAGGTTAAAATTACTTCTGATACACAAAAAGTTTTATTAATGCAATATTAGTATCTGATTCAGCGTCATCGGGCAGAACGCTCACCTACAGTTGGGACATGGATCAGTAGCGGCCGATCTGCTGCACCTGTTTTATGCCTCCGCCAAAATTGAAAGTTCCAAAAGGATTTCTGCTCAGATAATCTACAATTATCCTATTGACAGTCTTTGGGAGGTTTTCCTTCAGATGCTTTATGCATTATTCTAACCTTGCAATAGCACCAGTTTATTGATTGTTTTTAATAACAATTTGCTAACAACTCAAAGGTAGAGGGGTAGGCAAATAGCAAGGAAGACTTTAAAACCTCCAGGCACATATTGTAGAATGGGCAGACAGATGGCAGATGAAATTTAGTGTGGAGAATTGTATTTTGGAAGAAAAAGCGAGGAATGAGAATGCAAAGCATAGAGATTATGATAAATTTGTACAATGCAATGGGTAAGCTCCATTTATAGATGGTGGTAGTCAGGGTGATGGAGATAATGATTGCAGGTCTGATTGCATATGGGAATGAAAGGAATAGTTGATGTGAAGAGCTATTGGATGGGCTGCTCACTAAGGCACTGGCAGCTGAAGTCATGGATGCTGCTCTTGCTCCTCCTCTTCGTGCTGCTCTTCCTCCTCAAAGTCATGAAGCATACAGAAAATGACTACATAGCTGGAAACACAAGAGCTGTACTACAGAGCTGCTCCTGAATGGTCCAGGCAGTGGAAGCGTTCTAGAGCACATAGAAATTCTGCTCGTTGATCTTTCTGGTGGCAGCATGGCTCTCATTGTAGGTGAACTCTGCAGCTGTACACAGGTTCCAGTAGGAATTATGAGCCATGTCTGGATCGGGGCACTTCTTATCGCCCAGTAGCCAGCCAGTGATTTAACAGCCTGGCTGAAATAAAGACAGCAAAGAGGACTGGCACAGGATGAATTAATTATGACTGGTACAAGGAAACCAGGCACTGACCTGCATGATGAGCCAACTGAGGTCACAAACAAGCTGTGCATTCAGGGAGCGATACCCCTTTGTTTTGACAAGATGCCAGGCTGGTGCTGTGGAGCATGCAGGACAATGTGGGTGCAGGATATGGCATCTTGCACCTTGGGGAACCCTGCAATGTGGATGAAACCTAGTTCTTTGTTGTCCTGCTTTGCTCTGTTGATTGGGAAAGTGATGTCATTGCTCCCTCTGGCATAGAAAGCCTTGGTGACCTTCCTGATATAGTGGACACAGCAAATAGAAAGATATTTCTGATGTCACAGGCTGAGAGATCTGGGCGTACAGGTCCACAGATCACTGAAAGTGGAAACGCAGGTGAATAAGGTAGTCAAGAAGGCATACGGCATGCTTGCCTTCATCGGTCGGGGCATAGACTATAAAAATAGGCAAGTCATGCTGCAGCTGTACAGAACCTTAGTTAGGCCACCCTTGGAATATTGCATACAATTCTGGTCACCACACTACCAGAAGGATGTGGAGAGGGTACAGAAGAGGTTTACCAGGATGCTGCCTGGTCTGGAGGGTATTAGCTATGAGGAGAAGTTGGATAAACTCGGATTGTTTTCACTGGAATGACGGAGGTGGAGGGGCGACATGATAGAGGTTTACAAAGTTATGAGCGGCATGGACAGAGTGGATAGTCAGAAGCTTTTTCCCAGGGTGGAAGAGTCAGTTACTAGGGGACATAGGTTTAAGGTGCGAGGGGCAAAGTTTAGAGGGGATGTGCGAGGCAAGTTTTTTACACAGAGAGTGGTGAGTGCCTGGAAATTGCTGCCAGGGAAGGTGGTGGAAGCAGGTACGATAGCGACGTTTAAGAGGCATCTTGACAAATACATGAATAGGATGGGAATAAAGGGATACGGACCCCGGAAGTGCAGAAGGTTTTAGTTTAGATAGGCATCAAGATCGGCGCAGGCTTGGAGGGCCGAATAGCCTGTTCCCTGTGCTGTACTGTTCTTTGTTCTTTGTTCTTTGTCACCTGCTGCAGCCTGCATTCAATATGGTACCACACAAGAGGTTATTATACAAAATTAAGGCTCATGCAATTGGGAGTAATATGTTAACATGGATTGAAGATTGGTTAACGGACAGAAAACAGAGAGTAGAAATGAGTAGGTCATTTTCGGGTTGGCAGACCACTAGGATCAGTGCTTGTGCTTCACCTAATTACAATCAATATCAGTGAATTCAAGCAGAGTGTAATGTATCCAAGTTTGCTAACAATACAAAGTTAGGTGGAAAAGTATGCTGTGAGGTGGATGCCAGGAGGCTGCAAAGGATTTAAACAGGTTAAGTGAGTGTTCAAGAATGTGGCAGATGGAATATAATATGGGGAAGTTTGTTAGGAAAAATAGAAAAACAGAATATTTCTTAAATGAAGAGACTGGGAAAGGTTGGAGCCACCATCACTCAGCCATCTGCAATCTCTAGCAATCAGGACTCTGATTCTTCTCAAATCCCAATTCACTGTCATCGTACCATCTGGCAAGAAGTACAAGCTGCGGATGGTGTGACCATGAACCTCTTGCTTTCTATCCAACCCCTCTTTCCTCACCCCAACCCACCCCTTCTGCATTTCTACTTTCATATACCTGCCTGGCCAGCCACTGCAGCCTCACCATGAAGAGCTCAAGCAAGAGCACGTGTGTGATGATGAAACACCGGGACAAATTCAGAGATGCTTGAGGCAGACCTGCCAGACAGCCTCTTGTCACTGTCAAGGAGCGTGGAGGAGTCTGGCTCCAACTTGGCACATGATTTCATGCACAATTTGGAGCCCATCCTTTCCAATGTGGAAGTGGTGGCCAACTCCATGACAGCATTTGTAGACCCAGCAATGATGCAGCATCTGGTGGCTGAGGTATCAGCTTCTGTGACAGCACAAAAAGAAGCCACACAACATTTGAGTGCCCTAGTGGAAGCTCAGACTGAGGGCAGTGGAGTGGCAGTGTCTTCATGGTGCTAGAGCCTGCTATCATCTCTCAGGATGACAGCATTAGTGCTCCCACCACTGCTACTTCTACAGTACCCCTGCTGATGCCTCTCAGCTAACCAATCAGACCGCTGCCACCCATGCCGAAGTGGTGCAATCCGAAGTCCGGCACAGTGGCACAGTGGTTAGCACCGCAGCATCACTGCTCCAGCAACCTGGGTTCAGTTCTGGGTACTGCCTGTGTGGAGTTTGCATGTTCGCCCTGTGACCACATGGGTTTCCGCCTGGTGCTCCGGTTTCCTCCCACATGCCAAAGACTTGTGGGTTGACAGGTAAATTGGCCATTGTAAATTGCTCCTAGTGTAGGTAGGAGAATTGTGGGGATGGGAGAGGGAAATGGGATTAATGTAGGGTTAGTATAAATGGGTGGTTGATGGTCAGCACAGACTTGGTGGGCTGAAGGGCTTGTTTCAGTGCTGTAATTCTCTATGACTCAAGGCCCACAGCTGCTTGAGGTTGCCCTGCAAGGCCATCTGTTATCTCCCCCACTGAAAGTCAGCAGCCTTCGACCAGGCATGCTGCAGTCACTGGGGTAACACTGTGTCAGAGCACTAGGCCAGGCAAAGGCACTCGCAAGCTAGGCACTAAGGGAAAATACAATGGTTAATATTTCAGTTTAGTGTGTATTATTGGATGTTCTGTTGCATGAAGTTGTTAAGGATTTTATTTTGTGGTACCTTTCATTTCATGATTTTGATTTTGTGATGGTCTGTAGCAAAGGGTTGGAAAGGTGGGGAATTATGGAGCAACGGTGATGTGGGATGTTCTCAGGGGAATTGGAGTCTGAATGAGGGCTGATGGACAGCCCGTCTGCAGTAATAATATCCCAGATACCTCCTCCCTTCCTCCTCCTCCTCTTTTTCCTCCTCCTCCTCCGCCTTCTTCTCCTCTTCCTCCTCCTGACATGCTCACTGAAGTCTTGATGGCGACAGCTGTGCCCTCATGAGAGCCAGATTGTGCAGAATGCAATGGGCCATCATGAATTTGGAGACGCGCTCTGGCAAGTATTGTAGGGCTCCCCTTGAGTGGTTCAGGAACAGAACTGTTGTTTTAGAAAGCTGATGGTTTACTCTGCAATGTTGCCAGTTGCGGCATGGCTCTCATTGTACGCATGCTGTCAATGTGTGGCAGAGAGGAGTCATGAGCCTCATGTAGAGTGGGTAGCCCTTGTCACCGAGCAGCCACCCTCTAGTTTGTCATGGTGGCTTGAATATGGCATGAATGGCTGACTGGCACAGCATGAAAGCATCTAGATTGCTGCCAGGATTGCAAGCATTCACTGACATGATGTTCTCTGCATGGTAGCACACTAAATGTTAAGGGAGTGGAATCCTTTGTGGTTCTGGTGTATCTCCCCATTGAGATGTGGCACCCACAGAACCATGTGCATGCAGTCGATGGCTCCCTGCACCATTGGGAATCCCACTATCCTGGCTATGCCATGTGCCTGCTCCTCCTACTTCTCTCTGCTTAGAAAGAAGACTATGAAGTTCCCTCTCCTTGCATGCAGGGCCTTGGTGACCTCTCTGATGCAGTGATGCACAGTAAACTGAGAAATGTTGATGATGTTGCCAGCTCCAGCCTGGAAGGATCCTGAAACTTAGAAACTGAGAGCACTGGCAACCTTGATGGCCACTGGCAGTGCCATCCTTGCCTTGCTCTGCAGCTGTAAATCCAGTGGGAGGATGTGGCATGGTTCAATGACTACTTCTTTGGTTAATGTGGAGGTAGGAGAACAGCCCTCTGCATATTCTAGGTGAGTGTGGCCTTCTGTTGGGGGCCCTCCTCCTCCTTCTTCTGCACATAGCTTCCCCTTTCTATTGCCTGTCATGCTGAAGCTATAGCCCCCATGCATGATAGCAGGTTTTTCTGCTCACAAGCCTTCAAACTCCACTGAACCCCTTGCAAAAGTCCAGCACCATTCCCTTTTGACTCCCAACAATTTGTGAAAGCTCCTCCAACAGCACAGTACACAGTACTTCCACTCATTCTGCAGAACCTAAAGAGGAGACATTGAGCAGAATGGGACTATATTCTCTGGACTTTAGGAGATTGCGATATTAAAACATCTAAAATTCTTAAGGGCTTGATAAAATAGATTCTGGGAGGTTGTTTCCCCTGGCTGCGGAGTCTAGAGCTTGGGGTCGCAGTTTCAGAATAAGGGGGATGGCCATTTAGGACTCAGATGAGGAGAAGTTTCTTCACTCAAAGGGTTGTGAATCTTTGGAATTCTCTACCCCAGAAAGCTGTGGATCTTCTACAGTATATAAGTATATTCAAGACAGAAAGCGATAGATTTGTGGATACTTGGGGGAATCGAGGGATGTGGGGATAGTATGGGAAGGTGGAGTAGAGGTAGGAGATCTGCCATGATCTTGTTAAATCTTGGAGCAGGCTCGAAGGGCCATATGGCTTACTCCTGCTCCTATTTCATATGTTATCTTCTTATGAAAGGAGTCCATTGCATAAACGTTAAGGGCTCCAGTAACCTTGACAACCATCAGTTGTGCTGTCCATGCCCTGGTTTGAGCTTCCAGTTATGGCTGCAGCAGGTGATATTGCTCAGTGATCACCTCCTTGGTGAAGTGCAGATATGAGAAGCGCTCCTTAAAGCTCTGTTCTGAACATAGCCTGCTCCATCTTCTGCCAGCCGTTCCAGCTCTCTCCTGGCTTCTTTATTGCTTCCTCCTTTGCCAGCGCCAGAGGCAGACCTATCAGACTACTTATGAATGAAATAAAACTGCAGTGTTCCAGCGAACATCAACGCAAGCTCGAGGAACAGCATCTCATTTACCAATTAGGCACGCTACAGCCTGCCGGACTGAACATTGAATTCAGTCATTTCAGAGCATGACGGCAGCCCCTCCCTTTTTATGTTTAGTTATTTTTACTTTTTTTCTTTTTTCTTTTTTATTTGGTTATTTTATTTTAGGTCTTTTTTATTTGATTATTTATTTTAGGTTTTTTAGTGTATTTAGTTTGTTTCTACTGTGCCTACCCACTGTTTCTGTTTTAATTTTTTTTAATGTTTGTGCTTGGAGTGCTTTGTGCTTTACAGTCTATTCACACCCTCTCTGTACTAAAGCTTTGTCTTTCAGCACACCATTAACATACCGTTTTCCTTTGCTCCATGACCTTCTGGTCAGTTATTCTCTGTGACCTTGTCCTATCAACACCTTCTCTTTTGTTATCTCTTGCCCCTCTTTTACATTTCTAATATTTGTCAGTTCTGAAGAAGGGTCACTGACCTGAAACGTTAACTCTGCTTCTCTCTTCATAGATGCTGTCACACCTGCTGAGTATTTCCAGAATTTCTTGTTTTTATTATTAATTTTAAACTGTTGCTGGATTGAAGAAATAACTTGTTTACCAAGAGATCACCAGACACTTGGCTGGAGGACATTTGTATACTAAGAGACAGTGCTTGGAGGGACAAAAGAATTGCTCACTGATTCAATTAACAGAGATTGGGCATGGCAATGGTGATCCACATCTTGTCGGGGTGGGAGAGAGCAATACACCCCCCCACTGAGAGCTTTGAAATCCACAAACACAGGAATGGTTAAGCCAGTTAGTCATGTGACTAACCTGCTGGCCAACTTGGCGTTTTGGATTGTGCTCACAGGACAGTTTGAATTCAGACCGCAGAGTCTAACTGAAACTGGAACAAGACAGCCTCTCTCCTGGCTGGTTCTCTCTCGCTTTCTAACAAGCTTCCGGACCCACTGAAGTCGCTTAAACTTCAAGAGAGAAAAGACTCCTACATCGAAACAAGTTCAAGCGTGCACTGGGCTCCAACGAACAGCAAGACTTACCGGCAACCAAAGACTCCACATTGAACTCAAAGGACTGTAATTACAACCCAGATATTGCCTCAAACTTTTCCCCTTAATTCTTTCTACCTTTTCTGTCTTTATCTGCGTGTGTGTTTATCGCGTATGCATGCTACTGTGGTCGCGTTGTGTATTTGCAGTCGTTAACCAAATTAGAGTTCAAGATTAATAAACTTCCATCTTTCTTGTTTAAATCTAAGAAAACCTGTCTGATTTGATTTCTTTGCCTTGCAATTGGAAAGCAGTGAACAAGGATTCACTGAGGGGGAGCAAAAAACAGTGTTTTAAAATTAAACCCTGTTACTGTTAAGCCAGGCAAAGTCTGAAAGAGAACCCCTAGATCCCTCTCTCACCTGGTCATAACAGTAGAAAATAGCCACACAAAAAAAAGTCCAGCAGACAAACCAGCAACTAACCTGTATGTAGTAGATTGGCCATTCAATAGCATTCCTGTAGGACTTTTGCTGCTTCTGGAACCAAGATATTCTGGGTGAGTTTATCACTTGGTGCGTGAGGTACTGGGCAAATCATTTTCATAACAGGGTGTTACAACAACCGTAGGAGCCTTGTTTAAATATTAGAATGAGCATTTTAAATGCTTCCAGCAAATGTCCTAGATGCCTCTGGAGTAGCCTGATCCAATATACCTGGAAGGATTTTAAAGAAAAAATTTATTGTGATTATACTATATGCATTTGCCTAATAATTTATGAATTCAGTTGTTGAAAGTAACTTTCTGTCTTTTCTGTGAATACTAGATATCTGAAATCATAGAATCATGGAATAGAACAGCACAAAAGGAGCCTGTGCTGGCTTTATTAAAGAACAGTTCAGTTAGTCCCACTCTGCTGCACTTTCCCAATATCTCTGCAAAATTTGTATCTTTCAAGTATTTATCCAATTCCCTTTTGAAAGCTCCTACTGAATCTGTATTCACTACCCGAACAGGCAGTGCATTCCAAATCCTAACCACTTGTTGCATAATAAAGTTTTTCCTCAGGTTACCTCTGGTTCTTTTGCCAGTCACCTTCATTCTGTGCCATATGGTTATTGGCCCTTCATCCATTGGACACAGGTTCTCTTTACTTACTCTATCTAAACCAGGGTTGTCCAACTTATGGCCCGCGGGCCAGGATCCAGCCTGCCAAACGTTTCCATCTGGCCCACGGATGTATTTCAGAGATGAGAAATTTCCCATTGTCATCTTCTTCCAGATCGGCTTTTAAAAAAAACACATCAGTTTCACAGTTGACAGGTGCTGACATTGGGAACAGCCATTTCTGAACTTCAGACAGATTCAGGGTTTTTTGGCAGGCTTTTAAAAAAAGTCAGAACCCGCTGGAAAACCCTGAATGTGCCCAAAGTTGGGAAACCGCTATTCCTCATGTCAGCACCTGTCAGCTGTGAAACTGACGCAATAAAAAAAAAATC
This sequence comes from Heterodontus francisci, assembly GCF_036365525.1. NCBI lineage: Eukaryota > Metazoa > Chordata > Chondrichthyes > Heterodontiformes > Heterodontidae > Heterodontus > Heterodontus francisci. The sequence goes on from NC_090378.1 coordinate 56,298,739, forward strand.
TGACCAACCATAAAACTGCAGTGTTGAGTGCTCCTGCTCTCTGTAACTGTTAGAGAGAGGTGGGGGGTGGGGGCACAGAGAGAGAGAGAGAGAGGGGGGCAGAGAGAGGGGGGAGAGAGAGAGGGCTAACAGAGAGAGAGAGGGAGAGAGAGAGAGAGGGGACAGAGAGAGTAAGAGTGAGGACAAAGAGGGGGAACACAGAGAGCGAGGACAACACAGAGAGGGGGGGAACACACAGAGAAGAGGGACAGAGAGAAAGAGAGACAGAGTGGGTGAGACAGAGAGAGAGAGGGAGAGAGAGTGATCAAGATCACTCCTGACAGATGGAGATCTATACGGAATATTCAGCATCGCTACAATAAGTGCATGGGCAAACATTGACTACTTGTAAAGGCAAAACCATGGCAGGCATCTAAATAAGTCAGTGTTCAACATAGTGATGAGAAAGTAAGTCAATAAATTAATCTTCTCATTTACAGCTTCCTCACAAAAATGCACATTTGTTGTTGTTTTCATTAATAGTAAGATACATTTTTAATGCCTTTATCTTTCCGAAATTGTCTCACCGGCCCCCGATGTAAGACAAAAATTGTACTGTAGCCCCCCATGCAAAAACTTTGGACAACCCTAATTTAAACCCCTCACAATTTTAAACACTTCTATTAAATCTCCTTTTCATCCCTCCTTTACTCTAAGCAAGCAACCCCAGCTTCTCCAGTCTATCCACATAACTATAATTCTTCATCCCAAGAACCATTCTAGTAAATCTCTTTTGTACTTTGTCTAAAGCCTTCATGTCCTTTCTAAAGTGTGCTGCCTAGAATTAGGCACAATATTCAAGCTGGTGCCAAACTAATGTTTTATATAGCTTTCGCATAACTTCATGGCTTTTATATTCTATGCCTCTATTTATAAAGCCCAGGATTCCATATGCTTTATGAACAGTTTTGTTAACATGTCCTGCTTCTTTCAAAGATTAGTGCACCAATACCCTCAGGTCTCTTTTGTTCTTGCACCTCCTTTAAAAACAGAAAATGGCAGAATTACATTGCGGGCATCTAAGACAGTGAGATAATTTTGAATATTGGATATTGATTAACTTACTGTGAATTTCCAGAAGTTCCTATTTGTTATGTATGATTTCACTGAAAGTTATAAAAAATGCAAAAATGCATTTTTCTCCATGGGTCAGATAGAATTTGCTCTTCGTGATGGCTAACTAAAAGCCACAAAATTAATCTGACACAGCAATCTGGAATATTCAATCTTAACCAGATGCATTTCATAGATGATATTTCCATGTAGCATATAATTTTACATTCATTCTTAGCCACCCACTTTCACTCAATCTATGACCTAATAATATATGTTACGCCTTGATTCTAATAATTCTTTAATGTGAAACCACAAAAAAGCAGAAACAGAAGATGAATAGTTCAATTTGAGCAGAAATTTTAATTGGCTTCTTGTAAAAGAACTAAATTTTGCATGACCGACTGAAATATAATTCTCAGATACCCATTTCAAAATGCAACTATCATATTCCAATTAGATCTCTAAGAGTCTGAATGCATGGACTAGCTTTCTCAATCAATTTTCAGTTGTTTACATCTCCTGATATTGTGTAAAGTCATTCACTTCCTGAAGTCCACAAAAGGACGGTTATATGAAACTCTTTTTGAATTAAAGAGGTAGGTTCAACAGTAATTATGGATTCCTTCAGTAATGTATTTGGAAATTAAGGCAAACAGGTGAAATGAAGGACTCGACCTGCAGTCATGTGGTTTAATTGACATGCCTAGTACAGTACAAGCAGTTGTTGATTACTTATTGGAGTGGGCAAAATTGAATGCTTAGATAACCAAGTACCCCACACACTAATCTCAGTAGCCTTTGAGGTCACTTGATGAGATTTTCATTATGCAGATTAACTAGGAAAATCCTGGAAATCAAAAACGAAGGAGCTGGAGATGAGATACTGACATGGATGTCACCAAAGAAGACAAAATTAAAGATATTAACTTCCCACAGCAAACAGAGTTCCGTCATCTCTTAAGATTTTTATTTATTATTTATCTGTTAAGCATAAATTTTTTTTTTCATTTCATAAAAATTCATTAAATTTATGGGTTAAAGTGGGTGCCAAACATTACTTATTGTCATTACAAGATTCATTGTTGTTTAACAGAAATTCAAAAAATAGTTGAGGCTTTCTCAGAGTAATCCTTTCTTTGGCTTAGTCAGATATGGAGGCAATAAAAGACCCCAAATACTTTAGTTCACATCTGGGGTTTTCAGGATTGTTCATATTCTCCATTTTAAAGGAAAACTTCAAAATTGTGAAGAATACAAATTCTTTTTTTTTTCTTTTTTTTTTCTTTTAGTGATACAGCACTGAAACAGGCCCTTCAGCCCACCGAGTCTGTACCGACCAACAACCACCCATTTATACTAATCCTACATTAATCCCATATTCCCTACCACATCCCCATCATTCTCCTACCACCTACCTACACTAGGGGCAATTTACAATGGCCAATTTACCTATTAACCTGTAAGTCTTTGGCTGTGGGAAGAAACCGGAGCACCCGGCGGAAACCCACACGGTCACAGGGAGAACTTGCAAACTCCGCACAGGCGGCGTTCTGCTTGCTTGTTCGTACATTGTTTCGGTAAGTGATATCCAGTAGGTCTAGTAAGCAGTGGATTGGTTCCATCATGCAGTTGTTCTGACTATATTAACAAGAAAGGAAATACTTCAGATAGAACAAAAAGAAAAGATTAGAATGAATATGCCTTTCTCCTTGAAACCCTGCCAACAATTCCAGGAATTCTGTGATTATATTGTTCAACATGTTTGGAGAGTAGTAGAAACACTATAATATTCAATTGGATTATTCAATTTGTTATTAATAGAGACAGAGTGTGATTGCCAAAAAAGGTTTTTGTTACCAAGTGTCAATTATTTGATTTGAATCATTTTGCTAAGTTGCCCAAAGAGTGCATATATTTTTATTCCTCATACTGTTAAAAAAAACAGTTCAGCTCCCAACATTGCATCCTCAATAAGCATGTTGAAATCAAGTTTTAATGCTTCATTCCATGCCTTAACTCATAGAGTCATAGAGTCATTTCTGCCATTCGACCCATCGAGTCCATGCCAGCTCTCCACGAAGCTATCCAATCAGTCCCATTCCCCCGCTTGATCCCTATAGCCCTGCAAGTCTATTTCCCTCAAGTGGCCATCCAACTTCCTCTTGAAGTCATTGGTTGACTCTGCTTCCACTACCCTTGCAGGCAGCGAGATCTAGGTTATTACTACGCACTGTGTAAAAAAGTTCTTCCTCATATTCCCCCTGCATCTCTTCTCAAAACCTTCAATCTGTGTCCCCAGTCCTTGTACCATTAGTTAACGGGAACAGTTTTTCCATGTCTAACTTATCTAAGCTGTCATTATCTTGTACTCTTCTATTAAAACTCCCCTCAATTTCCTTTGTTCCAAGGTGAGCAAACCCAACTTTTCCAATCTAACCTTGTAACTAAAATCCTCGATCCCTGGGAACCATTCTGGTAAATCTCCTCTCAAGGACCATCACACCTTTCCTGAAGTGTGGTGATCATAACTGGACTCAATACTTCAGTTGGGGCCTAATCAGAGCTTTATAAAGGCTCAGCATAATTCCCTGCTTTTGTACTCAATGCCTCTATTTATGAAGCCCAAGATCTCATATGCTTTACTAACCAGTCTCTCAATATGTCCTGCCACCTTCAAAGAATTATGCACATGCCCAAATCCCTCTGTTCCTGCACACTCTTTAGAACTGTGCCGTTAAATATATATTGCCTATTCATTCTGTCACAATGCATCACTTCACCCTTGTCAGTATTAAATTCTATCTTCCACCTCTCTGCCCATTCTGCTAGCCTATCTATGTCATGTTGCAGATGGGTCATATCATCCTCACTCATTGCTGCACCTCCAAGTCTGGTGTCATCGGCAAATTTTGTAATTCTACTCTGTATTCCAAGATCTAAGTCATTTATCTAGAACAAAAAAAGCAGTGGTCTCAGCACTGACCCTTGGGAAACGCCACCGTCTATCATCCTCCAGTCTGGAAAGCAACCATTTACTATGATTCACTGTTTTTTATCCTTAAGCCAATTCTTTTATCCAATTGGACACTGACTCTCCTATTCCATGAGTCTCAATTTTGTTAACCAGCCTTTTATGTGGTACCTTATCAAAATCTTTCTTAAAATCTATATAAACACCATCCACCACATTCCCTTCATCAACTTTCTCTGTTACTTCATCAAAAAATGTAATTAGTCAAACATGATCTGCCTTTTACAAATCCGCACTGCTTTCCTTAATTAACTCGAATCTCTCTAAGTGTCTATTGGTATTTTCCCTGATAGTTGTTTCTACAACCTTACCCACCACTCATGTTAAACTAACTGGCTTGTAGTTGCTAGGAATGTCCTTACACCCTTTCTTGAATAAGGGTGTCACACTTGCCATTCTCCAATCTTCTGGCACCTCCCCCATATCCGAGGAAAATTGGAAGATTATGGGAAGCCCTTCCACTATCTCCATTCCCACTTCCATTAGCAACCTGGAATGCAAGCCATCTGGACCAGGTGACTTATCTACCCTAACCATTGTACCACATCCTCTCAATTTTTATCCTATTCATTGCCTCTACTGTCTCCGCTACAACTGATATTTTGTCAGATTCCATTTTCTTTGTGAAAGTAAAAATTACAAAGTACTCATTAAGTATATTAGCCTTGTCCTGCACCTCTAAGAATACATTACCCTCTTTTCCCCTAATAGATCCCAATCCATCTCTTACTACTCGCTTACTATTTACATGTTGGTAGAAGATCTTTGGGTTCCCTTTTATGTTGACTGCCATTCTGTTCTCATGTTCTCTCTTTACCAGTCTTACTTCCCTTTTCACCTTCCCTCTCAACTTATTGTATTTGGCCTAGTTCTCACTTGAAGAATTCACCTGACATGCATCGCACACCCTCTTTTTTTTGTTTCATCATAATCTCTATGACTCTATGACTTTTGGCTATGTATTGCAATATGGATTGTTTGCCTCAATAAAAAAAGTTACAATATTCCTACTTCTCATATTATCGATAACAATGAAAACTGCTTCTCAGATCAATATTGATTAGAAGAAGTCTCCTTCCACTGCCAGGTTAGCAGTAGAGTAGGACTACTGTCTGGCACAGTGATTCCACCTGCTGAACAGATAGGTATGGATCTACAACACTAGCCAAATGTGGCTAATCAGAAACCCAAATTTGGCTGATTGAATTTTTGGTTAGTAAATTAGAAATGAATGATAGAGACAGTTGTTGAACATGTAGGGCTGCATTTTCGGGTCTCAATGGGGCGGGAACGGGGGTGGACAGAGCCCAAAAATACCAGCGCCGGCCGGCATGCTGATTTCCTGACACCGATTCCGGCGCCAGCCATGTTCACCAGGGCGGGAGGAGGGCAGTATCGCAATCCCTCTCGATCCCTATTAAAGCGAATTAAGGTGGTTGAGATCATTAAGAGCTCACTAATAGGGATTGTTGTGATTTCCACGGGGGTGCACGGGCTGCACACTTGACCAGGTGAAGGGAGGCAGGTACACAGTGGGGAGCCAATCATAGCTGCTCAAGGAAATCACCTTGACTCTACAAAAGGATGAACAGTGAAGAGGGGGACTCGGCTATTGACAAACAGGTGTCCTTGGCATTGCACAGGTAGCGGGAAGAGTGGGCAGTAAGTGCTCAGGTAGTGGAGGGGTTGTCTCCCTCCTGCAGTAACAGCATAAGAGCAGGTGGCAAGGCTACGAATCACAATTGGGCAGTCACCTGACCAGAAGGAAGGCTGCAGCTGGCAATGGGGGAACGACTGTCAGATTTTGGGTCCAGTGGTGATGAGAAGCAACACCCTCCACAGGGAGGGCGGAGCCCTGGGCATTAGGAGGGCAGGGGAGGGGGACAAGGGGCAGGGAGGACATGGAGACCATTCCCTCAGCATAGGAACTACCAATGAAGACCTGGTGATGACCAAGAACCAGTGCCGCAGGAGACTGCGACTATCCAGACGGATGGTCACAGATATCTGTGCCCTTAACATGAAAGAACTCACATCTTGCATTACTGATGACCATGCCCTGCCAGTAGCCATCAAAGTCAGTGTGGTCTTGAACTTCTTCACTTCTGGATCCTTCCAAGGATCAGCAGCGGACCTTTGTGGCATCTCGCAAACAGCAGCCCATCACTGCATCTTGCAGGTCACTGATATCACATCTGCCAGAGCGGAACAATGCATCAGTTCATGACAGAAGTAGTCTAGTAGGTATAGAGGTCAGTAGGTTTCAACGCCATCGCTGGATTCCCCCAGGTGCAGGGCATCATGGTTTGCACCCAGGTGGTCATCGAGGCACCCAATGACTGCCCAGTAAGATCCGTCAACAGGAAGGGCTTCCACACCCTCAACCTTCAGCTGGTCTGCGACCACAACAAGAGCTTCCACCATGTGTGTGCTCGCTCTCCTGGCTACTGCCATGACTCCTTCATCCACCAACAGTCCAGGCTGATGCAGCTCTTCACTCCACTCCCCCAAAGTCCATGGATGGGTCCCAGAGGACAAAGGATATCCTTTGAAGAGATGGCTACTCATCCCTCTTCAAGAGCCGCTGAAATCGTCAGAGGCGATACAACAAAGCTCACTAGGACCACCATGGAGCATTGGGTTTCTCAAGATGTGTTTCTGATGCCTGGACTAATCAGGTGGTGCCCTACAATACCCTCCTGTAAGGGTCTTGGTCATTGTGGCAGTCTTCTGCAGTCCTCATAACGTGGCCCTCCAGAGAGGTGTGGACCTTGAGGACAGTGAGACCCTGGAAAGAGACAGCTCATCAGAGGAAGGGGAGAGGCAGGAGGTGGGAGAGGAGGAGGAGGAAGAGACGTTTGATGGGGAGGATGCAGAACACCGAGGTGCTCCAGCTGCACGGGGAGGTGGCCGGGCACTGCACAGGGTTCGAAGGTCTTGTCAGGATACCATGAATGTCAAGGATCATCTGATTCAGGAACATTTCAACAGAGCCCCTCTGACCCAGGATGAGGGGCATGGGATGCAACTCAGTCTGAGGTGCCTGTGCTGACACATCCATTGAAGATGCAGTTGGAACATGTAAACACTTACCACCAATGAAGGAAGAACATCTGCCCAGAGGTTTTGCTGTCACTGTTGAGGAGCCCTTGATCTCCTTCTCCATCATATACCTCTTTTCTTGTCCCGCCATCAATAAAAGGAGTCTCAAACGTGTGCCTTCAAATGTCATTATTTACATAGTGTAAATAAAGAAAAGCAGAGTACAGTCACAGCATGAAGACACCCCAGTGACCCACTCAGTGCGATGCGGTGGCCTCTGTGCTTGACCACTTCTAAGTGGTGCTCCCCTTGTGGCATAGAAGGAGGTGGCAGCAGCCTGTTCACTTGTCATGGCTTGTGGCTGAGATGCATGTGGCAGTTGTCCTCATCATGAAGGCATCTCCAGAGGCTGCTGCACATGCATCATTGCATGGGCAGCCTCTGTCATTTGGCCCTGCAGCACAGATGCTCCCCCTATATGAGGAGCCAAGGAAGCTGAGGATGATGAAGGCACCCCATGAGGGGTGACACCCTCATCCTCCTCCGTGGCATTCTTAGCCCTTGGTGGGAGCTCTGGATGGCTGGAGGGGAGCACCAGCTTGGGTGCAACTGGCATCCCCTTCAAACATCTCTGCGCCATCAGCGCCACTGACCGATCAAGGTTACATAATGTGACATGCACATGTTACATGTTACACAGGTTACATGTGTACATCAGTGCGCAGTTCCTGCAAGCACTCTAAGTGCTGCAGCATATGGCTCTCCATGAGGTTGGTCACTAATTCAATGGAGGAGCTCATGCACTTATAGTCCTGGAGCACATGAGCTGGATGGACTCCTCCATTGCCTGCCCAATACCCCACACTGCCTCATGAAACTCCAATATACAGGAGGGCACTCCTGCTGCTGTTCTAGGTACAGCCTTCTTTCCTGTGACTCCTGAGGCCCTGCATCTGTGCCCAGCTGAGCAGGGCAGTGTCTGTCCTCCATCCTCAGAGGGGAACTGCCCACAGCTGCCTCTGCCTCCTGCACACTAGTGCCATGCTCCTCACCCAGTGCCACCCTATCTAAACGTGCATGAAGTCCCATCAAGGTGAGAGTATCTGCACTGGTGGACGGTGCACTTGTAAAATGATGTGCTTCTTCAGTTCTGTGGCCATAGAGGGAGAGGGAGAAGGTCTTGTGGGTTGGAAGTCTGCACCTGTGGATGACACATAAAGAGATCATAAGAGCGAGCCTAGGAGAACTAAAGCTTCTGCAGTGCTTAGGCTTCCCAATGCAACTCAATGTTTGGCATTCTGTCCGACATGGTGGAGCACAATGTAACCGCTTAATGAGTGCATTGCCCACTGTAATCACCATCGCCATCATGAGTGCCCATTTCTCCAGGCTGACTTCCTTCTGGTCCGTGATGCTGGCTATTTCCAATGCTCAAACCCCCATTGACATGATGATGTACAGGTTGAGTACCCCTCCACCTATCAGGGCCCACTCTCGGACATTATGTGCCCATTTCTCCTGCAAGGACATAAGAGAGCAAGATATGTCACTGCTGTCCTCTATGACCAATGGCTTCTGCTCCAAGTCATTGGAGAGTGCATGTTTCAGTGCTGGCAGGTCCTCAGCAGCGCTATGGCTCAGAGCCATTCTGAGGTGTAAGTAAGTGCCCTGGGCACACACCCCTTCCATGTTCAGGAGCAGCTTGTGCCCTAAGGCCCCTGAGCTGGTGTGTCTGCTGGAGGGTGAATACCCAGAGACCTGAGGGTTGGAGGTGTCACTCACCTTGCCTGAGCTTATGAGGTTATTGAACCTTTTCCTGCACTGGATCAAACTCTTTCTCATGATGCTTCTGCTGCTGACAGTATAGTGATTTCTACCTAGGCTTGTTTGGTCCTCCCTCCTCTCCCTCACAGCCTCCAGCATGACCTTCAGGTTGGCGTCTGAAAAACGAGGGGCTGCCCAGCCCTGGGTTCGAGGCCTCCAGCTCTCCTGAGACATCATGAAAATGAAAAATGCAGCCGGAAGTTCACTATGAGTCTTCGGTGTCCACTTTCAGCACTCAAAACGGCAGCCACAGTAATGGTTGCCATTGTGAGTTTTAATCAGGCCTGCACATGAGTGGGCCTCTGTTCCTGCCCCTGCCAAATGCCGCTCTGTGGCAATAAAGTGGTTGCCCCCGTGAAATTCGGGGTCCTTTTCTGTTTCCCTCCGAGGCTGGGTTTGGGACCCGGAAATGGTCCTGACTTCCATTTCCCGCCCCCGGCCTGAAAATCAAGCCCATGATCTCAATACTCACATTTGTATGGCAGTTGCATTTCATGTGGCTATCTTGTGTACCCCTATTGATATCTGCAAATGTCCCTGTCACTGCACTCCAATCCAGCCCACAGTGCACGGTTTCATTTCTATGCCTGCAGATCTGTTTACAGAGTCCAGTTTGTTTTGTTCTTAAACACAGAATAATTTACAGGTGCATAGAGACAGAAGGGCAACTTATTTTATTAAAAAAAAATTTTTTTTGGAGAGCTGTTCTTTGATTTAACATACTCTTCTGGGTTTCCACCTCTCTCCACTCCTACCCTTCCTTCCAACTCCCAATCTTACCTCACCCTTCCACATTCCCTCTCCCTCTTACTTAAACTTCCCATCTGCCTCCATGCTTCCTACATGCACAGTGTGAACTGATTATTTAAGTACAATGCTTCAGGCTATGAATAAACTTTGACATTTAACATAATCACCTTAGATATAATTTCTTGCCAATTTATATATCTAGTTCCTGTCCACTTTAGTTTAGGTTTCCTTGTAGTTGTACTTGTTTTGATGGTTTACTTCAAACATGTACCTTTTTTTTATTCTTTCATGGGATGTGCCCTTGGGACATGGGCTCAATTCCCACCATGGCAGCTGGGGGAAATTAAATTCAGTTAATTGATCAAAAAAAATCTGGAATTGAAAGCTAATCTCAGTAATGGTGCCTTGAAACTATCATCAATTGTCATTAAAACCCATCTGGTTCACTAATGTCCTTTAGGGAAAGAAATCTGCTATCCTTACCTGGTCTGGCCTACATGTGACTCCAGATACACAGTAATGTGGTTGATTCTTAACCGCCCTCTGAAATGGCCTAGCAAGCCACTCAGTTGTCAAGGGAAATTAGGGATGGACAATAAATGCTGACCTTGCCAGCGACGCCCACATCCCCTGACAGAATTTTTAAAAAAGGTAAAAGTTTGAAGTCAACCACCAAAACAGGTAAAGCTACAAGTAAAATTAAGCTACAGTGGACAGGAAACTAGATACTTAAATTGGCAAGAAATATATCTACGGTGATTATGTTAAATGTCAAAGTTTATTCATAGCCTGAAGCACTGTACTTAAATAATTAGTTCACACTATGCATGTAGGAAGAATGGAGGCAGATGGAGTGTACTGAACAGATTATATTTTAAATATAAATCTCAGGCTGTTGTTTGGCTCCTCTTTTGGGGATAAACTATTTAATTTCATAATCTGTTTTGATAGATCTCATGCTACTTCAATGTATACATTTAAACATGAACTAGGTAATGGGAACTAGATAGAACTGCATTAGAACATTATTATTTAACCTTTGTGATTGGGTTTGAATTCACTTTGGACTGATAGGAGATTCTTGAACTCTAAGAGTCCCACATGAGATACATTTTGGGGAGGGTTACTTTTGACTTTGGCTGATAGCTTAAAATGCACAATAACGAATTGTCAGGCTATTGGCTTCAATGGGAATGAAAACTGGGAGAGATATTGTTACGACCTTAGTAGAGACCATTAACTTTAAAACAAGAGAAATGAAGTTCGCAGACCAATTAAAGAATTACATGACAAGATTTCATGATTTAAGACTTTTACTATAACAAGTAAACTCAAAATCAACATTAACTAAACAGTACTTAGTAAGTAGCTAATACACTAAATTACAGAGAAAGGTATTTCCCATTAACTTAGCAAAACACTTGAAGACCCCACAAAACATTCATACATTACACAGTGTTCTCAGCAAAAAAGGTATCCTTGTAGTTAAAAGTCCCAAACTCCTCCCAGTGCAATGGGTTGCATTTCCCAGTGTCCTTCTCATAAACCAATGTCCTCTTCGCTTACTTCTCTCGAGCACATTCGACTGGTCTTCTGTTAATAAGGCAATCTCTGGTGACTCTGTTGGTCTTTTCTCCTGCGTAAACATCAACTTTTGAATCCGGTTCAAGTCACAGCAGCCTTTTGCTCTGAGAGCAGCTATTTTTCTCTCTCTCTCTCTTTTGAGGCTGCATAGCTGCTGGTCTTTGTGTCTTCCTTTCAGCCTGCCAAACCTGTTGAATTTATCCAGAACAAAATGTCAACAGTCATTTGCCTTTTACAATAAGTCTGACCATAGCAAAACCACCTGGGTTTTCCTTTGTTTCCAGGTGTTAAAGATTGCAACTCGAATTTACATTTTTAGAGCCCTGACTCCCTGTTTATGATCTGAGAGTCTGGGAGAGAAAAACACATTATCCTTCAGGTGTTACAACAATGCACCCTGCTTTCAAAAGGATCTTTGATGTGGGTTTCTTGTGTTCATAGTAACTAAGATCCCTGGCTTGCCTTCGGGCAGAATTGGTGTGAGGTCACAGGTCTCCTCCGAATCCATTTTACACTGCATTAAAGATCACAGTTTTTAAAACAACCATATTACAAATCCAGCATTCGTAACAATGCATAACTTGTGGATGATCCAATATCGCCTGTTTTGCACTATTGCGCAGAGTCAAAATGACCCCTGGGCAGTTTGAACGGAGTTTCTGGTGGGCATAGGTTGACAGCATAAATGTTTGTCATAATTTAGCACGAAATTGACAATCGTCTCCATGAATAGAGTACAAAAGTAAGGAAGTATAAAACACTGGTTCGGCATCAATTGGAGTACTGTATCCAGTTCTGGGCTCCACATTTTAGGAAGGATGTGAAGGTTTTAGGGAAGGTGCAGAAAAAACTTCAGAAAAATGGTTCCAGGGATGAGGAACTTCTGTTACGTGGATAAATTGGAGAAGCCGGAGCTGCTCTCCTTGGAGAAGAGAAGATTAAGAGGAGATTTGATTGAAGTGCTCAAAATCATGAGATTGGACCGAGTAAGTAGGGAGAAACTGTTCCCATTGGCGGAAGGATTGAAAACCAGAGCACACCGATTTAAGGTGACTGGCAAAAGAAGCAACAGAAAAGATATTTTTATGCAGTGAGTGGTCAGGATCTGGAATTCACTGCCTGAGTGTGTGGTGGAGGTAAATTCAACTGAGGCCTTCAAAAGGGAATTGGATAATTATCTGAAAATAAAAGATTTGGAGGGCTACAGGGAATAAACAGGGGAGTGGGACTCGATGAGTTGCTCTTGCAGAGAGCCGGCACAGACACAATGGCCGAATGGTCTCCTTCTATGCTGTAAACACTCTCTGATTTTATGATTCATTCATGTCATCAAAATGGATTGGCAGGACAAATAGAAAAAATAACTCTGGTACAGATTTATTGACAGTATGATCAAGATAGGATGCTAAAGGCTTTTGTGTATGCTGCACTTGCTTTTGGAAGTGCTTTCTATTGATAGTGGCTGCTGACAAGTGTAGAAGAATTACCAGGATTAGTATCCCTCACCTGCTCAGTACAAATGAAAGATTGTCGCAGAATAAAACTTTGCAAAGAGAGAATTAAGATCAGTTACAGAATCTTGGGCCTCAGCTTATTCTTGCACATCATTTAATCATCACATAGTTCATGACAGCCCCAAGGCATAAGCATGGAAACAGAAATGCTAATTTGATGAACATAGCCCACTCCTTCTATGTGCAATTTGGCTATTGTTGGCTTTACCTTATGCATATAATCATCTGAAGCAAATTTCTGTGTAAATACACCTTGGTTTATTAGGTTAATTCAGAACATTCATCCCTCTTCACATCTCCAGAACTCCACCCTTGCTTTATCACCGATTTGATGGGGTGAAACTACCATCTAAAGTTGTTTACCACAATACCTCATGAAAGTACAAAGTTATCCTCCAAAAATGCAATTAGACTAGTTCCACAATTATCAGCTGTAACTGATATTATAAAATACATTAGAGGCTTCTTCTGTGTTTGAAGGATGTCTTTTAATATGGATAAATGGAGCATGATGCACTTGGGCAGAGGCAACTCCATGTATGTATATACCATGCCGGATTGTGCATTGATGACTGCTTAGCAGCACAAGGAACTGGAGGTTATATTGCATGAGTCATTGAAGGTCCATAAGCAATGCCACAAGAATATTAGGTAAACAAATAGGGGGCTGAATTTTCTGCCACGGAGGCAGGAAACAGGAGCTGGGTTTGTTTTCGAGTCAAAAACACAGATCCAATGGGAAACTGATTAAAGTCGATTTTCACATGGGGAAGCCCTTAATTGGTTTGGAGACGGGATTCCTGTCGAATTAGAGCCAGTTGGGGCAGGACCGGAGGTGGGTCAGATCAAGTGTTGGACTTATTTAGACTCCACATGGCATCCATCACTGATGCTGCTGGATGTCCTGAAGAAGAGAACTATGCATTGTGCCAAAGCCTTCCGCTGATCTGGGGGAGGTGTGATGACACAAGACAGCTGGTGGACTAGCTTCCAGGGCAGGGCTACCCCTCGCTTCATTGATGCAGACCTGAATCTCATGTTGGAAGCCACGAGGGAGAGGAGGGAGGTCATCTTCCCAGAGGGTGGCCAGAGAAGGCCGCCAGCTGAGTCCAGATTGCTGCCACCCTGAGCTGCAGAAGTGAAACAAGGATCCAATGTCAAAAAAGGTTCAACAACCTGATATGTTCTGGCAAGGTGAGTGCAACCCCCAATCCTCCAGACAGGTCGCAGGATTTGCAGCCTCCAGCAGCCACAACACCTGAGGAGCCTCAGGGCACATGCTGCCCCTGAACATGGGGCACTTACTCATCCCTCAGAATGGCTCACAACCATAGTTCTGCTGAGAACCTGTCACACAACTCCAAATGGATAGGGGCAGTTGACATTGGACACATCACACTCCTTTTTGTCCCTGCGGGAGAAATATATCCACAACACAAGTGAGAGGACCCAGACAGGAGGAGGGGTGCCCTACCTCTATTGAATAACACCCATGGAGCAGGAGGCTCCATGGGGAGATAGCCAGGATAGTCAAAGAGGAGGCAGTCGGCCTTGCAAAACTGAATCTCCTGGTGCACTGAGTAACATTGGGTAGTGTCACATGGGCTAGCTCTCATCAACCATTCTTGTGTCTTCGACAGGTGCAGTGTTTAACCCTCTTCCTCCACAGGATCTGAACTGCATGAGCAAGAAGAAGAAGCACCATCACACTTTACAGTTTCACCATCAAACAGCACAGATACTCTCACCTTGGTGAGCTCTCATGCATGTGTAGATAGGGTGGCACAGGGTGATGATTATGACACTAGTGGGCAGGAGGCGGTGCCAGAGGCAGAGGGAGTTGTGGTTAGTTCCCCTTGAAGGAGGGAAGACAAACACAGCTCTGCTCCACTGGGCACAGGTGCAGGGCCTCAGGAGTCACTGGAAAGGATGCTCTGCCTTGAACAGCAGCAGGAGATGTGCTCCCACATGTCAGAATTCTCTGAGGTGATGCAGGGTCATGGGCAGAGAATGGAGGAGTCCATCCAGCTCATGTGCTTAAGGCTATAAGCGCATGAGCTCCTCCATAGAGAGCATGGCAAACTCTTGGACAGCCATATGCAGCATCACTCTGAGTGGAGGTAGGAACTGCACACTCACGTATAGGGATCAATGAAGCATGATGTTATGGAGGAGAGTGAGGGTACCACTCCTCATGGAGAACCCTCAACTCCCTGTGCACTTTATGAATAATGACATGTTAAGGCACACATCTGGGACTCCTTTTATTGCTGCTATTACAGGGAAAAAGTGGCACGAGATGGTGAAAGAGATAACGGGATCTTCCATGGAGAGGGGAGGTGGTGGTGCAGTGGTAATAGTAATCTAGAGTCCAGGCTAATGCTCTGGGGACATGGGTTCAAATCCCACCACGGCAGATGGTGAAATTTGACTTCAATTAATAAACCTGGAATTAAAAGCTAGTTTAATGGTGACCATGAAACCATTGTCGATTGTTGTAAAAAACCCATTTGGTTCACTAATGTCCTTCAGGGAAGGAAATCTGCCGTCCTTAGATGGTCTGGCCTACATGTGACTCCAGACTCACAGCAATGTGGTTGACTCCTAAATGTCCTTTGAAATGGCCTAGCAAGCTACTCAGTTCAAGGGCAATTAGGGATGGGCAATAAACGCTGGCTTAGCCAGTGACACCCACATCCCATGAACGAATAAAAAAATTGGCTCAATTGGGAGGAGAGCAGAATTCCTATCCCGCCTTTACCCTGCTGTTGTGAACATTGCCGCCGCTGTGAACGGTGTCCTGCAACTGGTATGCCGGCCAGCACCAATATTTTCAGGGATCACCCCACGTCTCCATTCCTGCCTTCGGAGGGCCCTGAAAATTCAGTCCAGGGATCAGATCTATCACCTGGACAATTAAATATAAAAGAAGAAGTATTATTCTTTCTTTTATAAAGCCTCACTGTGTCGAAAGGACAAAAAGATACATTCCAGAATAAGAGGTGTCAATTACACTCATCCTGAAACCATCAAGAGACATTCCTGAATTGAATGGGTCCTTCTGAAACAAAGAGGTGTGAAGTAGCCACATCATAACCGGATTGTACTCATCCAGACACTAATGGATGGCCATAGATTCTACATCCTGGTCGATTGTGTGGTCACACCAAGGGAGAAGACTATGTGTCAGGTACCAGAAATGCTAATGATGGATTGTGACCTTAAAAGCTAATGCTCTGGAGAGAGAGAGAGAGATCACAAAAATCTCACAGAAGGAGTACAGCCAAGGGATGTGGAAAGACCCAGCCTAAATAAGAAGAAGACACCCTGCTGCTGATTCCATACTTCAACTTGGTGCCGCAGAGAACTGAAAGTGACCACCACCTCCATCTGAAATCTTAACCACCAGAAATTTACAACACCTTAACAAGTTCAAGACTATAAACACAGGCCTGCACATTTAAAAAAGACTGTTCTACTTAGAAGATTCAACAGGTTTACCATAAACCACGAACACCTGCCATACCTCGAACTCTTATCCTCTACCTTCTATCTTCTCGAATGTGCATGTGAGAGTGAATGTGTGCGTGAATGCTGTTGCATAGAGTCATAGAGTTATACGGCACAGAAACAGGCCCTTCGGGCCATCGTGTCTTTGCCGACCATCAAGCACCTATCTATCCTAATCCCATTTTCCAGCACTTGGCCCGTAGCCTTGTATGCTATGGCATTTCAAGTGCTTATCTAAATACTTCTTAAATGTTGTGAGGGTTCCTGCCTCTACCACTCCTTCAGGCAGCGTGTTCCAGATTCCAACCACCCTCTCAGTGAAAAATTTTTTCCTCAAATCCCCTCTAAACCTCCTGCCGCTTACCTTAAATCTATGCCCCCTGGTTATTGACCCCTCTGCTAAGGGAAAAAAATTCTTCCTATCTATCCTATCAATGCCCCTCATAATTTTGTATATCTCAATCAGGTCCCCCCTTAGCCTTCTGTGCTCCAAGGAAAACAACCCTAACCTATCCAGTCTCTCTTCATAGCTGAAATATTCCAGCCCAGGCAACATCCTGGTGAATCTCCTCTGTACCCTCTCCAGTGCTATCACATCCTTCCTATAGTGTGGCGACTAGAACTGTACACAGTACTCCAGCTGTGGCCTAATTAGCATTTTATACAGCTCTATCATAACCTCACTGTTCTTATATTCTATGTCTTGGCTAATAAAGGCAAGTATCCCATATGTCTTCCTAACCATCTTATCTACCTGTGTTGCTGCCTTCAGTGATCTATGGACAACTACACCAAGGTCCCTCTGGCCCTCTATACTTCCTAGGGTCCTAACATCCATTGTATATTCCCTTGCCTTGATAGTCCTCCCAAAATGCATCACCTCACAACTCAAGATTAAATTCCATTTGCCACTGCTCCGCCCATCTTACCAGCCATCTATATCGTCCTTTTGTGAACATTTCGAGGTATGAAAATTGTTCAATAAAGAGTTAATCTTCTGTTTTAAACCTACAAGAAAACCTGGCACTGTCTGTTTATTTGGTAAGTAAAAGACTCGGGGCTAACTTGTCATTTTAAATAAAACACGATTGTGATCAGTTGGGAGGTGAACAGTGGGAACTGCCCACACCCCTTACCACCTGTCCATAACAAATTGAGGGCTCGAAGCCGAGATTCTGAACAATCAGACTAAATGAGAGATTTGGAAAAGGGAGGAAAATTGACCAGTAAAACTGGAAAAGAGAACAAACAGGTTTTCTCATATCATTCTTTTTTTTTCTCTATGGTGCTAAAAACAAAAAGACATGGCCACATTGAATGCTGAAGAGTTTGTAGAGCAGGGACACATAGCCCATGATAAGTTAAATAAATTAAGTATTGAAGATTTAAAAAGATTAGCTGTCCAGTTGGGACTTTCAAACAAAAAACAAAGAAAGCTGAAATACTGAAGAGTCCAGCTAACCATTTTAATCTTGCCCCTGCTCCAGAAGAAACAGGCATGGAACCTGAAACAGGATAAAGTTAGACTAGCTAAGATTCAAACGGAAAGGGGTCTTGCTATGCGAAAATTGGAATGACAAAAGGAAAAAGAGAAAAGAAAGTTTCAACTTCAAAAGGAAAGAGAGGAAAGAGAGCTTCAGGTTAGAAGAGAGGAAGCAGCAAGAAAGTTTGAGTTAGCAAGGCTACAAGCACAAAGTGAGCATGCTACCAGCCACTCAGACCTTATCTCCAATGGAGGAGGGATAGAGAGGCGGGGAGGTTCAAGAAGGGAATTCCAGAGCTTCGGTCTAACCATGTCCAATGGCCATGTAACAATGTCTTAAACAGATTCCCATATATTTAACTGCTTATTTGGAAAGCGCAGCATCTTTTTACCAGCCCGGAATTACATCAATAATGATAATGTTGGTATATGACATGAGCAAATGAAGCAAAAGGACTTGAAAGTGGTGTCAACAATCAATTTAGTGATGACTCAGCATTTGGATTCTCAAATTTTCATTGCATATTCTGGAGCACACTCATATTTTCAGATCACCCAGCACCCACCAGAATTGCATTGATCATAAGTTCAACGTTGTTTATTCTCCCCCAAACTAGTTAATTGGAATCCATTTATATGCTAATGTTTCATTCTTGATCCCAAGTATAAAGTCACATATCCCTACAATCAGCTTTGCAAAAAAAGCACACTATCAACCACTGACTGCCAAAATAGCTACTAATATTTTAAAGATAAATATTTTTGCAATTATTTGTATGACATCTTAATTGCCTTAATTTTATGAAAGCCACTTTGTCCAACCCACAGATCACATGAGAAATGTAGATTGTGTGACCAGTACTCAGTTTTCAAAGGTGGAACTAAGCCTTTATAACCTTACTTACTTCCTCTATTAAATTACCATCATCTGTTCTCAGCTGTTTAGGTTAACATGGCATCTTTTTCCTGTTATTATGGATAAAAGCAAAATCAGTATTGCATGACTGAAGCCCACCCAATGACATTATTCTCCTTTCACTAATGAAACAGGTTTTGAACAGAAACTGGATCATTGATTCATTTACTAATAAATTGTAGCATCGATGTCATGGTAGGGCAGTAGATCTAAACACGTCTGAAATTGAAAGGAGAAACAACTGAGAAGTATTAATAAGAAACATGTAATAAAATGAAATACTTCAAGGTTCATTTCTCCCTTTAAAAAAGTTGAATGTCATGATTGATCACTGCTGACCTCTTACATTGCCATCAAAAGACAGAATTAAAAAAAACAGTCTTCTTTCAATTCTAATGCTCCTCTGACTCTGGCCTTTTGAGGACTTCCCTTGGTGGCCGCATCTTCAATTGCCTAGGTCCCATGCTCTGGAATATCCCACCTAAACCCCGTCGTCTCTCCACCCACATCCTCTCCTTTAAGGCCTCTTTAAAACTCACCTCTTTAATCAAGCTTTTGGCCACCCCTCCTAATAGCTCCTCTTTGGCTAGGTTCCGATTTGTTCCTCATTCCGCCTTTGTGAAGGGCCTTAAGACACATTTCTATATTAAAGGCGCTATATTAGCGCAAGTTGTTGTTGCAGTTGCAGTGCTTCATAGCAACATTTTAATGATACTTTGGCAAGAGCCTACCCATTAAAAAGTCTCTTTTTGATCATAAGCTTCTTGGAACATTTTACTATGTTAGTGGAAAATTGTTGTTGTTGAATTATAATAAGATACTGGCATTTTTCAGAAAGTGTGGCTTACACATTTATACAATGGAATGCTGCTTTTTGCTCTGGGGCTCTAACTGTTTAATTATCAAAGTTAAAGAGCAGGAATCAGTGGCGTGACTACAAATCACGCCAACCTGAAAGAGACAACCTAAATAGTCTTAGAACTAATGTTGCTGGAAAATATTTTTGAAACATAAAGGCTTCCTGCCCAATGACTTTCTTTTGTTTCCTCTCACCTATTTTTTTCTCTCCTGTCTTAAAAGTGCTGATTTATGTTGTAGTATGGCTCCGCAAGTATTGGCCAGACCTAAGTTCATTGACCACACTTAATGTGTGAGAGCCTAGAAAGGAAGGCTGCAAAATTTGGCTTCGTAGCTTTGGTAGTTTCAGCATTCTGGGTACTAGTCTAGTGGAAAAGTGACGCAGCACCACTTCCAGCGCAGCTCGCTCTGAACACCAGCTTGGTGAGGGTGTTAGAGTGAGTGTTGCGTGTATGTGCCAAAGTATGCAAAGTGGGCCAATTGTGACATCAGTCAGCATCAAATGCTGACTTGACTCCCAACCTGCCATATTTTACCTCACTGCTCCAATTAACAGCCTCTCTTAAACACACTCAGCTGAACATGCCTTCAGTAGCATGAGGGACCCTCCACCAGTGCTATTTACAGGAATCATCAACAACTTGCAAGTTTGCTGCTTATTACTTTCTAATGGCTCTTGCCAAGTTTGTGGAAGTACTGGATGTTTGGAGAAGTTAGTAATAGTGGTGTGGTCTGCAGGGAATGGTGCTGCATGCGGGGAAGGTGCTGGTTGCTACTGCAAGGGCTCTGAGCACACCACTTGCACCCAGTCATGGGGACTATAGTAACAGTTCCCTTGGGCTTCAGCATCCGCGTGAGATGATGCAGAGGCAGTAAGGAAGACAAATATGCTCTCAGGGAGGAGGAGGAGGAGGGGGAGAAGGGCTCTCAGTAGGAGGTCTTACCCCACCTAGGGACTTCTGCTACCTGCACCTAAGCCAAGAGCAATATATTCAGCAGCTGCAATTCACCACTGAGATGGTCACAGAACTCTGCCATCTCTTGGAATCAGACCTACAGCCTCAGAGCATGGCAAGGATGGTGCTACCAGTGGCCTTGAAGGTAACCATGGCCCTGATTTATTTGCACAAGTGGGTCCTTCTAGGCTTGAACAGGTGACATACAAATATCTTACAGTTCAGTTCGCCATTCATTTCCGCATCCAAGAGGTGATAGAGGCTCTTTATGCCAGGAGGGGGTCTTCATTGTCTTCTTTCTGAACAGAGAGAAGCAGGTGAAGTGTGTGTGTGGCTTTTCCAGGACAACGGGCTTTCCCATGGTGGAGAGTGCCATTCACTGCACACACGTAGCTTTGTGGGCACTGCAGCTCAATGGTGAGATGTACCACAACTGCAAACTACATTCACTCAATGTACAGTTGATGTGTTACCATGCCTAGCACATCATGCTGGTGAATGCCCACTATCCTGGCAGCAGTCATGATCTGTTCATCTTGAGCCAGGAACTGTTCCAGCAATCTTTCAGGCATCACATCAAACCAGAGGATTGTTGCTGAGTGACAAGTGCTATCGATTTTACACTTGGCTAATGACACCCCTTTGCAACCCAACTACACATGGCTAGCATTCATATCACGAGACCCATGCTGCCACGAGGAACATCATCGAGTAGATAATTGGGGTGCTGAAGCAACGGTTCTGCTGCCTTAATCACTCTAGAGGAGCCCTGCAGTGCCAGCAAGTGCCAATTTGTGGTGGTCTGTTGCATCTTCCACAATCTGGCCATGATGGACTTGGCATGCTTCTCAGAAAGAAGAGGAAGAGGAGGATGAGGAAGAGGAGAAGGATGAAGGGAGGAGGCAGCTGGCACACCCACATTCTGGATGGGCTATCCATAAAGATCTCATTCAACTCCGGTTCCCATGAATTAAACCCCAGATCCCCATTGCCCAATCGTCCCACATCCCTTACCATCAGAGCATCCTCTTGGCTACAAGCCTGAAATACAAGACACCACAAAGCAACTGTTCCATACCAACTTTATCCAACAAAACATCCAATACTCAATTAGTCACCCTTCTGCATTCCTTAAGTGCCTGTCTTCCCTGTACCTTTGCCTGTCATTGTGCTCCTATGCAGTGCTATCCCTGTGGCTGTAGCATGCTGGTGGAAGTCTGCTGACATTCAGAGCGGGAGACTGCAGAATGCTTTGGAGGATGCCCTCGAGCATCTCTGAGCCTAGAAGGCCCAGCTTGGGATTGCACCACCTCAGCATGGGCGACAGTAATCTGGGTGGGCTGGCTGACAGGCAACAGTAAGGGCACTGCCAGAGTGGCAGTGGTGGGAGCACGAATGCTGTCATCCTGAGAAAGGACAGCAGACTGGAGCTTCATGGCCCTGGTGTCACTCCCCCAGGAGGCATCTCAACAATCTGAGTAATCTATTGGAGGATAGATTGCAGGACTGCTGTGAGACCCTGGAAGCCACTCGGAGCACTGGCATCCTCAGCCATGATGGCAGCAGTCTGAGCCTGCATGACACTAAACTGGGCTTGCATGGCAACAAGATGAGATTTCATGACCTCAGTCTGGGCTTCCACTGCAGCACTCAGACATTGAGTGGCTTCTGTTTGCGCTGCAGTGGAAGCTGAGATATCAGCCATCAGATGCTGCATTGTAGTTGGGTCCGCAAGTGTGCTCATGGAATTTGTCACTACTTCCACATTGGAAAGATGGCTCCAAGCTCTGTGCAAATCTCTGTGTCATGTTGAAGCCGAACTCCTCCAGACCCCTTGACAGTGATGGTATGTTCTCTGGCAGGCCTGCCAATCCACCAAGCCCAGCATATGTGCCTACCCAGCAGCCTTTTACTGTACACTGCACTATTGAAGTCCCCATCTGAGTCCTCTGCGGCAGAATTCATGTGCAACCTTGCCCTCCGGGGAATGGGCAGCCATGTTATCCTTTCTCTCTGCCCTGACAGCAGTCCACTCCTGCCCAGTGCCTCACCACATGCACATTCTGCCTCTATGACACACTCTAAGTTTATACAATGCCAGTATCTGAGATGGTGGATTTAAGTGTCAGATCGAGTGACTGTGTTTCTTCCTCCTCAGTCTCTTAACCCTCATGATGTTCAGCCTTCCCACCACTGGCTGGCCAGGCAGCAGTTTTTGGGTTTCTGAAAGCTTAAAGGCACAAGGTCAGGGTTGTGGGGAGGGAAGGGGATGAAAGCAAAAGGTGCATGATTACCCTATATTCACATTGTAAGAAATAACAGATTGTGGGATGAGGGTGAATTTACGATTTG
This sequence comes from Heterodontus francisci, assembly GCF_036365525.1. Lineage (NCBI taxonomy): Eukaryota > Metazoa > Chordata > Chondrichthyes > Heterodontiformes > Heterodontidae > Heterodontus > Heterodontus francisci. Next base: position 56,321,654 of record NC_090378.1, read on the forward strand.
AGAAGATGCCTAAGGCAGTTTGAGCCATGCTACTGGCCACAGCGTCAGTGATGACCGCTACAATTATCATGAGCACCGTCTCCTTCATGAGGGTCAGTGCATGCATCTGTGCCTGTCCCCCACCGGTTAGCTGCTGCTGTCACCTATTATGGGCCACCTTGTCCTGCAAGAGAGATGGAAATGTATCAGTGAGTGATGTGTGTGCTTGGGTTGGGTGACTGCCACAGTTGAATAGTTGACAGTGCGTGCAAGCTGTGAGATGTGAGTATGTGGTTCCCAGAAGTGCTAAGTATGTGAGGGTGAAGTGAAGCATATGAATGTGGGGTATGAGTCATGGTTGATAGAGATTGTTGGTAGGTGAGGTTAGTGGTGCAGTCAGTAGGATGTGGCATGAGAGGATGCATTCACTGACCTTGACTCGTGTGAGGTCATTAAACCTCTTTCAGCATTGCATCCAAGTCTTCGGGACTAGACTGCTGGCATTGACTGCTCCGGTTACCTGCTCTCACTGCCTTTTCAGTGTCGGTCTGGAGGGCCTCCTGGTCCCTGAGAGAACAGACTCTCTCTCCTCTTGCCCATCTTCTGCACCAAGGTCTCTCGTACAGCATCCAGGAATCTTGGGGCACACTCTCTGGCCTGTTGCACCATTTCTCTATCGTTCTCCTTGTCTTCAAACTCTTCTTTCAGTAGTTTCAGCCCTGCTGTGGCCAGAATGCCTGCTGCAGTGCAGGAAAGTGGCATTGAGGAAGATGATCAGCCATGATCTAATTGAATGGCGGAGCAGGCTCGAAAGACTGACTGGCCTACTACTGCTCCTATGTTCCTATGTCCCTAGAATGCACCTCACCTTTAGGTAATGCAGGCTATCTTTAATTGTTGTCACACAGACTTAACATCTAGATGAAAATGCAAGTTGTTTTCCCCAATGACTAAACAATAAGCAATTCATTAATTTGTGTGGGTAATTAAAGATATATTGCACCCATCATGTTGGAAAGTCCTTTGATCCCTGCTGTGTGAAATATCCCACTGCCTTGGAGAAACATGGCATGCTTTTTATTTTGTATCATTTTGTGAAGATATATTGTACTGTTCTGAATGAAATGAGTCTGATCATAATGGCTATTCAGTATGCTCACATTACTGTAAAATAATTGTTTTGGATCAGGCCTCATATCACCAAGTGTTTTCTCAGTCCACCTTCAGAAAGACTGAAGAAGGACGTACAAAAGATATGAGTACCTGATCCAGATCCCAAGAGGTTGCTATGCTTATTTCCCTGGATTATGCTATTATGCAAGTAGATAGAGGGCAGTATGAATCAACTCCCATAAAAGTAAACCACTCAGAATACTGATGGGAGTGACTGACAACACTGAGCCTGAAAAGTACCTACAGCAGACCTGAATTTGTTACACTGGCATGCAATTACTATTTAAATCATCTCAAGGCTTTCCAATCGCAATTGATAAAGTTGACCTCATTTATTTAAACAAGAGCAGCAACTATCATTAAAATAAAAGCAAAATACTGCAGATGCTGGAAATACTCAACAGATCTGGCAGCATCTGTGGAGACAGAAATAGAGTTAACTTTTCAGGTCTGTGACCATGTTCTGATGAAAGGTCACAGTCCTGAAACGTTAACTCTGCTTCTCTCTCCACAGATGCTGCCAGACCTGCTGAGTATTTCCAGCACTTTCTGTTTTTATTTCCAGCAACTATCATTAATCTGAGTCATTAACTAAACATTAACATTTATGACTGAACTCTCAGTACACTAATATTCATGGTCGGCTCAGACTTTCTTACCCTACATGTGTCTTTTGATGCTATTAATTACTGCTGAAAATAAATTAAATCTTTTTTTTAAATAGTTGCATATAACTGCAAGTTTAACATCAGTGGAAAGCAACTTCAGAAGTCAGAACTTAACTCATAAGACTCATAAGGTATAAAACCCCTAGGGACATTTAGTAAACCTAAACCAAAGAGTTGCCTCACTGTAGGACAAAGTATAAATCGGGAAATAATGGAGACATGTAAGAAGGGCACTACAATTGTCGTGGGTGATTTAATCTGCATAGTGACTGGGCAAATCAGATTGGCAGAGGTAACATTGAAGACAAATTTGTAGAGTGCATCAGGGATTGTTACTTAGAGCAATACGTTGCAGAATCTACCCAGGGACAGGCTATTTCAGATCTAGAAATGTGTAATAAGGCAGGATTAATAAGAGATATTGCAGTTAAGGATCCTTTAGGGGGTAGCGATCACAATATGGTAGAAATTCAAATTCCGTTTGAGGGCGAGCAACTCGGGTCTCAAACCAGTGTCCTCAACTTAAACAAGAGCAATTACAGAGGTATGAAGAAAGAGTTGTCTGAAGCGGGCTGGGAAAATAGCCTAAGGGGAAGGTCAGTGAATGAGCAGTGGCAGATATTTAAGCAGATATTTCATACCGCTCAGCAAAACTTTATCCTGGTCGAAAAGAAGGACTCGATGAGAAGGATGAACCATCCATGGTTAACAAAGGCAGTCAAGGAGAGTATCCAATCATAAACTAAGGCATACAAAGCAGCAGAAACTAGTGGTAGGCCAGAGGATTGGGAATTGTTTAGGAACCAGCAGCAGATGACTAAAAAGCTGATAAAGAGGGAGAAAATTGATTATGAAAGTAAATTGGCAAGAAATATAAAAGAAAACAGCTTCAAGGGTATATAAAAAGAAAGTAGCTAAAGTGAGCGTGGGACCCTTGGAGGATGCGACTGGAGAATTGATAACGGGGAACAGGGCAATGGTAGATAATTTAAACCAATATTTTGCATCGGTCTTCACGGTGGAGGACACTATAAACATCCCACAGGTATCAGAAAAGCAAGGAGCTAATAGGAGGAAAGATCTTGTAACAGTCTCTATCATGAGGGACAAAGTATTTGACAAACTAATTGGACTAAAGGCAGACAAGTCTCCAGGACCTGATGGTCTTCATCAAAGGGAGTGGCTGCAGAGATAGTGGAGGCATTGGTCGAAATATTCCAGAACTCACTGGATTCCGGGAGGGTCCCAGCAGATTGGAAAAATACTAATGTGATGCCCCTGTTCAAGAGGGAGGGAGACAAAAAGCAGGAAACTATAGGCCAGTCAGCCTAACATCAGTCATTGGGAAAATGCTAGAGTCCATTATTAAGGAAGAAATAGGACATTTAGAAAAGCTGAACACAATCAGACAGAGTCAACATGGTTTTGCGAAAGGGAAATCATGTTTGACAAATTTGCTAGAGTTCTTTGAGGATATAACAAGCAGAGTTGATGAAGGGGACCCGGTAGATGTAGTATATTTGGATTTCCAGAAGGCATTCTATAAGGTGCCACATAAAAGATTATTGTACAATATAGGAGCTCACAGTATTGGGGGTAATTTATTAGCATGGATTGAGGATTGGTTAACTCACAGAAGACAGAGAGTTGGGATTAATGGGTCTTTTTCAGGTTGGAAGGACGTAACTAGTGGAGCGCCACAAGGATCAGTCCTAGGGCCTCAATTACTTATTATCTATATTAATGACTTGGAGGAGGGGGCAGAGTGTAATATATCCAAATTTGCTGATGATACAAAAATAGGTGGGAGGGTATGTTGTGATGAGGACGTAAGGAATCTGCAAGGGGATATAGATAGGTTGAGTGAGTGGGCAAAAACTTGGCAGATGGAGTTTAATGTAGGAAAGTGTGAGGTCAAGCACTTTGGTAGGAAGAATCAAAAGGCAGACTATTATTTAAATGGAAAGAGACTCCAAAAAAGTGCAGCACAGAGAGATCTGGGTGTTCTTGTGCATGAAATATAAAAAGTTAGCATGCAGGTGCAGCAAGTAATTAAGAAGGCAAATGGAATTTTGGCCTTTATTGCTAGGGGGTTGGAGTTTAAAAATAGGGAAGTCTTGTTACAACTGTACAGGGTGTTGGTGAGGCTGCACCTGGAGTACTGTGTACACAGTATTTAAGAAAGGATATACTGGTATTGGAGGCAGTTCAAAAGAGATTCACTAGACTGATTCCTGAGATGAAGGGGTTGACTTATCAAGAATGGCGAAACAGGTTAGGCCTTTATTCATTCGAGTTTAGGAGAATGAGGGGTGATCTTACTGAAACATACAAGATTCTGAGGGGGCTTGACAGGGTAGATGTTGAGAAGATGTTTCCACTAGTGGGGGAATCTCGAACTAGGGGACATAGTTACTGAATAAGGGGACACTCATTTAAAACTGAGTTGCAAAGGAATTTCTTCTCTCAGAGGGTAGTGAATGTCTGGAATTCTCTACCCCAGAGAGTTGTGGAGGCTGGATCACTGAAAGTATTCAAAGAGGAGGTAGATAGATTTTTGAAATATCAGGGAGTTTAGGGCTATGAGGAGCTGGCACGAAAGAGGAGTTGAGGTCAGGGGCAGATCAGCCCTGATCTTATTGAATGGTGGGGCAGAATGGCCTACTCCTGCTCCTATTTCTTATGTTCTTATGTTCTATCTGCTCTTAATTCAATTACATAGAATCTACTGCACATAAACAGGCCATTCAGCCCAACTGGTCTATCCCAGTGTTCGTACTTCACATGAACTTCCTTCTACTCTATTTAGCTCTTCCCACCCAGCCCCCATATCCCCCAATTTCCCGCTCCCTCATGTGTACATCAAACCTCCCCTTAAATGCATCAATGCTATCTGTTTCAATCACTTCAGGTAGCACTGGATTCCACATTTTCAACATTCTCTGTGTAAAAAAAAACTACTAAATTCCTCCTGAGACCCAGCCTGCTTAATCTTTCCCAATACATGCATCCCCTCAATTCTGGAACACCCTTGTAAATCTTGTTGCACGGTCTTCAATATCATTTTTCGCTAATGAAAAAAAGAACTGCACACAGTCATGGTCTAACCAAGGTTCCATATAAATGTAACATTATCTCTATGCTTTTGTATTCTGTTCGTCTCGAAATGAGCTCCAGTACTCTGCATTCTTTATGGTTGCCTTATCATCTTGTGTTACTACTTTTCATGACGGATAGCATAGGACCATAATTTGCATATTTCTGTAAGCTCATGTCTGTTCCTGGCCCACTTCAGAATCATATTGTGCTGGAATTCAATAGGAATAGGGTGATAAGTAGTGCACCATGATTTTACCCCTTGAAAATGAGGACATAAAGCATCTCCAGTTCCCATATATGATCTTCCAGATCGTCTCCTTTCAAGAACAATGTGAACCTATCACTCAAGGAAATGTAAAGAAAAAACTCTTAGATGGCAAATGGAGCACAGGCATGAACCACTGCATATGTCAATCCTATGCTTTGCAATGACAATATCTTTAAGACAAAGTTTTAAATCCAGCCCAGGCTGATGTAATGGAAGTCTCTTTTCCAAGCTCCCTGTAAGGCTTCTAAGTTAAATGAGAATGAGCAATTTCAACCAGTTGTTAACAGAAGTGAATCAAAGGCGCAACACTTTCATAACCTGGTGCTAAATTAGCAAAATCATTCAATATGGCAGCAGAGATAATTGGTGTAAGGAAAGAGGCGTTTTACTGAAATTGAGGGATGTTATTGCACACTGTGGAAAGAGCTTAATTTGCAATTAAACTGCCTCATACTTACAGTCAGAGATTAAGTGGAGTAGCCAAATATGGCAGACACACAACAGGCCAATTCCTCAATAGACGTATCCAGTGGAAATTCAGCACACACTATTGGTTCAAATAGTACTTTCTCCTGTGATAATTTGTTCCAATTTACGAAATCTTATGGAGTGGTTGACAGGATGATGTTTCAAGAATGCAGTTTTTTTTGGATTTTGATTCTGGCTCTTCAATACCTTCATTAGTATCGATTCCATTTGCAATTCTTCAGTTGATCTCAGCTTCAAGTATAATCAGCAGGCTCAGAGATAAATGTACTTGTTGACTTTCTCTCAGATCTTCTCTTCTATATACTTAGGAGACAGTGGTGCAGTGGTAATATCACTCGACTAATAATCCTGAAGCTTAGGCTAATTCTCTGGGGATATTGGTTCAAAACCCATCATGACTGCTGGTGCAATTTAAATTCAATTAATTAATAAAAAATCTGGAATTGAAAGATAGTCTCAGTAATGGTGCAAAGAAACGATCATCAATTGTCATAAAAACCCATCTGGTTCACTAATGTCCTTTAGGGAAGGAAATCTGCCATTTTTACCAGCTCTGGCCTACATGTGACTCCAGATCCACAGCAATGTGGTTGACTCTTAACTGCCCTCTGAAATGGCCTAGCAAGCCATTCAGTTGTCAAGGGCAATTAGGGATGGATAACAAATGTTGGCCTTGCCAGTGATTACCACATCCCATGAAAGAGTAAAAAAAACAAAGTTGACAATCACTGTCTATATCATTCCTGACTACTGTGCAGAACACCATCAGTGAAGCTGCTTATGAAGTTGTAAAAACGATGGACAGGAAAAGACAATCTGGTCCATCCAACCTGCCCCACAGATTTATGATGCCTACCCCAGCAGCTTTGTCATCTCCTGGGAGAGGCAAAAGCCAGATGACAAGCCAAGGCCAATTTAGAGTGAAAAAATGCTGGTAAATTCCTTTCAGATCCCGAGGCATTCCAAACTGGTCCAGAAGACCATATTGACCATGGTGAATATAACTTTATATCTAATCTACCTTTCGTACATTGTGATTTCTGTCCCGGTCAGGATCTGATTCAGCTCTCTCTTGAGGATATGCAGTGTATTTGCACTCACTGCAAGAGCTGACAAATTGCTCCATAGTTCTACTATCCTCTGGGAACATCTGCGCTAGTTCTAGCTTTGCATGATCTCAGTTCCTCCCTAACCTATCTAATTAAAATAATTGATCCAAACAAACACAGTCTAGTCCTTTCATTGTTTTAAATATCTCAATCAAATCTCCCTAGAGTCTATGCTTCTGTAAAGTAAACAGACCCAGCTTTTTAAGCTTATTAGGGTAACTGAGATGTCTTAAACTTGGTTTCATTATTATGGTCCTCCTCTGAATTTTTTCCAAAGCCTCACTATCACCCACCATATGAGGAGAGCAAAAACTGAATACAACATTCTAAGTGAGGCTGAGCCAAGCTCTTATACAAGGACAATATGATGTTTTCTGTTTTATACTGAATTATCCTAGCAATGCAACTAATGCCAGCATCCATAGTATTTTGATTTTATCAAATTCTCTATTTGCTTTGGCTATCACTTCACAGGACTGGTTGTGAACCTGATGAGAATTATTTACTAGAACAGTGAAGTCTTTTTCTTTTTCGATAGACTTTAATTTTGTACCCTGCAGGGTATAATTATACTTCACATTGGCCCTGCCCACAATGTGAATAAAAGAAGACATGCTTGTATTTAAATTGGTTAAATGTATTGTGTACGCTGTTCATTACATCATCTTCCTTAGCCATGTAGTTCTACTTAACCCTGTCTGAATACTCCTGATACCAATCACCCAGCTGACTGCAGACATCACAAAGCAAAGAATATAATATAATAAAATCATTGGCCCCAAAATTGGTCTCCATAGCACCCATAAATTTGACGCTATGGCTGCTGTTTGGCATCAGAATGGTGTCTGTGTCATATACACACACTTCTGTCACAAGCGCACTGAATAGCACCTTTTGGAGGGCTTCAGCGCGGACATTCATAACGTGCGTCGGAACTATGCACAATAGGCAGATCGTGATGTCAGTCAGTGTCTAATGCTGATTTGATGCCACCACTGTCATTTTCGACCTCTCCACTCTAGCTATCACCCTCTCCTAACCTCACACAGCTGAACGTGCGTTGAGCAGCAGGAGGGAACCCCCATCAGCGTTATTTACTCATTAATGAATTATGGTTGGTTGTTGATTGATTTCTACTGGCTTTGTTTGAGTTAATGGAAGTGCTGGGTGCTTTGAGGAGTTGGGTAAAGTTGATGAGGTCTACAGGTAGTGGTACTGCATGTAGAGAAGACCTTGGTTGTGGACACACCACTTGCTCCCAGTCATGGATTCTGTGGTGGTTGCAATCCCTCGGGCTGCAGCATGAGAGGGAGATGGAGCAGAGGCAGCACAGAAGAGGACAAGCTACTCACAGAGGGAGGAGGAAGAGGAGGAGGAGAAGGGGTCTCAGCAGGAGGCCTTATCCACCTGGGATCTTCCCGAAGCACTTCTTTTACCTTCACCTTAGCCAGGGGCAGTGTGTGCATCATTTGCACTTATGAACTCTTGCTCACAGAACTCTTCCTCATCTTGGAATCAGACCTGCAGCCTCAGAGCAGGGCAAGGATGGCGCTGCCAGTGGCTGTGAAGGTGACCATGGTTGTGAATTTCTTGCATCAGGATTGTTCCAGCCTGGAGTGGGCGACATATGTAACATCTCCCAGTTTGCCGCTGCTGCATCAGAGAGATGACGCACTCTTTATGCCAGGAGAGAGGAGTTCATTGTGTTCTCTTTGAACAGGAAAAGCAGGTGGGTGGTGCATGTGGCTTTGCCAGGATAGCGGGCTTCCCCATAGGTGCTATTTACTACACATATGTGGGGCTGCATTTTACAAGCTCGTCGCCGATCTCAGCGGCAAGCTTCAAAGATGGCAGCTGGCAAGCGCAGACTTTACTCCGCAGAGCGGAGCGATATTAAGCCTGGTGGCTCATTTACATGGCTGGGATGGACCGTCCCCCGCACCCCTGATGATGTGGGGAAGGCAGGGGGATTGTCTCCAGCAATGGCATTAGGCACCATTGCACAGGCGCCGATACCATTTTTAAAGGGCTTCGAGCCTTTACATTACAATTGTATTTTTAAAGGAATAAATGCTCCATCCATCAATATTGGCGACCACGCTCTGGAAGTGGTTCAAGAGTTCACCTACCTAGGCTCAACTATCACCAGTAACCTGTCTCTAGATGCAGAAATCAACAAGCGCATGGGTAAGGCTTCCACTGCTATGTCCAGACTGGCCAAGAGAGTGTGGGAAAATGGCGCACTGACACGGAACACAAAAGTCCGAGTGTATCAGGCCTGTGTCCTCAGTACCTTGCTCTACGGCAGCGAGGCCTGGACAACGTATGCCAGCCAAGAGCGACGTCTCAATTCATTCCATCTTCGCTGCCTTCGGAGAATACTTGGCATCAGGTGGCAGGACTATATCTCCAACACAGAAGTCCTTGAAGCGGCCAACACCCCCAGCTTATACACACTACTGAGTCAGCGGCGCTTGAGATGGCTTGGCCATGTGAGCCGCATGGAAGATGGCAGGATCCCCAAAGACACATTGTACAGCGAGCTCGCCACTGGTATCAGACCCACCGGCCGTCCATGTCTCCGTTATAAAGACGTCTGCAAACGCGACATGAAATCGTGTGACATTGATCACAAGTCGTGGGAGTCAGTTGCCAGCATTCGCCAGAGCTGGCGGGCAGCCATAAAGACAGGGCTAAATTGTGGCGAGTCGAAGAGACTTAGTAGTTGGCAGGAAAAAAGACAGAGGCGCAAGGGGAGAGCCTACTGTGCAACAGCCCCAACAAACAAATTTCTCTGCAGCACCTGTGGAAGAGCCTGTCACTCCAGAATTGGCCTTTATAGCCACTCCAGGCGCTGCTTCACAAACCACTGACCACCTCCAGGCGCGTATCCATTGTCTCTCGAGATAAGGAGGCCCAAAAGGAGTGAGTTCGATTTTATTAAAAAGAATTAAATAAATTTTCCCAGCCCCTCTCCCACCCCTCCCAATAGCCAAACACTTTGTCCTTGCCCTCTTCACCCACAAAATACTTACCTTGTGCACCTGACCTTCCCTCCCAAAGTTCAGAAACTTTCACCTTTAACAATTCCCACCGTCCCCTATACCAATCATTTTAGTTTGACCCCACTCCCCCCACCCCCTTACATCTGCTCCCCCCCTTCTCACCAGTGTTACACCTTGGATTTCCCGACGGAGATCTGACGGCGCAGGAGTGCCGGCCACTGGCACGAATATCGCACAGGGACTGACGGCGGGAGCAGGTAAGTATTTAAATTATTACTTTTACTAAATTTAATTATTTAAATTTTGTTGCCGCCACCGAGGTGGGGGGGCCGTCAAGGGGCCTCACCGCCGCTGGCAATATGGGGCCAGGCCTTCCCGGCGTGGAGGTCCGCGGCAGGCCTCTCCCAGAGGCATTATCCAGCACCCCCCACCCTGGCCACGACCCCCGACGTTGGGGGATCTGTAATATTTGCCCCATAGATTTTGGGGTGCCATATTTCAATGCTGAGATGTACTGCAACTGCAAAGGTTACCAGTTCCTGAATGTACAGTTGGCGTGAATGCCCACTATCCTGGCAGCAGTCGTGATCCCCGCTCCTGTTTTCGGGGGTTCTTGAGTTTATTCTATCTACCATCTTTCTGCCCATTCCAACGTTATGTCAATATCCACTTGCTGCTTCCTTTGGTCCTTAGAATTATTAACTATGCTTATTTTAGTAATGTCTGCAAATTTAGCCACCCCTCCTTCTATCCCCTATTTCAAGATTATTATGGAACTTGTGTCTGAATGGCACCCAATGGGCTTCCCATTGACAATCCCACTTTAAATCATTGTGTATACTGCAAGAAGAGGAACGACAGGAGTTTTTAAGGAAGCCACTTGAGTTAGGCTTGAGGAAAGCCAGACTATCTGGCATTACCCATCCAGCAGGATATGTAGACCCTGGCCCTTCAGGCATAAAGATTTTTTAGGAGCTCTGATCGTTGCTGCAGCCAGATCTGTAATAAAGGTCGATGCAACCAAAGAGCACGTAAAGCTCTGAAAGTGGTAGAGAAAGTGAGCACAATTCTCAACTTTGACACCCCAAGCTAATTTCAGGGAAACACAGGGAACTTTGGCCGGATTAGTTAACTTGCTGCTCACTCTATAAAGCAAGTTGCTAATGCCCACTTTGCCTGTGCTGCTCAATTTATGCAGATTTACTGTGCTCCTACACATATGACTGAGGAGGACATCAAATTTATTTAGAATTGCAGGATTCCCCAAGGTTGCTATTTATTGCACCCATGTGACATTGTGACCCCCAACTATAATACGCCCACTTATATATGAAATGTAATGACTTCCATTCTGAAAATGGGCAGATAATTTAAAATGATGTACAGGAAGCTATGTCTATGAATTCACAACATGCTGGATGTTGTTATGATACTTCTATACTTCATTAATCCCGTGTCCCAGCTCTATTTCAACAGCAGCACTATGAAGTAGGATGGCTGTTTGGTGGCAAGGGCTACTGCTACTTCAAAGCCTCTCGGTGTCTCTTTGTGTACTGCAGAGAAATGCTACAATGAAGCACACTTGAAGACAGTGTTAAGAGCAAACCATTAAGATGGTGAAAGAATGATGCCTGGATACCTTCGGGGTGCCTTGCAGTATGCTTCCAGCAGCACTTCTTAAATCGTAGTGACATGTTGTGTGCTTCATCACTTTGCAATCAAGATAGGACTGTGGTAGATGTCCCAGAGGATGGCAGAGAGGCTGACGATGGCACTGCAGATGCTGACTATCCAGTCCATGAAGGACAGGAAGCAGGTGCAGCAGCTCGAGCTGCCAGATAGCTGAGGGACAGGCTTGTTTACAATGCCTTCACAGTTCAATGTAAAAAATAATTTTTGGAAGTCTCAGCCCATCAAAGATCTGCTTCCCCTTATCATTCTCTCTATGGTCTAAGTAAAGCCTTTCATTTTCACAGCTTGCCATCACTTCCTCAAACTGAGTCTGAACATCAGCACATCTTCTGTTCACAATTATCCTACTAAAGAATTACTAAGTACCAAACAGTCTTACATCAAATATTCCATTGATTCATTGCAACTATTTACAAAAACATTAATTCATTTTTTTCACTATACACACTCCTTCTAAACATGCCAGATTGTCTCTGCCCTATTTTAACACTTCCTCTATGTGTTACCTGAGGGCCAGGAGTCTGAGATGCAAGGGGCTGCTGCATAATATAATGAGCCCCGTGCAATGAAGGTGGCCTTTCTCTTAGAGCCCCCCCATTATTTGAGATAAAGTCTGATACTTTATCATAGGCTCATTGTTGCCTGCTTCTGCAAAGCTGTAGGTTTGTGCAGGGAGCTGATGACGTATTCCTCTGTGCTGCTGCTGTGAAGCAAAGTAGCCTCTTAGCATCAGCTACTGGTACTGGGAACAGGATGCTGGATATCAGCGATCAGAGAGAGAATGGACCTCACGGAATCAGAAAGATTCTAAAATCCCTGAGAGTAAATCAATTATCCTGTAATCACTCCAAGATGCTGCCCTACACACTTTGCAATCCTGTGACATTGACCTTGCCAGATGGTCCCCCAAGAACTGGAGTCCTTCATCCTGTGCCTCCAGGTTGACTGACTTTCCTGGATGTCTCATGAAGTAGAGGGAAATTTGTTGTTGCTATTTGCTCCAGGCTGGCCTGTGTTGAGTCGAACCCTTCTTGGATGTTGGCATATAGGAGAGGAGTGAACTCTACCACTATTCCAGTTATTTGCTGTGCATCTTGGGTGAGCCTGCACAGAGCCTTTGTGTTTGAGGCTTGCCATCCTTTGTTTCAGGGCAGGACTCCTGAGATCATCATCTCTTCTGCAACCAGGGGCTGACATGTCTTAACAACTCCACATCTGCATCCCATGGGTGTCAATTCCTCATTTCCCCTCTTTGCCACCTTCCTTGTTGCTCCTTCTCCTCTGATTTCGGAGCCTTATGGATGAGCTCAGCAGTGGGAATGCAATCTCTTTGCTGTCCTATTTTAACACTTCTTCTATGGGCCACGATTCAAGTTCAGAAATTAAGAACAAGCAAATCATGCCCTCCACAAACCCACTTGGCAAAAGTATCTCACAGAGAAGTACTTACCAAAACAGCCAAAGACTTGGCCCAGAAGCATTCTAGAAGCCTAAAACGACTAAGCAGTGACTTTATTTAGTGGAGATGAGGATTGCTTTAAATATTTCTGCTGAAAGCTTCTTACTGACTGTTCCTTCTATGATTTGCTGGGTGCGTTAAGGGGATGTCGTTTCATTTGTGCACAGACATTAATTTAGCAAAAGGGTCCTGATTTTCAGGCACAAGACACTCATTAACATTTAAAATATGCCTGCATTTGTTTCAGGCAGCTTCCAACGATGCCTATTAATCACCTGAACCAATATGACATTGGGTGCACTTCTGGTGCCTCTCTGGCACAGAATGTCACACTGCAGGATTTGACTTTGTGTGTCCATTTTGGACCTGGTAAATGTGCAAAACACCTAGAAATGTTAATTTCTACCCTCAAAGTTTGCTTGATCACCCACTTACTGGTTTAACAAGTCATGGAGTTTAATTACCAGTCTTTTCTACAGGTTTCTACAGATGCAATCCCCTGTATCACAATTTAACTACTTTTGTATCAAAAGAAATCTTGGAATTTTAGGCCTTGTACAGTGTTAAAACAAGTATAAAAAACATAATTGATTCTAACTCTGCCTGGCAGCAAATCTGCTTTAAACATTTGGTTTAGTAAATGCTTCTGAAGCATGTTATTTTCATTGCTCTGTTGTAACAGTGCTGTAGTTGCCATCATTTCTGTCTGCAGTTTCTGGTATTTGCTTGTATAAAACAACATTTGATGGCCAGTTCGGAATATGTTGTAACGAAACTAATTTATGGCCCAGTTATACTGTGATTTTTGTGTTGATGTGATGATATGTGGGCCGGTTTTAGGTTTTCGTGTCTGATGCCCACCAGATGTCACCAGCGAGAAGCCCGACCGATTTTCATTATCAGCAAGATGCCTGTGCTTTTGGAGTGTGGACAGGCAACTCATTATTCGTGGAGGTGGGAAATCTGGCGGATCCTCCATGGAGAAGAATTTAGTTAAGGGGTGGTGGGGAGGAGCGGTCAATCACGGGAATGCGGGGTGGGAGGAGGGTTGCAGGGGGACTGGCAAGAGTTGTAATGATTTTTGAGGGACTACATATGCATTAATCCTCCTCTAGGCCCCTCAAAGATATACAACTTGCATTTATATAGCACCTTTAACATAAAAGGAAAGGTGCAAAGGCACTTCATAGAGATGTAATCAGACAAAAATGGATGCTGACACAAAAATGATATTAAGAAGAATGACCAAAGCTTGCTCAAAGAGGGGGGTTTTAGGGAGGGACATACAGGAGACAAGGGAAGTAGAGAGGCGGAGAATTTTGGGGAAGAATTTGCAGAGTGTGGGAATGGCAGAAGGCAAAGCCACCAATAATGGGGCAAAGCAGGATTGCCAACTCTGGCTGGACATATTCCTGAAAGTTTTATCACCGGATCTCTCACTTTTACCTTTTCTGCCATGTCAAGCAGCTTTTTTCCCCACTTTCAATACCTTTATAACTAAAAATAAAGTCGTCAAGGAAAGTGAATTTTTCTCCTGGATTTTTTGCAGCAGTACCCAGGAGATTAAGCTTTAATTCTTGGGGACTCCAGAACAATCTTAGAAGATTTGCAACGTTAGGGTGAATGTAAGAGGGGATGCACAAAGGTAAGAGTCAGAGGAACATAAAGTTCATTACTTGAACTTACCTACAGCGATTTCAGAGCAGCCTATTGTGCTTGCTTTAAGGATCGCTGGTTAGACTGCTCAATGCCAAGCACTAATGGGTGAAGCAAGCATGGAACATGGTTTATCCACAAAGTCAAATTTTTCAGTGTGTTCAAATAGGGCAGCAATGAGATTGTAATCCCACTGCTGAGCTCATCCATGAGGCTCCCAAATCAGAGGAGAAGGAGCAACTTGGAAGGTAGCAAAGCGGGAAAATGAGGAATTGACACGTGATGAGACACAGACCCCAAGGAAACCATGGCATGCAGATGTAGAGTTGTGAAGACAAGTCGGCCCCTAGTTGCAGAACAGAGATGATGATCTATAAAGATGATGAGTTATAAAGTGAGATTGGATAGGCTGGGTCTGTTTTTCCTGGAGCGAAGGAGGCTGAGAGGGGACATGATGGAGGTATATAAATTATGAGAGGCATAGATAGGGTAGATAGCCAGAGTCTGTTTCCCATGGTAGGGATGACTAAAACTAGAGGGCATAGATTTAAGGTGAGAGGGAGGAGGTTTAAATGGGATCAAAGGGGTACATTTTTCACACAAAGAATAGTGGGTATCTGGAATGAGCTGTCAGAGGAGTGGTGGAGGCAGGAACAGTAGCGACATTTAAGAGGCATCTGGACAGGGACTTGAATGAGCAAGGCATAGAGAGATATGGAATTAATGCAGGCAGGTGGGATTAGTATAAATAGGCATTATGGTCAGCATGGATGCGGTGGGCCGAATGGCCTGTTTCTGTGCTGTACAACTCTATGACTATGACTATCTCAGGAGTCCTGCCCTGAAACAAAGGATGACAAGCCTCAAACACATATAGAGGCTCTGTGCAAGCTCACCCAAGATGGCCTGAACATTAGAGTGAATAGGCTGGTAAGTGCTGCACTGTGATTTTCGCCATGCTACAACCCAACTTTTGCTTGAAAACAGGGGTAAAAATCAGCCACATATCACTATCGCAAAAACTGCAGTCTAACTGGGCTGTGAATTCTCTAAACTGATGATACATTGAATTCTAGTAAATGGTGCATGATTTCCGTCATCTGGTAGTCTCACATCACTTTGACTTATCAATTGCAGTACAAAGATTTTTGTGAGGCTGGGATGAACATTTCTTTTACAAAGAAAATGAAAAGTTATTGAGTCACTTAGCTGAATAGCTTAACATCCTCTCCCTGAAAATTGCCTTCACTCGTGAGAATTTGCTGTCATGCAGGGATATAGTTTCAGTAAACTGGCCATTCTTCCTGTGTGCGCCTCAGTAGTAACTGCAGAGTGCTGGCAGGTTATTCAACCATGGGGGAATATCACAGTCCTAACCCAATATCCAAACATACACTTTTCAGAGAAGAGGGGACACCGGCTAGCTATCAGGAAGATTCTTGAGTCATTTCCACAATATGCTTTCAGGTAATTGGCAAAAGAACCAGAGGCGAGATGAGAAGAAATTGCTTTACACACACACTGGTTAAAAGGGTAGTGGTAGCAGATTCAGTAGTAACATTCAAAGGGAATTGGATAAATATTTGAAGGGGAAAAATTGCAATGCTGTGGGAAAAGGGCAGGGGAATGGGGCTAATTAGATACCTCTTTCAAAAAGCCAGCACAGGCACATGCAGCAAGATTTGGACAACATTCAGACTTGGGCTCATAAGTGGCAAGTAACATTCGCGCCACACAAGTGCCAGGCAATGACAAACACCAATAAGAGAGCATCTAACCATCTCCCCTTGACATTCAATGGCATTACCATTGCTGAATCCCACACCATCAACACCCTGAGGTCACCATTGACCAGGAACTGAGCTGGATCAGCCACATAAATATTGTGACTACAAGAGCAGGTCAGAGACTGGGAATCCTGCAACGAGTAACCTACCTCCTGACTCCCCAAAGCCTGGCCACCATCTACAAGGCACAAGTTAGAGTGTGATGGAATACTCTCCATTTGCCTGGATGGGTGCAGCTCCAACAACACGCCGGAAGCTCAGCACCATCCAGAACAAAGAAGCCCGCTTGATTGACACCCCATCCACCACCTTCGACATTCACTCCCTCCACCGCTGTCTCACAGTGGCAGCAGTGTGTACCATCTACAAGTTGCACTGCAGGAACTCACCAAGGCTCCTTCGACAGCACCTTCCAAACCCACAACCTCAACCAACTAGAAGGACAAGGGCAGCAGCTACATGGGAACACCACCACCTGCAAGTTCCCCTCCAAGCCACACACCATTTTGACTTGGAAATATATTGCCATTACTTCACTGTCGCTGGGTCAAAATCCTGGAACTCCCTCACTTACAGCACTGGGGGTGTACCTGCACCACATGGACTGCAGTGGTTCAAGTAGGTGGCTCACCACCACCTTCTCCAGGGCAATTAGGGATGGGCAATAAATGCTGGCCTTGCCTGCCAAGCCCACGTCCCATGAAAGAATTTTAAAAATGGGCTGAATGGCCTCGTTCTGTGCTGTATCGTTCTATAATTCTATGAATCCACCCCCATCACAGCCCAGTAGCACTCAGAAGCTAGCTCATTATCAAATAGATTAGTGATTGAAATATTACAATATTCTACCTTGTACAATAATTGATCATGTTCAGTTTCACTATGATTCAATCAATTCTTCCCAGAAAATATAGTGTACAAGGTAATATTTTATAAAACACACAATTCTATCTATAGATTTTTCTCTGCTTAAGTCTTCTTCCTTAGAGCACAACCACTTTATGATACAACTTCAACTTATGGTGTAAATTAGTTCATATTCACAGCCGAGCACACATTTATTCAAGTAAAATCATAGCCAGCAGTGAAGCTCAGGAGAAGAGGTGAAAAAAAGAAAAATAAGAATGCAGTCATTATGTTACCACATGGATGTTATCATGCATCTGTGCAGTATAACAAAAATCCCTCCCACAGTTTATCATACCACACATGTGGTAGAAATCAAAGTATCAGATCTTCTGGAAGGCAAAGGATGTCCGTTAAAAAAAATGTGCCCAAGGCTGCACACGCTCACCCACATGGAGGTTAGCATTTGTTGGAGTTTCAAAGCTTTAAAGGCACATATAACTGATCACAAGATGTTTCTATAAACTTTGAAGTTCATCAGTAACAAAAAGAATATGATCACAATACAGGATGTTTCACTAATCACAAGCTAGGACTATAATGTTCCACATTTATTAAAAGCAGATTTTTTGCTAGACATTGCTACAGTAATTCAAAAAATCATCTGTACGTGCAATTAATATAAACATGATTAAGTGTCATTTGCTTTATACATCTGCTGACATTAGCAATCCTTCATTTACTCCTAAGTATCCACAAGGAAAATCCAGCTTTAGTTGTCCAAATAGCCTTCATTCATTAAAATAATCTAGTCGTCTGTATTTTTGTTGCACGTTTATATGTTCTGTTATTTATAAATATCAAACGTTTGACATTCAGAGGATGACTTTTAACAAAAAGGGGAATAAGAGAGAACTAGTTGTGCCTGTTTGAAGCATTGATTCAAATTGTGGAACCATTTATTAAGTGAACATTCTGAAATTAATATTTTCAATTGTGTTAAGGCCAAAAAAAGAGACTAATTGAAAGACAGAAAGAAACGAACTGAATGATTTCAGGTCAGCAAGTATTGAACAATCACAAAATGCATTTATATAGTCTCTGATTCAGCAAGAGGCATTCTGTTGGGTCACAATGTGGGCTATATAGTAACATCTTTCCCAGGGAAGAGTGTAAGCCTCTTGTTATTTAAATTCAGATCAATGACCCAGTTTGTAAGTGCACTGCTGACTATAGAACGGAGTTATATAGATCACCCAGTTGATCTCAGCTGAGATAACAGTAAGGGCTCCATATTTGGCCTCGGTACACCTGAGCTAAGGAGGGAGCAGGTAATCATTTCATGCTTCCATTTATGCTTGTTACTCCATGTCCTCTGTTGGTAAATGCACATCTGTGGACCCTGGGTGAGGACAGGAACATACTTGAAGTGATCCTTATTAGCAGTCTAGTTTCATGTGTGAAAATGGCTGGTTGTGTGAGGTACAAGAGGGCTGCTACCACTTGTAAAACCACAGTCAGGAGAGGAGGGGAGAAAATAATTCAGAGCTGTAGTTTGACATTCCAGGGTCAAGATATGAATTGCAATATGCTGAGCTCAAGTCTAACTGATTAATGGCATTGCAAATTGCTTTCATTTAAGTGTCACACAACCAGCCATACTTTAAAGAGGGGTGGAAATTGTGAAAAGTAGCTTTTTGCTGTAAATAATCTTTACAGTATTTAATACAAATTATTGTGATTATAAGTTTAGAATCTGGAACTGGTAAATTTCTTTGAGAATTGGGCAAACAGAAAATCCAAAAGATCCAGCGGACCTGAACTTACAAATTTCTGACTCGTTGCATGCTACGTATATATTTACTGACCTGGTTGTCCATCAATTCTGTTCACTCTGACATATACTGTGCAAGGGTGGCATTAGGGAGTCCAGTCCTTTGAACTGAAAGTACAATGGCTCAGAAAGCTAGTAAAATTCCTGAATTAGTACAATGCAAATGCAGTGCAAACAAGCCCTTCAAGTTTTTCCCATGCCTCTGTGGAGCATCTTGAGATGTTCTCCGACCATACAGGCATTATGTAAATGCAAGTCCACCAAACACAGACCTTCCTTATGTTCTTGTCTCCTCTCCTTTCCCCCTTTCTCTGCCCATGTACTTGCTTAAAACCTGTAACATCTATAAAATTTTCCAGTTCTAACAAAGGTCACAGACCTGAAACATCTATTTCTCTCTACATAGATACTGCCTGACCATTTCCAGTATTTTCAGTTTATATTTCAGATTTCCAGCTTCCACAATATTTTGTCTGTTGTATTGCTGTGGTTGTTTACTTGAGGGATGTCAGTGTGATAGAGTGAATGACTGGGGTTTGGGGCGGGAGGGGTGGGGGGGCGGGGTGCAATGGTATAGCAAGAAGAATGGCACTGCCATTGCATTTGGGGAAACCTCCAGCTTTGCCTTCAATCACTTTTTCTATGTTCTCAACAGCAATGATGGGCGATATTTCTTCTATGAAAAGAGTAAAAGATTCAAGGCCCTCCTCCTGTGCATGTTTGCTTCCTGCTGATTTAAACATGGTTATGCAAACATAGAAGTAGTCTTGTGATGTTGCAAAGTCAAGGACATGTCCAATATGCCTAAGTGCCCAGTCTACAACATGTTGTATCCTGGATATTTCGGCTCCTGCCTGCCTAAAAAATGTGAGAGCTTAGATGAAAACTAACTGGAGATTTCACTCACTTTGCCTAGTTTCTGCCTATGCGTTTCTCTATTGACTTTTCTGCTCCTCCCCAACAGAATTGCAGTGCAAGTCCACAACCCCGGTGGCACAGGCCAAGTGATTGAGAGTGGGTTGATATCATTCCCATTATGCTGACCCTAATTATGTTGGGTGTAGGGTCTACTGATTCAGAATAGATGGATCCAATACTCAGTGAACAACTAGCAGCCAATCAATCACGCTGACGCCAGGTTTGGTATTTTAATGATGTGAGGTTTGATATGATTGAATTGAGAGGAGCTTTTAAATTAAAACACCCGGTTCTGCTGTTCTTTCAATTTAGGGCTGAGGGCTGATGCTGTGGATTTCACTTGGGAAGTATTTAAAGGAATTCCGCTTGGGAAGGTTAAGAGCATGGCACTCTTTACAGATCAGACACAGATGAATGAATAGCGGTTTGGAGACAAGGGATACCCATATATACCTGACTGATAACTCCTGTCAGGATTCCTCACATTCCTGCTGAAGAAAATATACAGCAACAGCAATGTATCTCCCAGGATTATTGTTGAGGACATTTTTAGATTAGAGATACAGCACTGAAACAGGCCCTTCGGCCCACCGAGTCTGTGCCGACCATCAACCACCCATTTATACTAATCCTACACTAATCCCATATTCCTACCAAACATCCCCACCTGTCCCTATATTTCCCTACCACCTACCTATACTAGTGACAATTTATAATGGCCAATTTACCTATCAACCTGCAAGTCTTTTGGCTTGTGGGAGGAAACCGGAGCACCCGGAGAAAACCCACGCAGACACAGGGAGAACTTGCAAACTCCACACAGGCAGTACCCAGAATCGAACCCGGGTCCCTGGAGCTGTGAGGCTGCAGTGCTAACCACTGCGCCACTGTGCCGCCCTATTTTGGAATGCTGAAAACTAGATCAAGACATGTCTGTGGGCGCTCTTCAATATCCTCTAGCTAGTGTTTCCAGGCTAGTAATAATCTAATGCAACCTGCAAAATTTTGCTTTGGAAAGAGAAATTCAGCTGCAGGAGGACAAGGAAGAAAAGGAGGTGGGGGGGGGGGTGGGGCGGTGTGGGAAACACAAGGCTAAATGAAATAGGAGCAAGAGTAGACAATGTGGCCCATCGAGCCAGCTCTGCCATTCAAAATGATCATGGCTGATCTTAGGATTCAACTCCACTTTCCCGCCCACTTGCCATACCCCTTGACTCCCTGAGAGACCAAAAATCTATCTATCCCAGCCTTAAATGTATTCAACGATGGAGCATCCACAACCCTCTGGGGTAGAGAATTACAAAGATTCACAACCTTTTGAGTTAAATAATTTCTCCTTATCTCAGTCCTAAATGATCGGCTCCTTGTCCTGAGACCGTGCCCTCATGTTTTAGATTCCCCGACCAGCAGAAATAATCTCTCGGTGTCTACCCTGTCAAGCCCCTTTAGAATCTTATTTGTTTCAATGAGGTCACCTCTCATTCTTCTAAATTCCAGAGAATACAGGCCCAATTTACTTAGTCTCTCATCATAGGTCACTAAGCAAAAGGGAAGGGAATTTGGAAATAGAGAATGAAGACTAGAATGAAGCAGAGGAATGAAAGAATGATCCAATACCCAGTGACTCTATGCACATGCCAAAATAACTGACATTCAGAGGGTTGGCAGAGGAGATCCATGTGGCATGCCTGAGAACATGCATTCTGCAGCTGGAATGCTAACCATGTGTAGCAGCCCAGTCTGTTGCGTATTGATCCTGTTGAATTTCTCAGGTCAGCATAATTATAATATTTTGAGTGAATTCAAGGCTTGGAGAGGAGATCTCTCATTGGGACCTTGCACATCAGAAGGTAGGAAATCATAAGCCACTATAGGAGTTAAAAGTCTGCAGCAGCTTAAAGGGATATCCATCCAAAAATGGCAAAGCAGCAAGTTTTTCTTGTTAGAAAAAATCTTGAAAAAAATGGAGTCTAGTTGTGAGATGGGTTGTAGAAAATCCACCCAAGGAAATGAAGCAGGGATGAGCCTCCTCAGCATTGATTGCCATGAAAAACATGAAAAACAATCTACTGGGAATGGGAAAAGGCTGTGTCTAGTGTTAATGCTACCTTCATGACACTTGGAAGCAGTGCAGTAAAACGTTCAGTAGGTTAATCAGGTCATCCAAGGTATGAGAACCCTAATGCCTTATATATTCTAAGCCCTTACAGTTACACCTCCTTCATACAATCTTAAAACCTTACCATGAATACCCATGAGACAATTTTTGGAAGTTGCATGGACAGCCTGGTCCTGCAGTGCTTGGACAGTGATGCATGGTGGTGGAGGAGTAGTATGGGAGAGTTTCTAGTCAGAGAAATGGCCTCATCGTCCCTGGCCACATATATCCTGGTCCTACTTACAGCCTCCATGTCACTGTGCTCTTTGATCTGTGAGTACACAGATCTGATGGCTTCAATAACATCACAGAAGCCCATCACAATCTCATACTCAGTTGGACAAGATAATCAGAAACCATTCTCCGTGATGTGGCAATAGTGCATTCCAAGGCTGGACAGCAGCTGTTTGTACCGTCACACAGCCTCTTCAGTGGGGTGAATGGAAGTGCTACAAATGGCACTGGAATTGCCACTTGATTTAAGAATGGCTGCAGGTTCTGTAAGCAAACTATTAGCACTCCACTTGTGATTATGCTGGACTCCTCCACACCAGCCAGCATTTGTTGGAAGCTTCTGGATTGATTCACCAATGATCACCAAAAATCTGCAGTGCTCACAGAGAATCGTTCTCTTCAAAGCTGGAACACAAACATATGATTCCCTAATCTCAAGAGCTGGGAATGGAGGTCACCTTATCCTCCAGTAAGAGATTCTCTGCTCCTCTTCCTCCACCTGGCCCTTCTTGTGTCCACCTGTGCTGCTCTGTGACTCACCACTTGTACTGCCCTCCTGCTGTCTGTGTAAACCTTCTGCAATGACAATCTTTGAGCTGGTGAATGAGTAAGGAGAAGTGCAATGACAAACTGCTAAGTATGCTGCTACTAATCTGGGGGCCGTTATCAGACATGTTTCAGCAAGGGCTGTCTCTGAAAACATAAGGTGTAGTACTTTTTTTATTATTCATTCTATGTGAGCATCGCTGGCAAGGCCAGCATTTATTTCCTATCCCTAATTACCCTTGAGGTTGTGGTGAGCTGCCTCCTTGAACTGTTGCAGTCCATGTGGTGTAGGTACACCCACAGTGCTGTTAGGGAGGGAGTTCCAGAATTTTGATGCAGCAATTATGAAGGAACAAAGATATAGTTCCAAGTTAGGATGGTGTGTGACCTGAAGGGAAACTTGCAGGGGGTGGTGGTCCCATGCGTCAGCTGCCTTTGTTGTTCTAGGTGGTAGAAATCACAGGTTTGGAATGTGCTGTTAAAGGAGCCTTGTTGAGTTGCTGCAGTGCATCTTTTAGATGGTACACACTGCTGTCACTGTGCCCGGTAGTGAAGGGAGTGAATGTTGAAGATGGTGAATGGGGTGACAATCAAGCAGGCTGCTTTGTCCTGTATGATGTTGAACTTCTTGAATGGTGTTGGAGCTGCACTCTTCCAGGCAGGTGGACAGTATTCAATCACGCTCCTGACTTGTGCTTTGTAGATGGTGGACAGGCATTGGGGAGTTAGGAAGTGAGTTACTCGCTGCAAAATTCCCAGACTCTGACCTGCCCTTGTAGCCACAGCATTTATGTGGCTGGGCCAATTAAGTTTCTGGTCAATGGCAATCCCCCAAGGATGTTGATGGTGGCGGATTCAGCAATGGTAATGCCATTGAATGTGAAGGGGAGATGGTTAAATTCTCTCTTGTTGGAGATGGTCATTGCCTGGCACTTATATAGCATGACTATTACTTGCCACTTATCAGCCCAAACCTAAATGTTGTCCAGGTCTTGCTGCATGCAGGCACAGACTGCTTCAGTATCTGAGAAGTTGAGAACGGTACTAAACCCTGTGCAATCATCAGTGAACATCCCCACTTCAGACCTTATTTTGGAGGGGAGGTCATTGATGAAGCAACTGAAGATGGTTGGGCCTAGGACACTACCCTGCGGAATGCCTGCACTGATGTCCTGTGGCTGAGATGATTGGCCTCCAACAACCACAGCCACCTTCTTTTCTGCGAGGTATGACTCCAACCAGTCTCCACAGCTTTCCCCCTGATTCCCATTGACTTCAATTTTTCTAGGGCTCCTTGATGCCACACTCAGTCAAATGCTACTTTGATATCAAGAGCAGTCATTCTCACGTCCCCTTTTTAATTCAGCTCCTTTGTCCTTGTTTAGACCAAGGTTAAAATGAGGCTGGAGCCAAATGGCCTTGGTGGAATCCAAAATGAGCATCAATGAGCAGGTTATTGCTCTGTAAATGATGCTTGATAGCACAGTCGATTATGCCTTCCATCACTTTGCTGATGATTGAGAGTAAACTGATGGGATGGTAATTGGCTGGATTGGATTTGTTCTGCTTTTTGTGGACAGGACCTACCTGGGCAATTTTCCACATTGTTGGATAGTTGTTAGTGTTGTGGCTGTGCTAGGATGGTTTGAGGGCTCTCGCTTCTTCCTTGAATAGAGGCCCAACCAGTCCCCATCCACCACCACCCTCCTCCACCTGGCTGAACTTGTTCTCACATTGAACAACTTCTCTCTCAACTTCACTCACTTCCTTCAAGTAAAAGGTGTTGCTATGGGTACCCACATGGGTCCTAGTTATGCCTGTCTTTTTGTGGGATATGTTGAACATTTCTTGTTCCAGTCCTACTCAGGCCCCCTCCCCCAACTCTTTTACCGGTACATTGATGACTGCATCAGTGCCGTTTCCTGCTACTGCCCGGAACTAGAAAATTTTATCAACTTTGCTTCTAATTTCCACCCTTCTCTCATCTTCATATGGTCCATCTCTGATATTTCCCCTCCCTTTCTTGACTTCTCTGTCTCCATCTGTGGGGATAGGCTGTCTACTAATATTCATTATAAGCCCACCGACTCCCATAGGTGCCTTGACTACACTTCTTCACACCTTGCCTCTTGTAAGGACTCCATTCCATTCTCCCAGTTTCTCCATCTCCGACGCATCTGCTCTGATGATGCTACCTTCCACGACAGTGCTTCTGATATGTCTTCTTCCATTTTCCTCAACCAAGGAATCCCCCCCACCAACTGTAGTTGACAGGGCCCTCAACCTTGTCTGGCCCATTTCCCGCACCTCTACCCTTACCCTTTCCCCTCCCTCCCAGAACCACAACAGGGTTCCCCTTGTCCTCACTTTCCACCTCCAGATCCAAAGGATCATCCTCCGCCACTTCTGCCATATCCAGCATGAGGCACCGAAGGGATCGTTCCCTCCGCGACACCTTCGTCCACTCCTCCATTACCCCACCACCTCGTCCCCTTCCCACGGCATCTTCCCCTGCAATCGCAGGAGGTGTAATACCTGCCCATTAACCTCCTCTCTCCTC
The DNA here is from genome assembly GCF_036365525.1 of Heterodontus francisci. NCBI lineage: Eukaryota > Metazoa > Chordata > Chondrichthyes > Heterodontiformes > Heterodontidae > Heterodontus > Heterodontus francisci. The sequence goes on from NC_090378.1 coordinate 56,347,134, forward strand.
ACTATCCAAGGCCCTAAACACTCCTTTCAGGTGAAACAGCGATTTACTTGTACTTCTTTCAATTTAGTATACTGTATTCGCTGCACACAATGTGGTCTCCTCTACATTGGGGAGACCAACGTAGATTGGGTGACTACTTTGCGGAACACCTCCGCTCAGTCCGTAAGCATGACCCCGAGCTTCCAGTTGCTGGCCATTTCAACACACCTCCCTGCTCTCATGCTCACATCGCTGTCCTGGGCTTGCTGCAGTGTTCCAGCGAACATCAACGCAAGCTCGAGGAACAGCACCTCATTTACTGATTAGGCCGGACTGAATATTGAGTTCAATAATTTCAGTGCATGACGGGCCCCCCTTTTTATGTTTAGTTCTTTTTTCTTTTTCCTTTTTAATTTGGTTATTTTTTTTAGTTTGTTTAGTTTGTTTCTACTGTGCCTACCCACAGTTTTGGTTTTTTTAATGTTAGTGCTTGGAGTGCTTTGTGCTTTACAGTCAAATCACACCATCTCTGTACTAACCCTTTGTCTTTCAGCACACCATTAACATACCGTTTGCCTTTGTTCCATGACCTTCTGGTCAGTTATTCTCTGAGACCCTGTCCTTTCAACACCTTCTCCTTTGTTATCTCTTGCCCCACCCCTGCTTCACTTGCTTAAAACCCTTTACATTTCTAATATTTGTCAGTTCTGATGAAGGGTCACTGACCTGAAACGTTAACTCTGCTTCTCTCTCCACAGATGCTGCCAGACCTGCTGAATATTTCCTGCATTTCTTGTTTTTATTTCAGATTTCCAGCATCTGCAGTATTTTGCTTTTATATTATTGTGGCTGTACTAGAACGGCTTGACTCAGGGCATGGCAACCTCTGGAGCACAAGTCTTCAGTATTACAGCCGGGATGTTGTCAGGGACCTTAGCCGTTGCTGTATGTTGATATCACGTGGAGTGAATTGAATTGTCTGAAGACTGGCATCTATGATGGTGGGGTCCTCAGGAGCAGTCCGAGATGAATCATCCACTCGGCACTTCTGGATGAACGGTTGCAAATGTTCAGACTTGTCTTTTGCACTGACGTGCTGGGCTCTCCCATCATTGAGGATGTGGATGTTTCTGGTGTCTTCTCCTCCAGTTAGTTGCTTAATTGTCCAAACCATTCATGACTGGATGTGGCAGGACTGCAGAGCTTTAATCTGATCCATTGGTTGTGGGATTTACTAGCTCTGTCTATAGCATGATGCTTCTGTCGTTTAGCATGCATTAGTCCTGTGATATAACTTCACCAGGTTCTTACCTCATTTTTCGGTGTGCACAGTGCTGCTGCTGGCATGCTGTCCTACAATAAAATAAAAGCAAAGTACTGCAGATGCTGGAAATCTGAAATGAAAACAAGAAATGCTGGAAATACTCAGCAGGGCTGGTAGCATCTGTGGAGAGAGAAGCAGAGTTAATGTTTCAGGTCAGTGACCCTTCATCAGAACTGGCAAATGTTAAAAATGTAATAGGTTTTAAGCAAATAAAGCAGGGGTGGGGCAAGAGATAACAAAAGGCCAGGTGTTGATAGGACAGAGGGTCACAGAGATCAGAAGGTCATGGAACAAAAGCAAACAGTATGTTGATGGTGTGCTGAAAGACAAAGCGTTAGTGCAGAGAGGGTGTTAATTGACAGAAAAATGAACAGCCCTGGCCCAAAGCACAAACATGAAAAAAAAACAAAAAAACATGTAAAAAAATGCATGATGAAACAAACTAAAATAAAATAAACAAATGATAAAATAGAAAAAATAACTAAAAATAAAAAGGGGGGCCCATCATGCTCTGAAATTATTGAAGTCAGTGTTCAATCTGGCCGGCTGTAGCGTGCCTAATCGGTAAATGAGATGCTGTTCCTCGAGCTTGCTTTGATATTCACTGGAACACTGCAACAATCTCAGGACAAATATGTGGGCATGAGAGCAGGGTGGGGGTGTGTCGAAATGGCAAGTAACTGGAAGCTCAGAGTCATGTTTTCGGTCTGAGCTCTCCTACACTTCTCTTTGAACCAGCTTTGGTCCCCTGGCTTGAAGGTAATGGGAGAGTGAGGAATATGCCGGGCCATGAGGTTACAGATTGTGATTGAATACAATGCTGCTGCTGATGGCCCACAGCTCCTCATGGATACCCAGTTTTGAGCTGTGTTATGAAGGCGCTTCTATATTTTTTGTTAAGTTTTTTTTGAGGACTCATTTAAATTGTAGAGATGGATTCATTGGAAGGCTAAAGATTTTATAAATGCTGTACTTTGTTTTATTGTTGACACTTCACTGAAAGGAAACTTGAGATGTTGTTTGAAAACAACCTTTGCTGGAAATCATGTGCTTTAAGCTCAAATAACAACAAAAACCTTGGTGACCTGGGGAAGATGTTTACATAGAAGCCACATGTCAAGGTTTATGGAGGTCAGGAGGTTGACTTTCTCTTTGGGGTGTGAACTGTTTTGAAGACAGTTGGAGATCAACTTGCAAAGGAAAAACTACTCAGTTCACTTCTTTCTCTACTCCTTTATTTGACGAAACCCTGCAAAGATCCAGTGTGGAAGAGCTAAAAATCCCTGCTGCTGTCTCTCTCCTGAGAAGCCGAAAAAACCTGCCAGATTAATTCTCAATGTCACCTGAGAAGAACTGCTTTAGAAAAGATCCCAGTGACCCGTCTCTGTATACCTGGATGCCAGACCAAAGTATTCTTTATTTGTCTTTTTTTGTAACAGACCTCTGTAGAGAGAATTTCTGTATTTTGTGTGTGTGTGTGTATGGGGAATTCAAAAAGGGAGCTTTCATATTTTAATCTGTGTGTTAATGTTTTGCTTCGTTACTGGATACGTCTTGTTTGATAATAAAGTGATAATTTTGTTGTTTATTAAAGAAACCTGGTTGGTGTATTCTATTCTGGGATAAAGAATAGAGTATATAATTGACTGAATCAGTAACTGGGTAAACATTTTAAAAATATATGTTGTTATCTGTGGAGAACTGGAACTAGAAAAGACAGTGCACTCCTCCCACCTCGGTCATCACAGGTGCTAGATCTCTTCTGAGTCTGTCCCATTTAGCATGTAGCAGTGCTATACAACACGATGGAGAGTGTTCTCAGTGTGAAGATGGGTCTTTGACTCAACAAGGACAGTGCGGTGGTCACTCCTACCAATACTCTCATGGACAGATACACCTGTGACAAATAGATTGGTGAGGACAAGGTCAAGTAGGTTTTTCCCTAGTGTTTGTTCGCTCATCACCTGCTGCAGGCTCAGTCTGGCATATATGTCTTTTAGGTCTTGGCCAGCTTGGTCAGTTGTGCTGCTACTGAGCCACTCTAGTTGATGGACATTGAAGCCCCTCACCCAGAGTACATTCTGGTAAAAGATTTAGATCAGTGATGACAGGAGGCTTTCAGAACATGGGCAAATAAGAGATCGTGAAAGGCAGAATATACTAAAGTGCACACAACAGTTATGTGCTCTTTGACGTAAAGCATGTCTATCCAGTGCCCTACCTCACCACACTTGACGAGATAAGTGAAGTCATCAATAGGAAAATCCACCTGTTTTGGACTGTGAAGTGGAGTTGACTTCCTTGGCTAACTGCTGCCATGTATTGAATTCAGTTGTTTTTGAAACTTTTTTGCCCATTGTGGGATAGATCACTTCCCTCTATTTCTCCTTGCAGCAGCACCTTTGTGGTCACTTCATCAAATTGTGGAGCCCTTTTTCTTTCTCCTTGATCTCATAGAGTCATCGAGTCATACAGCATAGAAACAGGCCCTTCGGCCCACCGCGTCCATGCCAACCATAATGCCTATCTATACTGAAGAAGGAATTTTCCTCCACACAAGATCAGGGGGCAGGTTGTTCAACCTTGCCCGTCTAAGAGCGAAGTCCAAAGTACGGAAAGTCCTCATCAGAGAACTCCTCTTTGCTGACGATGCTGCATTAACATCTCACACTGAAGAGTGCCTGCAGAGTCTCATCGACAGGTTTGCGGCTGCCTGCAATGAATTTGGCCTAACCATCAGCCTCAAGAAAACGAACATCATGGGGCAGGACATCAGAAATGCTCCATCCATCAATATTGGCGACCACGCTCTGGAAGTGATTCAAGAGTTCACCTACCTAGGCTCAACTATCACCAGTAACCTGTCTCTAGATGCAGAAATCAACAAGCGCATGGGTAAGGCTTCCACTGCTATGTCCAGACTGGCCAAGAGAGTGTGGGAAAATGGCGCACTGACACGGAACACAAAAGTCCGAGTGTATCAGGCCTGTGTCCTCAGTACCTTGCTCTACGGCAGCGAGGCCTGGACAACGTATGCCAGCCAAGAGAGACGTCTCAATTCATTCCATCTTCGCTGGCTTCGGAGAATACTTGGCATCAGGTGGCAGGACTATATCTCCAACACAGAAGTCCTTGAAGCGGCCAACACTCCCAGCTTATACACACTACTGAGTCAGCGGCGCTTGAGATGGCTTGGCCATGTGAGCCGCATGGAAGATGGCAGGATCCCCAAAGACACATTGTACAGCGAGCTCGCCACTGGTATCAGACCCACCGGCCGTCCATGTCTCCGCTATAAAGACGTCTGCAAACGCGACATGAAATCGTGTGACATTGATCACAAGTCGTGGGAGTCAGTTGCCAGCATTCGCCAGAGCTGGCGGGCAGCCATAAAGACAGGGCTAAATTGTGGGGAGTCGAAGAGACTTAGTAGTTGGCAGGAAAAAAGACAGAGGCGCAAGGGGAGAGCCAACTGTGCAACAGCCCTGACAAACAAATTTCTCTGCAGCACCTGTGGAAGAGCCTGTCACTCCAGAATTGGCCTTTATAGCCACTCCAGGTGCTGCTTCACAAACCACTGACCACCTCCAGGCGCGTATCCATTGTCTCTCGAGATAAGGAGGCCCAAAAGAAGAAAGACTAATCCCACCTGCCTGCATTAATTCCATATCCCTCTATGCCTTGCTCATTCAAGTACCTGTCCAGATGCCTCTTAAATGTTGCTACTGTTCCTGCCTCCACCACCTCCTCAGGCAGCTCATTCCAGATCCCCACTACAACGTTCCTCGGACTGCTACTCTCGCCGCATCCTGAGATCCACACTCAGTGCTATGCGCCGCCATATGCACACACTGGACCTCTCTCTCCAGCAGCACCGTCTCACCTTATCTCAAATTTGTTCTACTCCACAGTTTCATCTCATCTTACGTCTCATCCGACGCATTAACAAAAAACTTTTTTTCTTCCTTTCAGGTGTTAAGGAACGCAAGCTCCAGCAGCTGATGGGAACGAATGCTCCTCCAGATCCTCCTTCCGCTTCACTTCCCTCTGACCCCACCCCTTCTGATCTGACCCCTTGCCGTGTATTCACTATACCCTCTGACCTCCCCCTCTCTGATGCTGAGCGTTCTGTACTCAGCAAAGGTCTCAGTTTTATCCCCTTACGCCCCCACCTCAATGAATTTCGCGCTCGGCATGACGTTGAGCTCTTCTTCCGTCGCCTCCGCCTCCGGGCTCACTTCTTCGACCAGGAGTCCTCCCCCCGACCAGCAGACCCATTCACCCGCCTCCAGAATTCTCCCTCTACCTGGACCCCTCACCCTGGCCTCTTACCCGCTCTTGATCTCTTCATTGAAAACTGTCGGCGAGACATTGGTCGTCTCAATTTCTCTGCCCCCCTCACTCACTCTAACCTGTCCCCCTCTGAACTTGAGGCACTCCGTTCTCTCAGGTCTAACCCCGACATGGTCATCAAACCTGCAGACAAGGGTGGTGCTGTTGTTGTATGGCGTACCGACCTCTACCTTGCAGAAGCTCAACGCCAACTCACAGACACCTCTTCCTACCTCCCTCTGGACCATGACCCCACCACCGAACATCAAGCCACCGTCCAAAGGACTGTCACTGACCTCATCTCCTCTGGAGATCTTCCCTCTACAGCTTCCAACCTCATAGTCCCGCAACCCCGGACAGCCCGCTTCTACCTCCTTCCCAAAATCCACAAACAGGACTGTCCCGGCAGACCCATTGTGTCAGCCTGCTCCTGCCCAACTGAACTTATTTCTTCCTATCTAGACTCTCTCTTTTCTCCGCTGGTCCAGTCTCTTCCCACCTACATCCGTGACTCTTCTGACGCCCTACGTCATTTTGACAATTTCCAGTTTCCTGGTCCCAACCGCCTCCTCTTCACTATGGACGTCCAATCGCTCTACACCTTCATCCCCCACCAGGATGGTTTGAGGGCTCTCCGCTTCTTCCTGAAACAGAGGCCCAACCAGTCCCCATCCACCACCACCCTCCTCCGCCTGGCTGAACTTGTTCTCACATTGAACAACTTCTCCTTCAACTCCACGCACTTCCTTCAAGTAAAAGGTGTCGCTATGGGTACCCGCATGGGTCCTAGTTATGCCTGTCTTTTTGTGGGATATGTCGAGCATTCTTTGTTCCAGTCCTACTCAGGCCCCCTCCCCCAACTCTTTTTCCGGTACATTGATGACTGTATCGGTGCCGTTTCCTGCTCCCGCCCCGAACTAGAAAACTTTATCAACTTTGCTTCCAATTTCCACCCTTCTCTCACCTTTACATGGTCCATCTCTGACATTTCCCTTCCCTTCCTCGACTTCTCTGTCTCCATCTCTGGGGATAGGTTGTCTACCAATATCCATTATAAGCCCACTGACTCCCACAGCTACCTCGACTACACTTCTTCACACCCTACCTCCTGTAAGGACTCCATTCCATTCTCCCAGTTTCTCCGTCTCCGACGCATCTGCTCTGATGATGCTACCTTCCACGACGGTGCTTCTGATATGACCTCCTTTTTCCTCAACCGAGGATTTCCCCCCACTGTGGTTGACAGGGCCCTCAACCGTGTCCGACCCATTCCCCGCACCTCTACCCTCACCCCTTCCCCTCCCTCCCAGAACCGTGACAGGGTTCCCCTTGTCCTCACTTTTCATCCCACCAGCCTCCATATCCAAAGGATCATCCTCCGCCATTTTCGCCACCTCCAGCGTGATGCCACTACCAGTCGCATCTTCCCCTCCCTTCCCCTGTCAGCATTCCGAAGGGATCGTTCCCTCCGCGACACCCTGGTCCACTCCTCCATTACCCCCACCACCTCGTCCCCGTCCCAGGGCACCTTCCCTTGCAATCGCAGGAGGTGTAATACCTGCCCCTTTACCTCCTCTCTCCTCACTATCCCAGGCCCCAAACACTCCTTTCAGGTGAAGCAGCGATTTACTTGTACTTCTTTCAATGTAGTATACTGTATTCGCTGCTCACAGTGTGGTCTCCTCTACATTGGGGAGACCAAGCGCAGACTGGGTGACCGCTTTGCGGAACATCTCCGCTCAGTCCGCAAGCAGGACCCTGAGCTTCCGGTTGCTTGCCATTTCAACTCCCCCCTGCTCTCATGCTCACATCTCTGTCCTGGGATTGCTGCAGTGTTCCAGTGAACATCAACGCAAGCTCGAGGAACAGCATCTCATCTACCGATTAGGCACACTACAGCCTGCCGGTCTGAACATTGAGTTCAATAATTTCAGAGCATGACAGCCCCCCACTTTACTTTCATTTTTAGTTATTTTTTCTTCTTTTTTTTCTTCCTTTCTTTTTTTTGGCATTCCTTTTTACATTTTTTACAATCTTTTTTTGTATTTATTTCAGTTCATCTTAGTTTGTTCAGTTTGCTCACCCACTGTTTTTTTCAGGTTGTTTTTCTTCAGGTTTGCACTTGCTGATGTTCAATATTCAGTATATTCACACCTAATCTGTACTAATGCTTTGTCTTTCAACACACCATTAACATATTGTTTGCCTTTGCTCCGTGACCTTTTGGTCAGCTATGTGGCCTGGTCCAATCTGCACCTTCTCCTTTGTTATCTCTTGCCCAACCCCCACCTCACTTGTTTATAATCTGTGACTTTTCTAATATTTGTCAGTTCCGAAGAAGGGTCACTGACCCGAAACGTTAACTCTGCTTCTCTTTCCACAGATGCTGTCAGACCTGCTGAGTGAATCCAGCATTTCTTGTTTTTGTTTCAGATTTCCAGCATCCGCAGTATTTTGCTTTTATCCCACTATTCTTTATCCTGATAGAGAAGAACACAAAAGGTATAAAAGGATGCGATTTTTAAACCAGCATTGAGTTATTCTGGCACACCATTACAGTGCATTTCTGGGGCTCTGTGCATGCACTGCCCCCAAACAGTGCCTACACAGGAAAATTGGCTTTTATATCTGTATTTAGCTCTTGTCTTGGATACCACTGAGATTTCACGAGCTGTGGCCACAGATAGCCTTGATCCCATAGGAGTCATCCCATCACTTGCTTTGCAATACCAAATATTGATGGGACCTAAGAGTGTCTTAAAATTCAGGCACTGTGAAAACAGTGAGGGAAATGGCCTTATTCTTGCAGAGCTGGTTACCTGGTGAATTTACAGTGGACACTCTGTGACTTCAATGCCTTTTCCTTAAAGGAGCACCTAAAAATGTGGCCTAACCATACTAGGCAAAGATGCAGTAATGGCATTGTAACACTCATTATTACAGAGAGAAAACATCTTAATATTTTTCAGGTTTTAAAGAGATAGTATAGGCTGATCATTCTGAATAATAAATTAATAATTATAATTAATAAATAAAATTTTTCTTTTGTTGAATTAAGTAATCAAAAGTGCAAATTAAAAATAAACTTTAGCACATCTTATAATAACTATTTAAAAAAAACTTTTGTGTAACTTCAAATTTGAGATTAAGAACTATATGTCATTTTTCCTTCAATTTATAAAAGAAGATTCATCTCAGATAGCCCACTGGCAATGTTTTGGTGCATTAATATAGAATGGTGCAACATGAGTTTTCCCCCAAGACTCCTCCCATGGAAGGTCCCCAAAGGAATTGAACAACAAAAAGTTACTAAAATAAAAACAGATGGCAAGTTAAGTTGCTCCCCTTTGCAGCCAGTCATATAAGAAATGTAAGCAGAGGCCAGGGAATAGGTCATCTTCCCACTTGGCCTAACAAAAGCAGAGAAAATAATTTGCACAAATGGATACCAGACACAATGTGAAGATGGACTGATCAATATATTCTTTTCTCTTGTATTACGTTGGCGTCCCTCTACCCCAGGCACACTTGCTAATAGTGTAGGAGTTTTTAACAGCAATTTAATCCAAGTTATGCAAATTTGCAAAAGCCAAAGGAATGTGGTCTCTTTAGCTCTTGTCAATAGCAATTCCCTGTTTCCAGTGACAGAATTTCAATATGTTCAGGGTCAGTGAGATGAAAAGCTTAATGGTACTGATCATTAAAGATAGTCTAAATACTGAAACTGTATTCTTTGCAGTTTATGCTCTCCCTAATAAAAGTATCCTCCTAAAAGATGTCATTTCATTTTCTCTTTTACAAGACCCTTATAACAACACTGCCTGAAGTAATAAAATTCTCCATGTGTTATCCAATTATTACTTGTAAACATAGCTTCCCACTGTTGGTGTCTGCCAAAAACACAGGGCAAGGAAGTACAGGAGAATGCCAAGTATTTGATAATGAAATCAATGTGTTGTCCATTTGTTTTATTTTCAGTTCTAATTAGGTTAAGGGTTAACACTAATGGAGAATGGAATATTTTTCCATTTTACAGCTGTTGACAGCAAAACTATTAATTAATCCTAGGTCATGTGTGCTGTTATCAGAAGTGATAACACGGGCACATGGTACTGACCTCTTCAAATGTCCCACTCAGGCTACTTACAAATCACTTTGGTTTGCATCCCAGATCTCTTCTCAATACAATCAGAACCAGTACAAATTATTCCTTCACAACCAAGTTTTAACTGGGAACATCTCAGCTCAGTGGAGCATTTAGTTGATAGAAGTAGCCAACCTATTTAGTCAGGTTTCTGAACTTCTATACGTTATAATGTTGAGAAGTGATACTTGTCTCTTCAGGAGTGAAAGGCAATGTGTTGCATTGTTGTCTGTCTAATGCGTTATTGTCTGTTTCTGTAAAATTGTTCTTCAATCCAAATAGAGAGAAAGAACTACAATTCAGTACCATGGTTTGATAAGCTCGCTCTTGACCTGAGCAGAAGTCTAAAGGAATGCAGATGCCTTTTATCTTTATTTCTCTCTTCGATATCTCTCTGCGCTATGCATTAAGACGAAGTGATGGAAAGAGGGTTTTGTTTATAGTTCTATGCCAATGGAGCTCTGTAATTAGGAGCTAGAAGTTGTATGACAGTGGACAAGGTGACCAACCATCCTGGACAAGGATTTCCTACTCTCCCTTCAGACCATCTTCCATACCATTTATGACTGGGCATTGAGTCCTTTGGAGCAGCAACACATGACTTGCTAGAACTAAAGACAGATCTTCAAACTTTTTTTTTGCAGTAAATCAAGAACATCTACAGCATGCATATTGATTCTGTATCAATCCTGAAAGACGTGAGTCTAGGCTCAGTGGTAACATTCTCACCTCTGAGTCAGAAATTCATGCTTTTAAGCCGAAGTTTAGATTTTTAGATTTTTTTTTAGATTTAGAGATACAGCACTGAAACAGGCCCTTCGGCCCACCGAGTCTGTGCCGACCATTAACCACCCATTTATACTAATGCTGCACTAATCCCATATTCCTACCACATCCTCACCTGTCCCTATATTCCCCTACCACCTACCTATACTAGTGGCAATTTATAATGGCCAATTCACCTATCAACCTGCAAGTCTTTTGGCTGTGGGAGGAAACCGGAGCACACGGAGGAAACCCACGCAGACACAGGGAGAACTTGCAAGGGCAGGCGGTGGCATAGTGGTATTATCACTAGAATAGTAACCCAGAGACCCAGGGTATTTCTCTGGGGACATGGGTTCGAATCCCACCACAGCAGAAGGTGGAATTTGAACTTAACAAAAATCTGGAACTAAAAACTGGCCGTGAAACCATTGTCGATTGTTGTAAAAACCCATCTGGTTCACTAATGTCCTTTAGGGAAGGAAATCTGCTGTCCTTACCTGGTCTGGCCTACATGTGACTCCAGACCCACAGCAATGTGGTTAACTCTTACATGCCCTCTGAAATGGCCTAGCAAGCCACTCAGTTGTACCTAACCGCTACGAAGTCTATAAAAAGGAATGAAACCGGACGGACCACCCGGCATCGACCTAGGCACCGGAAACGACAACGGCAAACCCAACCCTGTCGACCCTGCAAAGTCCTCCTTACTAACATCTGGGGGCTTGTGCCAAAGTTGGGAGAGCTGTCCCACAGACTAGTCAAGCAACAGCCTGACATAGTCATACTCACGGAATCATACCGAACAGACAATGTCCCAGACACTGCCATCACCATCCCCGGTTACGTCCTGTCCCACCGGCAAGACAGACCCAGCAGAGGTGGTGGCACAGTGGTATGGATACAGTGGGGAGGGAGTTGCCCTGGGAGTCCTCAACATCGACTCTGGACCTCATGAAGTCTCATGGAATCAGATTAAATATGGGCAAGGTAACCTCCTACTGATTACCACCTACCGCCCTCCCTCAGCTGATGACTCAGTACTCCTCCAGGTTGAACACCACTTGGAGGAAGCACTGAGGGTGGCAAGGGCACAAAATGTACTCTGGGTGGGGGAATTCAATGTCCATCACCATGAGTGGCTCGGTAGCACCACTACTGACCGAGCTGGCCGAGTCCTAAAGGACATAGCTGCTAGACTGGGTCTGCGGCAGGTGGTGGGGGAACCAACACGAGGGAAGAACATACTCGACCTCGTCCTCACCAATCTGCCTGCCGCGGATGCATCTGACCATGACAGTATTGGTAGGAGTGACCACCGCCCAGTCCTTGTGGAGACGAAGTCCCGCCTTCACATTGAGGATACCGTCCATCATGTTGTGTGGCACTATCACCGTGCTGAATGGGATAGATTTCGAACGGATCTAGCAATGCAAAACTGGGCATCCATGAGGCGCTGTGGGCCATCAGCAGCAGCAGAATTGTACTCAACCACAATCTGTAACCTCATGGCCCAGCATATCCCCCACTCTACCATTACCATCAAGCCAAGAGACCAACCCTGGTTCAATGAAGAGTGCAGGAGGGCATGCCAGGAGCAGCACCAGGCATACCTCAAAATGAGGTGTCAACCTGGTGAAGCTACAACCCAGGACTACTTGCATGAGAAACTGTGTAAACAGCATGCGATAGACAGAGCTAAGCTATCCCATAACCAACGGATCAAATCTAAGCTCTGCAGTCCTGCCACATCCAGCCGTGAATGCTGGTGGACAATTAAACAACTAACTGGAGGAGGTGGCTCCACAAATATCCCCATCCTCAATGATGGGGGAGCCCAGCACATCAGTGCGAAAGATAAGGCTGAAGCATTTGTAACAATCTTCAGCCAGAAGTGCCGAGTTGATGATCCATCTCGGCCTCCTCCTGAAGTCCCCAGCATCACAGATGCCAAACTTCAGCCAATTCGATTCACTCCACGTGATATTAAGAAACGACTGAAGGCACTGGATACTGCAAAAGCTATGGGCCATGACAATATTCCGGCAATAGTACTGAAGACCTGTGCTCCAGAACTTGCCGCACCCCTAGCCAAGCTGTTCCAGTACAGCTACAACACTGGCATCTACCCTGCAATGTGGAAAATTGCCCAGGTATGTCCTGTACACAAAAAGCAGGACAAATCCAACCCGGCCAGCTACCGTCCCATTAGCCTACTCTCAATCATCAGTAAAGTGATGGAAGGTGTCATCAACAGTGCCGTCAAGCGGCACTTGCTTAGCAACAACCTGCTCAGTGATGCTCAGTTTGGGTTCCGCCAGAGCCACTCAGCTCCTGACCTCATTACAGCCTTGGTTCAAACATGGACAAAAGAGCTGAACTCAAGAGGTGAGGTGAGAGTGACTGCCCTTGACATCAAGGCAGCATTTGACCGAGTATGGCATCAAGGAGCCCTAGCAAAACTGAGGTCAATGGGAATAAGGGGGAAAACCCTCCGCTGGCTGGAGTCATACCTAGCGCAAAGGAAGATGGTAGTGGTTGTTGGAGGTCAATCATCTGAGCTCCAGGACATCACTGCAGGAGTACCTCAGGGTAGTGTCCTAGGCCCAACCATCTTCAGCTGCTTCATCAATGACCTTCCTTCAACCATAAGGTCAGAAGTGGGGATGTTCACTGATGATTGCACAATGTTCAGCACCATTCGCAACTCCTCAGATACTGAAGTAGTCTGTGCAGAAATGCAGCAAGACCTGGACAATATCCAGGCTTGGGCTGATAAGTGGCAAGTAACATTCGCGCCACACAAGTGCCAGGCAATGGCCATCTCCAACAAAAGAGAATCTAACCATCTCCCCTTGACATTCAATGGCATTACCATCGCTGAATCCCCCACTATCAACATCCTAGGGGCTACCATTGACCGAAAACTGAACTGGAGTAGCCATATAAATACCGTGGCTACAAGAGCAGGTCAGAGGCTAGGAATCCTGAGGCGAGTGACTCACCTCCTGACTCCCCAAAGCCTGTCCACAATCTACAAGGCACAAGTCAGGAGTGTGATGGAATACTCTCCACTTGCCTGGATGGGTGCAGCTCCAACAACACTCAAGAAGCTCGACACCATCCAGGACAAAGCGGCCTGCTTGATTGGCACCCCATCTACAAACATTCACTCCCTTCACCACCGACGCACAGTGGCAGCAGTGTGTACCATCTACAAGATGCACTGCAGCAATGCACCAAGGCTCCTTAGACAGCACCTTCCAAACCCGCGACCTCTACCAACTAGAAGGACAAGGGCAGCAAATACATGGGAACACCACCACCTGCAAGTTCCCCTCCAAGTCACACACCACCCTGACTTGGAACTATATCGCCGTTCCTTCACTGTCGCTGGGTCAAAATCCTGGAACTCCCTTTCTAACAGCACTGCGGGTGTACCTACCCCACATGGACTGCAGCGGTTCAAGAAGGCAGCTCACCACCACCTTCTCAAGGGCAATTAGGGATGGGCAATAAATGCTGGCCTGGCCAGCGACGCCCACATCCCGTGAATGAATTAAAAAATAACTCCACACAGGTAGTACCCAGATTTGAACCTGGGTCGCTGGAGTTGTGAGGCTGCGGTGCTAACCACTGCGCCACTGTGCCACCCCATGATCTATGCTCACACTGCAGTCCAATACTGTGGGAGTACTACACTGTTGGAGGTCTTGCAGGTGAAATGTTATACATGGGCCCCATCTGCCCTCTCAGGTTAAACAACCCATGACACTATTCAGAGAAGATCAGAGAAGTTTTTTGCAGTGTTCTAGACAATATTTATCCTTTAACCAACATCAATAAATATAAAAACTATCTGTTCATTTGTTTTATTGCTGTGCATGGGATCTTATTGTCCAAAAATTAGTTGCCGCAATTCCCTACAGCACAACAGTGTCGACACTGTGAAGAGGGTTGGGATGCCCTGAGGTTGTAAAGCTGCTATAGAATTAATTTTTTTTCTTCTTTCTAAATGCATATACAGAATTGCAGCAATGGAGCTTCACACTTTGCTTGTCTAGCCTAGTCTTTCACATACATATAGTTTTCTGAAATCTCATCTCTTACATGCAGCAGATGCTAAATTAATGACCACTTCCTGAACCAGGGATGCTGAAGCATACCTCTAAACTTTTCTGGTATTTTAGTGACACATTTTTAGTAAGCTTTATTTTTAATTTATGAGTGTGCATAAGTCATTTGTGCCTTTTATCTTTATTTCTCTCTTCGATATCTCTCTACGCAATGCATTAAGACGAAGTGATGGAAAGAGGGTTCTGTTTATAGTTCTATGCCAATGGAGCTCTGTAATTAGGAGCTAGAAGTTGTATGACAGTGGACAAGGTGACCAACCATCTGATTTTCCCTCCTTTCTTTCTGGAAAGTGCTTGGTGTCCACTCAATGCCTTTCTTGCGTTCACAATTGAGATCAAGAGCTGGCTGCAGGGGAGATAGAACATGAGCTCACATGCTATGAATTCATAGCACTGAATCATGGATCTTCATTTAGCTGTTTTATTGTACTCCTATCATTTTTCATGCCCTACAACTTTATGAAAATCTTTCTTGCATGTTAAAGCAGTAAAATCTGATGTTGACCAACAGGAATATATTGTTGAATTTACTAGTGTTTCTAATATAGTGTATCTCTGTAATACCCTTCAGCCCCATACCCCTCCAAGATATTTGTGCTCCTCTAATTCTGGTCTCTTGAGCATCCTGATTATAATCACTCCACCATTGGTGGTCGTGCCTTTAGCTACATGGACCTTAAGCTCCAGAATTCCCTCCCTAAACATCTCCACCTCTCTAATTCACTTTCCTCCTTTAAGACGCTCCTTAAAACACACCTCTTTGACTAAAGCCTTTGGTCAGCTGCCCTAATATCTCCTGAAGTGCCTCAGTGCCACATTTTGCTGTATTATGCCATTGTGAAGCACCTTGGGCTGTTTTATTACATTAAAGGCATTATACAAATACAAGTTGTTGTTTTGATCCAGTAAAAATGTAATTTGTGTCATTAGAAGCAATAGCTTGACATGAAGTGAATGATTTTCCTTTCATTACTGCTCTGTTTTTTGGTAGTGAGACAGAAACAGGAAAGAAACAACTCACTGCTGACCTGCCACCCAAGACCCTCCCAAATGCATTTTTCAAGCAGGCTTTGGTTTAGGCAGCCAGTATTCTTGCTGGGAACAAGTGGAAGCCTCATTAATCTGTGACATATGTAGGACATACATAGCAGCCTGATGCGACAGGTGGCAGGTGCCCCGTGCAAGTCCTGCCCAGTGGAACACAACATACAGCTTAAAAAGATAGGTGGAAAACACTTGGGAAACGTGCCAGACAAGTTCTTTTAACAATTTTTGTGGGACCAGAGGGAAATGAGATATGGTTTATTTAATTTTAACTTCAACTTATTTTACTTAAATTGTAACCCAAAGATAATATTGTTTGTAGGATCTGAGGTACTTTGTTTGGCATGCTTATCAACACTTTTAATTGCAAAAATAGCATGATTTATAACTATTCAAAACATTAGTATAGCATAAATAAAATTGCCAACTTTTGGAATAATGGTTTATGGGAAAAAATGTAGTTGTCACATTCGGAAGGACAGACCCTTTATTTGTGAGTGGTAAGGTGTCAGTTCTTGGAACAGTTTCCTCCACTACTGTGACATTTTTCCCATTCCCTTTTTGACCCATCCTGTGACCTTGAATAAAGTTTCCAATTTAGTGACAGCCAGGGCAAATTAAAGGCAGTTTTGTGCTTGGGGGCCTTGCGCTCTAGGAATTGAATTGGGACAGCCCAGTTTCACACCAGGGAAGACCTGTTGGAGCTCGATTTGAACTTAGGTCCCAGACGTAAAAGTACAATGTTTAACCCAATATACCATTCAGCCTCCCAGGAATTTGCAGTTTTGAACATCCAAATAGTTGAATTTCAAACTGGTATCAGCTTAATGTGATTTGGATCTGCTAGATCCTAATTACACTGACAACTGTACTGCTCTGCAGCACATAATGGGGTTTGTGACCAAAGAGCTCTCCACATGCAAACGTGGATGCACATGCAGAGCTCTGTTTCTGGGAAGCTAGTTTGTCGAAGATGGGTGGGAACCTCACAGCTGTCATTAGGTTAACAAGATTTTATACTAAGTTTGTAAAGCACCCAGGTGATCCAATAGGCTTCCTCAGCACTTTTTAAACAGTGGATGTCAGCACTGGCCCATCGGTAGTACAATTGGTTCAAGCTCCATTTCAAAGACTTAAGCACATAATCTAGGCTAGCACTCCAGTGCAGTACTGAGGGAACACTGCATTGTTGGAGGTGCCACCTTTCGGATGAGACTTTAATCCAAGGCCCCAGCTGCCCTCTTGGTGGATATAAAAGAACCCATAGAAAAAGAGTGGTGCAGTTAGTCATAGAATCATTTATGGCAGAGAAGGAGGCCATTTGGCCCATCAAGTCCATGACAGCTCTCCACAGAGCTATCTCATCAGTCCCATTCCCCCACTCGATCCCTGTAGTCCTGCAAGTTTATTTCCTTCAAGTGACCATCCAATTTCCTTTTGAAGTCATTGTCTCTGCTTCCACCACCTTTGTGGGCAACGAGATTTCCCAGTGTCCTGATCAACACTTATCTTTTGACCAACACTACCAAAAACAGATTATCTGTTTATTTACTTCATTGCTATTTGTATGCAAATTGGCTGCCACACTTTTCTACTACAATGACCACACTTCAAAAATGTTTCATTAATTGTCAAGCTCTTTGTCAAGGCGCTGCATAATTGCAAGATCTTCCTTTATTCTTCCTCGGCTGTTGTTACACTGCACCTGGTTTTAGATTACATACTAAAGGTCATTTCATATCACGTGGACTGAGAGTTACACCATTACTTTTGCACTGATGTACATTGATGTGAACATGGCATAAGGGAATTTTATAGGGGGGACTTTTATCCATGTTTTCAGATGGGAACGGGAGAGTAGTGTGCTGAAAATGGGGGTTGTTATGATCAGATGAGGAGGGGTCGAAGGGCTCCCCTCTTTTCCCTCTCCTTGTTTGACCGCAACAGATGTATTTCTTTTTGAAGTAGATATACTTGCCAATTCAGTGAGTGTTTAACTGTTTACATGCTGTGATCATAAAAAGAACCAATCAGACAGGTTTTCTTGAGTTTAACAAAGAAAGAGATTAGCTTTACTTAAGCCAATCTAAGTAAAATAATGAAATACTCTCTGACTTTCACACACGCACACGCGAAGTTCACACACACACAAAAATAGATTACAGAGTGGGGAAGGATAGATTGGTCAAATTAAAGTCCAGAGAAATAAAAGGGTATACAGTCTCTGGAGGTTGGGGACTTGGCCAGCTTCAGGCTGAATTCAATGGTCCTGCAACTTTCCTTTGGTGGTCCTGAGGCTTCTAATTTGAAGATGTGGTTCTCCTGGAGACAAAAGTGTGGCTGATTTCCTTCAGGGAGTCTCTGTATGCAGCAGGGGCATCCTTGGGTGGTCACGGTGAGCAAACAGGGTTTGAAGCTTGCAAGGTGGATTGGAGAAAGAAAAAGGAAGGAGGAACCCCACTCAGGTCTTCTCTTGTCAGTGTCTAACTGCATGTCCCTCTACTGCAGATAAAACACCAGCTTAAGCACACGAAGGATGGGCCTGTTACATGACCATCAGCCAGTGATTCAAGCATGGTAGTTACTAGTGTATATTCCCTCTTGCAACTTAATTAGTCCATGTCCAGGAATTCCCTTCTCACAGCTAGGGTCCCATTGTTCAAGTGATTAGATTTGAGTGGTTCATCTCTACCAGTTGAATATTCAGGTAATGGCCTTGCTAATGGGAACAGGATAAGTGGTTCACTCAGATTCCCCAGGTCACGGTCCTTGATGAGTCTGTGCAAACATGCTGTTTTTATCTCAATGCATTGGAATGTGCAAAGTACAGTGATGCAAATTGAGTTGGTCATCTTTAGCTGCCAGCATCGAGTCACCTTTTATCTGTGTTTTTTAAAAATTCAATTCAGGTTTCCAGCTGGTGGATTAAAAATCATCATTCGTTATAAAGCACGTTTTTGTGACAGGGTGGAGAACTTACCGTCTCAGTTCTCTGGACATCTGGACCACCACTATTTTATTGGGACCTTGAAATAGGCAACCCAGGTTTCCACCAGAAACAGGCTGGAGCCCCATCATCCCATACAAATTAGGTTCCAATGATATCAGTAGGACCTGGATTAAATTTTGAAGAACGACGAGAGACAGCATATGCTGCACATCACTATCCATTGGTTCTTGACATAAAGTGGTTTGACCAGAGATTCTCGAAGGAACTATTGCAGGCTGTTCCAGAAAACATTAAAAAAAAGAGCTTAGCATAATTTTTGTGAGGCCAGGAGGAGATTTAATGTTCCTCACAAAAATCAATTCCACTTCCTTAATGCTTGATCCTTTGTGATTCTGGGATTGCCCCTGATCTACCATGGACCAACCAGGCTTACTGAGGAGACATCAGGTTTTCCAGCCCCACCGGTGGAATTCAAATGATGCTTGACCAAGAAAATGATTTGGGTCACTGACCACTTGCATTGGGTGGGTTGTCCCACCCACCTTTTGCTTGAGGGAAGTGGACACATCAAAACTGACTCCCATAACATTTAATCATGATACAATGGTCAGTTTCACTTTCTCACTGTAACTGGAATCCTTTCTTGATGGTTCTAATTCCTTTAATCCTATTCCACTAATGAAATAAGAGAAGTATTTACTTATTTCTTAAGCTTGCATCACATCTCAAACAAAAAACAATAGGTAAAATATTATATACTTCAATATGCCAACTGTCAAGTTGGCAATTGTAAGATGCTACTGTACATCTTCATGCACATTCCAATAATTCATTACTATACATATGCTACACATATGTCTAGAGGACCTTAGATGGTAATAAAATTATTACGATCTGAACAATTTTCTGAGTAGCCATCAAAAATATATTTTGGTAGCTGTTCTTGTTTTCTTTAAGATTATGAAGAATCTGTGTCTAATTCTATAAGCCAAGCTTACTTTTTCCTTCTCCCTTTATGCATTCCACTAGTAATGTCTGATAAAAAATGATCCTTTAAAGCAGTATAACAGAGAATCTAACAAATACAGTAACACAATACAGCGGAAAGCTGATATAATCTTTTCAAAACCATTAAATTCAGTCACCCGCAGCAACATCTGCAGGGCAAGATGTAAAATAAACTGTAAAGGAATCAGATAACCCATAAAGGATCAAGCTGGAAGAAGACCCATCAGTCTCCCCACATTTTTGCTGTCATTCTGATTGAGAAAGTAATATCATTCTGATGTTTGTGTTTAATTTTAGTAACAAACATCTGGAAATCATTCTTAGAGGGAACACTGAAGAGTTTAAGCTGTAGAATTCCAGAACTCCCAGTGATTGAGGGAGCCCAGTTCACACTGAATGTATTGTTTGTAGGTTCGATTTAATTGGTCCAGCTTTTGATTTCTTTTTTTGGTTCTTCTTGTATTTAGACAATGAATTGCTTGCACATATAATGAGTAAAGATAAAACTAAAGGGATGCGTTTAGCCAAAAGCAGACCAAGGAATTTATGTGGCAGATCATGGTTCAGAAAATGCTATCAACTATTGTATAGTAATGAAGTAATGGTTGGTAGGTTAATAGCCATTATACTGGGATTTCTAGCTTAGTTGGGCTGTCTGAAAGATATAAGCAGAAGTAATGCTGCTGTAAGTTTTCCAAGTAAAAAAGAAACACATATGGACAGGCAACACCCAATCCTGGGCAGAAAAGCAAGAGCATTTATATTACAAAATGGGATGAATTATACGCTTTTGATTTACTTTATTTTTTAATGTTTCAGATCTTTCTGACAGACAAAGAGCAAACAAGTACAAGACGAAGTGTGACAAAGATCAATTTGGGGAATTCCCAACTGGCGTCCATCAGTTTTAACGGGAATATAATTAATAAGCACATAGTGTCAGGAAAAACCCTCTATGCCAAATGAGTAATATTTAATTTCATCGGTTGTAAACTTACCTTAGGCTCTTAATGGAAAAAATCCAACAAGATAACTTTTAAAAAACTAGCAGCCAAGATGGCCACTGCAATTTATATCTGAAATGCCAGGAGATTGAACTGGAGTCAAAAAGTCTAACAAGAGGCACAACCACTGTTTAAAAAAGGAATAAATCTTGTTGCGGTCAAATAAGAGGAAGGGGCAAGAGGGAAGCCTAAGATCCTCTCCTCATCTGGCCGTAACAATAGTAATCCATTTCAGAAGTTATTTTTGTTTTACATATTGACATGAGCCAATAACTAACAGTTGTTCAGCGTGTAAGTTCCATATTTAGCTGTTTTAAATTAGGCTTATATGTAGAAACATAGGGCATTCAGTTATTTACTAAGGTGAATGAGATGATCTGAATTACTATATATGGAATAACTCAATTATTGATTACTCCATATTTCTAAAAATCCCAATACAAGACCCCACCACCTTGTATATAGCATGTGCCTCTGTACATTACAATACCATAAGATAATTATTAATCATAGAATCACAGAATCACAAATAAATAAATGAAGAAGACCATCTCTTAGCTCATACATCCAAAATGACACCAACTGATTCTTAAATGATTCCAAATGTTTTCCCCGACTACTCTATCAGGATGATCACTCCACACATTGGCACAGTGGTGCAGTGGTTAGCACCGCAGCCTCACAGCTCCAGCGACCCGGGTTCAATTCTGGGTACTGCCTGTGTGGAGTTTGTAAGTTCTCCCTGTGTCTGCGTGGGTTTCCTCCGGGTGCTCTGGTTTCCTCCCACATGCCAAAGACTTGCAGGTTGATAGGTTAATTGGCCATTATAAATTGCCCCTAGTATAGGTAGGTGGTAGGGAAATATAGGGACAGGTGGGGATGTGGTATATGGAATTAGTATAGGGTTAGTATAAATGGGTGGTTGATGGGCGGCACAGACTCGGTGGGCTGAAGGGCCTGTTTCAGTGCTGTATCTCTAAACTAAACATTGATCGCTCTTTACATGGAGAAGAACCTCATGATGGTTTGAACCTGTTGCCAACCTAAAAATGCCAAGTTTCTCCAGTCTTTCCTCGTAATGCAGGCTTCTGATACCAGGGTTCAACTTTATGACATTTATTTTCACTCTCTTCAATGCTTGAGTGCCTCCCTTGCTTTTAAGCAACCAGAATTGTGTACTCAAGGTGTGGTCAGGCCAGAGAATTGTACAGTTTTATCACAACTTCCTCTGACATGTATGTTACGCTTTTGGATCAATAGTTCAACTATTGGCTTTGTTATTTGCTGGTGTGTATTGGTGGGACATGTTGAATGCCAAGTCCTTCCAAGACTCCTAGGATTCTAGTTCTTCTTTTCTTTCTTTCAACCCTATCTTTAGTTAATTCAATTGCATTGTATGTTGCCTATTTTACTTTCCTCTGTGCAGTATTTTACATTTGCCTGTATTAAATTTCACGTGCCATTGTTCTGCCTAGTTATGTATTTGGTCCAACCCATTCTGTAATTTTGAGTTGCCTCTTCTGATACCACTGTCCCTCCTAGAATGATGTCATCTGAAAATTTGAACTACTTTCTTAGCCTTGAGCTCCTAGCACTACCCCCACTCCCACCCAATCACACGCTGAGGCTCCCCAACAATATTGCAGACCCCCGCGACATTTTGTTCCAACTTTCTAGCACCTCCTAATCACACTCCAAGGACCAGTCGACAATACTGCAGACCCCTCCGATCTTATCCAACCTGCACTTTAGTGCACGAACCTGTGTGGGCTCCGACCACTGCATTTAGTAAATGACAATAAGATCCAAGGCCCAAAATCCCTGCCTTCTCAGACTTCCTCATTTGACATGGGCTGTTAGCACTCTGCAGGTGACGTACTCAAAAATGGACACTGCCGAACTTCTAGGCCTTGAAGTATTTTGCATAAATTGCTTCGGTTGCCATTTTATTTTCGGCACTAATTGTGCATTCTTTACTCAAAATAAAGGTTTGTAGTGAAATAAAAGCACAAAAGGTTATAAAATTTACAAAAAACAGTTGAACTCACCCACACAATAACATATTCTGTGTTGGAATTGCTTCCAATGACTTTTTCTGTCTGAGCCTTGTACCTGTTTGTGAAGCCAAAGTTCTAGAGCAAAACACAGCAAAATAGCAGGCTACAGTTTCCAATGTGTTCTGAGCCATTTGAAGGTGGCCTTACCATGCTGAGCAAAGAGTTCCTGATGGCAAAGCCCACTCCATGCTGTCTTGGTTCTTCAGGATCCCTACCCTGCCAGTAGAAGGTGTAGTCTTGCTCTCTTAGAGATCCATTCGCAGGGAGGTGTGTCTCCTGAAGTGCTGCAATGTCCACATTGAGTCTACTGAGCTCATTGTTAATGATGGTGGCCTTCCGAGAGTCGTTGATTTGTGTAAGGTCTTCCGACAGGCCAGGACACATAGTTCTGATGTTCCAGCTCGCAAAACGAAGGGCTGGTACCTTCTTTCCTTTTTTTGTTGTGCTGTTTGGTGTGGTGTTACAGTCCACTTGTCAGGCAATGACACTGAGCTCCAAGCACCCATTGAAGCAGGTGGACTGTGGCAGGACAGAACCTTTCTGACTGGGGGCTGCCCAGTTTGAGGCGGGCGGTAGCCGTCCAGTGAGATGTGATGACCTCTCCCACTGACAAAGGCAACCCGTGGCGCTCAATCTCTATGCCAATTGAGCTGGACATAACCGTAACTACTGCCTTCCGTGTTGTTTTGGTCGCTGTGAGGTGATTATGGAGTGACCTCTCCATGGCACATGCCTGGGTGGAATGTATGGAGGTTGTGAGTTGCCCAAGCGTCAAAACCCCCCTCTCAGCCTTCCTAGTGGGGTCCAAAGTAGTGCAGAGCACGACGTTTGGCACCGGTATGGCTGCAGGAACTGCCGGAAACATGCCAAATGTGACACATGACCGCCTTAGGGGTTCCACTCTGGATTTTCTCTTAGGGTTTGCTCCCTTAGCCTTGGTCTCTCCTGAGACGCCCACAAAGCAGTGGGTTTGTTAGCTCTTCTTCCTGAGCAGGGGCCCTAACAAGTAAACTGTGCAATTTCATGGAGGGAGAGGGAAGGGGGAGGGGTGTGAGGAGGGAGGGGTTGTGAGGGGTGAGGGGGTGATGGAAGGGGGTGCAGGGGGAAGGGGAGCAGGGGGTTCGAGGGGGGAAGGGGGAAGGGGGTGGGGGAGGGGGTGCGGGGGGAAGGGGGTGCGGAGGGGTGTGAGGGGAGAAGGGGGTGCGAGGGGGAGGGGGTGTGGAGGGGGAAGAGGGTGGGAAGGGGTGCGAGGGGAGAAGGGGAGAGGGGAAGGTGGTGCGAGGGGAGGAAGGTGGTGCGACGGGGGGAGCTGGTGGGGGAGTCAGTGCTATGGCCGGCCACAATGTGGAGCTTCTTCTCCCGGGATCCAATTAAGAATTTTCTGTACGAGTCCAGCGGGGGGTCCGAGCCCTCGCTGGGCTTTTGGCATGCGCTCATCGTCGCCCCAGTCTAGGCACTGCGGCTCCGGCTCTGGCTCTGACGTGACCCCATAGCGGCATCTTACCCACCAGGTAATTCCCAATCCGCTTTGTGTGAGAGAAACTTTTCACCAGATCCTGAGGTAAGGCGGCAAAACACTTCGGCACTTTAGAGTCCTGGTTCGCTCATCCCACATGAAAAAAATGAGAGATAGAGAACAGAAATTGGAAGAAGGAAGAAACATCAGAGAAAGAGAGCAGAGAAGCAAAACGCCAGGTTTGGGGCCGACCATGACTCATGGCCCTCCTGCCTTGGGCGCTATGGCATTGGAAGGATGAATGAGAATGGACAGAGACTGCTCGAGTTGTATACCTATCACAAGCTCTGCATCACCAACTCATTCTTTCATACTAAACCCTGTCACCAGGTTTCATGGAGACACTCAAGATCATGTTGTTGGCACCAGCTGGACCACATCGTCACACGGCGAGCCTCTCTAAACAGTGTCCAAATCACACGCAGCTTCCACAGTGTGGACTGTGACACCAACCACTCCCTGGTGTGCAGCAAAGTTAGACTCAAACCAAAGAAGCTACATCACTCCAAGCAGAAGGGCCGCCCGCGCATCAACACTAACAGGATTTCTTATCCACAGCTGTTACATAAGTTTCTATATTCACTTGAAAAAGCCCTTCAAAACACTCCTACAGGGGATGCAAAGACGAAGTGGGCCCACATCAGAGACGGCATCTATGACTCAGCAATGACCACCTTTGGCAAATGTGAGAAGCAGAATGCAGACTGGTTTCAATCTCAATTTGAAGAGCTGGAACCTGTCATAGCCACTAAGTGCACTGAACTGT
Source organism: Heterodontus francisci (assembly GCF_036365525.1). Lineage (NCBI taxonomy): Eukaryota > Metazoa > Chordata > Chondrichthyes > Heterodontiformes > Heterodontidae > Heterodontus > Heterodontus francisci. The sequence continues at coordinate 56,372,159 of NC_090378.1, forward strand.
TGAACTACAAGAAAGCCCCGGGCAAGTTAACATCTGCAGCATTTAAAGTAGCCAGAAGCGCTGCACAAAGAACAGCCAGGCGCTGTGCAAATGACTACTGGCAACGCCTATGCAGATATTTTCAGCTGGCCTCTGACATCAGAAACATCAGAGGAATGTATGATGGCATTAAGAGAGCTTTTGGGCCAACCATCAAGAAGATTGCCCCCCTCAAATCTAAATCAGTGGACACAATCACTGACCAACGTAAGCAAATGTACCGCTGGGTGGAGCACTACCTAGAACTGTACTCCAGGGAAAATGTTGTCACTGATACCGCCCTCAATGCAGCCCAGTCTCTGCCAGTCATGGATGAGCTGGACGAACAGCCATCAAAATCAGAACTCAGTGATGCCATTGATTCTCTAGCCAGTGGAAAAGCCCCTGGAAAGGACAGCATTACCCCTGAAATAATCAAGAGTGCCAAGCCTCAGCACTCCATGAACTGCTTTGCCTGTGCTGGGATGAGGGAGCAGTATCACAGGACATACACGATGCCAATATCATCACCCTCGATAAGAACAAGGGTGACCGCGGTGACTGCAACAACTACCGTGGAATCTTCCTGCTCAGCATAGTGGGGAAAGTCTTTGCTCGAGTCATTTTAAACAGACTCCAGAAGCTGGCTGAGTGTGTCTACCCTGAGGCACAGTGTGGCTTTCGAGCAGAGAGATCCACCATTGACATGCTTCGCCAGCTACAGGAGAAATGCCGCGAACAACAGATGCCCCTCTACGTTGCTTTCATAGATCTCACTAAAGCCTTTGACCTCGTCAGCAGATATGGTCTCTTCAGACTACTAGCAAAGATCAGATGTCCACCAAAGCTACTAAGTATCATCACCTCATTCCATGACAATATGAAAGGCACAATTCAGCATAGCGGTGCCTCATCAGACCCCTTTCCTATCCTGAGTGGCGTGAAACAGGGCTGTGTTCTCGCACCCACACTGTTTGGAATCTTCTTCTCACTGCTGCTCTCACATGCGTTCAAGTCTTCAGAAGAAGGAATTTTCCTCCACACAAGATCAGATGGCAGGTTGTTCAACCTTGCCCATCTTAGAGCGAAGACCAAAGTTCGGAAAGTCCTCTTCAGAGAACTCCTCTTTGCTGACGATGCTGCATTAACATCCCACACAGAAGAGTGTCTGCAGAGACTCATCGACAGGATTGCGGCTGCCTGCAACGAATTTGGCCTAACCATCAGCCTCAAGAAAATGAACATCATGGGACAGGACGTCAGAAATGCTCCATCCTTCAATATTGGCGACCACGGTCTGGAAGTGGTTCAAGAGTTCACCTACCTAGGCTCAACTATCACCAGTAACCTGTCTCTAGATGCATAAATCAACAAGCGCATGGGAAAGGCGTCCGCCGCTCTGTCCAGACTGGCCAAGAGGGTGTGGGAAAATGGTGCTTTGATACAGAACACAAAAGTCCGAGTGTTTCAAGTGTTTTCTCAGTACCTTGCTCTACGGCAGTGAGGCCTGGACAACGTATGTCAGCCAAGAGCGACGTCTCAACTCATCCCATCTTCGCTGCCTCCGGAGAATCCTTGGCATCAGGTGGCAGGACCGTATCTCCAACGCAGAAGTCCTCAAGGCGCCAACAACCTCAGCATATACACCCTACCTAGCCAGCGGCGCTTGAGATGGCTTGGCCATGTGAGCCGCTTGGAAGATGGCAGGATCCCCAAGGACACATTTATGGTGAGCTCGTCACTGGCATCAGACCCACCGGCCACTCTTGCCTCCGCTTTAAAGATGTCTGCAAACGCGACATGAAGTGCTGTGACATTGATCACAAGTCGTGGGAGTCAGTTGCCAGTGATCGCCAGAGCTGGCGGGCAGCCATAAAGGCGGGGTTAAAGAATGGCAAGTCAAAGAGACTTAGCAGTTGGCAGGAAAAAAGACTGAAGTGCAAGGAGAGAGCCAACTGTGTAACAGCCCTGACAACCAATTTTATCTGCAGCGCCTGTGGAAGAGTCTGTCACTAGAATTGGCCTTTATCGCCACTCTCGGTGCTGCTCCACAAACCACTGAACACCTCTAGGTGCTTACCCATTGTCTCTCGAGACACGGAGGCCAAAGAAAGTTTCCAATGTACATTTGTGCCTATACCTCCCAATTTTTTACAAAATGATTGACAGCAAGACTGGATTTTCATCGAATATGCCAGGACTTGCTGTTTGTAAGCTCGACCTCTTCCCTTCCAAATTTTGGGGACTTTGAATGTGAACTTAAATACTTTTCTGATCGAATAAGTTAGTGCACAACACTCAGGCATAATCTCTTTGGTGGAGCAGAACCACAAAGTATATGCACTTCCAATAGAAGGCCCATAAGTATTCAAATAATAATGAAATTGCCATCACATCCACAAACTAGGAGTTTGGATTTACACAAGTTCTGTTTACTTTCGGAATTTAAAACAATCTGAAACCAATCCAAAAATGTTGCAGATTTATCCTTGGATACAGGATTTTAAATAAACAATCTTTCCTAACAATAACAAAACCTTGCATTTATTTAGCTCCTTTAATGTGGTAAAATGTCTCAAGACATTTCACAGGAGTGCTTATCAACCAAAATTTGGCACCCAGTCGCATAAAGAGATATTAGGACAGGTGACCAAAAGCTTGATCAAAGGGTTAAGTTTTCAGTACTCTTTAATGAAGAAAAAGAGGTGGAGAGGCAGAGAATTGGAAAGGGTTTCCAGAGCTTAAGACCTTGAACTGAAGGCACATCACCAACATGGAGCAAGGAAAATTGGGGACATGCAGAGGGCCAGAATTGGAGGATTGTAGTGCTGGAGGAGATTACAGAGATTGGGAGGGGATGGGCCATAAAGGGATTTGTGAACATGGATGAGAATTTTAAAGCCAAGGGGGTGAATTTTACAGACCTCGCCGATGTCGGGAGATGTGGTTGGAGGGTGGGGTGGGGTGGCGGGTGAGCCGGAAACTGCCTCTGCCAGAGAGCCGCCATCCACCCTGACACTGGGAAGGCCTGGCCCAATATTTCCGGCGGCGACGAGGCCTCGTGGCGGTCCCCCCCCATCCCCCGCTGCTCGGCAACGGGACCGGCATTAACATATGTAAAGAGATACATACCATGTCGTATTATGCATCCTGCTGCAAGTTATCAAACAGTTTAGTTTTAGTTTAGTTTAGAGATACAGCACTGAAACAGGCCCTTCGGCCCACCGAGTCTGTGCCGACCATCAACCACCCATTTATACTAATCCTACACTAATCGCATATTCCTACCACATCCCCACCTGCCCCTATATTTACCTACCACCTACCTATACTAGGGGCAATTTATAATGGCCAATTAACCGATCAACCCTATTGATCCAAATGGGCATCTCTCACGTGCCTTCCTGTTCCCAACTGATAAAAGCCAGCAGAACAGAGGTTGCAATACTCGGAGCCTGTGAAGGTGAATGTTGCGAGACAGGTCTTAATTTTGCATTTGAGTATGGAGGTGGGTGGGGGAGGGCATTAAAGGAGGCACAACTCTGCATGCATGTACGGAGGCACCACGTACCCTCCCTCCGAAAAGGGGCCCAGTCTGCACCCGTGAATGTTTGGGTGAGTGAAGGAACTATGGCACTCCAGGAATCCTTTATGTGGGGTGGGGGCCACAAATGGTAGGCGGTTAAAGGTGATGTCGCTGTTTGGCCACTCCATGCAATTGCAATAATCTGAATGTGGTCAAGCTGCCCAATTCTTAGTGAAAGCTAAGATGGGCAATGCCATGCCACACTGTTACGACTAGGTGAGATACGGGTCTAGGGGTTCCTTCTCAGCCTTTGCCTTGACTGACCGTAACAGAGTTTAATTTTTTAAAAACACCTCTCAGTGAATCCTTGTTCATTGCTTTCCAATTATAAGACAAAAAAAAATCAATTAGACAGGTTTTCTTAGATTTCAACAAGAAAGGTGAAAGTTTATTAATCTTAAACTCTAATTCGGGTAACGGCTGTGAATACGCGATGCAACCACGCTAGCATGCATGTGCGATTAACACACATGCAGATAGAGACAGAAAAGGTAGAGGGAATAAAGGGGAAAAGTTTGAGGCAATATCTGGATTGTAGTTACAGTCCTTTGAGTTCGATGTGGAGTCTTTGGTTCCCAGTAGGTTTAGCTGTTAGTTGGGGCCCAGTGCACACTTTAACTTGTTTCGATGTAGGAGTCTTTTCTCTCTTGAGGTTTACGTGGCTTCAGTGGGTCCGAAGGTTTTTGAGAAAGCGAGAGAGAGCCAGCCAGGAGAGAGGCTGCCTTGTTCCAGGTTCAGTTGCACTCTGCCATCTGTGTCTTCAAACTGTCCTGTGAGCACAATTCAAAACTCTAAGTTGGCCAGTAGATTAGTCATGTGACTAAGTTTGACCAACAAACTCTTGCGTTTGTGGATTCCAAAGCTCTCGGTGCTGGGGGTGAAGTGTTGTCTCTTATACTGAGACAATATGGATCACCATTGCCCAGACCAATCTCTGTTAATTGAATCAGTGAGCAATTCTTTCGTCTCTCCAAGCACAGTCTCTTAGTATGCAAATGTTCTTCCAGCTACTGCTGGTCTCTTTAAACAAGTCATCTCTTCACTCCAGCAACAGTTTAAAATTGATATTCATATGATGAAATTAATATGCCTCATTCTTTGCAGGTGGGGGTCTTCATGACACACACCATATAGTTGATGCATCAGCGCACCTGAAGTATCAATCCACATCATTCTTTGCCCTGTTAGGTGCCTTTGAAATACTGAAGGAACTGAGTTTAACTGCAACTTTGAGATGGGGACAGTCCATCCTGTATTCATTGATCCACTTGTTGTGAGGAGCCATTTCCACCAGAGCAGAACCAAGAGGTAGTTGCAACCCATGTGGAAGCCCCCAGATGAGAGCAGCAGCAGCCCCCAAGGTGAACTCTGCACTACAGAACGCCGTGCATCTACAAGTCCCACATGATATACCGGCAGATGTCAGAGTGCCAGTGTCAGAGGTGACTGTGGATGTCGAGAGAGGTGGTGACACATCTCTGTGCCCTGCTCAACGATGACCTACAGCCCATGGGCTTCGGTGGACATCTATGCCTGTGGCCCTCAAAGTAACAGTGGCTCTTAACTTCTACGCCTCTGCATCATTTCAGGGACCCACCGGTGACCTATGTGGGGTGATACAGTCAGTAGTGCACCGCTGCATCAGGGAGGTCACTGATGCCCTGTACCGGAGGGCTGGTGACTATGTCTGCTTCAGGATGAACTCTGAATGTCAGGCCCAGAGGGCCATCGGATTTGGCTCCATAGAAGGATTCCCACTGGTGCAAGGGGTCATAGACTGCACCCATGTGGCCATCAAGGCTCCCGCTGGGCGACCAGCTGCATACCTCAGTTGAAAAGTCTTCCAATTGTTCAACGTGCAGCTGGTATGTGATTACCATAAGCATTTTATGCAAATCTGTGCCTGCTTTCCAGGCAGCTGCCATGACGTCTTCATCCTGTGCCAGTCACAGGTGCCTTTGCTGTTCACTGAACTGGCTCATATCGAGGGGCAGATTCTTGGAGACAAGGGCTGCTCCTTGCAGACATGGCTCCTGACACCAGTGAGAAACCGCACCACTGCTGCAGAGGAGAGATACAATGCCAGCCACGGAGCTACAGGAGCCACCACTGAGCAGGCGATTAGTATGCTGAAAATGTGCTTCCGCTCCCTGGATAGATTGGGTGGTGCCCTGCAGTACGCACCAGAAAGAGTAGCTTGTATAGTTGCTGTTTGCTGTGCTTTGCACAACTTTGCACTAAATAGAGGGGAGACCTTTCAGCATGATGAAAGACATGAGCAGGACTCCTCCTCGGATGATGAGGACATAGAGGGCTTGCAGCAGGAAATGCGCATGGGAGGATGGACAGCATCCAGGCGATGCATGCAGAGCAAGCAGTGAGCAAGGGATGCACAACAACACCTTATTGATCAACACTTCTTCAGACCTTGAAGTGGACCATGTGCTCTACACACCACACAACCTGTTGTGCAGCCATCCGCATCTGTAACATCTGTGTCTCCACCATTACTGGCAGCAGCTGACTGGGCCAGTGTCCATGTTACCGCATCCTTGAGTGGCACATGAGTAATACTGGCATGGCAATGATGTTATTCCATACTTTGGCAGTTCTGTCAGGCAAATGATGTCATGGAAGGAGACACTATCGGTACTTGCTGGCACATGTCATTCACATAGTAAAAACAATACACATGTTAGTGAAGCACATTTAGTGAGCGTAAATTATACATCAGACTGCCACCTGTGCAGATCCATTAGTGTAACGGTATCTTTTTGAGATGCTCGGGGATGCTCCTGCACAGTGCCACTTCTGCGCTAGCAGCCTGACTGGAGGAAGGCTGCTGATCAGATTGCCCTTTGGCTTTGGATGACTTTGGCAGCTGTCCTCTGGGCACATGAGGCCTGGAGGGTCCCGGCTGGCTGGGAGCCTCCTGCGTCAGCACAGAACTCTCCTTAGACATCGTGGCTGTTGCAGCTCGACTCACCAGCGGAGGGGCTGAGGGGCCGGCGTCCACATCGGAATCACCTTGAAGGGGACCCCAGATATGGCACGCTGGCTCGCCTCCTCCCTATCAAGGCTTGTATGAACCTCACTGCTCTCCCGGGAAGGACTGGAGCAGGGACTGTCTCCATGCCCCTGGTCCTTCACTCGCCTTGCCACTGCTGCGTCCAACTTATGGTCGCGGCAAGGATCAGCGCGGAGCATCAGAATCTGGTTCTTCAAGAGGGCTGCCGTCCTCTCCATGGACGAAGCCATGCACTCAAATGCGTGGGACATGGCAGCTTTCATGGCCTGGATGGACTCCCCCATTGTCTGCTTAAGGCTGCACATGGCCTGTGGCATCTCTGCCTGCTGTTGCCATGATTGTTGCTGCAGCTCCAGCATGCCCTGTACTGTCGACAACAGAGGGTCATCTTTAACCTGGGGTTCAGCATGGGTCTGGACACCCACAGCCCTCCAACTGTCAGGGCCCTCGGCTGTCTCAGCCTCAGTCAGCTGCTCGGGCATGTGTGCAGTGCTCTCACCAGCTTGTGACCCAGACTCTAAGGCCAATCGGATTCCCACCGAGGTGACTGTATCTGCACTGGTGGAAGGTGCAGGAGTGTCATGGGATACTGCGTCCTCTGCGGATGTCTTTTCCTCAGAGGTGCGGGAGGACTCCAGGGCCTGCAGGTCGGATCCAGAGCGTTGATCTGCAAGATACAATGTGAAGAGCACAGTGTCAGTCTTGCCTTGCCTTGCCTTGCCCGCACAGCCTGGAGGAGACTGCGCAGGGAGGAATCGTTGAACCATGGGGCCAACCTGCCTCTGCCATCTCATCTGCCTTGCAGGGACCTTAGTTTGAAGAAGAGCCAGGACAGATTCTTCTGTGCTCAGCTCCAGCAGTGATGTTTAAGTACAGAATTTGAATGAATGCAGGGCTGGCTGCCATTTAAATATGGCGCCAGCACCTGCTGACCTGTCAGCTGACGCCATTCACGGCGGTGTCAAGCCTGCCCCCTCCACACCATTGGGGGGTGGGGGAGCAGCCTGATCTGAGCATGCTAATAAGCTGCCCGGATTAATATTGCAGCAGGTCTGTGACCTGCTGCCCGCCCATTGTTTTCGCCTGCCGCCGATTTCAGCAGTGGGGGTATAAATTTCAGCCCAAGCTGTTTCTAAACTGGGAGCCAACGTGTATCAGTGGACAAAGGGATGATGGGTGAACAGGACTTGGTGGCAAACTAAAGTTTCCACTATTTACAACATTAATACTATAACATATCTGTCGACAAGAATTTCTGTCCTACAACAACCAAACCATGAAAGCCAGAAATTTGATCCCACTAACAGCCAAGATGGGGAAAAGCAAGTTAACTAATTATTGGGCTGAATTTTACAGACCCCCCCTACGTTGGGGGTCGTGGCGAGGAGGGCTGAAAGATTCCTCTGGCAGAGGCCCGCCACAGACCTCGATGCCGGGAAGGCCCAGCTTGATATTGCCGGCGGTGGTGAGGCCTTTTGGCAGCCCCCCTGCCGCTCGGTGACAGGAGCCAAACTTACATATGCTAATTAATTTAAATGAATGACTATATTACCTTCCTGCCCCCACCGTCCGTCCTGGTCCGATATTCGTGCCGGTGGCCAGCACTCCCGCATCTTCGGATCCTCATCCAGGGATCTGAGGCGGAACACTGGTGGGGAGGGGATAGTAGGTACGTTTTTCAGTGCGGGAGCGGGGGGAGCGACATCAAAGTCATTTCATTGGTGTAGGGGATGGTGGGAAGGGGTAAAGTGTAAAGTTTATAAAGTTTGGGGGCGGAAGGTCAGGTGCACAAGGTAAGTATTTTGGGGGGAGAGGGGAAAAGTAATTAAGTCTATGGTTGTTGGCGGGGGTGGGGGCGGGGAGAGGGGCAAGATCAATTTATTTAATGTTATAAAATCAATTCTCCTTTAAATATTTAAATGTAACGATAGGGCTTGAAGTCCTTTAAAATTGGCATCAGTGCTTGCGCAAAGGCAGCTAAAGCCATTGCTGGGGACGGTTTGGCAGTCCGCCCCGGCTATTTAAATGAGTCGCTGCTTTTGATATTGCGGCAGCTCCACAAAGTGCGGCCCGTGCGGGAAAATCGCCATTGTTTATATCTGCCACTGATTACGGTGCAGGCACCATAAATTTCAGCCCATGACCACAGAAAGACTATTGACTAATGTGGGAATCGTTTGGCTTCCTTAATGTTCCACATCAAATGGCAGTTACACAAGACTGATTTGAATGTCAGAGGAGCAAGTTATAAGGAAAACTTAGAAAAACTTGGGCTCGAAGTAAAGCCTGGCTCAGGTGTAAAATTAAAACCTGACCCGGGCTCAACCCAACAACAGTCAAGCCGATCCTGACCCGTGCCTGAGTCCTTTAACTTTTTAAATGCCCGACCCGACCCAAACCCAGCACGTATTCAAGTTTGGTCAGGTAGCCAGGCTTTACTGCAGAGTGCGGATTCTGGACTGCACGTTTCCCACCTTGACGTCCTGAATGTTCATTTGAAGATTACTTCCCGGAGCAAGGCAGCACTGTCCACATCCAGCCCAACCCGACCCAAGCTCGAATGCTGGACCCAGAAGAGAGACCCGACCTGAGCCGAACCCAACACGTCGTTGGGTCTGGTCGGGTTCGGGTTGGGCAGCCACACTTTAGCTTGAAGGAGAGGCATAAGAGCTGACTTTATAGAGGTATACAAGATATAATTGGAATAGAAAAGGTTAATCCTAAACACTATGTTGAGTTAGTCACAAGTGCATAACAAAAGGACAAGTACAAACAGGTAGAAGGCATACTTAGGATGGATGATACAAATCACCTGCTCTCTCAGAGTGATCAATATGTGGAATTATTTTTTGATAGGGTAATGGAGGCAAAGTCTCTAATTCTCTGCCTCTCATTCAAAGGCAGTTGGATGCTCTTACTGGGGAGTGATTGTAACTTTTGCTGATGGTGTAAAGGAGGTGATATCAGATTGGCCGACTTAATTAGAAATGAAAATTGGCCTGTTTGTATTATTGCCAAAAGTTAAAATTACCCTCATTGTATGCAAAAGCCATTTCACTGCAATCAGTGGTCAAAGCAGATGTATTCCATGAGGTCTTAAATGGCAGAGTATACCCAGTCCGTTTCTGCTTAGTTGAAAGGTCTCTCAGTCCATAGGGCTGCTCTTCAGCAAATGTTTGATTAAGGTGCCACATGTATCATTACTGTAGGTCTGTAAGATGGAGGAAAACAAGATCAGATATACTCAACATACTACTGTCAAATTATTTCAAGAACAGCAATCTTACTGGTTCTTGTTCAAGAATCTAAATTTGAATTAATTCACAGTGGTGTTATATACCAAGTATTTGAACACTAGGATGAGCTATCTAAATAAATTATAAATAAAAATCAAATATGGGAAAATTAAACCTCCAGTATTATTATCATGGCTAAATTATCTTAGCAGTTTCCTAATGAGATACAAAATAGAATATGTTTAGAGGAAAAGAAATACACACACACTAATTACCAAAGTACCCAAATTATGTTTGACAGTCTTGTTGACATCAATAGGGGATTTTCCAGTGAAATGTAGCAGAACATCCCATTATTCCAAAAGAATATGTCAACCTTCCATCCATTATTGAAAAAATATCTAAAAGCTTTGAATGTCTGTAAGAACATCACAGTATATCAGGATTTGAGATCATGCCGAACACATGGAAAATGCTGAATCTTAGCGAAGTCAGCAGTGAACCACATGCTAAACATGCTAAAATGCAAAAGAAATAGAAATTAAGAGTTCAAGTTATAGAGCTGAGTTTTCTGCCAACCAGTGTCTATTTGAGCATCAATAGAAATTGAAGGCCATATATATTCCAGTGGAATTTTTTTTGCTGCTATTTGTAACCCTACAGCTGCTATTCATAATCTATTTCCAGAGAAGCCAAAGATTTGCTATCCATAATTTTGTTCTTACTCAATAGGTAGGTGGTAGCAGAATGGTGGGGATGTGGTAGGCAATATGGGATTAATGTAGGATTAGTATAAATGGGTGGTTGTTGGTCAGCACAGACTCAGTGGGCCGAAGGGCCTGTTTCAGTGCTGTATCTCTCTATGAGCCTATGACTCTAATATTCACAGAAATGCTACAGACAATACATAACCAAGATATCTGAAAAATGTGTAGATACTAGGAGATCTCCCATGGCATTACTTATAGTGAATCAGAGGTTATGCTGATCCAAACAGCGATTGCACATTTCCAGTGGAAGCTTTGTTCAGATTGCTGTATATTAGGAATTGCAGCACAGGTAGAGTATATAGTATGTAATTCATCAGCTGGTGTAATAACTTTTGGAAGAATATTGACTCAAACCCTAAGCAATTTTTAAAGAAAGGCTGAAACTTCTTAGAACCTTTAAAGGTAGAATATTGAGCATGCAATATGCCTAAAACCAGTAAGTCCAAACGACATAGGCATAGCCCCAAATGGATTAATAAACAAATTGAAAGAAAAATAAACTTCTACAAATCCTGCAGGGAAGAGGGATAGGGTTCATTTGAAGTCAAAAAGAGACCTGTAAAAATATATAGTAGTAAGCAGAATGTATAATAGAAAATACTTACTAGAAACTGATTTGAAACTGCCCACTTATTCAACCAATGGCCATTTCAGCCAAAAGAGAAAGAACTGAGACTTTGATACCATTGGTCTGGACTGGGTTTGAACACAAGTTCCAGATGTGAAAGTGTGGTGTTCTAATAGAGTGGTAATTGACACAACCTTCCTGCCGCAGGGTGCATTTACACTGTCCCTATTGTAGAGTGAGGTTTTCCCCTCATCTAGAGGCACGGGGTTCCAACTTGGGAGAATTGCCTTCCCACTGTGATCAAAGATCAGGAAATGAAAGGTCAGTACAGTGCAATGGAAAAGCCACTGGATAATGAAAATATACTACTATTCTTCATGAGCTAAACATGGATAGTTCATTACTATGATAATGGGCATCACAATATTCGTTAAGGCCCCAACCCATTGATGAGATGCCATCAGAGGGAGCCACCACCAACTACCTGACCACTTTTATTTAACCCAATCACCATAAACTTCAAATAAACTTCAAAGCGCCCGCGGGAGATGGCTTGGAGAGCATCTGCAGTGCACTGTCGGCAATGCTGGTACCGGCGCCCGAGGATGTCGCTCACCTCCCAAAGGACGCGGATGAGCTTTCCAGGCATCGATGGTAGGAACTGAGGAAATGGCTTATTACCTGCATCCCCTTTCCCCCACTTCCCCTTCCACCCCACTCCCCTTCCCCTTCCCAGCTCCACACTCTCAGCTCACCCCCCCGCATCCCCCACCCCCTTACAGCCCCCTTCCCAGCTCCCCCTTGCACTCCCTTCCCTCCACCCCTCCCCCCTCCCCTCCACCCCTCCCCCTTGCACCCCCTCCTCCCACCGGCATCCTCCTACACCTGTGTAGGGGCCCTAACAACCCCACTGCCTTGTGGGCGTCTCGGGAGAGACCAAGGCTAAGGGAGTAAACCCGAACAGAAAATCTGGAGCGGAACCCCGTAGGCGGTCATGTGTCACCTTTGGCATGTTTCCGGCAGTTCCTGCAGCCATACCAGTGCCAAACGTCGCGCTCTGCACTCCTTTGGACCCCACCAGAAAGGCCGAGAGAGGGGTTTTGATGCTTGGGCAACTCTCAACCTCCATACATTCGCCCAGGCATGCGCCATGGAGAGGTCACTCCATAGTTGCCTCACAGCGACTGAAACAACACGGAAGGCAGCAGTTACAGGTTATAAGTCCAGCTAAATTGGCGTAGAGATTGGGCGCCACGGGTTGCCTTTGTCGGTGGGAGAGGTTATCGCACCTCACTGGGCAGCTACCAACTGCCTCAAACCGGGCAGCCCCCGGTCAATAAGGTTCTGTCCCGCCACAGTCCACCTGCTTCAATGGGTGCTTGGAGCTCAGGGTCACTGCCCGAAAAGTGGACTGCAACACCACACCAAACAACATGAGAAAAGGAAAAAAGGTACCAGCCCTTCGCTTTGCAAGCTGGAACGTCAGAACTATGTGTCCTGGCCTGTCGGAAGACCTTACACAAATCAACGATTCTCGGAAGACCGCCATCATTAACAACGTGCTCAGCAGACTCAATGTAGACATTGCAGCACTTCAGGAGACACGCCTCCCCGCGAGTGGATCTCTAGCAGAGCAAGACTACACCTTCTTCTGGCAGGGCAGGGATCCTGAAGAACCAAGACAGCATGGAGTGGGCTTCGCCATCAGAAACCCCTTGCTCAGCATGATAGAGCCTCCCTCAAATGGCTCGGAACGCATACTGTCCATCTGACTGCTCAGCACCTCTGGTCCAGTACACCTACTCAGCATCTATGTTCCAACACTCTGCTCCCCACCTGAAGCTAAAGACCAGTTCTAGGAGGAACTCCATAATATCATTAGTAGCATCCCCAACACCGAACACCTGTTCCTGCTGAATGAGAATGGGCAGAGACTACTTGAGTTGTGTACCTATCATAACCAATGCATCGCCAACTCGTTCTTTCACACTAAACCCTGTCACCAGGTTTCATGGAAGCACCCAAGATCGCGTCGTTGGCACCAGCTAGACCTCATCGTCACAAGGCGAGCCTCCTTAAATAGTGTTCAAATCACATGCAGCTTCCACAGCGTGGACTGCGACACCGACCACTCCCTGGTGTGCAGCAAGGTTAGACTCAGACCAAACAAGTTGCGTCATTCCAAGCAGAAGGGCCACCCGCGCATCAACATGGGCATAATTTCTCATCCACAGCTGTTACAAAAATTTCTAAACTCACTTGTAACAGCCCTTCAAAACACTCCCACAGGGGATGCTGAGACCAAGTGGGCCCACATCAGAGACGCCATCTATGAGTCAGCTTTGACCACCTACGGCAAACGTGCGAAGAGGAATGCAGACTGGTTTCAATCTCATACTGTCGAGCTGGAACTTGTCATAGCCGCTCAGCGCAATGCACTGTCGAACTATAAGAAAGCCCCCAGCAAGTTAACATCCGTAGCACTTAAAGCAGCCAGAAGCACTGTATAAAGAACAGCCAGGCGCTGCACAAATGACTACTGGCAACACCTATGCAGTCATATCCAGCTGGCCTCAAACACCGGAAACATCAGAGGAATGTATGATGGCATTAAGAGAGCTTTTGGGCCAACCATCAAGAAGATCGCCCCCCTCAAATCTAAATCAGGGGACAAAATCACTGACCAACGCAAGCAAATGGACCACTGGGTTGAGCACTACCTAGAACTGTACTCCAGGGAGAATGTTGTCACTGAGACTGCCCTCAATGCAGCCCAGCCTCTACCAGTCATGGATGTGCTGGACGTACAGCCAACAAAATCGGAACTCAGTGATGCCATTGATTCTCTAGCCAGCGGAAAAGCCCCTGGGAAGGACAGCATTACCCCTGAAATAATCAAGAGTGCCAAGCCTGCTATACTCTCAGCACTACATGAACTGCTTTGCCTGTGCTGGGACAAGGGAGCAGTACCTCAGGACATGCGCGATGCCAATATCATCACCCTCTATAAAAACAAAGGTGACCGCGGTGACTGCAACAACTACCGTGGAATCTCCCTGCTCAGCATAGTGGGGAAAGTCTTTGCTCGAGTCGCTTTAAACAGGCTCCAGAAGCTGGCCGAGCACGTCGACCCTGAGGCACAGTGTGGCTTTCGAGCAGAGAGATCGACCATTGACATGCTGTTCTCCCTTCATCAGATACAGGAGAAATGCCGCGAACAACAGATTCCCCTCTACATTGCTTTCATTGATCTCACTGAAGCCTTTGACCTCGTCAGCAGACGTGGTCTCTTCAGACTACTAGAAAAGATTGGATGTCCACCAAAGCTACTAAGTATCATCACCTCATTCCATTACAATATGAAAGGCACAATTCAACATAGCGGCACCTCATCAGACCCCTTTCCTATCTGAGTGGCGTGAAACAGGGCTGTGTTCTCGCACCCACACTTTTTGGGATTTTTTTCTCCCTGCTGCTCTCACATGCGTTCAAGTCCTCAGAAGAAGGAATTTTCGGCCACACAAGATCAGGGGGCAGGTTGTTCAACCTTGCCCGTCTAAGAGCGAAGTCCAAAGTACGGAAAGTCCTCATCAGGGAACTCTTCTTTGCTGACGATGCTGCTTTAACATCTCACACTGAAGAGTGCCTGCAGAGTCTCATCGACAGGTTTGCGACTGCCTGCAACGAATTTGGCCTAACCATCAGCCTCAAGAAAACGAACATCATGGGACAGGACGTCAGAAATGCTCCATCCATCAATATTGGCGACCATGCTCTGGAAGTGGTTCAAGAGTTCACCTACCTAGGCTTAACTATCACCAGTAACCTGTCTCTTGATGCAGAAATCAACAAGCGCATGGGAAAGGCTTCCACTGCTATGTCCAGACTGGCCAAGAGAGTGTGGGAAAATGGCGCACTGACACAGAACACAAAAGTCCGAGTGTATCAGGCCTGTGTCCTCAGTACCTTGCTCTATGGCAGCGAGGCCTGGACAATGTATGTCAGCCAAGAGCAACATCTCAATTCATTCCATCTTCGCTGCCTCCAGAGAATACTTGGCATCAGGTGGCAGGACCGTATCTCCAACACAGAAGTCCTCGAGGCGGCCAACATCCCCAGCTTATACACACTACTGAGTCAGCGGCGCTTGAGATGGCTTGGCCATGTGAGCCGCATGGAAGATGGCAGGATCCCCAAAGACACATTGTACAGTGAGCTCGCCACTGGTATCAGACCCACCGGCCGTCCATGTCTCTGCTTTAAAGATGTCTGCAAACGCGACATGAGGTCCTGTGACATTGATCACAAGTCGTGGGAGTCAGTTGCCAGCGTTCGCCAGAGCTGACGGGTAGCCATAAAGGCGGGCTAAAGAGTGGTGAGTCAAAAAGACTTAGCAGTTGGCAGGAAAAAAGACAGAAGCGCAAGGGGAGAGCCAACTGTGTAACAGCCCCGACAAACACATTTTTCTGCAGCACCTGTGGAAGAGCCTGTCACTCTAGAATTGGCCTTTTTCGCCACTCCAGTCGCTGCTCCACAAACCACTGACCACCTCCAGGCGCTTTCCCATTGTCTCTCGAGATAAGGAGGCCAAAGAAGAAGAATCACCATAAATCTATATAATGAAAAAAATTGCATCGAGCGCCTGCCTGTAACATTATACCTTTCAAAGGTGCCATTCCTTAAGTGTGGTACTCACCTGCGCATTGTAGAGTAAAAGGTTGTGATTGACTGAAATGACCATTGACTGTTAAGTTTCCAAATAAAAGTGCTAAAGTTGAATCAATGAAAAATATTTCCATTCACTTGACTGGTAGCCCAAGGTATTAATGAGGAACAAGTGATCAGCAGAAAGCAAAGCAATAAAGTTACAAATGATTTTTCCCCAAGCTAATAAACACTAAAAATAATTTTCAAAGAGAATGACTAAACTTGGTCACTTAGAAATCTATGTAAAAGTTTTCTTCCACACAGGCTAACCCCTCCTCCTGTAAACATGGAGTGCTACTAGGTTTCCAGTCCTATTGTTGAGCTTTCCCACTGATATTTCCCAGGCTTGGAGCACTCTTCAGCTGTTTGCAGCCTGCGATCAATAGGAGGTTGCCATTTTTAATGCTTAGCAAAATCTTACTTCTTGCAAAACTTTTCTTCTTCACTCTAATTGATAAATGTGCAGCCCAACTTTCCATTTATGCTTTTGAAAACTCTACTACTCAGATCCAATCCTCCACCAAGTCCAGTTTGGTCCTCACGCCTGTTCTCCAGGTAGATCCACAGTGCTTCAAGACTAAAATTTTTATGTTTGTGTTTAAATCCCTTTGTCACATCACTCCTCCCTTTCTCTGTAGCCGCCTCCCACCTACAAGCCCCCTCTCCTAAACTGCTCTGACTTTGGCTTCTTGCATGCCTCCTTCCCCTCACGGCCGTGTTTTTAGTTGCTTAGAATTCCCTCCTTAAACTGCTCTGCCTGTCCATCCGAGAGCAGATGTAGGTTCTTTAGCATGCTGCTAAAAGACCCAAGGATAAAACTTAACAAAAGTATCCAATCCCAGAGGGATTGATTACTTTCTAATTGCCGGGCAGATTTCCTGCTAGGAATTAACTAAAAACATTTGCAACAATCTTTGACATATTATGGGCATAGGGCTCCCCACCTCTGAGCAACCAGGTGCCACTGAGATTTCAGCAGCATAAAAGGACGGGCAACTCTATTGCATTACCAAAAAATAGCATGTATTCCAATCCAATTGTTCATTGAGCATGTTACACTATTTGGAACAGCGCCCTGTTGAGGTTCTCGGTGGTGAGCTTCAAAAAGTGCATGGCACAGGTGCTAGACATGCACCGGGGAGCCACCCTGATATTTTGCATGGTGGCTCATTAGCATGGAGGGGGCAGATTATCCACCCCTGATGATGTAGAGGGGGCGGGCACTTCGTCCCTGGCAATATTGGCCGGTGCCACCATGCAGGCGCCGCGCCATTTTTAAAGGGGTTCATGCCCTGACAGGTCATTTAAATTTTTAAAGGTCCCAGTGTGTGAAAACGTAACATAAAATTGCAATATCACTTTGATTTTCCTCTCCCACCTGCCAATGAGTACTCAATATATAAATTGCTCTATTCTCCCACGAATAAACTTTTATTACGATGCCGAACTTAACCTCCTCGAACTTCGTTCCCTTTGACCCTCAACCACTTCTCACCAGCCCCTCAGCCAATAGTAAGAGTTTTCCCCGCTCCTCCGCCACCCTGAAAAATTCACTCCTCCCCCCACCTTGCCAGTGTCACGCTTGGATCTAAGGTGCAAGACTTCCAGAAACAGGCCGGAATATCGGCGTGGAACAACCGTTGGGACAAGGTAAGTGTTTATTCATTGATTTGGATGTATTTAAATGAAGGCTGCCCCGACGCCTTGCTGCCTTCCCGGTGTCAAGGCCCATGGTCGGCCTCTTCCAGAAGCATTTTCCAGGCCCCCCGACATCGGGGGGGCTTATAAAATTCAGCTCAATGTCTAAGCCAACATATTTGTTTTTCCTCAGTGGAAAAGTTGAGTTTTATCCTTTCTCAGGCGGTATTTCAGTTTGCCTTTCCAAGAATCAGCTGGACGTGAATGTGAATTCCCCAGTTGGGCCTTGCTGGCTGTTTTATTTGGAAATGCTTTGGTTCCTCCTGATTAGTGACTGCTCGTGTAAATCATGACATACCCTTCCCACTGGCTCCAAACATAGTTAAAGATCTTTCATGGAATCAAATGAGCAATTGCACATCAGCATAGTGGTCAGTTCCCCTTGCAGGTGAGTTTAAAACCCAGAAGTGTGTGATACAATTGAATTTTTGGATAAAAACTTGAAAATATAATTCATAACGTTTGGGACTTTTGTCAGATATAATTAATATTTTCTGAAGTAAATTTTAGTGACTGACTTACAAGCTGATTATTCATGTAGGACTTACAATTCTGCCTCCAAAGTAAGGGGGAAAATAGTTAAAATCGGGACTGGGCTTGAATAAAAATTAAAATGCATTTTTATATTAAAACAAGGAAATTGTATGAAGCACAATTTTTCCACTCGATTTAAAAAGAATAATTTTTCTATTGTATGTCTGCTACAATTATGCAACGAACTTCCCGAATGCATCTATGGCCTTAATGATGCTTCCAGGGTGTGGTATTTCTCGGTGAGTTCTGTTTTGCTGAAAATTGGTTGTGTTCAACTGAAAGCAGATCTTGCGGTGTTTTCTTGGTATCATAAAAGGAAACTTTCAGGCATCTTCATGATGCACATTGATGATTTCTCATGGGGTGGTATTTCAGAATTTGAGAAATCTTATTAATAAGATCAGAGTGGAATCTAAGATTTGGAGTCAGGCTTGCGGAGCTTTTAAATATATTGGTTAGATATTAAGCAGAGCGGTCATCACAGAAAGATGATGATATATCTAAAGAAGAGACAGAGCAATTGCGAAGCTTGATTGGTCAATTAAATTGGCTATGCACTCAGACTAGACCTGAGGCCAGTTTTGATGTGTTGGAGTCAAATACTACCATGAAACACCCAAAAGTTGAGAATGTTTTAAGGCACAAAATATTCAAAAAAAATCTGGAGTAATGTATACTTAAGTTCCCATCCTTAGGTGACCCAAAGAATATGAGGCTAGTTATTTTTAGTGATGCTTCACATGTTAATCTTGCAAATAATATTCTTGTTGGGTGAAAATGGGAAATGTTGCCCTATTACTTGGGAAGCTAAGAAAATTTTAAAAAGTTGTTAAAATTACTTTAGCTGCAGAAACACTGGTGCTTGTAGAGGCAGTGTATATGGGGGTATTTGTCAAATATTTTAGGTGAGATTCTGTACAAGGGGCATACTGAAGATCAGATACCCATTTGATGTTGTGTAGATAATTGTTCCTTATGGGATAATGCACACACTATAAAAAGTGTGAGTGAAGAAAGGTTTTGGATTGACCTTGCTGGATTGAAACAAATGCTGGAGAGAAAGAAAATTTCCAAAATAAAATGGTTACATGCAGGTCATCAGCTATCTTTTTTATGAAAAGAAATGCTTGTACAAAGATTGATAGGTGTCCGAGAGGAGAGCTGTCTTGCAATTGTTATGAGGATGCTTCTATATTTTTTGTGAATTTCTTTTGAGGGCTCATGCATTTTAGAATTATGGACATTGTTTTATTTCGGAAAACTGAAAAGGATTCCATGGATGTTTTTTCACTGATGTCATTGAAAGGACACTGAGGGAACTTGGTTTATAAACAACCCTTACTGGAAGTCACCTGTCTTCAGATAAATACCTAGCAGGGGCCTTTTGACTTGGGGGAGATGTGTACAGAGAAGTGACAGGTCAAGATTTATAGGGGTCAAGGGGCTTGACTCGAGATATTGTTTTTGGTTTTTGGTTTGGACAGTGTATTGGGGTGTGAACTGTTTTGAAGGTAGTTGGAGAAAAGAGAGCAGTTACCATCAGCACCCTCTTCTATCTCCTTGAGAATTTCCTGAGAATCAAGTGTAAGAAATAAAGAAACTAATGCTGCATTTCTCCTGAAAAGCTGGCCAGAAACCCCCTGATGCGGCATTTCATCTGAAAATCCTGCCAACTGATCTTCAATGTCACCTGAAAAGAACTGTTCTAGAAAGATCCCAGTGACAGCTGTCTACGCATATTAGGGACGCCAAACCAAAAAAGGGACAACTGACATCTTTCCATATCTTCTCTTTTTTCTTCAAGAATTATCAAGTATTTGGCCAAAGTATTCTTTTTTGTCTTTTTGTTTTCTAACAGAACTCTAAAAAGAAAAGTTCTATTTTTTCGGTTAACCGGTGTTTGTGTGTGAGTGAGGGGCTAGCGTAACAAGGGAACTTTCAGGACTCAATTTTACTAGCACACCACAAATCACGGTGATGGCTTTGAAGTTGGCGGTCTGCCCATGCGGTGTGGCCACCGCTGATCCCCTGAGATATTTTGCATTGGAGCACATTTAAATGAAAGGGGCGGAGCGGTTGCTCCCAATGACGTAAAGGGGGTGGCTGCTCTGTCCCCGGCAACAGTGTCCGCCGCCACCGCTCAGGTTCTGGCGCCATTTCTAAAGGGCTTCAAGGCCTTACTGCTACTTTAAATTCTTAAAGTCACATTGCGGGCAAAGTAAGTTTCAAGGGCGCGGGGGTTCCAGCTAGCAGCCTGAATAGTGGCATGGGACAGCCGCCAGGGCAAGGTAAGTTTATTTGTCTGTGTTTTAATTAATTTTAATATTAAAATGAAGGCCCACCACCAAGTGACGGGGGTGGGGGGGAGGGGGGTGGTGGGACAGGGGCCGTAACAAGGTATCGCCGCCGCCGGTAAAATGTGGCGGGGCCATCTTGGCGTCAGGGGTCATGGCGGGCCTCTCCTGGAAGAATTTTCTGGGCCCCTCCCTCCACGGCCCCTGATGTTGGAGGGCTAATAAAATTCAGCCCTCATATTTCAATCTGTGTGTTAATGCTTTGCTCAATTACTGGTGAAGTCTTGTTTTATAATAAATTGATAATTTTGTTGTTTATTAAAGAAACGTGGTTGGTGTATTTTTATTCTGGGATGAAGAGTAGAGTATATGATTGACCGCATCGGTAACTGGGTAAACATTTAAATATATGTTGTGACGTGTGGAGTAGTGGAACTAGAAAAGACAGTGCACTCCTCCCACCTCGGTCGTAACATATAATTGGGGGCTCAACGCAGGATAACCCAACGCCGACGACATGCAATTGTAAATAAGGTAATAATAATTGAACAGAGGAAAAGAAAAAAACAGGTTTCATATGCATTAGAATAAAGTTTACACTATCAGAATGTCTGTGCCATTTTCTATGACCTTTCTGGGGAAGGAGGATGTATCCCTAAGTGATTTGAGAAACTTAACCAAGGCTAGGCTAAAGGATTTGGCAGAATTGTTGGTGTTAGGGTTAAAACCAGGATCAAAGAAAGCAGACATAATTGTCGTAATAGCATAGCAATTGCATTTAGAGTCATGGAGTCATAGATTTATACAGCACAGAAACAGACCCTTCGGCCCATCATGTCCATGCCAGCCATCAAGCACCTATCTATTCTAATCCCATTTCCAACACATAGCCCGTAGCCTTGTATTCCATGGCGTTTCAAGAGCTCATCTAAATACTTCTTAAATGTTATGAGAGTTCCTGCCTCTACCACCCCTTCAGGCAGTATGTTCCAGATTCCAACCACCCTCTGGGTAAAATTTTTTTTCCTTAAATCCCCTTATAACCTCTTGCCCCCTTACCTTAAATATATGCCCCCTGGTTATTGACACCTCCGCTAAGGGAAAATCTTTCTTCCTATCGACCCTATCTATGCCCCTCATAATTTTGTATACCTCAGTCAGGTCCCCCCTCAGCCTTCTCTGCTCCAAGGAAAACAACCCTAGCCTATCCAGTCTCCCTTCATAGCTGAAATGCTCCAGTCCAGGCAACATCCTGGTAAATCTCCTCTGCACCCTCTCCAATGCAATCACATTCTTCTTATAGTGTGGCGACCAGAACTGTACACAATACTCCAGCTGGCAAAATTAGCATTTTATACATCTCCATCATAACCTCCCTGCTCTTATATTCTCTGCCTCGGCTAATAAAGGCAAGTATCTCATAAGCCTTCCTAACCATCTTATCTACCTGTGCTGCTGCCTTCAGTGATCTATGGACAAGTACACTAAGGTCCCTCTGACTCCCTGTACTTCCTAGGGTCCTACTACCCATTGTATATTCCTTTGCCTTGTTAGTCCTCCCAAAATGCATCACCTCACACTTCTCAGGATTAAATTCCATTTGCCACTTCTCCGCCCATCTTACCAGCCCATCTATCATCCTGTAATCTAAGGCTTTCCTCCTCACTATTTACAACACCACCAATTTTCATGTCGTCTGCAAACCTACTGATTATACCAGCTATATTTACGTCTAAATCATTAATGTACACTACAAACAGCAAGGGTTCCAGCATTGATCCCTGCGGTACACCACCGGCTTTCAATTGCAAAAGCAACCCTCGACCATTACCCTCTGCCTCCTGCCACTAAGCCAATTTTGGATCCAATTTGCCAAATTGCCCTGGATCCCATGGGCTCTTACCTTCTTAACCAATCTCCCATGTGGAACCTTATCAAAAGCCTTACTGAAGTCAATGTAGACTACATCAACTGCTTTACCCTCATCTACACATCTAGTCACCACCTCGAAAAATTCAATCAAGTTTGTTAAACATGATCTCCCCCGACAAAGCCATGCTGACTATCCTTTACTAATCTCTGCCTGTCCAAGTGGAGATTAATCCTGTCCCTCAGAATTTTTTCCAATGTTAGACTCAGCGGCCTGTAATTACCTCTTTTATCCCTGCTATCCTTCTTGAACAATAGTACCACATTCGCTGTACTCCAGTCTTCTGGCACCTCTCCCGTGACCAGAGAGGATTTGAAAATTTGTGTCAGAGCCCCTGCTATCTCCTCCCTTGCCTGACATAACAGCCTGAGATACATCTCATCTGGGCCTGGGGATTATAAAGAGAAGATTATCTGACTTCAGCCCAGAACCCAGTGGAGAGCTGTTTAAATTTGTACAAACCCTCCCGAAAGTTGAGGAAAGGGACATTCTCGGCAGTGAGCTTGAAAGAAGGTGGGGTGCATGCGCAACATGTGTGCTGCTGAGCCTCTACGATATTTCACGCGGGGGCTCATTTAAATGGAGGGGGCGGAACAGCCTCCCCCGATGACATAGCGGGAGCGGGCGCGCCGTCCCCGGCAATGGCATCCGGCGCCATTTTTAAAGCACTTCAAGCCCTTACCAGAAATTAAAATTTTTAAAGTGAACAGCACTTTTAATTTGAATAAAAACAATCAATTAAACAGCAAAACCCCTCTTCCACCCTCCCAATGATCAAGCAAGATATTTATTTCCCTTTCCCCCACCCTCCGAAAAACCATTTACGCCGGTACTGACCTCTCACCCCAAACTTTATAATCTTTGCCCTTCAACCCCTTCCCACCATCCCCTCAGCCAATGCTCACCCACCCTGAAAATTTCACTCCTCGCTCCTCCCCATCAGTGTCACGTCTTGGAACTCCGAATGGAGTTCCAAAGGCACAGATGTTCCTGTCGGCTAGAATATCGGCATGGGACAGCCGTCGCTACTAGGTAAGTTATTATTTATTTTTTATTTAGAGATACAGCACTGAAACAGGCCCTTCGGCCCACCGAGTCTGTGCTGACCAACAACCACCCGTTTATACTAACCCTACAGTAATCCCATATTCCCTACCACCTACCTACACTAGGGGCAATTTACAATGTGGCCAATTTACCTATCAACCTGCAAGTTTGTGGCTGTGGAAGGAAACCAGAGCACCCGACGGAAACCCACGCGGTCACAGGGAGAACTTGCAAACTCCGCACAGGCAGTACCCAGAATCGAACCCGGGTCCCTAGAGTTGTGAGGCTGCGGTGCTAACCACTGTGCCGCCCAAATCTTTAATTGTAATATAATTTGCATATTCAGATGAAGGCTCTGTTGCCGAGCGGCAGGGGGGCTGCACCGAGGCCTCACCACCGCAGGTAAAATGCGGCGGGGCCTTCCCAGCATCAGGGGCCGTGGCCGGCCTCTCACAGATGTATTTTCCAGGCCACCCCACCCCAACTCCGGACGTCAGAGGGCTATTGCAATTCAGCCCATGAAGTGGACAAAGGAAAGCTGGACGCTGCTTATGCATAGCAGGTTGACCGGCACAGCTCATGAAGTTTATGCCATGCTCTCTGAGGAAGCTTCTGCAGATTATGAGATGGCAAAAAAGGCTACTCTTGCTGATTATGAGTTAGTCCCTGTAGCATATACGCAGAAATTTTGGAACCTCCGGAAACAGCCTGGGCAGACTTATATAGAATTTGAGAGGGTAAAGCAAATTAGTTTTGATCTTTGGATGTGGGCACTAAAGGTAGAGACCACGTATGAGACCCTTAGGGAACTAATTCTCCTGGAAGATTTTAAAACTTCACTCCCTCCGTTAGCAAGAACCCATGTAGAGAACCAGAAAGATTCAACAGCCAGACAGGCAGTGGAAATTGATGATGATTACAAGCTTGTTTATAAGACCGAACGCTTTGTCCGTCACCACCACGAACCCGAGAAGGATAGAAGGTGGGTGTTGGGGGGGTTGGGTGGTGGTGAAAAGAAGGCAAGTACCCAGGGACAAGAAGGGACAGTTGGGAACGCCCCAGGATCTCCTCCTCGGGCCAGAAAGGAAGATGCTGAGGGTGGAAGTGTGGTCCACAGGCTTAAGTGTTACCATTGTCACAAAGTGGGACACCTTCATGCAGAATGTTGGAAGTTGTGGGGTAAACCCATGGGACTTATTCGGGTACATAAAGTCAATGCAGAGAAAGGGGCCCTGACCGAGAGTACGACAGATCAGGCTTTAGCTCTGACTGCGTCTGCAAGGCCAAGTACAAAAACCGCTGTGAGTCCAGGGGATGTGAACAAGATACCTGAGAGAAATCTTGTCAAAAGGAAAATTAACTCCTTATCCCTCAAATGACACAGGTAAACGTATAGTTACACTTAGAGATACAGGAACCACCCAAACTCTATTGCTGGGAAAAGGCATAACTTTTCCACCAGAGAGCGCACTGAATGCCAAGATTTTAGTGAATGGTATTGGCGGGGAGTATATACCTGTACCTTTGTATACGGTGTACCTAGAATGTGACCTAATATCTGTATCAGTAACTGCAGAAGTTGTTCGTAGTTTGCCTGTAGACAGAGTTGACCAATTCCTGGGGAATGGTTTGGCTGGAGTGAAGGTAGTAGCTTCTCCAGTAGTCACGGAAAAACCAAGTGAAGTTAAAGAGTCAGAACAGTTGCAGGAAAAGGTTCCAGGAATTTCACCCGAGCAATGGCTAAACAAGTTCTATTGTCAACGGTAAGGTTCGTACCACAGATCGATAGCTGAATATCTGAAACTTTCTTTGGGGATTTGGATAATCCGAAGGAAATATTCAATAAATCTTCTCTGATCAAGGCTCAGCAAGCCGATTCCAGAGTTAAATAAAGTGGCACAAGTGGCTCTAACTGAAGCTGAAGCAAAGGGAGTTCTGGACGTATACTATATTAAAAATGGGATTCTGATGAGAAAGTGGCGAGCTCCTCACAGAACTGTGGATGAAGAATGGACGGTTGTTCACCAGATAGTGGTACCGCCCAGGTATCGCCGGGAAATATTAATGATAGCCCATGAAATTCCTATAGCGGGACAGGTAGGGATTTGGAAGACCCAATCACTTATAGGTCAACATTTTTACTCTCCATGTCTTTTCAAGGACGTGCTGCAGTTTTGTAAAATGTGCCATATGTGCCAGATTGTGGGAAAACCGCAACCTGCGATAAAGCCGTTTAGCAGGCTGTTAGTAGACTGTGTAGGACTTTTACCGAAAACAAAAGCGGGACACTAATATATACTCACTATCATGGATATAGCTTCTCGGTTCCCAGAGGCCATTCCCTTGAGGACAATTTCTGCTAAGGTAATGTTAGAGAAGTTCTTCACTAGAAATGGATTACCGATTGAGATTCAGTCGGATCAAGGTTCCAATTTTATGTCTAAAATTTTTCAGGAAGTTATGGGTAATTTGGGTATAACACAGTTAAACTCTTCAGCATATCACCCACAGACACAAGGAGCTTTAGAAAGGTACCATCGGATCCTCAAAATGATGACCAGGGGCATACTGTCATGACCGAGATAAAGAGTCAGAATTTCTTTTGTTTGCCACTAGGGATTCACCGAATGAGTCTACTGGTGTTAGTCCTCTTGAATTAGTTTATGGGCATGAGATAAGAGGTCCTTTAAAACTAAGAAAGGTTTTTAGAACCAAGGAATGAATCTTCTGTGTTAGATTATGTATCCGTGTTCCAGGACCAGCTCACGAGGGCCTGTGAAGTGGCTCAGGAACACCTTAAAGCTTCCAAAGCAACCATGAAGAAATGGGCAGACAAGCATGCCAAGACCCGAAAATTTCAACGAGGGAATGAGGTGTTAGTATTATTGCCTTTACAGGGTGAACCGCAGAAACCATGTTCAATGGTCAAAAGAATTGGTAAATTATTTGATTGACACCTCAGATCGCTGGCTGTGTCATATCAATATGTTGAAACAATATCATTGCCAGGAGAAGGATAAGCAAGAACAGGCCTGTAAAGTAGTAAGGACAGTGAAGGATGAAAGGGATAGTGAGGATGAGGCAGAAGGAAACCAAGACAATTCTCAAATTGAACCTCCTACTATCTGGTTAGCTAATACTGAATTGTTAGGGAGATTGGACACTATGCTTTCATATTTAGATGCAGAACAACGAGAAGACCTAGCAAGGCTACTCACAGCATTTAAAGGAGTCTGTAGGACAAGCCAGGATGTACAACCTTAGCCATACATGATGTTGATGTAGAGGAATTCTTTCCTATAAAACAGTATCCTTATCGCTTAGGTCCAGAGAAACATGCCAGATAAAAGCAGAAATCCAATACATGCTGGAAAACCACCTAATTGAACCCAGTCAAAGCAGATGGAGTTCCCCAGTGGTGTTAGTGCCGAAACCTGACGGTTCAACTAGATTCTGCATAGACTACAGAAAGGCTAATGCAGTAACAAAGGCAGACTACTACCCAATACCTCACTTGGAAGACTGTATTGACAGATGGGCAGTGCCACGTTTCTTACAAAAATAGATTTGTTAAAGGGATACTGGAAGGTTCCTTTAACACCCCGAGCTAAAGAAATATTGGCCTTTATCACACTAGATGATCTTTTCCAATGCTGAGTGATGCCACTCAGGCTGAAAAAATACCCCAGTCACTTTTCAGAGACTAATGAACCAAGTGGCAGCCAGTGTTCCTAACTGTGTGGCTTATCTTGATAATGTGCTGGTATACAGTGACACTTGGAAGGACCACTTGGAACAACTAAAAGCTCTGTTTAGAAAATTACAATCGGCTGATTTAGTGATAAACCTTGCCAAAAGTAAATTTGTAAAAGCCAGAGTAACCTACCTCAGGTATATAGTAGGGCAAGGACAAGTGTTGCCAAGAGCAGCGGAATTACAAGCATTGGTGGAGTTCCTCACACCTAGGACTAAGTGAGAAATCATGAGGTTTTTGGGGATGTGTAGTTTCTACTGCAAATTTGTACCAAATTTTAGTACTATAGTTGTTCCACTGACAGATTTGCTGCAAAAAAAGAAAATGAAGGTAGCATGGTCAGGGGAGTGTCAAAGCATCTTTTTAGAGGCTGAAAGCCATTTTGATTAATGAACCAGTGTTGGCTGCTCCAAATTTCACTAAGCCCTTCAAGGTAGCAGTTGATGCTAGTGACCTGGGGGTCAGTGCAGTCCTGTTACAAGATGATGAATCAGTCACAGAAAGGCCAGTGGGAAACTTTTCCAAAAAGCTAAATCAACACCAAAAAATACATTCAACAGTGGAAAAAGAAACCCTAAGCTTATTAATAGCTCCTAAGCATTTTGAGGTCTATGTCCGCCACAACTGCAGAGAGACACTGATCTCCACTGATCATAACCCCTAGCCTTTTGGAAAATTTCAAAAACCAGAATGCCAGACTATTCTGATGGAGTTTACTATTGCAACCTTATCACTTAAAGATTATCCAAATTGTGGGGGGAAAAATGTTATTGCAGCTGCTTTGTCCAGGATTTAACTTTGCTTTGAGTTATCTGAATGCAAAGATGGTACAAAACAGAACGGTATTAGCTACAGGTAAGGAGTGAATGAGTATGAGTGTGAAAATGTGTTTTAAAATACGTTTCATCTTGTTTTTTTGTCATGAAACACATTTGAAAATATAGAAGCACCATCATAACACTTCCATCCTTGGAGGAATGAAACACATTTGAAAATTGTGTTTCATTCCTCCAAGTATGGAGGTGTTATGATGGTGCTTCTATATTTTTTTGTTAGGTTTTTTTGAGGACTCATATATTTTAGAATTATAGACATTGTTTTATTTGGGAAAACTGAAAAGGAGTCCATGGATGTTTTTTTCACTGGGGTCACTGAAAGGATGCTGAGGGGACTTGGTTTGTAAACAACCCTCTCTGAAAATCACCTGTCTTCAGATAAATACCCAGCAGGGGCTTTTTGATTTGGGGGAGATGTTTACAGAGAAGTGATGGATCATGATTTATAGGGGTCAAGGGGCTTGACTCTTGAGATATTGTTTTTGGTTTTTGGTTTGGACAGTGTCTTGGGGTGTAAACTGTTTTGAAGGTAGTTGGAAAAAACCAGCCAAGAGAGCAGTCACCATCAGCACCGTCTTCCATCTCTTTGAGAACTTCCTGAGAATCAAGTGTAAGAAATGGAGAAACTAATGCTGCATTTCTGCTGAATAGCCCGCCAGAAACCCCCTGATGCCGCATTTTGCCTGGAAAACCTGCCAACTGATCTTCAACGTCGCCTGAAAAGAACTGTTCTAGAAAGATCCCAGTTACAGCCATCAATGCATTTTGGGATGCCAAATCAAGAAAAGGACAACTGACATCTTTCCATATCTTCTCTTTTTTCTTCAAGAATCATCAAGTATTTGGCCAAAGTATTTTTTTTTGTCTTTTTTTTGTAACAGAGCTCAAAAAATAAAAGCTCTATTTTTTTAGTTAACTGGTGTGTATGTGTGTGAGGAGCTAAGGTAACAAGGGAACTTTCATATTTCAATCTGTCTGTTAATGCTTTGATTCATTACTGGTTAAGTCTTTTTTTCAAATAACCTGATAATTTTGTTGTTTATTAAAGAAACCTGATTGGTGTATTTTATTCTGGGATGGAGAGTATATGATTGACTGCATTGGTAACTGGGTAAACATTTAAATATATGTAGTGACCGGTGGAGAAGTGGAACTAGAAAAGACAGTGCATTCCTCCCACCTCGGTTGTAAGACAATGTAATGCTTTGTACAGAATATGGAATTTATTTTGATTTGTTTTGAAATGTTTGGATGTTAAACTCTAAGTCTTATCTAAAGAAAAAGAAGGGAATTTGTTAATTGTGTTTAATCAGATGCAGGTGTAGTGTGTTCGTTAGGGTTTACTTGCGTATATATAAGGAGATACTTACTGAAACTTGGTGAAGGTTTGAGTGAGGAGCTGAATGTCTGTTGCCTTTTTGCTTTGTGAAATAAATGCTAGACTGAGTAAAGATTGGCTCCAGTGTAATCCTTCAACAACAAGCTTTCTGGATGATAGCAAGGATGAAATCTAGAGTACCAGACACCAAACATTCAAATGCTACAGCAGAATTATGACTTAATTCAAACACCTACATCCTGGAAACTTTCACAAGCCCATTTAACAAAAGGCAGTGATGATCCAAGGTGTAAGATACATCAGCCATTGGGAGTCAGTAAGCCAACTGTCTCAAAAAGATCTATTCATCGATAGGCAACTTTATCTTCACAACTTGGTAAGAAAAGCTTAATGGAAGGTTATGAGGTGGTTTTGTGTCCAGAGCTAGTGCTCTGATATGTGGGGATTTTCTGTGTGGAACTAAATTGTTTCATATCTATGGAGGTGCAAAATGGTTTGCCTGGTACCAATTAATTTGATAAAGCACAGGATGTATTCAAAATTTGTTTAGTTTTTCAACACCTTACACTGATTTAAGCCTAAATGCAACAGATATGATGGCCAATAGAATGTATTCATATTTGGCATAAGTGTAATACACATTTATGAACTAATATTCCCGAACTCTGTGGGAGGTATTAAATCTGCTTCAAATGTTTTGCACCCTCTGGACAAGGAAAACAGCAGTCAGAATTATTCAGACAAAACACATCTCCAGTAATGGCCTCAGTTGGCATTTTATTTATCTATATTACAAACAGAATGCAGAGTAATGGTAAATTCCATAATTTCTGAATTACTGCCAATAGCAACATACCACAATCAGTTCTATTACCACACACAGAACAATCCAAACATTTATTTTTTCCTCCTCAGAAAATAATTGGTTTGCTTTGCAATGGCTCTAGAAACAAAAGGCAAATTGCACAGAGCTTAGTTATCCTTTTCAACTGTAATTTTCAATGGTGAAAACAGTCAGCAGTCAATATCGCTTATCTTGGCTTTTTTTTAGTACCTCTCAAATGCAAAAAACAGTTAGTCAATATTGTTTATGCCTGCTTCCTCTATGGGATTACCATATATAGCTAATGGTCAAGAGTGGACTTCAGGCTACTAATACTTCCACTTCCTGTAAACCAGAGATATTAGGCCAGAATTCACTGTTAAAAATAAGAGTGAAGTGAACAGCGCTCACCATTGTGTAAGTCGGACAGCAACTTCAGGTGAGTGCAGATGCACAGTTAAACACAAAATTCCGGAAGCTGCTGTCCGAGATTCGTCACTCATGAGCTACAGGATAACAGCATCTCACTGGCTGACTCCCCATTCAAATGTATTGAATGGCGCGAAGCTCCTGCACTGATGTTATAGATATGGACTAAACTCACCACAGAAAGTTAGGGATTGTCCATTTCAGTCTAAGTAGCCTTTTAATGGCATGGTAAGTCTTAATTATTGCCAAACAACATCTCTGGCACAGCAAATTAATTTTTACAAGTTTGGCTTCTCATTCCATCAGCTTTTAAATGTTGTTGGAGATTTTAAAAAACGACATTACATTTTATAAAAACTTGTTGGTTATTATTCTCTCGCTCTTAATATAATCTTTCTTTCCCTTGCTTTATTTTTCTTAATGTACCCGATTTGACATTGAATTCATATTTTAGCTTACACTTCCTGGTTCAGATTCTTTGAAGAATTGTTCATGAACAGCAATCAGTTTGCTGAAGGAGAGATACAGTGGGCTAGATTTTACCAGTCCTCCGATGTCAGGGGTCGTGGCGGGGGGGCCCGGAAAATTCTTCCGGGAGAGGCCCGCCATCGGTCTCGATGCTAGGAAGGTCCTACCCCATTTTACCGGCAGTGGCGAGGCCTTGTGGCGGCCCCTCCACCGCTCATCAATGGAATCTTAATCTCAATATTTAAATAAATGCTAATCACTGAATAATTACTCACCTTTCCACAACGGCCATCCCACGCCAATGTTTTGGCCATTTGCCGGAAGTCCATTCGGAGATCCGAGGCTGGTGGGGAGGGGGGAGGAATGAAGTTGTCAGGGTGGGGGGGGGGGGGGGGGGAGCGGGGAAAACTCTTACTATTGGCTGAGGGGATGGCGGGAAGGGGTTGAAGGACAAAGGTAATAAAGTTTGGGGGGGAAATTCAGGATGGGAAGGAAAGTTTTTTTGGGGGAGAAGGCAATAAATGAATTGTTAGGTCATTAGGGGGGTGGGAGAGGGGCTCTGATCTTTTATTAAACTTTTAAATGCAAATGCACCATCCATTCCTCTTTAAAAATTACAATTACCTGTAAGGGCTTAAAGCCCTTTAAAAATGGCGCCGGCACCTGCGGAGATGGAGCACCCATCCATCTATGTATTGGTAGCGGGCATTCTGCCCCATCCATGTAAATGAGCTGCTACGCTAAATATCACGGTGGCTCAGCGGCGCACATCTTGCGTGCACGCCGCATCATTTTTGAAGCTTGCCGCCGCTGTAAAAATGCAATCCAGTAGTTCACACAGGTCCCTGGTGCCCTGTTTTGATCTCCCACTACCAGTAAATTGTCAAGTAAATGCTCATGGAAATTCAATAAGCAAGGAGGAGGCTAATAAATGGCAGGGACTATTTGCTTGGCAGTTAAAGTAAAGACTGGCAAAATATTTCATGCCCTTTGCTAACTAAAATGGAAAATATTTCTTCAGGAGTACATAATTATCATATATGTCATGGGCTATGTGACTAGGGTGCAGGAGTTGCTGTACTATGATCTTCAAAGGTGCATTACCAAAATGAAATATGGTCCACTGAATGTTACTGTTCGAGACTTCTGGAATTACACAAAAACTCATCATTAAAATCATGAGTTATATTGTATTCCTATCATGTTGAATTAAATCTTGCATTTCATGGGATGGATCTTGTTTGCAGCCCGAAGTCAGGTTTCGTTGTGGGGGGCGGACGTGCCAGGAAATTGAAGCTGCAGTGGCCACCGCAGAACCTGACTGTCAGGATTGTCAGGCCTGATCTTCCCAGCAGCAGGGAAGTTCCACGGTGGCCCATCGGCCACTCAGTGATGTGACCCGAGTTAGCATTTGTAAATAGTATCTTTGCACGAATTAAAATCTAAACTGCAGCAATTTTAACTTCAGTTCCTGATCTAAAGCGCGACGTGCGGCACTCACGTCTTTACTTTCCCATCCAGGGAAAGCTGGCGCCATTAAGGTGGCAAAGGGGTGAACTCTGAACTCTGAAGGTTGGGGGAGGAAAGGGTGAATTCTGCACTCTGATGGGTGGGGGATGAAGGGGTGAACTCTGCACTCTGATGGGTTGTGGGGGGATGAAGGGGTGAACTCTGCACTCTGATGGGTGGGGGAGTAAGGGGTGAACTCTGCACTCTGATGGGTGGGGGATGAAGGGGTGAACTCTGCACTCTGATGGGTTGGGGGGGGGATGAAGGGGTGAACTCTGCACTCTGATGGGTGGGGGAGTAAGGGGTGAACTCTGCACTCTGATGGGTCGGGGAGGAAGGGGTGAACTCTGCACTCTGATGGGTTGGGGGGGATGAAGGGGTGAACTCTGCACTCTGATGGGTGGGGGGGGGAGGAAGGGGTGAACTCTGCACTCTGATGGGTGGGGGAGGAAGGGGTGAACTCTGCACTCTGATGGGTTGGCGGGGGGATGAAGGGGTGAACTCTGCACTGATGGCTGGGGGGGGGAAGGGGCGAACTCTTCACTCTGATGGGTGCGGGGAATGAAGGGGTGAACTCTGCACTCTGATGGGTGGGGGGAGGAAGGGGTGAACTCTGCACTCTGATGGGTTGGGGGGGGATGAAGGGGTGAACTCTGCACTCTGATGGGTGGGGGAGTAAGGGGTGAAATCTGCACTCTGATGGGTCGGGGAGGAAGGGGTGAACTCTGCACTCTGATGGGTTGGGGGGGGATGAAGGGGTGAACTCTGCACTCTGATGGGTGGGGGAGGAAGGGGTGAACTCTGCACTCTGATGGGTGGGGGGAGGAAGGGGTGAACTCTGCACTCTGATGGGTGGGGGAGGAAGGGGTGAACTCTGCACTCTGATGGGTTGGCGGGGGGGGGGGATGAAGGGGTGAACTCTGCACTCTGATGGGTGGGGGGAGGAAGGGGTGAACTCTGCACTCTAATGGCTGGGGGAGGAAGGGGTGAACTCTGCACTCTGCTGGGTGGGGGGATGAAGGGGTGAACTCTGCACTCTGATGGGTTGGGGGAATGAAGGGGTGAACTCTGCACTCTGATGGGTGTGGGGAATGAAGGGGTGAACTCTGCACTCTGATGGGTGGGGAGATGAAGGGGTGAACTCTGCACTCTGAGGGGTGGGAAGATGAAGGGGTGAACTCTGCACTCTGATGGGTGGGGGGATGAAGGGGTGAACTCTGCACTCTGATGGGTGCGGGGGGGATGAAGGGGTGAACTCTGCACTCTGATGGGCGGGGGGATGAAGGGGTGAACTCTGCACTCTGATGGGTGGGGGAGGAATGGCTGAACTCTGCACTCGGATGGGTGGGGGGATGAAGGGGTGAACTCTGCACTCTGATGGGTTGGGGGATGAAGGGGTGAACTCTGCACTCTGATGGGTTGGCGGGGGGATGAAGGGGTGAACTCTGCACTGATGGCTGGGGGGGAAGGGGTGAACTCTGCACTGATGGGTGGGGGGATGAAGGGGTGAACTCTGCACTCTGATGGGTGCGGGGGTGGGGGGATGATGGGGTGAACTCTGCACTCTGATGGGTGGGGGAATGAAGGGGTGAACTCTGCACTCTGATGGGTGGGGGGAATGAAGGGGTGAACTCTGCACTCTGATGGGTGGGGGGGGATGAAGGGGTGAACTCTGCACTCTGATGGGTTGTGGGGGGATGAAGGGGTGCACTCTGCACTCTGATGGGTGGGTGGGATGAAGGGGTGAACTCTGCACTGTGATGGGCGGGGGGATGAAGGGGTGAACTCTGCACTCGGATGGGTGGGGGAATGAAGGGGTGAACTCTGCACTCTGATGGGTTGGGGGATGAAGGGGTGAACTCTGCACTCTGATGGATTGGCGGGGGGATGAAGGGGTGAACTCTGCACTGATGGCTGGGGGGGGAGGGGTGAACTCTGCACTGATGGGTGGGGTGATGAAGGGGTGAACTCTGCACTCTGATGGGTTGGGGGATGAAGGGGTGAACTCTGCACTCTGATGGATTGGCGGGGGGATGAAGGGGTGAACTCTGCACTGATGGCTGGGGGGGGAGGGGTGAACTCTGCACTGATGGGTGGGGTGATGAAGGGGTGAACTCAGCACTCTGATGGGTGCGGGGGTGGGGGGATGATGGGGTGAACTCTGCACTCTGATGGGTGGGGGAATGAAGGGGTGAACTCTGCACTCTGATGGGTGGGGGGAATGAAGGGGTGAACTCTGCACTCTGATGGGTGGGGGGGGATGAAGGGGTGAACTCTGCACTCTGATGGGTTGGGGGGGGATGAAGGGGTGCACTCTGCACTCTGATGGGTGGGTGGGATGAAGGGGTGAACTCTGCACTGTGATGGGCGGGGGGATGAAGGGGTGAACTCTGCACTCTGATGGGTGGGGGAGGAATGGCTGAACTCTGCACTCGGATGGGTGGGGGGATGAAGGGGTGAACTCTGCACTCTGATGGGTTGGGGGATGAAGGGGTGAACTCTGCACTCTGATGGATTGGCGGGGGGATGAAGGGGTGAACTCTGCACTGATGGCTGGGGGGGGAGGGGTGAACTCTGCACTGATGGGTGGGGTGATGAAGGGGTGAACTCTGCACTCTGATGGGTTGGGGGATGAAGGGGTGAACTCTGCACTCTGATGGATTGGCGGGGGGATGAAGGGGTGAACTCTGCACTGATGGCTGGGGGGGGAGGGGTGAACTCTGCACTGATGGGTGGGGTGATGAAGGGGTGAACTCTGCACTCTGATGGGTGGGGGGATGAAGGGGTGAACTCTGCACTCTGATGGGTGGGGGGATGAAGGTGTGAACTCTGCACACTGATGGGTGGGGGGATGAAGGGGTGAACTCTGCACTCTGATGGGTGGGAAGATGAAGGGGTGAACTCTGCACTCTGATGGGTGGGGGGATGAAGGGGTGAACTCTGCACTCTGATGGGTGGGCGGGGGATGAAGGGGTGAACTCTGCACTCTGATGGGTGGGGGGGGATGAAGGGGTGAACTCTGCACTGATGGCTGGGGGAGGAAGGGGTGAACTCTGCACTCTGATGGGTGGGGGGATGAAGGGGTGAACTCTGCACTGATGGGTGCGGGGGGGATGAAGGGGTGCACTCTGCACTCTGATGGGTTGGGGGGGGATGAAGGGGTGCACTCTGCACTCTGATGGGTGGGGGGATGAAGGGGTGAACACTGCACTCTGATGGGTGGGGGAGGAATGGCTGAACTCTGCACTCTGATGGGTGGGGGATGAAGTGTTGAACTCTGCACTCTGATGGGTGGGGGGATGAAGGGGTGAACTCTGCACTCTGAAGGGTGCAGGGGGGATGAAGGGGTGCACACTGCACTCTGATGGGTGGGGGGGTGATGAAGGGGTGAACTCTGCACTCTGATGGGTGGGCGGGATAATGGGGTGAACTCTGCACTCGGATGGGTGGGGGGATGAAGGGGTGAACTCTGCACTCTGATGGGTGCAGGGGGGATGAAGGGGTGCACACTGCACTCTGATGGGTTGGGGGGGGGAATGAAGGGGTGCACTCTGCACTCTGATGGGTGGGGGAGGAAGGGGTGAACTCTGCACTCTGATGGGTGGGGGGAGGACGGGCTGAACTCTGCACTCTGATGGTTGGGGGGTTGAAGGGGCGAACTCTGCACTCTGATCGGTGGGGGGATGAAGGGGTGAACACTGCACTCTGATGGGTGGGGGAGGAATGGCTGAACTCTGCACTCTGATGGGTGGGGGATGAAGTGTTGAACTCTGCACTCTGATGGGTGGGGGGGTGATGAAGGGGTGAACTCTGCACTCTGATGGGTGGGTGGGATAAAGGGGTGAACTCTGCACTCTGATGGGTGCGGGGGGGATGAAGGGGTGCACACTGCACTCTGATGGGTTGGGGGGGGGATGAAGGGGTGCACTCTGCACTCTGATGGGTGGGGGGAGGACGGGCTGAACTCTGCACTCTGATGTTTGGGGGGTTGAAGGGGCGAACTCTGCACTCTGATCGGTGGGGGGATGAAGGGGTGAACTCTGCACTCTGATGGGTGGGGGGTTGAAGGGGCGAACTCTGCACTCTGATAAGTGGAGGGTGGAGGGTTGAAGGGGCGAACTCTGCACTCTGATGGGTGGGGGGATGAAGGGGTGAACTCTGCACACTGATGGGTGGGGGGATGAAGGGGTGAACTCTGCACTCTAATGGGTGTGGGGTTGAAGGGGTGAACTCTGCACTCTGATCGGTGGGGGGATGAAGGGGTGAACTCTGCACACTGATGGGTGGGGGGATGAAGGGGTGAACTCTGCACTCTAATGGGTGGGGGGTTGAAGGGGCGAACTCTGCACTCTGATCGGTGGGGGGATGAAGGGGTGAACTCTGCACACTGATGGGTGGGGGGATGAAGGGGTGAACTCTGCACTCTAATGGGTGTGGGGTTGAAGGGGTGAACTCTGCACTCTAATGGGTGGGGGGTTGAAGGGGCGAACTCTGCACTCTGATCGGTGGGGGGATGAAGGGGTGAACTCTGCACTCTGATGGGTGGGGGGTTGAAGGGGCGAACTCTGCACTGATGGGTGGAGGGTGGAGGGTTGAAGGGGCGAACTCTGCACTCTGATGGGTGGGGGGATGAAGAGGTGAACTATGCACTCTAATGGATGGGGGGTTGAAGGGGGGAACTCTGCACTCTGATGAGTGGGGGGTTGAAGGGGCGAACTCTGCACTCTGATGGGTGGGGGGTTGAATGGGCGAACTCTGCACTCTGATGGGTGGAGGGTGGAGGGTTGAAGGGGCGAACTCTGCACTCTGATGGGTGGGGGAGGAAGGGGTGAACTCTGCACTCTGATGGGTGGGGGGATGAAGGGGTGAACTCTGCACTCTGATGGGTGGGGGGATGAAGGGGTGAACTCTGCACACTGATGGGTGGGGGGATGAAGGGGTGAACTCTGCACTCTGATGGGTGGGAAGATGAAGGGGTGAACTCTGCACTGATGGGTGCGGGGGGGATGAAGGGGTGCACTCTGCACTCTGATGGGTTGGGGGGGGATGAAGGGGTGAACTCTGCACTCTGATGGGTGGGGGGGGATGAAGGGGTGAACTCTGCACTGATGGCTGGGGTAGGAAGGGGTGAACTCTGCACTCTGATGGGTGGGAGGATGAAGGGGTGAACTCTGCACTGATGGGTGCGGGGGGGATGAAGGGGTGCACTCTGCAGTCAGATGGGTTGGGGGGGGGATGAAGGGGTGCACTCTGCACTCTGATGGGTGGGTGGGATGAAGGGGTGAACTCTGCACTCTGATGGGTGGGGGAGGAATGGCTGAACTCTGCACTCTGATGGGCGGGGGGATGAAGGGGTGAACTCTGCACTCTGATGGGTGGGCGGGATAATGGGGTGAACTCTGCACTCTGATGGGTGGGGGGATGAAGGGGTGAACTCTGCACTCTGATGGGTGCAGGGGGGATGAAGGGGTGCACACTGCACTCTGATGGGTTGGGGGGGGGATGAAGGGGTGCACTCTGCACTCTGATGGGTGGGGGAGGAAGGGGTGAACTCTGCACTCTTATGGGTGGGGGGAGGACGGGCTGAACTCTGCACTCTGATGGGTGGGGGATTGAAGGGGCGAACTCTGCACTCTGATCGGTGGGGGGATGAAGGGGTGAACTCTGCACTCTGATGGGTGGGGGAGGAATGGCTGAACTCTGCACTCTGATGGGTGGGGGATGAAGTGTTGAACTCTGCACTCTGATGGGTAGTGGGGTGATGAAGGGGTGAACTCTGCACTCTGATGGGTGGGGGGATGAAGGGGTGAACTCTGCACTCTGATGGGTGCGGGGGGGATGAAGGGGTGCACACTGCACTCTGATGGGTGGGGGGATGAAGGGGTGAACTCTGCACTCTGATGGGTGGGGGGATGAAGGGGTGAACTCTGCACTCTAATGGGTGTGGGGTTGAAGGGGTGAACTCTGCATCCTAATGGGTGGGGGGTTGAAGGGGCGAACTCTGCACTCTGATGAGTGGGGAGTTGAAGGGGTGAGCTCTGCACTCTGATGAGTGGGGGGATGGAGGGGCGAACTCTGCACTCTGATGGGTGGGGGGATGAAGGGGCGAACTCTGCACTCTGATGTGTGGGGGGATGAAGGGGTGAAGTCTGCACTCTGATGGGTGGGGGGTTGAATGGGCGAACTCTGCACTCTGATGGGTGGAGGGTGGAGGGTTGAAGGGGCGAACTCTGCACTCTGATGGGTGGGGGGATGAAGGGGTGAACTCTGCACACTGATGGGTGGGGGGATGAAGGGGTGAACTCTGCACTCTAATGGGTGTGGGGTTGAAGGGGTGAACTCTGCACTCTAATGGGTGGGGGGTTGAAGGGGCGAACTCTGCACTCTGATCGGTGGGGGGATGAAGGGGTGAACTCTGCACACTGATGGGTGGGGGGATGAAGGGGTGAACTCTGCACTCTAATGGGTGTGGGGTTGAAGGGGTGAACTCTGCACTCTAATGGGTGGGGGGTTGAAGGGGCGAACTCTGCACTCTGATCGGTGGGGGGATGAAGGGGTGAACTCTGCACTCTGATGGGTGGGGGGTTGAAGGGGCGAACTCTGCACTGATGGGTGGAGGGTGGAGGGTTGAAGGGGCGAACTCTGCACTCTGATGGGTGGGGGGATGAAGAGGTGAACTATGCACTCTAATGGATGGGGGGTTGAAGGGGGGAACTCTGCACTCTGATGAGTGGGGGGTTGAAGGGGCGAACTCTGCACTCTGATGGGTGGGGGGTTGAATGGGCGAACTCTGCACTCTGATGGGTGGAGGGTGGAGGGTTGAAGGGGCGAACTCTGCACTCTGATGGGTGGGGGAGGAAGGGGTGAACTCTGCACTCTGATGGGTGGGGGGATGAAGGGGTGAACTCTGCACTCTGATGGGTGGGGGGATGAAGGGGTGAACTCTGCACACTGATGGGTGGGGGGATGAAGGGGTGAACTCTGCACTCTGATGGGTGGGAAGATGAAGGGGTGAACTCTGCACTGATGGGTGCGGGGGGGATGAAGGGGTGCACTCAGCACTCTGATGGGTTGGGGGGGGATGAAGGGGTGAACTCTGCACTCTGATGGGTGGGGGGGGGATGAAGGGGTGAACTCTGCACTGATGGCTGGGGTAGGAAGGGGTGAACTCTGCACTCTGATGGGTGGGAGGATGAAGGGGTGAACTCTGCACTGATGGGTGCGGGGGGGATGAAGGGGTGCACTCTGCAGTCAGATGGGTTGGGGGGGGATGAAGGGGTGCACTCTGCACTCTGATGGGTGGGTGGGATGAAGGGGTGAACTCTGCACTCTGATGGGTGGGGGAGGAATGGCTGAACTCTGCACTCTGATGGGCGGGGGGATGAAGGGGTGAACTCTGCACTCTGATGGGTGCAGGGGGGATGAAGGGGTGCACACTGCACTCTGATAGGTTGGGGGGGGGGATGAAGGGGTGCACTCTGCACTCTGATGGGTGGGGGAGGAAGGGGTGAACTCTGCACTCTTATGGGTGGGGGGAGGACGGGCTGAACTCTGCACTCTGATGGGTGGGGGATTGAAGGGGCGAACTCTGCACTCTGATCGGTGGGGGGATGAAGGGGTGAACTCTGCACTCTGATGGGTGGGGGAGGAATGGCTGAACTCTGCACTCTGATGGGTGGGGGATGAAGTGTTGAACTCTGCACTCTGATGGGTAGTGGGGTGATGAAGGGGTGAACTCTGCACTCTGATGGGTGGGGGGATGAAGGGGTGAACTCTGCACTCTGATGGGTGCGGGGGGGATGAAGGGGTGCACACTGCACTCTGATGGGTGGGGGGATGAAGGGGTGAACTCTGCACTCTGATGGGTGGGGGGATGAAGGGGTGAACTCTGCACTCTAATGGGTGTGGGGTTGAAGGGGTGAACTCTGCATCCTAATGGGTGGGGGGTTGAAGGGGCGAACTCTGCACTCTGATGAGTGGGGAGTTGAAGGGGTGAGCTCTGCACTCTGATGAGTGGGGGGATGGAGGGGCGAACTCTGCACTCTGATGGGTGGGGGGATGAAGGGGCGAACTCTGCACTCTGATGTGTGGGGGGATGAAGGGGTGAAGTCTGCACTCTGATGGGTGGGGGGTTGAATGGGCGAACTCTGCACTCTGATGGGTGGAGGGTGGAGGGTTGAAGGGGCGAACTCTGCACTCTGATGGGTGGGGGGATGAAGGGGTGAACTCTGCACTCTGATGGGTCGGGGGATGAAGAGGTGAACTATGCACTCTAATGGATGGGGGGTTGAAGGGGCGAACTCTGCACTCTGATGGGTGGGGGGATGAAGGGGTGAACTCTGCACTCTGATGGGTGGGGGGATGAAGGGGCGAACTCTGCACTCCAATGGGTGTGGGGTTGAAGGGGTGAACTCTGCACTCTAATGGGTGGGGGGTTGAAGGGGCGAACTCTGCACTCTGATGAGTGGGGTGTTGAAGGGGTGAACTCTGCACTCTAATGGGTGTGGGGTTTAAGGGGTGAACTCTGCACTCTAATGGGTGGGGGGTTGAAGGGGCGAACTCTGCACTCTGATGGGTGGGGGGTTGAATGGGCGAACTCTGCACTCTGATGGGTGGAGGGTGGAGGGTTGAAGGGGCGAACTCTGCACTCTGATGGGTGGGGGGATGAAGGAGTGAACTCTGCACTCTGATGGGTGGGGGGATGGAGGGGCGAACTCTGCACTCTGATGGGTGGG
The DNA here is from genome assembly GCF_036365525.1 of Heterodontus francisci. Taxonomy (NCBI): domain Eukaryota; kingdom Metazoa; phylum Chordata; class Chondrichthyes; order Heterodontiformes; family Heterodontidae; genus Heterodontus; species Heterodontus francisci. The sequence goes on from NC_090378.1 coordinate 56,413,468, forward strand.
GGGATGAAGGGGCGAACTCTGCACTCTGATGGCTGGGGGAGGAAGGGGTGAACTCTGCACTCTGATGTGTGGGGGGATGAAGGGGTGAACTCTGCACTCTGATGGGTGGGGGGTTGAATGGGCGAACTCTGCACTCTGATGGGTGGGGAGATGAAGGGGTGAACTCTGCACTCTGATGGGTGGGGGGATGAAGAGGTGAACTATGCACTCGAATGGATGGGGGGTTGAAGGGGCGAACTCTGCACTCTGATGAGTGGGGGGTTGAAGGGGTGAACTCTGCACTCTAATGGGTGTGGGGTTTAAGGGGTGAACTCTGCACTCTAATGGGTGGGGGGTTGAAGGGGCGAACTCTGCACTCTGATGGGTGGGGGGTTGAATGGGCGAACTCTGCACTCTGATGGGTGGAGGGTGGAGGGTTGAAGGGGCGAACTCTGCACTCTGATGGGTGGGGGGATGAAGGGGTGAACTCTGCACTCTGATGGGTGGGGGGATGAAGAGGTGAACTCTGCACTCTAATGGATGGGGGGGTTGAAGGGGTGAACTCTGCACTCTAATGGGTGTGGGGTTTAAGGGGTGAACTCTGCACTCTAATGGGTGTGGGGTTTAAGGGGTGAACTCTGCACTCTAATGGGTGGGGGGTTGAAGGGGCGAACTCTGCACTCTGATGGGTGGGGGAGGAAGGGGTGAACTCTGCACTCTGATGGGTGGGGGGATGAAGGGGTGAACTCTGCACTCTGATGGGTGGGGGGAAGAAGGGGTGAACTCTGCACTCTAATGGGTGTGGGGTTGAAGGGGTGAACTCTGCACTCTAATGGGTGGGGGGTTGAAGGGGCGAACTCTGCACTCTTTTTGGTGGGGTGTTGAAGGGGCGAACTCTGCACTCTGATGGGTGGGGGAGGAAGGGGTGAACTCTGCACTCTGATGGGTGGGGGGATGAAGGGGTGAACTCTGCACTCTGATGGGTGGGGGGAAGAAGGGGTGAACTCTGCACTCTAATGGGTGTGGGGTTGAAGGGGTGAACTCTGCACTCTAATGGGTGGGGGGTTGAAGGGGCGAACTCTGCACTCTTTTTGGTGGGGGGTTGAAGGGGCGAACTCTGCACTCTGATGGGTGGGGGGGTGATGAAGGGGTGAACTCTGCACTCTGATGGGTGGGCGGGATAAAGGGGTGAACTCTGCACTCTGATGGGTGGGGGGATGAAGGGGTTAACTCTGCACTCTGATGGGTGCGGGGGGGATGAAGGGGTGCACACTGCACTCTGATGGGTTGGGAGGGGATGAAGGGGTGCACTCTGCACTCTGATGGGTGGGGGGAGGACGGGCTGAACTCTGCACTCTGATGGGTGGGGGGTTGAAGGGGCGAACTCTGCACTCTGATCGGTGGGGGGATGAAGGGGTGAACTCTGCACTCTGATGGGTGGGGGGTTGAAGGGGCGAACTCTGCACTCTAATGGGTGTGGGGTTTAAGGGGTGAACTCTGCACTCTGATGGGTGGGGGGTTGAATGGGCGAACTCTGCACTCTGATGGGTGGGGGGTTGAAGGGGCGAACTCTGCACTCTGATGGGTGGGGGGTTGAATGGGCGAACTCTGCACTCTGATGGGTGGAGGGTGGAGGGTTGAAGGGGCGAACTCTGCACTCTGATGGGTGGGGGGATGAAGGGGTGAACTCTGCACTCTGATGGGTGGGAAGATGAAGGGGTGAACTCTGCACTGATGGGTGCGGGGGGGATGAAGGGGTGCACTCTGCACTCTGATGGGTTGGGGGGGATGAAGGGGTGAACTCTGCACTCTGATGGGTGGGGGGGGATGAAGGGGTGAACTCTGCACTGATGGCTGGGGGAGGAAGGGGTGAACTCTGCACTCTGATGGGTGGGAGGATGAAGGGGTGAACTCTGCACTGATGGGTGCGGGGGGGATGAAGGGGTGCACTCTGCACTCTGATGGGTTGGGAGGGGATGAAGGGGTGCACTCTGCACTCTGATGGGTGGGGGGAGGACGGGCTGAACTCTGCACTCTGATGGGTGGGGGGTTGAAGGGGCGAACTCTGCACTCTGATCGGTGGGGGGATGAAGGGGTGAACTCTGCACTCTGATGGGTGGGGGGTTGAAGGGGCGAACTCTGCACTCTAATGGGTGTGGGGTTTAAGGGGTGAACTCTGCACTCTGATGGGTGGGGGGTTGAATGGGCGAACTCTGCACTCTGATGGGTGGGGGGTTGAAGGGGCGAACTCTGCACTCTGATGGGTGGGGGGTTGAATGGGCGAACTCTGCACTCTGATGGGTGGAGGGTGGAGGGTTGAAGGGGCGAACTCTGCACTCTGATGGGTGGGGGGATGAAGGGGTGAACTCTGCACTCTGATGGGTGGGAAGATGAAGGGGTGAACTCTGCACTGATGGGTGCGGGGGGGATGAAGGGGTGCACTCTGCACTCTGATGGGTTGGGGGGGATGAAGGGGTGAACTCTGCACTCTGATGGGTGGGGGGGGATGAAGGGGTGAACTCTGCACTGATGGCTGGGGGAGGAAGGGGTGAACTCTGCACTCTGATGGGTGGGAGGATGAAGGGGTGAACTCTGCACTGATGGGTGCGGGGGGGATGAAGGGGTGCACTCTGCACTCTGATGGGTTGGGGGGGATGAAGGGGTGCACTCTGCACTCTGATGGGTGGGTGGGATGAAGGGGTGAACTCTGCACTCTGATGGGTGGGGGAGGAATGGCTGAACTCTGCACACTGATGGGTGGGGGATGAAGTGTTGAACTCTGCACTCTGATGGGTGGGGGGGTGATGAAGGGGTGAACTCTGCACTCTGATGGGTGGGCGGGATAATGGGGTGAACTCTGCACTGATGGGTGGGGGATGAAGGGGTGAACTCTGCACTCTGATGGGTGCAGGGGGGATGAAGGGGTGCACACTGCACTCTGATGGGTGGGGGAGGAAGGGGTGAACTCTGCACTCTGATGGGTGGGGGGAGGACGGACTGAACTCTGCACTCTGATGGGTGGGGGGTTGAAGGGGCGAACTCTGCACTCTGATCGGTGGGGGGATGAAGGGGTGAACTCTGCACTCTGATGGGAGGGGGAGGAATGGCTGAACTCTGCACTCTGATGGGTGGGGGATGAAGTGTTGAACTCTGCACTCTGATGGGTGGGGGGGTGATGAAGGGGTGAACTCTGCACTCTGATGGGTGGGCGGGATGAAGGGGTGAACTCTGCACTCTGATGGGTGGGGGGATGAAGGGGTGAACTCTGCACTCTGATGGGTGCGGGGGTGATGAAGGGGTGAACTCTGCACTCTAATGGGTGTGGGGTTGAAGGGGTGAACTCTGCACTCTAATGGGTGGGGGGTTGAAGGGGCGAACTCTGCACTCTGATGAGTGGGGTGTTGAAGGGGTGAGCTCTGCACTCTGATGAGTGGGGGGATGGAGGGGCGAACTCTGCACTCTGATGGGTGGGGGGATGAAGGGGCGAACTCTGCACTCTGATGGATGGGGGAGGAAGGGGTGAACTCTGCACTCTGATGTGTGGGGGGATGAAGGGGTGAACTCTGCACTCTGATGGGTGGGGGGTTGAATGGGCGAACTCTGCACTCTGATGGGTGGAGCGCGGAGGGTTGAAGGGGCGAACTCTGCACTGATGGGTGGGGGGATGAAGGGGTGAACTCTGCACTCTGATGGGTGGGGGGATGAAGAGGTGAACTGTGCACTCTAATGGATGGGGGGTTGAAGGGGCGAACTCTGCACTCTGATGAGTGGGGGGTTGAAGGGGTGAACTCTGCACTCTAATGGGTGTGGGGTTTAAGGGGTGAACTCTGCACTCTGATGGGTGGAGGGAAGAAGGGGTGAACTCTGCACTCTAATGGGTGTGGGGTTGAAGGGGTGAACTCTGCACTCTAATGGGTGGGGGGTTGAAGGGGCGAACTCTGCACTCTTTTTGGTGGGGGGTTGAAGGGGCGAACTCTGCACTCTGATGGGTGGGGGAGGAAGGGGTGAACTCTGCACTCTGATGGGTGGGGGGATGAAGGGGTGAACTCTGCACTCTGATGGGTGGGGGGATGAAGGGGCGAACTCTACACTCTAATGGGTGTGGGGTTGAAGGGGTGAACTCTGCACTCTAATGGGTGGGGGGTTGAAGGGGCGAACTCTGCACTCTTTTTGGTGGGGGGTTGAAGGGGCGAACTCTGCACTCTGTTGGGTGGGGGGGTGATGAAGGGGTGAACACTGCACTCTGATGGGTGGGCGGGATAAAGGGGTGAACTCTGCACTCTGATGGGTGGGGGGAGGACGGGCTGAACTCTGCACTCTGATGGGTGGGGGGTTGAAGGGGCGAACTCTGCACTCTGATCGGTGGGGGGATGAAGGGGTGAACTCTGCACTCTGATGGGTGGGGGGTTGAAGGGGCGAACTCTGCACTCTGATGGGTGGAGGGTGGAGGGTTGAAGGGGCGAACTCTGCACTCTGATGGGTGGGGGGATGAAGAGGTGAACTATGCACTCTAATGGATGGGGGGTTGAAGGGGGGAACTCTGCACTCTGATGAGTGGGGGGTTGAAGGGGTGAACTCTGCACTCTAATGGGTGTGGGGTTTAAGGGGTGAACTCTGCACTCTAATGGGTGGAGGGTTGAAGGGGCGAACTCTGCACTCTGATGGGTGGGGGGTTGAATGGGCGACCTCTGCACTCTGATGGGTGGAGGGTGGAGGGTTGAAGGGGCGAACTCTGCACTCTGATGGGTGGGGGAGGAAGGGGTGAACTCTGCACTGATGGGTGGGGGGATGAAGGGGTGAACTCTGCACTCTGATGGGTGGGAAGATGAAGGGGTGAACTCTGCACTGATGGGTGCGGGGGGGATGAAGGGGTGCACTCTGCACTCTGATGGGTTGGGGGGCGGATGAAGGGGTGCACTCTGCACTCTGATGGGTGGGTTGGATGAAGGGGTGAACTCTGCACTCTGATGGGTGGGGGAGGAATGGCTGAACTCTGCACTCTGATGGGTGGGGGATGAAGTGTTGAACTCTGCACTGATGTGTTGGGGGGTGATGAAGGGGTGAACTCTGCACTCTGATGGGTGCAGGGGGGATGAAGGGGTGCACACTGCACTCTGATGGGTTGGGGGGGGGGATGAAGGGGTGCACTCTGCACTCTGATGGGTGGGGGAGGAAGGGGTGAACTCTGCACTCTGATGGGTGGGGGGAGGACGGGTTGAACTCTGCACTCTGATGGGTGGGGGGTTGAAGGGGCGAACTCTGCACTCTGATCGGTGGGGGGATGAAGGGGTGACCTCTGCACACTGATGGGTGGGGGAGGAATGGCTGAACTCTGCACTCTGATGGGTGGGGGATGAAGTGTTGAACTCTGCACTCTGATGGGTGGGGGGGTGATGAAGGGGTGAACTCTGCACTCTGATGGGTGGGCGGGATGAAGGGGTGAACTCTGCACTCTGATGGGTGGGGGGATGAAGGGGTGAACTCTGCACTGATGGCTGGGGGGATGAAGGGGTGAACTCTGCACTGTGATGGGTGGGGGGATGAAGGGGTGAACTCTGCACTCTGATGGGTGCGGGGGGGATGAAGGGGTGCACACTGCACTCTGATGAGTGGGGGGATGAAGGGGTGAACTCTGCACTCTAATGGGTGTGGGGTTGAAGGGGTGAACTCTGCACTCTAATGGGTGGGGGGTTGAAGGGGCGAACTCTGCACTCTGATGAGTGGGGTGTTAAAGGGGTGAGCTCTGCACTCTGATGAGTGGGGGGATGGAGGGGCGAACTCTGCACTCTGATGGGTGGGGGGATGAAGGGGCGAACTCTGCACTCTGATGGATGGGGGAGGAAGGGGTGAACTCTGCACTCTGATGTGTGGGGGGATGAAGGGGTGAACTCTGCACTCTGATGGGTGGGGGGTTGAATGGGCGAACTCTGCACTCTGATGGGTGGAGGGTGGAGGGTTGAAGGGGCGAACTCTGCACTCTGATGGGTGGGGGGATGAAGAGGTGAACTGTGCACTCTAATGGATGGGGGGTTGAAGGGGCGAACACTGCACTCTGATGAGTGGGGGGTTGAAGGGGTGAACTCTGCACTCTAATGGGTGTGGGGTTCAAGGGGTGAACTCTGCACTCTAATGGGTGGGGGGTTGAAGGGGCGAACTCTGCACTCTGATGGGTGGGGGGTTCAATGGGCGAACTCTGCACTCTGATGGGTGGAGGGTGGAGGGTTGAAGGGGCGAACTCTGCACTCTGATGGGTGGGGGGATGAAGGGGCGAACTCTGCACTCTGATGGGTGGGGGAGGAAGGGGTGAACTCTGCACTCTAATGGGTGTGGGGTTGAAGGGGTGAACTCTGCACTCTGATGGGTGGGGGGAAGAAGGGGTGAACTCTGCACTCTAATGGGTGTGGGGTTGAAGGGGTGAACTCTGCACTCTAATGGGTGGGGGGTTGAAGGGGCGAACTCTGCACTCTTTTTGGTGGGGGGTTGAAGGGGCGAACTCTGCACTCTGATGGGTGGGGGGGGTGATGAAGGGGTGAACTCTGCACTCTGATGGGAGGGCGGGATAAAGGGGTGAACTCTGCACTCTGAAGGGTGGGGGGATGAAGGGGTGAACTCTGCACTCTCATGGGTGCGGGGGGGATGAAGGGGTGCACACTGCACTCTGATGGGTTGGGGGGGGATGAAGGGGTGCACTCTTCACTCTGATGGGTGGGGGGAGGACGGGCTGAACTCTGCACTCTGATGGGTGGGGGGTTGAAGGGGCGAACTCTGCACTCTGATCGGTGGGGGGATGAAGGGGTGAACTCTGCACTCTGATGGGTGGGGGGTTGAAGGGGCGAACTCTGCACTCTGATGGGTGGAGGGTGGAGGGTTGAAGGGGCGAACTCTGCACTCTGATGGGTGGGGGGATGCAGAGGTGAACTATGCACTCTAATGGATGGGGGGTTGAAGGGGCGAACTCTGCACTCTGATGAGTGGGGGGTTGAAGGGGTGAACTCTGCACTCTAATGGGTGTGGGGTTTAAGGGGTGAACTCTGCACTCTAATGGGTGGGGGGTTGAAGGGGCGAACTCTGCACTCTGATGGGTGGGGGGTTGAATGGGCGAACTCTGCACTCTGATGGGTGGAGGGTGGAGGGTTGAAGGGGCTACTCTGCACTCTGATGGGAGGGGGGATGAAGGGGTGAACTCTGCACTCTGATGGGTGGGGGGATGAAGGGGTGAACTCTGCACTCTAATGGATGGGGGGTTGAAGGGGCGAACTCTGCACTCTGATGAGTGGGGGGTTGAAGGGGTGAACTCTGCACTCTAATGTGTGTGGGGTTTAAGGGGTGAACTCTGCACTCTAATGGGTGGGGGGTTGAAGGGGCGAACTCTGCACTCTGATGGTTGGGGTGGAAGGGGTGAACTCTTCACTCTGATGGGTGGGGGGATGAAGGGGTGAACTCTGCACTCTAATGGGAGTGGGGTTGAAGGGGTGAACTCTGCACTCTGATGGGTGGGGGGAAGAAGGGATGAACTCTGCACTCAAATGGGTGTGGGGTTGAAGGGGTGATCTCTGCACTCTAATGGGTGGGGGGTTGAAGGGGCGAACTCTGCACTCTTTTTGGTGGGGGGTTGAAGGGGCGAACTCTGCACTCTGATGGGTGGGGGTGTGATGAAGGGGTGAACTCTGCACTCTGATGGGTGGGCGGGATAAAGGGGTGAACTCTGCACTCTGATGGGTGGGGGGTTGAAGGGGTGAACTCTGCACTCTGATGGGTGCGGGGGGGATGAAGGGGTGCACACTGCACTCTGATGGGTTGGGGGGGGATGAAGGGGTGCACACTGCACTCTGATGGGTGGGGGGATGAAGGGGTGAACTCTGCACTCTGATGGGTGGGGGGTTGAAGGGGCGAACTCTGCACTCTGATCGGTGGGGGGATGAAGGGGTGAACTCTGCACTCTGATGGGTGGGGGGTTGAAGGGGCGAACTCTGCACTCTGATGGGTGGAGGGTGGAGGGTTGAAGGGGCGAACTCTGCACTCTGATGGGTGGGGGGATGAAGGGGTGAACTCTGCACTGATGGTTGGGGGTTGAAGGGGTGAACTCTGCACTCCAATGGGTGTGGGGTTGAAGGGGTGAACTCAGCGCTCTAATGGGTGGGGGGTTGAAGGGGCGAACTCTGCACTCCAGTGAGTGGGGGGATGGAGGGGCGAACTCTGCACTCTGATGGGTGGGGGGATGAAGGGACGAACTCTGCACTCTGATGGATGGGGGAGGAAGAGGTGAACTCTGCACTCTGATGTGTGGGGGGATGAAGAGGTGAACTCGGCACTCTGATGGGTGGGGGGTTGAATGGGCGAACTCTGCATTCTGATGGGTGGAGGGTGGAGGGTTGGATGGGCGAACTCTGCACTCTGATGAGTGGGGGGTTGAAGGGGTGAACTCTGCACTCTAATGGGTGTGGGGTTGAAGGGGCGAACTCTGCACTCTGATGAGTGGGGGAGGAAGGGGTGAACTCTGCACTCTGATGGGTGGGGGGATGAAGGGGTGAACTCTGCACTCCAATGGGTGGGGGGATGAAGGGGTGAACTCTGCACTCTAATGGGTGGGGGAAACAAGGGGTGAAGTCTGCACTCTGATGGGTGGGGGGAAGAAGGGGTGAACTCTGCACTCTAATGGGTGTGGGGTTGAAGGGGTGAACTCTGCACTCTTTTGGGTGGGGGGTTGAAGGGGCGAACTCTGCACTCTGATGGTTGGGGGGGTGATGAAGGGGTGAACTCTGCACTCTGATGGGTGGGCGGGATAAAGGGGTGAACTCTGCACTCTGATGGGTGGGGGGATGAAGGGGTGAACTCTGCACTCTGATGGGTGCGGGGGGGGATGAAGGGGTGCACACTGCACTCTGATGGGTGTGGGGTTGAAGGGGCGAACTCTGCACTCTGATGAGTGGGGGGTTGAAGGGGTGAACTCTGCACTCTAATGGGTGTGGGGTTTGAGGGGTGAACTCTGCACTCTAATGGGTGGGGGGTTGAAGGGGCGAACTCTGCACTCTGATGGGTGGGGGGTTGAAGGGGCGAACTCTGCACTCTGATGGGTGGGGGAGGAAGGGGTGAACTCTGCACTCTGATGGGTGTGGGGATGAAGGGGTGAACTCTGCACTCCAATGGGTGGGGGGATGAAGGGGTGAACTCTGCACTCCAATGGGTGGGGGGAAGAAGGGGTGAACTCTGCACTCTGATGGGTGGGGGGAAGAAGGGGTGAACTCTGCACTCTAATGGGTGTGGGGTTGAAGGGGTGAACTCTGCACTCTTTTGGGTGGGGGGTTGAAGGGGCGAACTCTGCACTCTGATGGGTGGGGGGGTGATGAAGGGGTGAACTCTGCACTCTGATGGGTGGGCGGGATAAAGGGGTGAACTCTGCACTCTGATGGGTGGGGGGATGAAGGGGTGAACTCTGCACTCTGATGGGTGCGGGGGGGTGATGAAGGGGTGCACACTGCACTCTGATGGGTTGGGGGGGGGGGGATGAAGTGGTGCACTGCACTCTGATGGGTGGGGGGAGGAAGAGGTGAACTCTGCACTCTGATGGGTGGGGGGATGAAGGGGTGAACTCTGCACTCTGATGGGTGGGGGGTTGAAGGGGCAAACTCTGCACTCTGATGGGTGGAGGGTGGAGGGTTGAAGGGGCGAACTCTGCACTCTGATGGGTGGGGGGGATGAAGGGGTGAACTCTGCACTCTAATGGATGGGGGGTTGAAGGGGTGAACTCTGCACTCTAATGGGTGGGGGGATGAAGGGGTGAACTCTGCACTCTAATGGGTGTGGGGTTGAAGGGGTGAACTCTGCACTCTAATGGGTGGGGGGTTGAAGGGGCGAACTCTGCACTCTGATGAGTGGGGTGTTGAAGGGGTGAGCTCTGCACTGATGAGTGGGGGGATGGAGGGGCGAACTCTGCACTCTGATGGGTGGGGGGATGAAGGGGCGAACTCTGCACTCTGATGGATGGGGGAGGAAGGGGTGAACTCTGCACTCTGATGTGTGCGGGGATGAAGGGGTGAACTCTGCACTCTGATGGGTGGGGGGTTGAATGGGCGAACTCTGCACTCTGATGGGTGGAGGGTGGAGGGTTGAAGGGGCGAACTCTGCACTCTGATGGATGGGGGAGGAAGGGGTGAACTCTGCACTCTGATGTGTGGGGGGGTGAAGGGGTGAACTCTGCACTCTGATGTGTGGGGGATGAAGGGGTGAACTCTGCACTCTGATGTGTGGGGGGATGAAGGGGTGAACTCTGCACTCTGATGGCTGGGGGGATGAAGGGGTGAACTCTGCACTCTGATGGGTGGGGGGATGAAGAGGTGAACTCTGCACTCCAATGGATGGGGGGTTGAAGGGGCGAACTCTGCACTCTGATGAGTGGGGGGTTGAAGGGGTGAACTCTGCACTCTAATGGGTGTGCGGTTTAAGGGGTGAACTCTGCACTCTAATGGGTGGGGGGATGAAGGGGTGAACTCTGCACTCTGATGTGTGGGGGGATGAAGGGGTGAACTCTGCACTCTGATGGCTGGGTGGATGAAGGGGTGAACTCTGCACTCTGATGGGTGGGGGGATGAAGAGGTGAACTCTGCACTCTAATGGATGGGGGGTTGAAGGGGCGAACTCTGCACTCTGATGAGTGGGGGATTGAAGGGGTGAACTCTGCACTCTAATAGGTGTGCGGTTTAAGGGGTGAACTCTGCACTCCAATGGGTGGGGGGTTGAAGGGGCGAACTCTGCACTCTGATGGGTGGGGGGTTGAAGGGGCGAACTCTGCACTCTGATGGGTGGGGGAGGAAGGGGTGAACTCTGCACTCTGATGGGTGGGGGGATGAAGGGGCGAACTCTGCACTCTGATGAATGTGGGGTTGAAGGGGTGAACTCTGCACTCTAATGGGTGTGGGGTTTAAGGGGTGAACTCTGCACTCTAATGGGTGGGGGGTTGAAGGGGTGAACTCTGCACTCTGATGGGTGGGGGGTTGAAGGGGCGAACTCTGCACTCTGATGGTTGGGGGGGTGATGAAGGGGTGAACTCTGCACTCTGATGGGTGGGCGGGATAAAGGGGTGAACTCTGCACTCTGATGGGTGGGGGGATGAAGGGGTGAACTCTGCACTCTGATGGGTGCGGGGGGGGATGAAGGGGTGCACACTGCACTCTGATGGGTGTTGGGTTGAAGGGGCGAACTCTGCACTCTGATGAGTGGGGGGTTGAAGGGGTGAACTCTGCACTCTAATGGGTGTGGGGTTTGAGGGGTGAACTCTGCACTCTAATGGGTGGGGGGTTGAAGGGGCGAACTCTGCACTCTGATGGGTGGGGGGTTGAAGGGGCGAACTCTGCACTCTGATGGGTGGGGGAGGAAGGGGTGAACTCTGCACTCTGATGGGTGTGGGGATGAAGGGGTGAACTCTGCACTCCAATGGGTGGGGGGATGAAGGGGTGAACTCTGCACCAATGGGTGGGGGGAAGAAGGGGTGAACTCTTCACTCTGATGGGTGGGGGGAAGAAGGGGTGAACTCTGCACTCTAATGGGTGTGGGGTTGAAGGGGTGAACTCTGCACTCTTTTGGGTGGGGGGTTGAAGGGGCGAACTCTGCACTCTGATGGGTGGGGGGGTGATGAAGGGGTGAACTCTGCACTCTGATGGGTGGGCGGGATAAAGGGGTGAACTCTGCACTCTGATGGGTGGGGGGATGAAGGGGTGAACTCTGCACTCTGATGGGTGCGGGGGGGGGATGAAGGGGTGCACACTGCACTCTGATGGGTTGCGGGGGGGGGGGATGAAGTGGTGCACTGCACTCTGATGGGTGGGGGGAGGAAGAGGTGAACTCTGCACTCTGATGGGTGGGGGGATGAAGGGGTGAACTCTGCACTCTGATGGGTGGGGGGTTGAAGGGGCAAACTCTGCACTCTGATGGGTGGAGGGTGGAGGGTTGAAGGGGCGAACTCTGCACTCTGATGGGTGGGGGGGATGAAGGGGTGAACTCTGCACTCTAATGGATGGGGGGTTGAAGGGGTGAACTCTGCACTCTAATGGGTGGGGGGATGAAGGGGTGAACTCTGCACTCTAATGGGTGTGGGGTTGAAGGGGTGAACTCTGCACTCTAATGGGTGGGGGGTTGAAGGGGCGAACTCTGCACTCTGATGAGTGGGGTGTTGAAGGGGTGAGCTCTGCACTGATGAGTGGGGGGATGGAGGGGCGAACTCTGCACTCTGATGGGTGGGGGGATGAAGGGGCGAACTCTGCACTCTGATGGATGGGGGAGGAAGGGGTGAACTCTGCACTCTGATGTGTGCGGGGATGAAGGGGTGAACTCTGCACTCTGATGGGTGGGGGGTTGAATGGGCGAACTCTGCACTCTGATGGGTGGAGGGTGGAGGGTTGAAGGGGCGAACTCTGCACTCTGATGGATGGGGGAGGAAGGGGTGAACTCTGCACTCTGATGTGTGGGGGGGTGAAGGGGTGAACTCTGCACTCTGATGTGTGGGGGATGAAGGGGTGAACTCTGCACTCTGATGTGTGGGGGGATGAAGGGGTGAACTCTGCACTCTGATGGCTGGGGGGATGAAGGGGTGAACTCTGCACTCTGATGGGTGGGGGGATGAAGAGGTGAACTCTGCACTCCAATGGATGGGGGGTTGAAGGGGCGAACTCTGCACTCTGATGAGTGGGGGGTTGAAGGGGTGAACTCTGCACTCTAATGGGTGTGCGGTTTAAGGGGTGAACTCTGCACTCTAATGGGTGGGGGGATGAAGGGGTGAACTCTGCACTCTGATGTGTGGGGGGATGAAGGGGTGAACTCTGCACTCTGATGGCTGGGTGGATGAAGGGGTGAACTCTGCACTCTGATGGGTGGGGGGATGAAGAGGTGAACTCTGCACTCTAATGGATGGGGAGTTGAAGGGGCGAACTCTGCACTCTGATGAGTGGGGGATTGAAGGGGTGAACTCTGCACTCTAATGGGTGTGCGGTTTAAGGGGTGAACTCTGCACTCCAATGGGTGGGGGGTTGAAGGGGCGAACTCTGCACTCTGATGGGTGGGGGGTTGAAGGGGCGAACTCTGCACTCTGATGGGTGGGGGAGGAAGGGGTGAACTCTGCACTCTGATGGGTGGGGGGATGAAGGGGCGAACTCTGCACTCTGATGAATGTGGGGTTGAAGGGGTGAACTCTGCACTCTAATGGGTGTGGGGTTTAAGGGGTGAACTCTGCACTCTAATGGGTGGGGGGTTGAAGGGGTGAACTCTGCACTCTGATGGGTGGGGGGTTGAAGGGGCGAACTCTGCACTCTGATGGGTGGGGGAGGAATGGGTGAACTCTGCACTCTAATGGGTGTGGGGTTGAAGGGGCGAACTCTGCACTCTGATGAGTGGGGGGTTGAAGGGGTGAACTCTGCACTCTAATGGGTGGGGGGATGAAGGGGTGAACTCTGCACTCTAATGGGTGTGGGGATGAAGGGGTGAACTCTGCACTCAAATGGGTGGGGGGATGAAGGGGTGAACTCTGCACTCTAATGGGTGGGGGGATGAAGGGGTGAACTCTGCACTCCAATGGGTGGGGGGATGAAGGGGTGAACTCTGCACTCTAATGGGTGTGGGGTTGAAGGGGCGAACTCTGCACTCTGATGGGTGGGGGGATGAAGGGGTGAACTCTGCACTCTAATGGGTGGGGGGATGAAGGGGTGAACTCTGCACTCTCATGGGTGGGGGGTTGAAGGGGCGAACTCTGCAATGTGATGGGTGGGGGGTTGAAGGGGCGAACTCTGCACTCTGATGGGTGGGGGAGGAAGGGGTGAACTCTGCACTCTGATGGGTGGGGGGATGAAGGGTCGAACTCTGCACTCTGATGAGTGTGGGGTTGAAGGGGTGAACTCTGCACTCTAATGGGTCTGGGGTTTAAGGGGTGAACTCTGCACTCTAATGGGTGGGGGGGTTGAAGGGGCGAACTCTGCACTCTGATGGGTGGGGGGTTGAAGGGGCGAACTCTGCACTCTGATGGGTGGGGGGATGAAGGGGTGAACTCTGCACTCTGATGGGTGTGGGGTTGAAGGGGCGAACTCTGCACTCTGATGAGTGGGGGGTTGAAGGGGTGAACTCTGCACTCTAATGGGTGGGGGGATGAAGGGGTGAACTCTGCACTCTAATGGGTGTGGGGATGAAGGGGTGAACTCTGCACTCAAATGGGTGGGGGGATGAAGGGGTGAACTCTGCACTCTAATGGGTGGGGGGATGAAGGGGTGAACTCTGCACTCTAATGGGTGGGGGGATGAAGGGGTGAACTCTGCACTCTAATGGGTGTGGGGTTGAAGGGGCGAACTCTGCACTCTGATGAGTGGGGGGTTGAAGGGGTGAACTCTGCACTCTAATGGGTGGGGGGATGAAGGGGTGAACTCTGCACTCTAATGGGTGTGGGGTTGAAGGGGTGAACTCTGCACTCTGATGGGTGGGGGGAAGAAGGGGCGAACTCTGCACTCTGATGGGTGGGGGAGGAAGGGGTGAACTCTGCACTCTGATGGGTGAGGGGTTGAAGGGGTGAACTCTGCACTCTAATGGGTGGGGGGATGAAGGGGTGAACTCTGCACTCTGATGTGTGGGGGGATGAAGGGGTGAACTCTGCACTCTGATGGCTGGGGGGATGAAGGGGTGAACTCTGCACTCTGATGGGTGGGGGGATGAAGAGGTGAACTCTGCACTCTAATGGATGGGGGGTTGAAGGGGCGAACTCTGCACTCTGATGAGTGGGGGATTGAAGGGGTGAACTCTGCACTCTAATGGGTGTGCGGTTTAAGGGGTGAACTCTGCACTCTAATGGGTGGGGGGTTGAAGGGGCGAACTCTGCACTCTGATGGGTGGGGGGTTGAAGGGGCGAACTCTGCACTCTGATGGGTGGGGGAGGAAGGGGTGAACTCTGCACTCTGATGGGTGGGGGGATGAAGGGGCGAACTCTGCACTCTGATGAGTGTGGGGTTGAAGGGGTGAACTCTGCACTCTAATGGGTGTGGGGTTTAAGGGGTGAACTCTGCACTCTAATGGGTGGGGGGTTGAAGGGGCGAACTCTGCACTCTGATGGGTGGGGGGGTGAAGGGGTGAACTCTGCACTCTAATGGGTGGGGGGATGAAGGGGTGAACTCTGCACTCTGATGTGTGGGGGGATGAAGGGGTGAACTCTGCACTCTGATGGCTGGGGGGATGAAGGGGTGAACTCTGCACTCTGATGGGTGGGGGGATGAAGAGGTGAACTCTGCACTCTAATGGATGGGGGGTTGAAGGGGCGAACTCTGCACTCTGATGAGTGGGGGATTGAAGGGGTGAACTCTGCACTCTAATGGGTGTGCGGTCTAAGGGGTGAACTCTGCACTCTAATGGGTGGGGGGTTGAAGGGGCGAACTCTGCACTCTGATGGGTGGGGGGTTGAAGGGGCGAACTCTGCACTCTGATGGGTGGGGGAGGAAGGGGTGAACTCTGCACTCTGATGGGTGGGGGGATGAAGGGGCGAACTCTGCACTCTGATGAGTGTGGGGTTGAAGGGGTGAACTCTGCACTCTAATGGGTGTGGGGTTTAAGGGGTGAACTCTGCACTCGAATGGGTGGGGGGTTGAAGGGGCGAACTCTGCACTCTGATGGGTGGGGGGTTGAAGGGGCGAACTCTGCACTCTGATGGGTGGGGGAGGAAGGGGTGAAGTCTGCACTCAAATGGGTGTGGGGTTGAAGGGGCGAACTCTGCACTCTGATGAGTGGGGGGTTGAATGGGAAAACTCTGCACTCTGATGGGTGGAGGGTGGAGGGTTGAAGGGGCGAACTCTGCACTCTGATGGGTGGGGGGGATGAAGGGGTGAACTCTGCACTCTAATGGATGGGGGGTTGAAGGGGTGAACTCTGCAGTCAAATGGGTGGGGGGATGAAGGGGTGAACTCTGCACTCTAATGGGTGGGGGGATGAAGGGGTGAACTCTGCACTCTAATGGGTGTGGGGTTGAAGGGGCGAACTCTGCAGTCTGATGAGTGGGGGGTTGAAGGGGTGAACTCTGCACTCTGATGGGTGGGGGGATGAAGGGGTGAACTCTGCACTCTAATGGGTGGGGGGATGAAGGGGTGAACTCTGCACTCCAATGGGTGGGGGGTTGAAGGGGCGAACTCTGCACTGTGATGGGTGGGGGGTTGAAGGGGCGAACTCTGCACTCTGATGGGTGGGGGAGGTAGGGGTGAACTCTGCACTCTGATGGGTGGGGGGATGAAGGGGCGAACTCTGCACTCTGATGAGTGTGGGGTTGAAGGGGTGAACTCTGCACTCTAATGGGTGTGGGGTTTAAGGGGTGAACTCTGCACTCTAATGGGTGG
Source organism: Heterodontus francisci (assembly GCF_036365525.1). Taxonomy (NCBI): domain Eukaryota; kingdom Metazoa; phylum Chordata; class Chondrichthyes; order Heterodontiformes; family Heterodontidae; genus Heterodontus; species Heterodontus francisci. The sequence goes on from NC_090378.1 coordinate 56,429,793, forward strand.
GGGGTTGAAGGGGCGAACTCTGCACTCTGATGGGTGGGGGGTTGAAGGGGCGAACTCTGCACTCTGATGGGTGGGGGAGGAAGGGGTGAACTCTGCCCTCTAATGGGTGTGGGGTTGAAGGGGCGAACTCTGCACTCTGATGAGTGGGGGGTTGAAGGGGTGAACTCTGCACTCTAATGGGTGGGGGGATGAAGGGGTGAACTCTGCACTCTAATGGGTGTGGGGATGTAGGGGTGAACTCTGCACTCAAATGGGTGGGGGGATGAAGGGGTGAACTCTGCACTCGAATGGGTGGGGGGATGAAGGGGTGAACTCTGCACTCTAATGGGTGGGGGGATGAAGGGGTGAACTCTGCACTCTAATGGGTGTGGGGTTGAAGGGGCGAACTCTGCACTCTGATGAGTGGGGGGTTGAAGGGGTGAACTCTGCACTCTGATGGGTGGGGGGATGAAGGGGTGAACTCTGCACTCTAATGGGTGGGGGGATGAAGGGGTGAACTCTGCACTCTAATGGGTGTGGGGTTGAAGGGGTGAACTCTGCACTCTGATGGGTGGGGGGAAGAAGGGGCGAACTCTGCACTCTGATGGGTGGGTGAGGAAGGGGTGAACTCTGCACTCTGATGGGTGGGGGGTTGAAGGGGTGAACTCTGCACTCTAATGGGTGGGGGGGATGAAGGGGTGAACTCTGCACTCTAATGGGTGTGGGGTTTAAGGGGTGAACTCTGCACTCTAGTGGGTGGGGGGTTGAAGGGGCAAACTCTGCACTCTGATGGGTGGAGGGTGGAGGGTTGAAGGGGCGAACTCTGCACTCTGATGGGTGGGGGGATGAAGGGGTGAACTCTGCACTCTGATGGGTGGGGGGATGAAGGGGTGAACTCTGCGCTCTAATGGATGGGGGGTTGAAGGGGTGAACTCTGCACTCTGATGGGTGGGGGGTTGAAGGGGCGAACTCTGCACTCTGATGAGTGGGGTGTTGAAGGGGTGAACTCTGCACTCTAATGGGTGGGGGGATGAAGGGGTGAACTCTGCACTCTAATGGGTGGGGGGTTGAAGGGGCGAACTCTGCACTGTGATGGGTGGGGGGGTTGAAGGGGCGAACTCTGCACTCTGATGGGTGGGGGAGGAAGGGGTGAACTCTGCACTCTGATGGGTGGGGGGATGAAGGGGCGAACTCTGCACTCTGATGAGTGTGGGGTTGAAGGGGTGAACTCTGCACTCTAATGGGTGTGGGGTTTAAGGGGTGAACTCTGCACTCTAATGGGTGGGGGGTTGAAGGGGCGAACTCTGCACTCTGATGGGTGGGGGGTTGAAGGGGCGAACTCTGCACTCTGATGGGTGGGGGAGGAAGGGGTGAACTCTGTACTCTAATGGGTGTGGGGTTGAAGGGGCGAACTCTGCACTCTGATGAGTGGGGGGTTGAAGGGGTGAACTCTGCACTCTAATGGGTGGGAAGATGAAGGGGTGAACGCTGCACTCTAATGGGTGGGGGGGATGAAGGGGTGAACTCTGCACTCTAATGGGTGTGGGGTTTAAGGGGTGAACTCTGCACTCTGATGGGTGGGGGGATGAAGGGGTGAACTCTGCACTCTGATGGGTGCGGGGGGGATGAAGGGGTGAACTCTGCACTCTGATGGGCGGGGGGATGAAGGGGTGAACTCTGCACTCTGATGGGTGGGGGAGGAATGGCTGAACTCTGCACTCGGATGGGTGGGGGGATGAAGGGGTGAACTCTGCACTCTGATGGGTTGGGGGATGAAGGGGTGAACTCTGCACTCTGATGGGTTGGCGGGGGGATGAAGGGGTGAACTCTGCACTGATGGCTGGGGGGGAAGGGGTGAACTCTGCACTGATGGGTGGGGGGATGAAGGGGTGAACTCTGCACTCTGATGGGTGCGGGGGTGGGGGGATGATGGGGTGAACTCTGCACTCTGATGGGTGGGGGAATGAAGGGGTGAACTCTGCACTCTGATGGGTGGGGGGAATGAAGGGGTGAACTCTGCACTCTGATGGGTGGGGGGGGATGAAGGGGTGAACTCTGCACTCTGATGGGTTGGGGGGGGATGAAGGGGTGCACTCTGCACTCTGATGGGTGGGTGGGATGAAGGGGTGAACTCTGCACTGTGATGGGCGGGGGGATGAAGGGGTGAACTCTGCACTCTGATGGGTTGGGGGATGAAGGGGTGAACTCTGCACTCTGATGGATTGGCGGGGGGATGAAGGGGTGAACTCTGCACTGATGGCTGGGGGGGGAGGGGTGAACTCTGCACTGATGGGTGGGGTGATGAAGGGGTGAACTCTGCACTCTGATGGGTTGGGGGATGAAGGGGTGAACTCTGCACTCTGATGGATTGGCGGGGGGATGAAGGGGTGAACTCTGCACTGATGGCTGGGGGGGGAGGGGTGAACTCTGCACTGATGGGTGGGGTGATGAAGGGGTGAACTCAGCACTCTGATGGGTGCGGGGGTGGGGGGATGATGGGGTGAACTCTGCACTCTGATGGGTGGGGGAATGAAGGGGTGAACTCTGCACTCTGATGGGTGGGGGGAATGAAGGGGTGAACTCTGCACTCTGATGGGTGGGGGGGGATGAAGGGGTGAACTCTGCACTCTGATGGGTTGGGGGGGGATGAAGGGGTGCACTCTGCACTCTGATGGGTGGGTGGGATGAAGGGGTGAACTCTGCACTGTGATGGGCGGGGGGATGAAGGGGTGAACTCTGCACTCTGATGGGTGGGGGAGGAATGGCTGAACTCTGCACTCGGATGGGTGGGGGGATGAAGGGGTGAACTCTGCACTCTGATGGGTTGGGGGATGAAGGGGTGAACTCTGCACTCTGATGGATTGGCGGGGGGATGAAGGGGTGAACTCTGCACTGATGGCTGGGGGGGGAGGGGTGAACTCTGCACTGATGGGTGGGGTGATGAAGGGGTGAACTCTGCACTCTGATGGGTTGGGGGATGAAGGGGTGAACTCTGCACTCTGATGGATTGGCGGGGGGATGAAGGGGTGAACTCTGCACTGATGGCTGGGGGGGAGGGGTGAACTCTGCACTGATGGTTGGGGTGATGAAGGGGTGAACTCTGCACTCTGATGGGTGGGGGGATGAAGGGGTGAACTCTGCACTCTGATGGGTGGGGGGATGAAGGGGTGAACTCTGCACACTGATGGGTGGGGGGATGAAGGGGTGAACTCTGCACTCTGATGGGTGGGAAGATGAAGGGGTGAACTCTGCACTCTGATGGGTGGGGGGATGAAGGGGTGAACTCTGCACTCTGATGGGTGGGCGGGGGATGAAGGGGTGAACTCTGCACTCTGATGGGTGGGGGGGGATGAAGGGGTGAACTCTGCACTGATGGCTGGGGGAGGAAGGGGTGAACTCTGCACTCTGATGGGTGGGGGGATGAAGGGGTGAACTCTGCACTGATGGGTGCGGGGGGGATGAAGGGGTGCACTCTGCACTCTGATGGGTTGGGGGGGGATGAAGGGGTGCACTCTGCACTCTGATGGGTGGGGGGATGAAGGGGTGAACTCTGCACTCTGATGGGTGGGGGAGGAATGGCTGAACTCTGCACTCTGATGGGTGGGGGATGAAGTGTTGAACTCTGCACTCTGATGGGTGGGGGGATGAAGGGGTGAACTCTGCACTCTGAAGGGTGCAGGGGGGATGAAGGGGTGCACACTGCACTCTGATGGGTGGGGGGGTGATGAAGGGGTGAACTCTGCACTCTGATGGGTGGGCGGGATAATGGGGTGAACTCTGCACTCGGATGGGTGGGGGGATGAAGGGGTGAACTCTGCACTCTGATGGGTGCAGGGGGGATCAAGGGGTGCACACTGCACTCTGATGGGTTGGGGGGGGGAATGAAGGGGTGCACTCTGCACTCTGATGGGTGGGGGAGGAAGGGGTGAACTCTGCACTCTGATGGGTGGGGGGAGGACGGGCTGAACTCTGCACTCTGATGGTTGGGGGGTTGAAGGGGCGAACTCTGCACTCTGATCGGTGGGGGGATGAAGGGGTGAACTCTGCACTCTGATGGGTGGGGGAGGAATGGCTGAACTCTGCACTCTGATGGGTGGGGGACGAAGTGTTGAACTCTGCACTCTGATGGGTGGGGGGGTGATGAAGGGGTGAACTCTGCACTCTGATGGGTGGGTGGGATAAAGGGGTGAACTCTGCACTCTGATGGGTGCGGGGGGGATGAAGGGGTGCACACTGCACTCTGATGGGTTGGGGGGGGGATGAAGGGGTGCACTCTGCACTCTGATGGGTGGGGGGAGGACGGGCTGAACTCTGCACTCTGATGTTTGGGGGGTTGAAGGGGCGAACTCTGCACTCTGATGGGTGGGGGGATGAAGGGGCGAACTCTGCACTCTGATGAGTGTGGGGTTGAAGGGGTGAACTCTGCACTCTAATGGGTGTGGGGTTTAAGGGGTGAACTCTGCACTCTAATGGGTGGGGGGTTGAAGGGGCGAACTCTGCACTCTGATGGGTGGGGGGTTGAAGGGGCGAACTCTGCACTCTGATGGGTGGGGGAGGAAGGGGTGAACTCTGCACTCTAATGGGTGTGGGGTTGAAGGGGCGAACTCTGCACTCTGATGAGTGGGGGGTTGAAGGGGTGAACTCTGCACTCTAATGGGTGGGGGGATGAAGGGGTGAACTCTGCACTCTAATGGGTGTGGGGATGTAGGGGTGAACTCTGCACTCAAATGGGTGGGGGGATGAAGGGGTGAACTCTGCACTCGAATGGGTGGGGGGATGAAGGGGTGAACTCTGCACTCTAATGGGTGGGGGGATGAAGGGGTGAACTCTGCACTCTAATGGGTGTGGGGTTGAAGGGGCGAACTCTGCACTCTGATGAGTGGGGGGTTGAAGGGGTGAACTCTGCACTCTGATGGGTGGGGGGATGAAGGGGTGAACTCTGCACTCTAATGGGTGGGGGGATGAAGGGGTGAACTCTGCACTCTAATGGGTGTGGGGTTGAAGGGGTGAACTCTGCACTCTGATGGGTGGGGGGAAGAAGGGGCGAACTCTGCACTCTGATGGGTGGGTGAGGAAGGGGTGAACTCTGCACTCTGATGGGTGGGGGGTTGAAGGGGTGAACTCTGCACTCTAATGGGTGGGGGGGATGAAGGGGTGAACTCTGCACTCTAATGGGTGTGGGGTTTAAGGGGTGAACTCTGCACTCTAGTGGGTGGGGGGTTGAAGGGGCAAACTCTGCACTCTGATGGGTGGAGGGTGGAGGGTTGAAGGGGCGAACTCTGCACTCTGATGGGTGGGGGGATGAAGGGGTGAACTCTGCACTCTGATGGGTGGGGGGATGAAGGGGTGAACTCTGCACTCTAATGGATGGGGGGTTGAAGGGGTGAACTCTGCACTCTGATGGGTGGGGGGTTGAAGGGGCGAACTCTGCACTCTGATGAGTGGGGTGTTGAAGGGGTGAACTCTGCACTCTAATGGGTGGGGGGATGAAGGGGTGAACTCTGCACTCTAATGGGTGGGGGGTTGAAGGGGCGAACTTTGCACTGTGATGGGTGGGGGGGTTGAAGGGGCGAACTCTGCACTCTGATGGGTGGGGGAGGAAGGGGTGAACTCTGCACTCTGATGGGTGGGGGGATGAAGGGGCGAACTCTGCACTCTGATGAGTGTGGGGTTGAAGGGGTGAACTCTGCACTCTAATGGGTGTGGGGTTTAAGGGGTGAACTCTGCACTCTAATGGGTGGGGGGTTGAAGGGGCGAACTCTGCACTCTGATGGGTGTGGGGTTTAAGGGGTGAACTCTGCACTCTAATGGGTGGGGGGTTGAAGGGGCGAACTCTGCACTCTGATGGGTGGGGGGTTGAAGGGGCGAACTCTGCACTCTGATGGGTGGGGGAGGAAGGGGTGAACTCTGCACTCTAATGGGTGTGGGGTTGAAGGGGCGAACTCTGCACTCTGATGAGTGGGGGGTTGAAGGGGTGAACTCTGCACTCTAATGGGTGGGGGGATGAAGGGGTGAACTCTGCACTCTAATGGGTGTGGGGATGTAGGGGTGAACTCTGCACTCAAATGGGTGGGGGGATGAAGGGGTGAACTCTGCACTCGAATGGGTGGGGGGATGAAGGGGTGAACTCTGCACTCTAATGGGTGGGGGGATGAAGGGGTGAACTCTGCACTCTAATGGGTGTGGGGTTGAAGGGGCGAACTCTGCACTCTGATGAGTGGGGGGTTGAAGGGGTGAACTCTGCACTCTGATGGGTGGGGGGATGAAGGGGTGAACTCTGCACTCTAATGGGTGGGGGGATGAAGGGGTGAACTCTGCACTCTAATGGGTGTGGGGTTGAAGGGGTGAACTCTGCACTCTGATGGGTGGGGGGAAGAAGGGGCGAACTCTGCACTCTGATGGGTGGGTGAGGAAGGGGTGAACTCTGCACTCTGATGGGTGGGGGGTTGAAGGGGTGAACTCTGCACTCTAATGGGTGGGGGGGATGAAGGGGTGAACTCTGCACTCTAATGGGTGTGGGGTTTAAGGGGTGAACTCTGCACTCTAGTGGGTGGGGGGTTGAAGGGGCAAACTCTGCACTCTGATGGGTGGAGGGTGGAGGGTTGAAGGGGCGAACTCTGCACTCTGATGGGTGGGGGGATGAAGGGGTGAACTCTGCACTCTGATGGGTGGGGGGATGAAGGGGTGAACTCTGCACTCTAATGGATGGGGGGTTGAAGGGGTGAACTCTGCACTCTGATGGGTGGGGGGTTGAAGGGGCGAACTCTGCACTCTGATGAGTGGGGTGTTGAAGGGGTGAACTCTGCACTCTAATGGGTGGGGGGATGAAGGGGTGAACTCTGCACTCTAATGGGTGGGGGGTTGAAGGGGCGAACTTTGCACTGTGATGGGTGGGGGGGTTGAAGGGGCGAACTCTGCACTCTGATGGGTGGGGGAGGAAGGGGTGAACTCTGCACTCTGATGGGTGGGGGGATGAAGGGGCGAACTCTGCACTCTGATGAGTGTGGGGTTGAAGGGGTGAACTCTGCACTCTAATGGGTGTGGGGTTTAAGGGGTGAACTCTGCACTCTAATGGGTGGGGGTTGAAGGGGCGAACTCTGCACTCTGATGGGTGTGGGGTTGAAGGGGCGAACTCTGCACTCTGATGAGTGGGGGGTTGAAGGGGTGAACTCTGCACTCTAATGGGTGGGAAGATGAAGGGGTGAACGCTGCACTCTAATGGGTGGGGGGGATGAAGGGGTGAACTCTGCACTCTAATGGGTGTGGGGTTTAAGGGGTGAACTCTGCACTCTGATGGGTGGGGGGATGAAGGGGTGAACTCTGCACTCTGATGGGTGCGGGGGGGATGAAGGGGTGAACTCTGCACTCTGATGGGCGGGGGGATGAAGGGGTGAACTCTGCACTCTGATGGGTGGGGGAGGAATGGCTGAACTCTGCACTCGGATGGGTGGGGGATGAAGGGGTGAACTCTGCACTCTGATGGGTTGGGGGATGAAGGGGTGAACTCTGCACTCTGATGGGTTGGCGGGGGGATGAAGGGGTGAACTCTGCACTGATGGCTGGGGGGGAAGGGGTGAACTCTGCACTGATGGGTGGGGGGATGAAGGGGTGAACTCTGCACTCTGATGGGTGCGGGGGTGGGGGGATGATGGGGTGAACTCTGCACTCTGATGGGTGGGGGAATGAAGGGGTGAACTCTGCACTCTGATGGGTGGGGGGAATGAAGGGTGAACTCTGCACTCTGATGGGTGGGGGGGGATGAAGGGGTGAACTCTGCACTCTGATGGGTTGGGGGGGGATGAAGGGGTGCACTCTGCACTCTGATGGGTGGGTGGGATGAAGGGGTGAACTCTGCACTGTGATGGGCGGGGGGATGAAGGGGTGAACTCTGCACTCGGATGGGTGGGGGAATGAAGGGGTGAACTCTGCACTCTGATGGGTTGGGGGATGAAGGGGTGAACTCTGCACTCTGATGGATTGGCGGGGGGATGAAGGGGTGAACTCTGCACTGATGGCTGGGGGGGGAGGGGTGAACTCTGCACTGATGGGTGGGGTGATGAAGGGGTGAACTCTGCACTCTGATGGGTTGGGGGATGAAGGGGTGAACTCTGCACTCTGATGGATTGGCGGGGGGATGAAGGGGTGAACTCTGCACTGATGGCTGGGGGGGGAGGGGTGAACTCTGCACTGATGGGTGGGGTGATGAAGGGGTGAACTCAGCACTCTGATGGGTGCGGGGGTGGGGGGATGATGGGGTGAACTCTGCACTCTGATGGGTGGGGGAATGAAGGGGTGAACTCTGCACTCTGATGGGTGGGGGGAATGAAGGGGTGAACTCTGCACTCTGATGGGTGGGGGGGGATGAAGGGGTGAACTCTGCACTCTGATGGGTTGGGGGGGGATGAAGGGGTGCACTCTGCACTCTGATGGGTGGGTGGGATGAAGGGGTGAACTCTGCACTGTGATGGGCGGGGGGATGAAGGGGTGAACTCTGCACTCTGATGGGTGGGGGAGGAATGGCTGAACTCTGCACTCGGATGGGTGGGGGGATGAAGGGGGGTGAACTCTGCACTCTGATGGGTTGGGGGATGAAGGGGTGAACTCTGCACTCTGATGGATTGGCGGGGGGATGAAGGGGTGAACTCTGCACTGATGGCTGGGGGTGGAGGGGTGAACTCTGCACTGATGGTGGGGTGATGAAGGGGTGAACTCTGCACTCTGATGGGTTGGGGATGAAGGGGTGAACTCTGCACTCTGATGGATTGGCGGGGGGATGAAGGGGTGAACTCTGCACTGATGGCTGGGGGGGGAGGGGTGAACTCTGCACTGATGGGTGGGGTGATGAAGGGGTGAACTCTGCACTCTGATGGGTGGGGGGATGAAGGGGTGAACTCTGCACTCTGATGGGTGGGGGATGAAGGGGTGAACTCTGCACACTGATGGGTGGGGGGATGAAGGGGTGAACTCTGCACTCTGATGGGTGGGAAGATGAAGGGGTGAACTCTGCACTCTGATGGGTGGGGGGATGAAGGGGTGAACTCTGCACTCTGATGGGTGGGCGGGGGATGAAGGGGTGAACTCTGCACTCTGATGGGTGGGGGGGGATGAAGGGGTGAACTCTGCACTGATGGCTGGGGGAGGAAGGGGTGAACTCTGCACTCTGATGGGTGGGGGATGAAGTGTTGAACTCTGCACTCTGATGGGTGGGGGGATGAAGGGGTGAACTCTGCACTCTGAAGGGTGCAGGGGGGATGAAGGGGTGCACACTGCACTCTGATGGGTGGGGGGGTGATGAAGGGGTGAACTCTGCACTCTGATGGGTGGGCGGGATAATGGGGTGAACTCTGCACTCGGATGGGTGGGGGGATGAAGGGGTGAACTCTGCACTCTGATGGGTGCAGGGGGGATGAAGGGGTGCACACTGCACTCTGATGGGTTGGGGGGGGGAATGAAGGGGTGCACTCTGCACTCTGATGGGTGGGGGAGGAAGGGGTGAACTCTGCACTCTGATGGGTGGGGGGAGGACGGGCTGAACTCTGCACTCTGATGGTTGGGGGGTTGAAGGGGCGAACTCTGCACTCTGATCGGTGGGGGGATGAAGGGGTGAACTCTGCACTCTGATGGGTGGGGAGGAATGGCTGAACTCTGCACTCTGATGGGTGGGGGATGAAGTGTTGAACTCTGCACTCTGATGGGTGGGGGGGTGATGAAGGGGTGAACTCTGCACTCTGATGGGTGGGTGGGATAAAGGGGTGAACTCTGCACTCTGATGGGTGCGGCGGGGATGAAGGGTGCACACTGCACTCTGATGGGTTGGGGGGGGGATGAAGGGGTGCACTCTGCACTCTGATGGGTGGGGGGAGGACGGGCTGAACTCTGCACTCTGATGTTTGGGGGGTTGAAGGGGCGAACTCTGCACTCTGATCAGTGGGGGGATGAAGGGGTGAACTCTGCACTCTGATGGGTGGGGGGTTGAAGGGGCGAACTCTGCACTCTGATAAGTGGAGGGTGGAGGGTTGAAGGGGCGAACTCTGCACTCTGATGGGTGGGGGGATGAAGGGGTGAACTCTGCACACTGATGGGTGGGGGGATGAAGGGGTGAACTCTGCACTCTAATGGGTGTGGGGTTGAAGGGGTGAACTCTGCACTCTAATGGGTGGGGGGTTGAAGGGGCGAACTCTGCACTCTGATGAGTGGGGTGTTGAAGGGGTGAGCTCTGCACTCTGATGAGTGGGGGGATGGAGGGGCGAACTCTGCACTCTGATGGGTGAGGGGATGAAGGGGCGAACTCTGCACTCTGATGGATGGGGGAGGAAGGGGTGAACTCTGCACTCTGATGTGTGGGGGGATGAAGGGGTGAACTCTGCACTCTGATGGGTGGGGGTTGAATGGGCGAACTCTGCACTCTGATGGGTGGGGGGATGAAGGGGTGAACTCTGCACTCTAATGGATGGGGGGTTGAAGGGGCGAACTCTGCACTCTAATGGTTGTGGGGTTTAAGGGGTGAACTCTGCACTCTAATGGGTGGGGGGTTGAAGGGCGAACTCTGCACTCTGATGGGTGGGGGGTTGAATGGGCGAACTCTGCACTCTGATGGGTGGGGGGATGAAGGGGTGAACTCTGCACTCTGATGGGTGGGGGGATGAAGAGGTGAACTCTGCACTCTAATGGATGGGGGGTTGAAGGGGCGAACTCTGCACTCTGATGAGTGGGGGGTTGAAGGGGTGAACTCTGCACTCTAATGGGTGTGGGGTTTAAGGGGTGAACTCTGCACTCTAATGGGTGGGGGGTTGAAGGGGCGAACTCTGCACTCTGATGGGTGGGGGAGGATGGGGTGAAATCTGCACTCTGATGGGTGGGGGGATGAAGGGGTGAACTCTGCACTCTAATGGGTGTGGGGTTGAAGGGGTGAACTCTGCACTCTGATGGGTGGGGGGAAGAAGGGGTGAACTCTGCACTCTAATTGGTGTGGGGTTGAAGGGGTGAACTCTGCACTCTAATGGGTGGGGGGTTGAAGGGGCGAACTCTGCACTCTTTTTGGTGGGTGGTTGAAGGGGCGAACTCTGCACTCTGATGGCTTGGGGGGTGATGAAGGGGTGAACTCTGCACTCTGATGGGTGGGCGGGATAAAGGGGTGAACTCTGCACTCTGATGGGTGGGGGGATGAAGGGGTGAACTCTGCACTCTGATGGGTGCGGGGGGATGAAGGGGTGCACACCGCACTCTGATGGGTTGGGGGGGGATGAAGGGGTGCACTCTGCACTCTGATGGGTGGGGGGAGGACGGCTGAACTCTGCATTCCGATGGGTGGGGGGTTGAAGGGGCGAACTCTGCACTCTGATGGGTGGGGGGTTGAAGGGGCGAACTCTGCACTCTGATCGGTGGGGGGATGAAGGGGTGAACTCTGCACTCTGATGGGTGGGGGGTTGAAGGGGCGAACTCTGCACTGATGGGTGGAGGGTGGAGGGTTGAAGGGGCGAACTCTGCACTCTGATGGGTGGGGGGATGAAGAGGTGAACTATGCACTCTAATGGTTGGGGGGTTGAAGGGGGGAACTCTGCACTCTGATGAGTGGGGGGTTGAAGGGGTGAACTCTGCACTCTGATGGGTGGGTGGATGAAGGGGTGAACTCTGCACTCTGATGGGTGGGGGAGGAATGGCTGAACTCTGCACTCTGATGGGTGGGGGATGAAGGGGTGAACTCTGCACTCTGATGGGTGGGCGGGATAATGGGGTGAACTCTGCACTCTGATGGGTGGGGGGATGAAGGGGTGAGCTCTGCACTCTGATGGGTGCAGGGGGGATGAAGGGGTGCACACTGCACTCTGATGGGTTGGGGGGGGGGATGAAGGGGTGCACTCTGCACTCTGATGGGTGGGGGAGGAAGGGGTGAACTCTGCACTCTGATGGGTGGGGGGAGGACGGGCTGAACTCTGCACTCTGATGGGTGGGGGATTGAAGGGGCGAACTCTGCACTCTGATCGGTGGGGGATGAAGGGGTGAACTCTGCACTCTGATGGGTGGGGGAGGAATGGCTGAACTCTGCACTCTGATGGGTGGGGGATGAAGTGTTGAACTCTGCACTCTGATGGGTAGTGGGGTGATGAAGGGGTGAACTCTGCACTCTGATGGGTGGGGGGATGAAGGGGTGAACTCTGCACTCTGATGGGTGCGGGGGGGATGAAGGGGTGCACACTGCACTCTGATGGGTGGGGGGATGAAGGGGTGAACTCTGCACTCTGATGGGTGGGGGGATGAAGGGGTGAACTCTGCACTCTAATGGGTGTGGGGTTGAAGGGGTGAACTCTGCATCCTAATGGGTGGGGGGTTGAAGGGGCGAACTCTGCACTCTGATGAGTGGGGAGTTTGAAGGGGTGAGCTCTGCACTCTGATGAGTGGGGGATGGAGGGGCGAACTCTGCACTCTGATGGGTGGGGGGGATGAAGGGGCGAACTCTGCACTCTGATGTGTGGGGGGATGAAGGGGTGAAGTCTGCACTCTGATGGGTGGGGGGTTGAATGGGCGAACTCTGCACTCTGATGGGTGGAGGGTGGAGGGTTGAAGGGGCGAACTCTGCACTCTGATGGGTGGGGGGATGAAGGGGTGAACTCTGCACTCTGATGGGTCGGGGGATGAAGAGGTGAACTATGCACTCTAATGGATGGGGGGTTGAAGGGGCGAACTCTGCACTCTGATGGGTGGGGGGATGAAGGGGTGAACTCTGCACTCTGATGGGTGGGGGGATGAAGGGGCGAACTCTGCACTCCAATGGGTGTGGGGTTGAAGGAATGAACTCTGCACTCTAATGGGTGGGGGTTGAAGGGGCGAACTCTGCACTCTGATGAGTGGGGTGTTGAAGGGGTGAACTCTGCACTCTAATGGGTGTGGGGTTTAAGGGGTGAACTCTGCACTCTAATGGGTGGGGGGTTGAAGGGGCGAAGTCTGCACTCTGATGGGTGGGGGGTTGAATGGGCGAACTCTGCACTCTGATGGGTGGAGGGTGGAGGGTTGAAGGGGCGAACTCTGCACTCTGATGGGTGGGGGGATGAAGGGGTGAACTCTGCACTCTGATGGGTGGGGGGATGGAGGGGCGAACTCTGCACTCTGATGGGTGGGGGGATGAAGGGGCGAACTCTGCACTCTGATGGCTGGGGGAGGAAGGGGTGAACTCTGCACTCTGATGTGTGGGGGGATGAAGGGGGTGAACGCTGCACTCTGATGGGTGGGGGGTTGAATGGGCGAACTCTGCACTCTGATGGGTGGGGGATGAAGGGGTGAACTCTGCACTCTGATGGGTGGGGGGATGAAGAGGTGAACTATGCACTCGAATGGATGGGGGGTTGAAGGGGCGAACTCTGCACTCTGATGAGTGGGGGGTTGAAGGGGTGAACTCTGCACTCTAATGGGTGTGGGGTTTAAGGGGTGAACTCTGCACTCTAATGGGTGGGGGGTTGAAGGGGCGAACTCTGCACTCTGATGGGTGGGGGGTTGAATGGGCGAACTCTGCACTCTGATGGGTGGAGGGTGGAGGGTTGAAGGGGCGAACTCTGCACTCTGATGGGTGGGGGGATGAAGGGGTGAACTCTGCACTCTGATGGGTGGGGGGATGAAGAGGTGAACTCTGCACTCTAATGGATGGGGGGGTTGAAGGGGTGAACTCTGCACTCTAATGGGTGTGGGGTTTAAGGGGTGAACTCTGCACTCTAATGGGTGTGGGGTTTAAGGGGTGAACTCTGCACTCTAATGGGTGGGGGGTTGAAGGGGCGAACTCTGCACTCTGATGGGTGGGGGAGGAAGGGGTGAACTCTGCACTCTGATGGGTGGGGGGATGAAGGGGTGAACTCTGCACTCTGATGGGTGGGGGGAAGAAGGGGTGAACTCTGCACTCTAATGGGTGTGGGGTTGAAGGGGTGAACTCTGCACTCTAATGGGTGGGGGGTTGAAGGGGCGAACTCTGCACTCTTTTTGGTGGGGTGTTGAAGGGGCGAACTCTGCACTCTGATGGGTGGGGGAGGAAGGGGTGAACTCTGCACTCTGATGGGTGGGGGGATGAAGGGGTGAACTCTGCACTCTGATGGGTGGGGGGGAAGAAGGGGTGAACTCTGCACTCTAATGGGTGTGGGTTGAAGGGGTGAACTCTGCACTCTAATGGGTGGGGGGTTGAAGGGGCGAACTCTGCACTCTTTTTGGTGGGGGGTTGAAGGGGCGAACTCTGCACTCTGATGGGTGGGGGGGTGATGAAGGGGTGAACTCTGCACTCTGATGGGTGGGCGGGATAAAGGGGTGAACTCTGCACTCTGATGGGTGGGGGGATGAAGGGGTTAACTCTGCACTCTGATGGGTGCGGGGGGGATGAAGGGGTGCACACTGCACTCTGATGGGTTGGAGGGGATGAAGGGGGTGCACTCTGCACTCTGATGGGTGGGGGGAGGACGGGCTGAACTCTGCACTCTGATGGGTGGGGGGTTGAAGGGGCGAACTCTGCACTCTGATCGGTGGGGGGATGAAGGGGTGAACTCTGCACTCTGATGGGTGGGGGGTTGAAGGGGCGAACTCTGCACTCTAATGGGTGTGGGGTTTAAGGGGTGAACTCTGCACTCTGATGGGTGGGGGGTTGAATGGGCGAACTCTGCACTCTGATGGGTGGGGGGTTGAAGGGGCGAACTCTGCACTCTGATGGGTGGGGGGTTGAATGGGCGAACTCTGCACTCTGATGGGTGGAGGGTGGAGGGTTGAAGGGGCGAACTCTGCACTCTGATGGGTGGGGGGATGAAGGGGTGAACTCTGCACTCTGATGGGTGGGAAGATGAAGGGGTGAACTCTGCACTGATGGGTGCGGGGGGGATGAAGGGGTGCACTCTGCACTCTGATGGGTTGGGGGGGATGAAGGGGTGAACTCTGCACTCTGATGGGTGGGGGGGGATGAAGGGGTGAACTCTGCACTGATGGCTGGGGGAGGAAGGGGTGAACTCTGCACTCTGATGGGTGGGAGGATGAAGGGGTGAACTCTGCACTGATGGGTGCGGGGGGGATGAAGGGGTGCACTCTGCACTCTGATGGGTTGGGGGGTATGAAGGGGTGCACTCTGCACTCTGATGGGTGGGTGGGATGAAGGGGTGAACTCTGCACTCTGATGGGTGGGGAGGAATGGCTGAACTCTGCACTCTGATGGGTGGGGGATGAAGTGTTGAACTCTGCACTCTGATGGGTGGGGGGGTGATGAAGGGGTGAACTCTGCACTCTGATGGGTGGGCGGGATAATGGGGTGAACTCTGCACTGATGGGTGGGGGATGAAGGGGTGAACTCTGCACTCTGATGGGTGCAGGGGGGATGAAGGGGTGCACACTGCACTCTGATGGGTGGGGGAGGAAGGGGTGAACTCTGCACTCTGATGGGTGGGGGGAGGACGGACTGAACTCTGCACTCTGATGGGTGGGGGGTTGAAGGGGCGAACTCTGCACTCTGATCGGTGGGGGGATGAAGGGGTGAACTCTGCACTCTGATGGGTGGGGGAGGAATGGCTGAACTCTGCACTCTGATGGGTGGGGGATGAAGTGTTGAACTCTGCACTCTGATGGGTGGGGGGGTGATGAAGGGGTGAACTCTGCACTCTGATGGGTGGGCGGGATGAAGGGGTGAACTCTGCACTCTGATGGGTGGGGGGATGAAGGGGTGAACTCTGCACTCTGATGGGTGCGGGGGTGATGAAGGGGTGCACACTGCACTCTGATGGGTGGGGGGATGAAGGGGTGAACTCTGCACTCTAATGGGTGTGGGGTTGAAGGGGTGAACTCTGCACTCTAATGGGTGGGGGGTTGAAGGGGCGAACTCTGCACTCTGATGAGTGGGGTGTTGAAGGGGTGAGCTCTGCACTCTGATGAGTGGGGGGATGGAGGGGCGAACTCTGCACTCTGATGGGTGGGGGGATGAAGGGGCGAACTCTGCACTCTGATGGATGGGGGAGGAAGGGGTGAACTCTGCACTCTGATGTGTGGGGGGATGAAGGGGTGAACTCTGCACTCTGATGGGTGGGGGGTTGAATGGGTGAACTCTGCACTCTGATGGGTGGAGCGCGGAGGGTTGAAGGGGCGAACTCTGCACTGATGGGTGGGGGGATGAAGGGGTGAACTCTGCACTCTGATGGGTGGGGGGATGAAGAGGTGAACTGTGCACTCTAATGGATGGGGGGTTGAAGGGGCGAACTCTGCACTCTGATGAGTGGGGGGTTGAAGGGGTGAACTCTGCACTCTAATGGGTGTGGGGTTTAAGGGGTGAACTCTGCACTCTGATGGGTGGAGGGAAGAAGGGGTGAACTCTGCACTCTAATGGGTGTGGGGTTGAAGGGGTGAACTCTGCACTCTAATGGGTGGGGGGTTGAAGGGGCGAACTCTGCACTCTTTTTGGTGGGGGGTTGAAGGGGCGAACTCTGCACTCTGATGGGTGGGGGAGGAAGGGGTGAACTCTGCACTCTGATGGGTGGGGGGATGAAGGGGTGAACTCTGCACTCTGATAGGTGGGGGGATGAAGGGGCGAACTCTGCACTCTAAAGGGTGTGGGGTTGAAGGGGTGAACTCTGCACTCTAATGGGTGGGGGGTTGAAGGGGCGAACTCTGCACTCTTTTTGGTGGGGGGTTGAAGGGGCGAACTCTGCACTCTGTTGGGTGGGGGGGTGATGAAGGGGTGAACTCTGCACTCTGATGGGTGGGCGGGATAAAGGGGTGAACTCTGCACTCTGATGGGTGGGGGGAGGACGGGCTGAACTCTGCACTCTGATGGGTGGGGGGTTGAAGGGGCGAACTCTGCACTCTGATCGGTGGGGGGATGAAGGGGTGAACTCTGCACTCTGATGGGTGGGGGGTTGAAGGGGCGAACTCTGCACTCTGATGGGTGGAGGGTGGAGGGTTGAAGGGGCGAACTCTGCACTCTGATGGGTGGGGGGATGAAGAGGTGAACTATGCACTCTAATGGATGGGGGGTTGAAGGGGGGAACTCTGCACTCTGATGAGTGGGGGGTTGAAGGGGTGAACTCTGCACTCTAATGGGTGTGGGGTTTAAGGGGTGAACTCTGCACTCTAATGGGTGGAGGGTTGAAGGGGCGAACTCTGCACTCTGATGGGTGGGGGAGGAAGGGGTGAACTCTGCACTCTGATGGGTGGGGGGATGAAGGGGTGAACTCTGCACTCTGATGGGTGGGAAGATGAAGGGGTGAACTCTGCACTGATGGGTGCGGGGGGGATGAAGGGGTGCACTCTGCACTCTGATGGGTTGGGGGGCGGATGAAGGGGTGCACTCTGCACTCTGATGGGTGGGTTGGATGAAGGGGTGAACTCTGCACTCTGATGGGTGGGGGAGGAATGGCTGAACTCTGCACTCTGATGGGTGGGGGATGAAGTGTTGAACTCTGCACTGATGTGTTGGGGGGTGATGAAGGGGTGAACTCTGCACTCTGATGGGTGGGCGGGATAATGGGGTGAACTCTGCACTCTGATGGGTGGGGGAGGAATGGCTGAACTCTGCACTCTGATGGGTGGGGGATGAAGTGTTGAACTCTGCACTGATGTGTTGGGGGGTGATGAAGGGGTGAACTCTGCACTCTGATGGGTGGGCGGGATAATGGGGTGAACTCTGCACTCTGATGGGTGGGGGATGAAGGGGTGAACTCTGCACTCTGATGGGTGCAGGGGGGATGAAGGGGTGCACACTGCACTCTGATGGGTTGGGGGGGGGGATGAAGGGGTGCACTCTGCACTCTGATGGGTGGGGGAGGAAGGGGTGAACTCTGCACTCTGATGGGTGGGGGGAGGACGGGCTGAACTCTGCACTCTGATGGGTGGGGGGTTGAAGGGGCGAACTCTGCACTCTGATCGGTGGGGGATGAAGGGGTGACCTCTGCACACTGATGGGTGGGGGAGGAATGGCTGAACTCTGCACTCTGATGGGTGGGGGATGAAGTGTTGAACTCTGCACTCTGATGGGTGGGGGGGTGATGAAGGGGTGAACTCTGCACTCTGATGGGTGGGCGGGATGAAGGGGTGAACTCTGCACTCTGATAGGTGGGGGGATGAAGGGGTGAACTCTGCACTGATGGCTGGGGGGATGAAGGGGTGAACTCTGCACTGTGATGGGTGGGGGGATGAAGGGGTGAACTCTGCACTCTGATGGGGTGCGGGGGGGATGAAGGGGTGCACACTGCACTCTGATGAGTGGGGGGATGAAGGGGTGAACTCTGCACTCTAATGGGTGTGGGGTTGAAGGGGTGAACTCTGCACTCTAATGGGTGGGGGGTTGAAGGGGCGAACTCTGCACTCTGATGAGTGGGGTGTTAAAGGGGTGAGCTCTGCACTCTGATGAGTGGGGGGATGGAGGGGCGAACTCTGCACTCTGATGGGTGGGGGGATGAAGGGGCGAACTCTGCACTCTGATGGATGGGGGAGGAAGGGGTGAACTCTGCACTCTGATGTGTGGGGGGATGAAGGGGTGAACTCTGCACTCTGATGGGTGGGGGGTTGAATGGGCGAACTCTGCACTCTGATGGGTGGAGGGTGGAGGGTTGAAGGGGCGAACTCTGCACTCTGATGGGTGGGGGGATGAAGAGGTGAACTGTGCACTCTAATGGATGGGGGGTTGAAGGGGCGAACTCTGCACTCTGATGAGTGGGGGGTTGAAGGGGTGAACTCTGCACTCTAATGGGTGTGGGGTTCAAGGGGTGAACTCTGCACTCTAATGGGTGGGGGGTTGAAGGGGCGAACTCTGCACTCTGATGGGTGGGGGGTTCAATGGGCGAACTCTGCACTCTGATGGGTGGAGGGTGGAGGGTTGAAGGGGCGAACTCTGCACTCTGATGGGTGGGGGGATGAAGGGGCGAACTCTGCACTCTGATGGGTGGGGGAGGAAGGGGTGAACTCTGCACTCTAATGGGTGTGGGGTTGAAGGGGTGAACTCTGCACTCTGATGGGTGGGGGGAAGAAGGGGTGAACTCTGCACTCTAATGGGTGTGGGGTTGAAGGGGTGAACTCTGCACTCTAATGGGTGGGGGGTTGAAGGGGCGAACTCTGCACTCTTTTTGGTGGGGGGTTGAAGGGGCGAACTCTGCACTCTGATGGGTGGGGGGGTGATGAAGGGGTGAACTCTGCAATCTGATGGGAGGGCGGGATAAAGGGGTGAACTCTGCACTCTGAAGGGTGGGGGGATGAAGGGGTGAACTCTGCACTCTCATGGGTGCGGGGGGGATGAAGGGGTGCACACTGCACTCTGATGGGTTGGGGGGGGATGAAGGGGTGCACTCTGCACTCTGATGGGTGGGGGGAGGACGGGCTGAACTCTGCACTCTGATGGGTGGGGGGTTGAAGGGGCGAACTCTGCACTCTGATCGGTGGGGGGATGAAGGGGTGAACTCTGCACTCTGATGGGTGGGGGGTTGAAGGGGCGAACTCTGCACTCTGATGGGTGGAGGGTGGAGGGTTGAAGGGGCGAACTCTGCACTCTGATGGGTGGGGGGATGAAGAGGTGAACTATGCACTCTAATGGATGGGGGGTTGAAGGGGCGAACTCTGCACTCTGATGAGTGGGGGGTTGAAGGGGTGAACTCTGCACTCTAATGGGTGTGGGGTTTAAGGGGTGAACTCTGCACTCTAATGGGTGGGGGGTTGAAGGGGCGAACTCTGCACTCTGATGGGTGGGGGGTTGAATGGGCGAACTCTGCACTCTGATGGGTGGAGGGTGGAGGGTTGAAGGGGCTACTCTGCACTCTGATGGGAGGGGGGATGAAGGGGTGAACTCTGCACTCTGATGGGTGGGGGGATGAAGGGGTGAACTCTGCACTCTAATGGATGGGGGGTTGAAGGGGCAAACTCTGCACTCTGATGAGTGGGGGGTTGAAGGGGTGAACTCTGCACTCTAATGTGTGTGGGGTTTAAGGGGTGAACTCTGCACTCTAATGGGTGGGGGGTTGAAGGGGCGAACTCTGCACTCTGATGGGTGGGGGAGGAAGGGGTGAACTCTTCACTCTGATGGGTGGGGGGATGAAGGGGTGAACTCTGCACTCTAATGGGAGTGGGGTTGAAGGGGTGAACTCTGCACTCTGATGGGTGGGGGGAAGAAGGGATGAACTCTGCACTCAAATGGGTGTGGGGTTGAAGGGGTGATCTCTGCACTCTAATGGGTGGGGGGTTGAAGGGGCGAACTCTGCACTCTTTTTGGTGGGGGGTTGAAGGGGCGAACTCTGCACTCTGATGGGTGGGGGTGTGATGAAGGGGTGAACTCTGCACTCTGATGGGTGGGCGGGATAAAGGGGTGAACTCTGCACTCTGATGGGTGGGGGGTTGAAGGGGTGAACTCTGCACTCTGATGGGTGCGGGGGGGATGAAGGGGTGCACACTGCACTCTGATGGGTTGGGGGGGGATGAAGGGGTGCACACTGCACTCTGATGGGTGGGGGGATGAAGGGGTGAACTCTGCACTCTGATGGGTGGGGGGTTGAAGGGGCGAACTCTGCACTCTGATCGGTGGGGGGATGAAGGGGTGAACTCTGCACTCTGATGGGTGGGGGGTTGAAGGGGCGAACTCTGCACTCTGATGGGTGGAGGGTGGAGGGTTGAAGGGGCGAACTCTGCACTCTGATGGGTGGGGGGATGAAGGGGTGAACTCTGCACTGATGGTTGGGGGTTGAAGGGGTGAACTCTGCACTCCAATGGGTGTGGGGTTGAAGGGGTGAACTCAGCGCTCTAATGGGTGGGGGGTTGAAGGGGCGAACTCTGCACTCCAGTGAGTGGGGGGATGGAGGGGCGAACTCTGCACTCTGATGGGTGGGGGGATGAAGGGGCGAACTCTGCACTCTGATGGATGGGGGAGGAAGAGGTGAACTCTGCACTCTGATGTGTGGGGGGATGAAGGGGTGAACTCGGCACTCTGATGGGTGGGGGGTTGAATGGGCGAACTCTGCATTCTGATGGGTGGAGGGTGGAGGGTTGGATGGGCGAACTCTGCACTCTGATGAGTGGGGGGTTGAAGGGGTGAACTCTGCACTCTAATGGGTGTGGGGTTGAAGGGGCGAACTCTGCACTCTGATGAGTGGGGGGTTGAAGGGGTGAACTCTGCACTCTAATGGGTGTGGGGTTTGAGGGGTGAAATCTGCACTCTAATGGGTGTGGGGTTGAAGGGGCGAACTCTGCACTCTGATGGGTGGGGGAGGAAGGGGTGAACTCTGCACTCTGATGGGTGGGGGGATGAAGGGGTGAACTCTGCACTCCAATGGGTGGGGGGATGAAGGGGTGAACTCTGCACTCTAATGGGTGGGGGAAACAAGGGGTGAAGTCTGCACTCTGATGGGTGGGGGGAAGAAGGGGTGAACTCTGCACTCTAATGGGTGTGGGGTTGAAGGGGTGAACTCTGCACTCTTTTGGGTGGGGGGTTGAAGGGGCGAACTCTGCACTCTGATGGTTGGGGGGGTGATGAAGGGGTGAACTCTGCACTCTGATGGGTGGGCGGGATAAAGGGGCGAACTCTGCACTCTGATGGGTGGGGGGATGAAGGGGTGAACTCTGCACTCTGATGGGTGCGGTGGGGGATGAAGGGGTGCACACTGCACTCTGATGTGTGTGGGGTTGAAGGGGCGAACTCTGCACTCTGATGAGTGGGGGGTTGAAGGGGTGAACTCTGCACTCTAATGGGTGTGGGGTTTGAGGGGTGAACTCTGCACTCTAATGGGTGGGGGGTTGAAGGGGCGAACTCTGCACTCTGATGGGTGGGGGGTTGAAGGGGCGAACTCTGCACTCTGATGGGTGGGGGAGGAAGGGGTGTACTCTGCACTCTGATGGGTGTGGGGATGAAGGGGTGAACTCTGCACTCCAATGGGTGGGGGGAAGAAGGGGTGAACTCTGCACTCTGATGGGTGGGGGGAAGAAGGGGTGAACTCTGCACTCTTTTGGGTGGGGGGTTGAAGGGGCGAACTCTGCACTCTGATGGGTGGGGGGGTGATGAAGGGGTGAACTCTGCACTCTGATGGGTGGGCGGGATAAAGGGGTGAACTCTGCACTCTGATGGGTGGGGGGATGAAGGGTTGAACTCTGCACTCTGATTGGTGCGGGGGGGGATGAAGGGGTGCACACTGCACTCTGATGGGTTGGGGGGGGGGGGATGAAGTGGTGCACTGCACTCTGATGGGTGGGGGGAGGAAGAGGTGAACTCTGCACTCTGATGGGTGGGGGGATGAAGGGGTGAACTCTGCACTCTGATGGGTGGGGGGTTGAAGGGGCAAACTCTGCACTCTGATGGGTGGAGGGTGGAGGGTTGAAGGGGCGAACTCTGCACTCTGATGGGTGGGGGGGATGAAGGGGTGAACACTGCACTCTAATGGATGGGGGGTTGAAGGGGTGAACTCTGCACTCTAATGGGTGGGGGGATGAAGGGGTGAACTCTGCACTCTAATGGGTGTGGGGTTGAAGGGGTGAACTCTGCACTCTAATGGGTGGGGGGTTGAAGGGGCGAACTCTGCACTCTGATGAGTGGGGTGTTGAAGGGGTGAGCTCTGCACTGATGAGTGGGGGGATGGAGGGGCGAACTCTGCACTCTGATGGATGGGGGAGGAAGGGGTGAACTCTGCACTCTGATGTGTGCGGGGATGAAGGGGTGAACTCTGCACTCTGATGGGTGGGGGGTTGAATGGGCGAACTCTGCACTCTGATGGGTGGAGGGTGGAGGGTTGAAGGGGCGAACTCTGCACTCTGATGGATGGGGGAGGAAGGGGTGAACTCTGCACTCTGATGTGTGGGGGGGTGAAGGGGTGAACTCTGCACTCTGATGTGTGGGGGATGAAGGGGTGAACTCTGCACTCTGATGTGTGGGGGGTTGAAGGGGTGAACTCTGCACTCTAATGTGTGTGGGGTTTAAGGGGTGAACTCTGCACTCTAATGGGTGGGGGGTTGAAGGGGCGAACTCTGCACTCTGATGGGTGGGGGAGGAAGGGGTGAACTCTTCACTCTGATGGGTGGGGGGATGAAGGGGTGAACTCTGCACTCTAATGGGAGTGGGGTTGAAGGGGTGAACTCTGCACTCTGATGGGTGGGGGGAAGAAGGGATGAACTCTGCACTCAAATGGGTGTGGGGTTGAAGGGGTGATCTCTGCACTCTAATGGGTGGGGGGTTGAAGGGGCGAACTCTGCACTCTTTTTGGTGGGGGGTTGAAGGGGCGAACTCTGCACTCTGATGGGTGGGGGTGTGATGAAGGGGTGAACTCTGCACTCTGATGGGTGGGCGGGATAAAGGGGTGAACTCTGCACTCTGATGGGTGGGGGGTTGAAGGGGTGAACTCTGCACTCTGATGGGTGCGGGGGGGATGAAGGGGTGCACACTGCACTCTGATGGGTTGGGGGGGGATGAAGGGGTGCACACTGCACTCTGATGGGTGGGGGGATGAAGGGGTGAACTCTGCACTCTGATGGGTGGGGGGTTGAAGGGGCGAACTCTGCACTCTGATCGGTGGGGGGATGAAGGGGTGAACTCTGCACTCTGATGGGTGGGGGGTTGAAGGGGCGAACTCTGCACTCTGATGGGTGGAGGGTGGAGGGTTGAAGGGGCGAACTCTGCACTCTGATGGGTGGGGGGATGAAGGGGTGAACTCTGCACTGATGGTTGGGGGTTGAAGGGGTGAACTCTGCACTCCAATGGGTGTGGGGTTGAAGGGGTGAACTCAGCGCTCTAATGGGTGGGGGGTTGAAGGGGCGAACTCTGCACTCCAGTGAGTGGGGGGATGGAGGGGCGAACTCTGCACTCTGATGGGTGGGGGGATGAAGGGGCGAACTCTGCACTCTGATGGATGGGGGAGGAAGAGGTGAACTCTGCACTCTGATGTGTGGGGGGATGAAGGGGTGAACTCGGCACTCTGATGGGTGGGGGGTTGAATGGGCGAACTCTGCATTCTGATGGGTGGAGGGTGGAGGGTTGGATGGGCGAACTCTGCACTCTGATGAGTGGGGGGTTGAAGGGGTGAACTCTGCACTCTAATGGGTGTGGGGTTGAAGGGGCGAACTCTGCACTCTGATGAGTGGGGGGTTGAAGGGGTGAACTCTGCACTCTAATGGGTGTGGGGTTTGAGGGGTGAAATCTGCACTCTAATGGGTGTGGGGTTGAAGGGGCGAACTCTGCACTCTGATGGGTGGGGGAGGAAGGGGTGAACTCTGCACTCTGATGGGTGGGGGGATGAAGGGGTGAACTCTGCACTCCAATGGGTGGGGGGATGAAGGGGTGAACTCTGCACTCTAATGGGTGGGGGAAACAAGGGGTGAAGTCTGCACTCTGATGGGTGGGGGGAAGAAGGGGTGAACTCTGCACTCTAATGGGTGTGGGGTTGAAGGGGTGAACTCTGCACTCTTTTGGGTGGGGGGTTGAAGGGGCGAACTCTGCACTCTGATGGTTGGGGGGGTGATGAAGGGGTGAACTCTGCACTCTGATGGGTGGGCGGGATAAAGGGGTGAACTCTGCACTCTGATGGGTGGGGGGATGAAGGGGTGAACTCTGCACTCTGATGGGTGCGGTGGGGGATGAAGGGGTGCACACTGCACTCTGATGTGTGTGGGGTTGAAGGGGCGAACTCTGCACTCTGATGAGTGGGGGGTTGAAGGGGTGAACTCTGCACTCTAATGGGTGTGGGGTTTGAGGGGTGAACTCTGCACTCTAATGGGTGGGGGGTTGAAGGGGCGAACTCTGCACTCTGATGGGTGGGGGGTTGAAGGGGCGAACTCTGCACTCTGATGGGTGGGGGAGGAAGGGGTGTACTCTGCACTCTGATGGGTGTGGGGATGAAGGGGTGAACTCTGCACTCCAATGGGTGGGGGGATGAAGGGGTGAACTCTGCACTCCAATGGGTGGGGGGAAGAAGGGGTGAACTCTGCACTCTGATGGGTGGGGGGAAGAAGGGGTGAACTCTGCACTCTTTTGGGTGGGGGGTTGAAGGGGCGAACTCTGCACTCTGATGGGTGGGGGGGTGATGAAGGGGTGAACTCTGCACTCTGATGGGTGGGCGGGATAAAGGGGTGAACTCTGCACTCTGATGGGTGGGGGGATGAAGGGTTGAACTCTGCACTCTGATTGGTGCGGGGGGGGATGAAGGGGTGCACACTGCACTCTGATGGGTTGGGGGGGGGGGGGATGAAGTGGTGCACTGCACTCTGATGGGTGGGGGGAGGAAGAGGTGAACTCTGCACTCTGATGGGTGGGGGGATGAAGGGGTGAACTCTGCACTCTGATGGGTGGGGGGTTGAAGGGGCAAACTCTGCACTCTGATGGGTGGAGGGTGGAGGGTTGAAGGGGCGAACTCTGCACTCTGATGGGTGGGGGGGATGAAGGGGTGAACACTGCACTCTAATGGATGGGGGGTTGAAGGGGTGAACTCTGCACTCTAATGGGTGGGGGGATGAAGGGGTGAACTCTGCACTCTAATGGGTGTGGGGTTGAAGGGGTGAACTCTGCACTCTAATGGGTGGGGGGTTGAAGGGGCGAACTCTGCACTCTGATGAGTGGGGTGTTGAAGGGGTGAGCTCTGCACTGATGAGTGGGGGGATGGAGGGGCGAACTCTGCACTCTGATGGATGGGGGAGGAAGGGGTGAACTCTGCACTCTGATGTGTGCGGGGATGAAGGGGTGAACTCTGCACTCTGATGGGTGGGGAGTTGAATGGGCGAACTCTGCACTCTGATGGGTGGAGGGTGGAGGGTTGAAGGGGCGAACTCTGCACTCTGATGGATGGGGGAGGAAGGGGTGAACTCTGCACTCTGATGTGTGGGGGGGTGAAGGGGTGAACTCTGCACTCTGATGTGTGGGGGATGAAGGGGTGAACTCTGCACTCTGATGTGTGGGGGGATGAAGGGGTGAACTCTGCACTCTAATGGGTCTGGGGTTTAAGGGGTGAACTCTGCACTCTGATGGGTGGGGGGATGAAGGGGTGAACTCTGCACTCTGATGGGTGGGGGGATGAAGAGGTGAACTCTGCACTCTAATGGGTGTGCGGTTTAAGGGGTGAACTCTGCACTCTAATGGGTGGGGGGATGAAGGGGTGAACTCTGCACTCTGATGTGTGCGGGGATGAAGGGGTGAACTCTGCACTCTGATGGCTGGGTGGATGAAGGGGTGAACTCTGCACTCTGATGGGTGGGGGGATGAAGAGGTGAACTCTGCACTCTAATGGATGGGGGGTTGAAGGGGCGAACTCTGCACTCTGATGAGTGGGGGATTGAAGGGGTGAACTCTGCACTCTAATGGGTGTGCGGTTTAAGGGGTGAACTCTGCACTCCAATGGGTGGGGGGTTGAAGGGGCGAATTCTGCACTCTGATGGGTGGGGGGTTGAAGGGGCGAACTCTGCACTCTGATGGGTGGGGGAGGAAGGGGTGAACTCTGCACTCTGATGGGTGGGGGGATGAAGGGGCGAACTCTGCACTCTGATGAATGTGGGGTTGAAGGGGTGAACTCTGCACTCTAATGGGTGGGGGGATGAAGGGGTGAACTCTGCACTCTAATGGGTGTGGGGATGAAGGGGTGAACTCTGCACTCAAATGGGTGGGGGGATGAAGGGGTGAACTCTGCACTCTAATGGGTGGGGGGATGAAGGGGTGAACTCTGCACTCCAATGGGTGGGGGGATGAAGGGGTGAACTCTGCACTCTAATGGGTGTGGGGTTGAAGGGGCGAACTCTGCACTCTGATGGGTGGGGGGATGAAGGGGTGAACTCTGCACTCTAATGGGTGGGGGGATGAAGGGGTGAACTCTGCACTCTCATGGGTGGGGGGTTGAAGGGGCGAACTCTGCACTGTGATGGGTGGGGGGTTGAAGGGGCGAACTCTGCACTCTGATGGGTGGGGGAGGAAGGGGTGAACTCTGCACTCTGATGGGTGGGGGGATGAAGGGGCGAACTCTGCACTCTGATGAGTGTGGGGTTGAAGGGGTGAACTCTGCACTCTAATGGGTCTGGGGTTTAAGGGGTGAACTCTGCACTCTAATGGGTGGGGGGTTGAAGGGGCGAACTCTGCACTCTGATGGGTGGGGGGTTGAAGGGGCGAACTCTGCACTCTGATGGGTGGGGGGATGAAGGGGTGAACTCTGCACTCTAATGGGTGTGGGGTTGAAGGGGCGAACTCTGCACTCTGATGAGTGGGGGGTTGAAGGGGTGAACTCTGCACTCTAATGGGTGGGGGGATGAAGGGGTGAACTCTGCACTCTAATGGGTGTGGGGATGAAGGGGTGAACTCTGCACTCAAATGGGTGGGGGGATGAAGGGGTGAACTCTGCACTCTAATGGGTGGGGGGATGAAGGGGTGAACTCTGCACTCTAATGGGTGGGGGGATGAAGGGGTGAACTCTGCACTCTAATGGGTGTGGGGTTGAAGGGGCGAACTCTGCACTCTGATGAGTGGGGGGTTGAAGGGGTGAACTCTGCACTCTAATGGGTGGGGGGATGAAGGGGTGAACTCTGCACTCTAATGGGTGTGGGGTTGAAGGGGTGAACTCTGCACTCTGATGGGTGGGGGGAAGAAGGGGCGAACTCTGCACTCTGATGGGTGGGGGAGGAAGGGGTGAACTCTGCACTCTGATGGGTGAGGGGTTGAAGGGGTGAACTCTGCACTCTAATGGGTGGGGGGATGAAGGGGTGAACTCTGCACTCTGATGTGTGGGGGGATGAAGGGGTGAACACTGCACTCTGATGGCTGGGGGGATGAAGGGGTGAACTCTGCACTCTGATGGGTGGGGGGATGAAGAGGTGAACTCTGCACTCTAATGGATGGGGGGTTGAAGGGGCGAACTCTGCACTCTGATGAGTGGGGGATTGAAGGGGTGAACTCTGCACTCTAATGGGTGTGCGGTTTAAGGGGTGAACTCTGCACTCTAATGGGTGGGGGGTTGAAGGGGCGAACTCTGCACTCTGATGGGTGGGGGGATGAAGAGGTGAACTCTGCACTCTGATGGGTGGGGGGTTGAAGGGGCGAACTCTGCACTCTGATGGGTGGGGGAGGAAGGGGTGAACTCTGCACTCTGATGGGTGGGGGGATGAAGGGGCGAACTCTGCACTCTGATGGGTGGGGGAGGAAGGGGTGAACTCTGCACTCTGATGGGTGGGGGGATGAAGGGGCGAACTCTGCACTCTGATGAATGTGGGGTTGAAGGGGTGAACTCTGCACTCTAATGGGTGGGGGGATGAAGGGGTGAACTCTGCACTCTAATGGGTGTGGGGATGAAGGGGTGAACTCTGCACTCAAATGGGTGGGGGGATGAAGGGGTGAACTCTGCACTCTAATGGGTGGGGGGATGAAGGGGTGAACTCTGCACTCCAATGGGTGGGGGGATGAAGGGGTGAACTCTGCACTCTAATGGGTGTGGGGTTGAAGGGGCGAACTCTGCACTCTGATGGGTGGGGGGATGAAGGGGTGAACTCTGCACTCTAATGGGTGGGGGGATGAAGGGGTGAACTCTGCACTCTCATGGGTGGGGGGTTGAAGGGGCGAACTCTGCACTGTGATGGGTGGGGGGTTGAAGGGGCGAACTCTGCACTCTGATGGGTGGGGGAGGAAGGGGTGAACTCTGCACTCTGATGGGTGGGGGGATGAAGGGGCGAACTCTGCACTCTGATGAGTGTGGGGTTGAAGGGGTGAACTCTGCACTCTAATGGGTCTGGGGTTTAAGGGGTGAACTCTGCACTCTAATGGGTGGGGGGTTGAAGGGGCGAACTCTGCACTCTGATGGGTGGGGGGTTGAAGGGGCGAACTCTGCACTCTGATGGGTGGGGGGATGAAGGGGTGAACTCTGCACTCTAATGGGTGTGGGGTTGAAGGGGCGAACTCTGCACTCTGATGAGTGGGGGGTTGAAGGGGTGAACTCTGCACTCTAATGGGTGGGGGGATGAAGGGGTGAACTCTGCACTCTAATGGGTGTGGGGATGAAGGGGTGAACTCTGCACTCAAATGGGTGGGGGGATGAAGGGGTGAACTCTGCACTCTAATGGGTGGGGGGATGAAGGGGTGAACTCTGCACTCTAATGGGTGGGGGGATGAAGGGGTGAACTCTGCACTCTAATGGGTGTGGGGTTGAAGGGGCGAACTCTGCACTCTGATGAGTGGGGGGTTGAAGGGGTGAACTCTGCACTCTAATGGGTGGGGGGATGAAGGGGTGAACTCTGCACTCTAATGGGTGTGGGGTTGAAGGGGTGAACTCTGCACTCTGATGGGTGGGGGGAAGAAGGGGCGAACTCTGCACTCTGATGGGTGGGGGAGGAAGGGGTGAACTCTGCACTCTGATGGGTGAGGGGTTGAAGGGGTGAACTCTGCACTCTAATGGGTGGGGGGATGAAGGGGTGAACTCTGCACTCTGATGTGTGGGGGGATGAAGGGGTGAACACTGCACTCTGATGGCTGGGGGGATGAAGGGGTGAACTCTGCACTCTGATGGGTGGGGGGATGAAGAGGTGAACTCTGCACTCTAATGGATGGGGGGTTGAAGGGGCGAACTCTGCACTCTGATGAGTGGGGGATTGAAGGGGTGAACTCTGCACTCTAATGGGTGTGCGGTTTAAGGGGTGAACTCTGCACTCTAATGGGTGGGGGGTTGAAGGGGCGAACTCTGCACTCTGATGGGTGGGGGGATGAAGAGGTGAACTCTGCACTCTGATGGGTGGGGGGTTGAAGGGGCGAACTCTGCACTCTGATGGGTGGGGGAGGAAGGGGTGAACTCTGCACTCTGATGGGTGGGGGGATGAAGGGGCGAACTCTGCACTCTGATGAGTGTGGGGTTGAAGGGGTGAACTCTGCACTAATGGGTGTGGGGTTTAAGGGGTGAACTCTGCACTCTAATGGGTGGGGGGTTGAAGGGGCGAACTCTGCACTCTGATGGGTGGGGGGTTGAAGGGGTGAACTCTGCACTCTAATGGGTGGGGGGATGAAGGGGTGAACTCTGCACTCTGATGTGTGGGGGGATGAAGGGGTGAACTCTGCACTCTGATGGCTGGGGGGATGAAGGGGTGAACTCTGCACTCTGATGGGTGGGGGGATGAAGAGGTGAACTCTGCACTCTAATGGATGGGGGGTTGAAGGGGCGAACTCTGCACTCTGATGAGTGGGGGATTGAAGGGGTGAACTCTGCACTCTAATGGGTGTGCGGTTTAAGGGGTGAACTCTGCACTCTAATGGGTGGGGGGTTGAAGGGGCGAACTCTGCACTCTGATGGGTGGGGGGTTGAAGGGGCGAACTCTGCACTCTGATGGGTGGGGGAGGAAGGGGTGAACTCTGCACTCTGATGGGTGGGGGGATGAAGGGGCGAACTCTGCACTCTGATGAGTGTGGGGTTGAAGGGGTGAACTCTGCACTCTAATGGGTGTGGGGTTTAAGGGGTGAACTCTGCACTCTAATGGGTGGGGGGTTGAAGGGGCGAACTCTGCACTCTGATGGGTGGGGGGTTGAAGGGGCGAACTCTGCACTCTGATGGGTGGGGGAGGAAGGGGTGAACTCTGCACTCAAATGGGTGTGGGGTTGAAGGGGCGAACTCTGCACTCTGATGAGTGGGGGGTTGAAGGGGAAAACTCTGCACTCTGATGGGTGGAGGGTGGAGGGTTGAAGGGGCGAACTCTGCACTCTGATGGGTGGGGGGGATGAAGGGGTGAACTCTGCACTCTAATGGATGGGGGGTTGAAGGGGTGAACTCTGCAGTCAAATGGGTGGGGGGATGAAGGGGTGAACTCTGCACTCTAATGGGTGGGGGGATGAAGGGGTGAACTCTGCACTCTAATGGGTGGGGGGATGAAGGGGTGAACTCTGCACTCTAATGGGTGTGGGGTTGAAGGGGCGAACTCTGCAGTCTGATGAGTGGGGGGTTGAAGGGGTGAACTCTGCACTCTGATGGGTGGGGGGATGAAGGGGTGAACTCTGCACTCTAATGGGTGGGGGGATGAAGGGGTGAACTCTGCACTCCAATGGGTGGGGGGTTGAAGGGGCGAACTCTGCACTGTGATGGGTGGGGGGTTGAAGGGTCGAACTCTGCACTCTGATGGGTGGGGGAGGTAGGGGTGAACTCTGCACTCTGATGGGTGGGGGGATGAAGGGGCGAACTCTGCACTCTGATGAGTGTGGGGTTGAAGGGGTGAACTCTGCACTCTAATGGGTGTGGGGTTAAAGGGGTGAACTCTGCACTCTAATGGGTGGGGGGTTGAAGGGGCGAACTCTGCACTCTGATGGGTGGGGGGTTGAAGGGGCGAACTCTGCACTCTGATGGGTGGGGGAGGAAGGGGTGAACTCTGCACTCTAATGGGTGTGGGGTTGAAGGGGCGAACTCTGCACTCTGATGAGTGGGGGGTTGAAGGGGTGAACTCTGCACTCTAATGGGTGGGGGGATGAAGGGGTGAACTCTGCACTCTAATGGGTGTGGGGATGTAGGGGTGAACTCTGCACTCAAATGGGTGGGGGGATGAAGGGGTGAACTCTGCACTCGAATGGGTGGGGGGATGAAGGGGTGAACTCTGCACTCTAATGGGTGGGGGGATGAAGGGGTGAACTCTGCACTCTAATGGGTGTGGGGTTGAAGGGGCGAACTCTGCACTCTGATGAGTGGGGGGTTGAAGGGGTGAACTCTGCACTCTGATGGGTGGGGGGATGAAGGGGTGAACTCTGCACTCTAATGGGTGGGGGGATGAAGGGGTGAACTCTGCACTCTAATGGGTGTGGGGTTGAAGGGGTGAACTCTGCACTCTGATGGGTGGGGGGAAGAAGGGGCGAACTCTGCACTCTGATGGGTGGGTGAGGAAGGGGTGAACTCTGCACTCTGATGGGTGGGGGGTTGAAGGGGTGAACTCTGCACTCTAATGGGTGGGGGGGATGAAGGGGTGAACTCTGCACTCTAATGGGTGTGGGGTTTAAGGGGTGAACTCTGCACTCTAGTGGGTGGGGGGTTGAAGGGGCAAACTCTGCACTCTGATGGGTGGAGGGTGGAGGGTTGAAGGGGCGAACTCTGCACTCTGATGGGTGGGGGGATGAAGGGGTGAACTCTGCACTCTGATGGGTGGGGGGATGAAGGGGTGAACTCTGCACTCTAATCGATGGGGGGTTGAAGGGGTGAACTCTGCACTCTGATGGGTGGGGGGTTGAAGGGGCGAACTCTGCACTCTGATGAGTGGGGTGTTGAAGGGGTGAACTCTGCACTCTAATGGGTGGGGGGATGAAGGGGTGAACTCTGCACTCTAATGGGTGGGGGGTTGAAGGGGCGAACTCTGCACTGTGATGGGTGGGGGGGTTGAAGGGGCGAACTCTGCACTCTGATGGGTGGGGGAGGAAGGGGTGAACTCTGCACTCTGATGGGTGGGGGGATGAAGGGGCGAACTCTGCACTCTGATGAGTGTGGGGTTGAAGGGGTGAACTCTGCACTCTAATGGGTGTGGGGTTTAAGGGGTGAACTCTGCACTCTAATGGGTGGGGGGTTGAAGGGGCGAACTCTGCACTCTGATGGGTGGGGGGTTGAAGGGGCGAACTCTGCACTCTGATGGGTGGGGGAGGAAGGGGTGAACTCTGTACTCTAATGGGTGTGGGGTTGAAGGGGCGAACTCTGCACTCTGATGAGTGGGGGGTTGAAGGGGTGAACTCTGCACTCTAATGGGTGGGAAGATGAAGGGGTGAACGCTGCACTCGAATGGGTGTGGGGATGAAGGGGTGAACTCTGCACTCAAATGGGTGGGGGGATGAAGGGGTGAACTCTGCACTCTAATGGGTGGGGGGATGAAGGGGTGAACTCTGCACTCTAATGGGTGGGGGGATGAAGGGGTGAACTCTGCACTCTAATGGGTGTGGGGTTGAAGGGGCGAACTCTGCACTCTGATGGGTGGGGGGATGAAGGGGTGAACTCTGCACTCTAATGGGTGGGGGGATGAAGGGGTGAACTCTGCACTCTAATGGGTGTGGGGTTGAAGGGGTGAACTCTGCACTCTGATGGGTGGGGGGAAGAAGGGGCGAACTCTGCACTCTGATGGGTGGGGGAGGAAGGGGTGAACTCTGCACTCTGATGGGTGGGGGGTTGAAGGGGTGAACTCTGCACTCCAATGGGTGGGGGGATGAAGGGGTGAACTCTGCACTCTGATGGGTGGGGGGATGAAGAGGTGAACTCTGCACTCTAATGGATGGGGGGTTGAAGGGGCGAACTCTGCACTCTGATGAGTGGGGGATTGAAGGGGTGAACTCTGCACTCTAATGGGTGTGCGGTTTAAGGGGTGAACTCTGCACTCTAATGGGTGGGGGGTTGAAGGGGCGAACTCTGCAATCTGATGGGTGGGGGGTTGAAGGGGCGAACTCTGCACTCCGATGGGTGGGGGAGGAAGGGGTGAACTCTGCACTCTGATGGGTGGGGGGAAGAAGGGGCGAACTCTGCACTCTGATGGGTGGGGGAGGAAGGGGTGAACTCTGCACTCTGATGGGTGGGGGGTTGAAGGGGTGAACTCTGCACTCTAATGGGTGGGGGGATGAAGGGGTGAACTCTGCACTCTGATGTGTGGGGGGATGAAGGGGTGAACTCTGCACTCTGATGGCTGGGGGGATGAAGGGGTGAACTCTGCACTCTGATGGGTGGGGGGATGAAGAGGTGAACTCTGCACTCTAATGGATGGGGGGTTGAAGGGGCGAACTCTGCACTCTATTGAGTGGGGGATTGAAGGGGTGAACTCTGCACTCTAATGGGTGTGCGGTTTAAGGGGTGAACTCTGCACTCTAATGGGTGTGCGGTTTAAGGGGTGAACTCTGCACTCTAATGGGTGGGGGGTTGAAGGGGCGAACTCTGCACTCTGATGGGTGGGGGGTTGAAGGGGCGAACTCTGCACTCTGATGGGTGGGGGAGGAAGGGGTGAACTCTGCACTCTGATGGGTGGGGGGATGAAGGGGCGAACTCTGCACTCTGATGAGTGTGGGGTTGAAGGGGTGAACTCTGCACTCTAATGGGTGTGGGGTTTAAGGGGTGAACTCTGCACTCTAATGGGTGTGGGGTTGAAGGGGTAAACTCTGCACTCTAATGGGTGGGGGGTTGAAGGGGCGAACTCTGCACTCTGATGAGTGGGGTGTTGAAGGGGTGAACTCTGCACTCTAATGGGTGGGGGGATGAAGGGGTGAACTCTGCACTCTAATGGGTGGGGGGTTGAAGGGGCGAACTCTGCACTGTGATGGGTGGGGGGTTGAAGGGGCGAACTCTGCACTCTTATGGGTGGGGGAGGAAGGGGTGAACTCTGCACTCTGATGGGTGGGGGGATGAAGGGGCGAACTCTGCACTCTGATGAGTGTGGGGTTGAAGGGGTGAACTCTGCACTCTAATGGGTGTGGGGTTTAAGGGGTGAACTCTGCACTCTAATGGGTGGGGGGTTGAAGGGGCGAACTCTGCACTCTGATGGGTGGGGGGTTGAAGGGGCGAACTCTGCACTCTGATGGGTGGGGGAGGAAGGGGTGAACTCTGCACTCTAATGGGTGTGGAGTTGAAGGGGCGAACTCTGCAGTCTGATGAGCGGGGGGTTGAAGGGGTGAACTCTGCACTCTAATGGGTGGGGGGATGAAGGGGTGAACTCTGCACTCTAATGGGTGTGGGGATGAAGGGGTGAACTCTGCACTCAAATGGGTGGGTGATGAAGGGGTGAACTCTGCACTCGAATGGGTGGGGGGATGAAGGGGTGAACTCTGCACTCTAATGGGTGGGGGGATGAAGGGGTGAACTCTGCACTCTAATGGGTGTGGGGTTGAAGGGGCGAACTCTGCACTCTGATGAGTGGGGGGTTGAAGGGGTGAACTCTGCACTCTGATGGGTGGGGGGATGAAGGGGTGAACTCTGCACTCTAATGGGTGGGGGGATGAAGGGGTGAACTCTGCACTCTAATGGGTGTGGGGTTGAAGGGGTGAACTCTGCACTCTAATGGGTGGGGGGAAGAAGGGGCGAACTCTGCACTCTGATGGGTGGGGGAGGAAGGGGTGAACTCTGCACTCTGATGGGTGGGGGGTTGAAGGGGTGAACTCTGCACTCTCATGGGTGGGGGGATGAAGGGGTGAACTCTGCACTCTGATGTGTGGGGGGATGAAGGGGTGAACTCTGCACTCTGATGGCTGGGGGGATGAAGGGGTGAACTCTGCACTCTGATGGGTGGGGGGATGAAGAGGTGAACTCTGCACTCTAATGGATGGGGGGTTGAAGGGGCGAACTCTGCACTCTGATGAGTGGGGGATTGAAGGGGTGAACTCTGCACTCTAATGGGTGTGAGGTTTAAGGGGTGAACTCTGCACTCTAATGGGTGGGGGGTTGAAGGGGCGAACTCTGCACTCTGATGGGTGGGGGAGGAAGGGGTGAACTCTGCACTCTGATGGGTGGGGGGATGAAGGGGCGAACTCTGCACTCTGATGAGTGTGGGGTTGAAGGGGTGAACTCTGCACTCTAATGGGTGTGGGGTTTAAGGGGTGAACTCTGCACTCTAATGGGTGGGGGGTTGAAGGGGCGAACTCTGCACTCTGATGGGTGGGGGGTTGAAGGGGCGAACTCTGCACTCTGATGGGTGGGGGAGGAAGGGGTGAACTCTGCACTCTAATGGGTGTGGGGTTGAAGGGGCGAACTCTGCACTCTGATGATTGGGGGGTTGAAGGGGTGAACTCTGCACTCTAATGGGTGGGGGGATGAAGGGGTGAACTCTGCACTCCAATGGGTGTGGGGATGAAGGGGTGAACTCTGCACTCAAATGGGTGGGGGGATGAAGGGGTGAACTCTGCACTCTAATGGGTGGGGGGATGAAGGGGTGAACTCTGCACTCTAATGGGTGGGGGGATGAAGGGGTGAACTCTGCACTCTAATGGGTGAGGGGTTGAAGGGGCGAACTCTGCAGTCTGATGAGTGGGGGGTTGAAGGGGTGAACTCTGCACTCTGATGGGTGGGGGGATGAAGGGGTGAACTCTGCACTCTAATGGGTGGGGGGATGAAGGGGTGAACTCTGCACTCTAATGGGTGGGGGGTTGAAGGGGCGAACTCTGCACTGTGATGGGTGGGGGGTTGAAGGGGCGAACTCTGCACTCTGATGGGTGGGGGAGGAAGGGGTGAACTCTGCACTCTGATGGGTGGGGGGATGAAGGGGCGAACTCTGCACTCTGATGAGTGTGGGGTTGAAGGGGTGAACTCTGCACTCTAATGGGTGTGGGGTTTAAGGGGTGAACTCTGCACTCTAACGGGTGGGGGGTTGAAGGGGCGAACTCTGCACTCTGATGGGTGGGGGGTTGAAGGGGCGAACTCTGCACTCTGATGGGTGGGGGAGGAAGGGGTGAACTCTGCACTCTAATGGGTGTGGGGTTGAAGGGGCGAACTCTGCACTCTGATGAGTGGGGGGTTGAAGGGGTGAACTCTGCACTCTAATGGGTGGGGGGATGAAGGGGTGAACTCTGCACTCTAATGGGTGTGGGGATGAAGGGGTGAACTCTGCACTCAAATGGGTGGGGGGATGAAGGGGTGAACTCTGCACTCGAATGGGTGGGGGGATGAAGGGGTGAACTCTGCACTCTAATGGGTGGGGGGATGAAGGGGTGAACTCTGCACTCTAATGGGTGTGGGGTTGAAGGGGCGAACTCTGCACTCTGATGAGTGGGGGGTTGAAGGGGTGAACTCTGCACTCTGATGGGTGGGGGGATGAAGGGGTGAACTCTGCACTCTAATGGGTGGGGGGATGAAGGGGTGAACTCTGCACTCTAATGGGTGTGGGGTTGAAGGGGTGAACTCTGCACTCTGATGGGTGGGGGGAAGAAGGGGCGAACTCTGCACTCTGATGGGTGGGGGAGGAAGGGGTGAACTCTGCACTCTGATGGGTGGGGGGTTGAAGGGGTGAACTCTGCACTCTGATGGGTGGAGGGGATGAAGGGGTGAACTCTGCACTCTAATGGGTGTGGGGTTTAAGGGGTGAACTCTGCACTCTAATGGGTGGGGGGTTGAAGGGGCGAACTCTGCACTCTGATGAGTGTGGGGTTGAAGGGGTGAACTCTGCACTCTAATGGGTGTGGGGTTTAAGGGGTGAACTCTGCACTCTAATGGGTGGGGGGTTGAAGGGGCGAACTCTGCACTCTGATGGGTGGGGGGTTGAAGGGGCGAACTCTGCACTCTGATGGGTAGGGGAGGAAGGGGTGAACTCTGCACTCTAATGGGTGTGGTGTTGAAGGGGCGAACTCTGCACTCTGATGAGTGGGGGGTTGAAGGGGTGAACTCTGCACTCTAATGGGTGTGGGGATGAAGGGGTGAACTCTGCACTCAAATGGGTGGGGGGATGAAGGGGTGAACTCTGCACTCGAATGGGTGGGGGGATGAAGGGGTGAACTCTGCACTCTAATGGGTGGGGGGATGAAGGGGTGAACTCTGCACTCTAATGGGTGTGGGGTTGAAGGGGCGAACTCTGCACTCTGATGGGTGGGGGGATGAAGGGGTGAACTCTGCACTCTAATGGGTGGGGGGATGAAGGGGTGAACTCTGCACTCTAATGGGTGTGGGGTTGAAGGGGTGAACTCTGCACTCTGATGGGTGGGGGGAAGAAGGGGCGAACTCTGCACTCTGATGGGTGGGGGAGGAAGGGGTGAACTCTGCACTCTGATGGGTGGGGGGTTGAAGGGGTGAACTCTGCACTCTAATGGGTGGGGGGGATGAAGGGGTGAACTCTGCACTCTAATGGGTGTGGGGTTTAAGGGGTGAACTCTGCATTCTAGTGGGTGGGGGGTTGAAGGGGCAAACTCTGCACTCTGATAGGTGGAGGGTGGAGGGTTGAAGGGGCGAACTCTGCACTCTGATGGGTGGGGGGATGAAGGGGTGAACTCTGCACTCTGATGGGTGGGGGGATGAAGGGGTGAACTCTGCACTCTAATGGATGGGGGGTTGAAGGGGTGACCTCTGGACTCTAATGGGTGGGGGGATGAAGGGGTGAACTCTGCACTCTGATGGGTGGGGGGATGAAGGGGTGAACTCTGCACTCTAATGGGTGTGGGTTTGAAGGGGTGAACTCTGCACTCTAATGGGTGGGGGGTTGAAGGGGCGAACTCTGCACTCTGATGAGTGGGGTGTTGAAGGGGTGAGCTCTGCACTCTGATGGATGGGGGAGGAAGGGGTGAACTCTGCACTCTGATGTGTGGGGGGATGAAGGGGTGAACTCTGCACTCTGATGTGTGGGGGGATGTAGGGGTGAGCTCTGCACTCTGATGGGTAGGGGGATGAAGGGGTGAGCTCTGCACTCTGATGGGTGGGGGAGGAAGGGGTGAACTCTGCACTCTGATGTGTGGGGGGATGAAGGGGTGAGCTCTGCACTCTGATGGGTGGGGGGATGAAGGGGCGAACTCTGCACTCTGATGGATGGGGGAGGAAGGGGTGAACTCTGCACTCTGATGGGTGGGGAGTTGAAGGGGTGAACTCTGCTCTCTAATGGGTGGGGGGGATGAAGGGGTGAACTCTGCACTCTAATGGGTGTGGGGTTTAAGGGGTGAACTCTGCACTCTAGTGGGTGGGGGGTTGAAGGGGCAAACTCTGCACTCTGATGGGTGGAGGGTGGAGGGTTGAAGGGGCGAACTCTGCACTCTGATGGGTGGGGGGATGAAGGGGTGAACTCTGCACTCTGATGGGTGGGGGGATGAAGTGGTGAACTCTGCATTCTAATGCATGGGGGGTTGAAGGGGTGAACTCTGCACTCTAATGGGTGGGGGGATGAAGGGGTGAACTCTGCACTCTGATGGGTGGGGGGATGAAGGGGTGAACTCTGCACTCTAATGGGTGTGGGGTTGAAGGGGTGAACTCTGCACTCTAATGGGTGGGGGGTTGAAGGGGCGAACTCTGCACTCTGATGAGTGGGGTGTTGAAGGGGTGAACTCTGCACTCTGATGTGTGGGGGGATGAAGGGGTGAGCTCTGCACTCTGATGGGTCGGGGGATGAAGGGGTGAGCTCTGCACTCTGATGGGTGGGGGAGGAAGGGGTGAACTCTGCACTCTGATGTGTGGGGGGATGAAGGGGTGAGCTCTGCACTCTGATGGGTGGTGGGATGAAGGGGCGAACTCTGCACTCTAATGGGTGGGGGGATGAAGGGGTGAACTCTGCACTCTGATGTGTGGGGGGATGAAGGGGTGAGCTCTGCACTCTGATGGGTCGGGGGATGAAGGGGTGAACTCTGCACTCCAATGGGTGTGGGGATGAAGGGGTGAACTCTGCACTCAAATGGGTGGGGGGATGAAGGGGTGAACTCTGCACTCTAATGGGTGGGGGGATGAAGGGGTGAACTCTGCACTCTAATGGGTGGGGGGATGAAGGGGTGAACTCTGCACTCTAATGGGTGAGGGGTTGAAGGGGCGAACTCTGCAGTCTGATGAGTGGGGGGTTGAAGGGGTGAACTCTGCACTCTGATGGGTGGGGGGATGAAGGGGTGAACTCTGCACTCTAATGGGTGGGGGGATGAAGGGGTGAACTCTGCACTCTAATGGGTGGGGGGTTGAAGGGGCGAACTCTGCACTGTGATGGGTGGGGGGTTGAAGGGGCGAACTCTGCACTCTGATGGGTGGGGGAGGAAGGGGTGAACTCTGCACTCTGATGGGTGGGGGGATGAAGGGGCGAACTCTGCACTCTGATGAGTGTGGGGTTGAAGGGGTGAACTCTGCACTCTAATGGGTGTGGGGTTTAAGGGGTGAACTCTGCACTCTAACGGGTGGGGGGTTGAAGGGGCGAACTCTGCACTCTGATGGGTGGGGGGTTGAAGGGGCGAACTCTGCACTCTGATGGGTGGGGGAGGAAGGGGTGAACTCTGCACTCTAATGGGTGTGGGGTTGAAGGGGCGAACTCTGCACTCTGATGAGTGGGGGGTTGAAGGGGTGAACTCTGCACTCTAATGGGTGGGGGGATGAAGGGGTGAACTCTGCACTCTAATGGGTGTGGGGATGAAGGGGTGAACTCTGCACTCAAATGGGTGGGGGGATGAAGGGGTGAACTCTGCACTCGAATGGGTGGGGGGATGAAGGGGTGAACTCTGCACTCTAATGGGTGGGGGGATGAAGGGGTGAACTCTGCACTCTAATGGGTGTGGGGTTGAAGGGGCGAACTCTGCACTCTGATGAGTGGGGGGTTGAAGGGGTGAACTCTGCACTCTGATGGGTGGGGGGATGAAGGGGTGAACTCTGCACTCTAATGGGTGGGGGGATGAAGGGGTGAACTCTGCACTCTAATGGGTGTGGGGTTGAAGGGGTGAACTCTGCACTCTGATGGGTGGGGGGAAGAAGGGGCGAACTCTGCACTCTGATGGGTGGGGGAGGAAGGGGTGAACTCTGCACTCTGATGGGTGGGGGGTTGAAGGGGTGAACTCTGCACTCTGATGGGTGGAGGGGATGAAGGGGTGAACTCTGCACTCTAATGGGTGTGGGGTTTAAGGGGTGAACTCTGCACTCTAATGGGTGGGGGGTTGAAGGGGCGAACTCTGCACTCTGATGAGTGTGGGGTTGAAGGGGTGAACTCTGCACTCTAATGGGTGTGGGGTTTAAGGGGTGAACTCTGCACTCTAATGGGTGGGGGGTTGAAGGGGCGAACTCTGCACTCTGATGGGTGGGGGGTTGAAGGGGCGAACTCTGCACTCTGATGGGTAGGGGAGGAAGGGGTGAACTCTGCACTCTAATGGGTGTGGTGTTGAAGGGGCGAACTCTGCACTCTGATGAGTGGGGGGTTGAAGGGGTGAACTCTGCACTCTAATGGGTGTGGGGATGAAGGGGTGAACTCTGCACTCAAATGGGTGGGGGGATGAAGGGGTGAACTCTGCACTCGAATGGGTGGGGGGATGAAGGGGTGAACTCTGCACTCTAATGGGTGGGGGGATGAAGGGGTGAACTCTGCACTCTAATGGGTGTGGGGTTGAAGGGGCGAACTCTGCACTCTGATGGGTGGGGGGATGAAGGGGTGAACTCTGCACTCTAATGGGTGGGGGGATGAAGGGGTGAACTCTGCACTCTAATGGGTGTGGGGTTGAAGGGGTGAACTCTGCACTCTGATGGGTGGGGGGAAGAAGGGGCGAACTCTGCACTCTGATGGGTGGGGGAGGAAGGGGTGAACTCTGCACTCTGATGGGTGGGGGGTTGAAGGGGTGAACTCTGCACTCTAATGGGTGGGGGGGATGAAGGGGTGAACTCTGCACTCTAATGGGTGTGGGGTTTAAGGGGTGAACTCTGCATTCTAGTGGGTGGGGGGTTGAAGGGGCAAACTCTGCACTCTGATAGGTGGAGGGTGGAGGGTTGAAGGGGCGAACTCTGCACTCTGATGGGTGGGGGGATGAAGGGGTGAACTCTGCACTCTGATGGGTGGGGGGATGAAGGGGTGAACTCTGCACTCTAATGGATGGGGGGTTGAAGGGGTGACCTCTGGACTCTAATGGGTGGGGGGATGAAGGGGTGAACTCTGCACTCTGATGGGTGGGGGGATGAAGGGGTGAACTCTGCACTCTAATGGGTGTGGGTTTGAAGGGGTGAACTCTGCACTCTAATGGGTGGGGGGTTGAAGGGGCGAACTCTGCACTCTGATGAGTGGGGTGTTGAAGGGGTGAGCTCTGCACTCTGATGGATGGGGGAGGAAGGGGTGAACTCTGCACTCTGATGTGTGGGGGGATGAAGGGGTGAACTCTGCACTCTGATGTGTGGGGGGATGTAGGGGTGAGCTCTGCACTCTGATGGGTGGGGGGATGAAGGGGTGAGCTCTGCACTCTGATGGGTGGGGGAGGAAGGGGTGAACTCTGCACTCTGATGTGTGGGGGGATGAAGGGGTGAGCTCTGCACTCTGATGGGTGGGGGGATGAAGGGGCGAACTCTGCACTCTGATGGATGGGGGAGGAAGGGGTGAACTCTGCACTCTGATGGGTGGGGAGTTGAAGGGGTGAACTCTGCTCTCTAATGGGTGGGGGGGATGAAGGGGTGAACTCTGCACTCTAATGGGTGTGGGGTTTAAGGGGTGAACTCTGCACTCTAGTGGGTGGGGGGTTGAAGGGGCAAACTCTGCACTCTGATGGGTGGAGGGTGGAGGGTTGAAGGGGCGAACTCTGCACTCTGATGGGTGGGGGGATGAAGGGGTGAACTCTGCACTCTGATGGGTGGGGGGATGAAGTGGTGAACTCTGCATTCTAATGCATGGGGGGTTGAAGGGGT
The DNA here is from genome assembly GCF_036365525.1 of Heterodontus francisci. Taxonomy (NCBI): domain Eukaryota; kingdom Metazoa; phylum Chordata; class Chondrichthyes; order Heterodontiformes; family Heterodontidae; genus Heterodontus; species Heterodontus francisci. Next base: position 56,471,924 of record NC_090378.1, read on the forward strand.
GAACTCTGCACTCTAATGGGTGGGGGGATGAAGGGGTGAACTCTGCACTCTGATGGGTGGGGGGATGAAGGGGTGAACTCTGCACTCTAATGGGTGTGGGGTTGAAGGGGTGAACTCTGCACTCTAATGGGTGGGGGGTTGAAGGGGCGAACTCTGCACTCTGATGAGTGGGGTGTTGAAGGGGTGAACTCTGCACTCTGATGTGTGGGGGGATGAAGGGGTGAGCTCTGCACTCTGATGGGTCGGGGGATGAAGGGGTGAGCTCTGCACTCTGATGGGTGGGGGAGGAAGGGGTGAACTCTGCACTCTGATGTGTGGGGGGATGAAGGGGTGAGCTCTGCACTCTGATGGGTGGTGGGATGAAGGGGCGAACTCTGCACTCTGATGGATGGGGGAGGAAGGGGTGAACTCTGCACTCTGATGTGTGGGGGGATGAAGGGGTGAACTCTGCACTCTGATGTGTGGGGGGTTGAATGGGCGAACTCTGCACTCTGATGGGTGGGGGGATGAAGAGGTGAACTCTGCACTCTGATGGGTGGTGGGATGAAGGGGCGAACTCTGCACTCTGATGGATGGGGGAGGAAGGGGCAAACTCTGCACTCTGATGGGTGGGGGGATGAAGGGGTGAACTCTGCACTCTGATGGGTGGGGGGATGAAGAGGTGAACTCTGCACTCTAATGGATGGGGGGTTGAAGGGGCGAACTCTGCACTCTGATGAGTGGGGGTTTGAAGGGGTGAACTCTGCACTCTAATGGGTGTGGGGTTGAAGGGGCGAACTCTGCACTCTGATGAGTGGGGGGTTGAAGGGGTGAACTCTGCACTCTAATGGGTGTGGGGTTTAAGGGGTGAACTCTGCACTCTAATGAGTGGGGGGTTGAAGGGGCGAACTCTGCACTCTGATGGGTGGGGGAGGAAGGGGTGAACTCTGCACTCTGATGGGTGGGGGGATGAAGGGGCGAACTCTGCACTCTAATGGGTGTGGGGTTTAAGGGGTGAACTCTGCACTCTAATGGGTGGGGGGTTGAAAGGGCGAACTCTGCACTCTGATGGGTGTGGGGTTGAAGGGGCGAACTCTGCACTCTGATGAGTGGGGGGTTGAAGGGGTGAACTCTGCACTCTAATGGGTGTGGGGTTTAAGGGGTGAACTCTGCACTCTAATGGGTGGGGGGTTGAAGGGGCGAACTCTGCACTCTGATGGGTGGGGGAGGAAGGGGTGAACTCTGCACTCTGATGGGTGGGGGGATGAAGGGGCGAACTCTGCACTCTAATGGGTGTGGGGTTTAAGGGGTGAACTCTGCACTCTAATGGGTGGGGGGTTGAAGGGGCGAACTCTGCACTCTGATGGGTGGGGGAGGAAGGGGTGAACTCTGCACTCTGATGGGTGGGGGGTTGAAGGGGCGAACTCTGCACTCTAATGGGTGGGGGAGGAAGGGGTGAACTCTGCACTCTGATGGGTGGGGGGATGAAGGGGTGAACTCTGCACTCTAATGGGTGGGGGGATGAAGGGGTGAACTCTGCACTCTAATGGGTGGGGGGATGAAGGGGTGAACTCTGCACTCTAATGGGTGTGGGGTTGAAGGGGTGAACTCTACAGTCTAATGGGTGTGGGGTTGAAGGGGTGAACTCTGCACTCTGATGAGTGGGGTGTTGAAGGGGTGAACTCTGCACTCTGATGAGTGGGGGGTTGAAGGGGTGAACTCTGCACTCTGATGGGTGGGGGTTTGAAGGGGTGAACTCTACACTCTGATGGGTGGGGGGATGAAGGGGTGAACTCTGCACTCTAATGGGTGGGGGGATGAAGGGGTGAACTCTGCACTCTAATGGGTGTGGGGTTGAAGGGGTGAACTCTGCACTCTGATGGGTGGGGGGAGGAAGGGGCGAACTCTGCACTCTGATGAGTGGGGGGTTGAAGGGGTGAACTCTGCACTCTGATGGTTGGGGGGATGAAGGGGTGAACTCTGCACTCTAATGGGTGTGGGGTTGAAGGGGTGAACTCTGCACTCTGATGGGTGGGGGGAGGAAGGGGCGAACTCTGCACTCTGATGGGTGGGGGACGAAGGGGTGAACTCTGCACTCTGATGGGTGGGAGGATGAAGGGGTGAACTCTGCACTCTAATGGGTGGGGGGATGAAGGGGTGAACTCTGCACTCTAATGGGTGTGGGGTTTAAGGGGTGAACTCTGCACTCTAATGGGTGTGGGGTTGAAGGGGCGAACTCTGCACTCTGATGGGTGGGGGAAGAAGGGGTGAACTCTGCACTCTAATGGGTGTGGGGTTGAAGGGGTGAACTCTGCACTCTAATGGGTGTGGGGTTGAAGGGGTGAACTCTGCACTCTGAGGGGTGGGGGGATGAACTCTGCATTATGTTGAACTGTTTGCGGGGCTGGCAGCCTTTTATAAATGGCACCAGCACCTGCTCCTTCAATAGGTGGCTGTGTGAACGGCATCACCGAGGCCATCCCTGCTATGTGATTGGGGTGGGGGGGGGCACCCACCATCAATATAAAGTGGTCACCTGCCGTACAATCGCGACGGCGCGGGTCCTGTGGGGGAAAGCTACCATGTTCCACGCCCGCTGCCGCTACTGGTGGCAGGACTACAAAATCCAGGCCCATGTGTTCTCCTCTGCATCCTACTTGTTAAAAGCTAGGAGGAAGTTGGAATTAAATATTGGCAAAGATTCACAGTGAGCCCCACTAACTTCTTTTAATTATTTCTATTAATATTAAATCAAAACTTAAATATAAGCTCCTAGTATGCTGCAGCTCCAAAGTGGAAAGAAAATTGGTGACAGAGGCTCAGTAAATCAATCCTTAGTTTTTAAGGTGATGTTCTGCTTGGATTTTAGATATCTTTAGATTGCAGGTGGAAAGGAAGATCAAAGTGACAAGTTCCATCGTTTTAAAGTCCTAATGCAGAGTAGGAGATTATAATTTAACAAAATAAAGACAGTGGGAGAGACAGGTTTTCTTGTGAGGTAAGTAGTTCTGGAATCCTTTTGCCAATTTTATTACTGGATAACTAGAAGCACTGCGGGGTTTGGCTGTAGACATTGTGGTTTAGTGTAGCAAAGGAATGGATGTTTTCTAGCTGAGCTTCCTTCATTCCCCAGACTTCAGAAATTCAAATAACATCTTTCAAAGCAACAGTATTTTTGCATAATGCTAGTTCAGTTACAGCTTGCAACCCAGAATATTTCAGCAGTTTTGCCAATTTCACGGTTTTAATTTTGCTCCCTTACAGATTTTGGTATCAAGAGGGAGTCCAATCACATCATTAGAACTCACTGGCTGGGGAATTCCTCGGGTCTGCTCCAATGTTCCTTCTAAATTTTCTTTGTCGGGGGCGGGCTACAAACTCCTCTGACCACTCATGTTTTATCCAGGGGCAGTTTACATTTTAAAAGTCCTAACTTGCATTATTCTGGAAATTTCACCTGACGAACTGACAAAGCTATGGGTGGCCTGTTTATTTCAATGTGCGGTACATTCCAAATTGCTGCCGCGCACATGTGCATCTTCGAGGGAGCACTGATCCCTGCTCCTGCTTCGCTGGTCTTATTAAGTGCGGTAGAAACTCTGTTTACACATGTGAATGGGAATTCCACTGCACTTCTGGTGAGGTATCGCCAAGGAAGCGTGAGCAGATCCGATGAATTTCCTGGCCAGTGGGTTGTAACGACAACACTGGATTTCCTCCAAGAGCTTGTTTGTGCATCAAAAATTCGAGTGTGGATGTCATTATTAATTTATTTCTCAATTTAATCTGACAGATAGCAAGCAGCAACATGACATCCAAAAATGGCAAAATAAAATTGCCAAAAAGGTGCAAAACATTAGGCAATAAAATAATTTTTGAAGCACAAACAAGTTTTTAAAAGGACTATTTTATCTATTCCCTCACAACCTCAAAGGAACCCTAGGGTTCATCGAGGCCTTTGATACAACGACAATAAAACAAATGCTCCACAATGTTGCAGAACTTGGTACAGCTAACTTTTTAATAGATTTTTGAAGCAGGATCTTAGGGGCACTGACTTGCCGTTATTTATTTATTTTTCTATGGTAACGGGGACCCCAAGGCTCATAAGCATTTTCACAGATATTTTTTGATGCAGAGAGGAACAGACCGTAGGATAAACACTTCTTTTAAAACTAAAAGCATATTTAAATGAGCAATAGGAGTAGGCCATTCGGCCCCTCGTACCCGAGTTCGCTATTCAATTAGATAATGGTTAATCTGTATCTTAACTCCATTTACTCGCCTTTAATCCATAATCCCTTGATATCATTGCCTACTAAAAATATTGAGAATATCTGTAGGTAGCAACTGTTTGCACGTGTTGCTTGAGTTTTGTAGAAAGCACAGTCGGGAATTAGTCAGAGATCTGAGGGGAGTGCTATTGCGCCACCAATGGAGCAAATAAACATTTCAGGCATAAACTCTTAGTACATTATAGCCATTGTCCTCCTCAAACCCCATCGAATAACCTCATCATGCCCCTCCAGTTTGGGAACCTCTGCAACTTAGCGTATACTAGCTGGAACCGTACTTGGTGTGGGTACATGTTAGCAAGATAAGTAGAAGAGACAAACACAGCTGTGAGTAGGGTTGATATGATAGAAGGAATTTCAAATAAAGCCATATGGGTTGAATTGAGAAACAAAGGGGCAATCGCATTGCTGGGAGTATACTATTGACCCCCAAACACTCAGAGGGAGACAGAAGAGCAAATATCTGGGCAGATTGCTGAGAACAGCAGAAACAATAGAGCAGAAATAGTAGGGGATTTCAACTACCATAATATTAATTGAGATAAATTCAGTGCAGAAGTTACAAAGTGCAGAATTCTTAAAATGAATTCTGGAAAAATTTTAAACCAGTTCTGAATTTAGTTTAAGGGAATGAATCTAGGCTGGTGGGAGGGGTATCAATGGGAGAGCATTTTAGTGGTAGGAATAATTCATTTAGATTTAGCATAGTTATGGAAAAGATAAAGATAGACCAACATTTCTAAATTGGGGAAAGGCCAATTTTACTAAGCTGAGATATGATTTGGCAAAAGTGGACTGGAAACAGCTACTTGAAAGTAAATCAGTGTCAGAGCAGCAGGAGGAATTCACGGAGGAGCTAAAGAGGATTCAAAATAAATATGTTCCACAAAGAAAAAGGGTGGGACTCACAAATATAGACCCCCCCCCCCCCCAGAGCAGGATAAGACAAAAAAGAAAGCGCATGTCAGATGCCAAGTGCTCAATACTGCAGAAAGCCGAGTAGAATATAGAAAATGCAGGAGTGAAATTAAAAAGTAAATTTGGAAGCAAAAAGAGGGCATGAAAAAATATTGGCAAGTGAAGTCAAGGAAAATCCAAAGATGTTTTATAAATTCGTAAAAAGCAAGAAAATAACTAAGTAAAGAGTCTGGCCAATTAAAACGTTCACAAAGAGAAGGACAAAGCAGTCATTGCAATTCAAAAGCAGGAGTGTGAAATATTGGATGGGATAAACATAGTGAGAGAGGAAATATTAAGGTGTTTAGCATTCTTGAAAGTGGATAAATCATCAGGTCTGGATGAAATATATCACAGGCTGCTAAGGAAAGCAAGGGAAGAAACAGCAGAGGTTTTGACCATCAATTTTCAACACTCTCAGGCTACAGGTGTGGTACTGGAGGACTGCTAATGTTATATCATTGTTTGAAAAGGGAGGAAGGGATAACCCAAGTAATTACAGACTAGTCAACCTAACCTCTGTGGTGGGTAATTTATTGGAAAAAGTTCTGAGACAGCATAAATCATCATCAAGAGTGGCACGGATTATTCAAGGACAGTCAACGTGGATTTGTTAAGGGAAGATCATGTTTGACTAATTTGATTGAATTTTATGAGGCGATAACAAGGAGGGTGGATGAGGGCAATCCACTTGATGTCGTCTACTGGCTTTTGACAAGGTCCCTCATGACAGACTGGTCAGAAAATTAAAAACTCATGGAGTTAAAGGGAAATTGGCAAGTTGGATTCAAAGTTGGTTTAATAGCAGCAAGCAAAAAAAGGGTTATGGTTGACACATATTTTTGTGACTGGAAGGCTATTTCTAGTGGGGCTCCATAATTGTTCAGTACTGGGCCCCTTGCTGTTTGTTGTATATATCAATGATTTAGACTTGCATGTGGGGCCGTGATTAAAAAGTTTGCAGATGATGTCAAAATTGGCCATGTGATTGATAGTGAGGAAGAATGCTGTAGACTGAAGGAAGATATCAATGGTGGGCAGAAAAGTGGCAAATGAAATTCAATCTGGAGATGTGTGTGGACAAACAAGGCAAGGGAATGCATGATAACTGGTAAGATTCTGAGAAGTGTGGAGAAGCAGAGATACCTTGGAGTGTAAGTCCACAGATCCTTGAAGGTAGCAGGACAGGTAGATAAGATGGTCAAGAAGGCATACGGGATACTTTCTTTTATTGGCTGAGGCCTAGAGTATAAGAGAGGGAGGTTATGCTAGAACTGTATACAACATTTGTTCGACTACAGCTAGAATACTGTGTACAGTTTGGGCCACTTCATTACAGGAAGGATGTGATCACATTAGAGAGGATACAGAAGAGATGTATGAAGATGTTGCCAGCAGCACAGAGTTTTAGCTATGAGGATAGGTTGGATAGTCTGGGGTTATTTTCTTTGGAACAGAAGAGACCGACTTAACTGAGGTGCACAAAATTATGAGTGGCCTAGATAGAGTGGATAGGAAGGACCTATTTCCGTTAGCAGAGAGGTCTGTTCCCCATGCTGCGGGGGACCTACAGGCCAACTGGAAAATTCCAGTCAGTCTCTGATAATTGGCCTTAATTGGCCATTAACTTACCTGAATTGGTTACCCGCTGCATGTGGGTGGGTCGCCCTTCTGCCCCCATTCCTGCCTCCAGGAAAATGGCCCGGGGGAGGGATGGTGCTGACAAAGCAGCTGGTAGCACAAAGTTTTGTGCCTGCCCGCCTCCGTACTCAACCCCATATGGGGGGAAAATTCTGCCCCTTGTTGCCCACTCACCTAACCTGTCTATATCTCTTTGCAGCCTCTTTGTGTCCTCCTCATATACACATGTCTACAATGTATACATTCCTACCTAGCTTTGTATTGTCAGGAAACCTGGATACATTACTCTTGGTCTCTTCATCTATGTCATTAATATAGATTGTAAATAGTTGAGCCCTCAGTACTGATCCTTGCGGCACTCCAATAGTTATAGCCTGCCAACATGAAAATGTCATGTTTATCCCTGCACTATTTCCTGTCCATTAACCAATCCTCCATCCATGCTAATATATTATCCTCAACTCCATGAGCTCTTATCGTGCGTATTAACTTTTCTGTGGCACTTTATCGAATGCTTTTTAGAAATCCAAGTATACCACATCTACTGGTACCCCTTTATCTTCCCTACTAGTTATATCCTCTGAAATCTCTAATACGTTTGTCAAAAACAATTTCTCTTTTGTAAAACCATGTTGGCTCTGTCTGACCATGCTATATTTTCTAAGTGCTTTGTTAAGACCTATTCCCGATGACCGACGTCAGGCTAATTGGCCTGTAATTCCTTGCTTTCTCTCTCCCTTCTATTTTAAATAACAGTGTTACATTTGCTAACTGCCAATCTGCTGGGAACATTCTAGAATCTAAAGAATATTGGAAAATCATAACCAGTGCATCCACTACCTCTGCAGCTAGCTCTTTCAGGATGTAGGCCATCAAGTTCTGACCCACCTGAAGACTGGAGCAGCAGTTGCCGGACCTATGAGGAACCGGTACCACAGTGGAAATTATAAATAAAGAGCGGGGCTTGAGGCCTATCTACCTGAAGACTGGAGAAACAGTCGGCAGGCTGAGTATGTGGCTGTGTCCCTGACCGCTGGGCTGAATCGTGAAAAAACTAACAATGACATCACATGAAATCTGTAAGCTGATTGGTTGGTAAGTAACAGCTGTTATTGCTTGAAAATAGCTGAAAAAATCAGAGAAAAAAAGTTCATTTTTTTAAACCCTCAAATAGCAAACTTGTAAGTGGTAAGGTTGGTACTAGTTAGTTAGTGTAATTTATTAATAATTATTACTTAGAATAGAGCTGGTTGGACAGAGAATAAGGCTGTGAGTTGTGTGCAAGGGATTTTACTGACTAGGGGAAGGAGGGGCTCTTTGCAGGCTGTCTTGTCTTTTCTGCCTTTTCAGCCTCCAATGGTACAGGGGAACAAGCGGATTGATAAGTAACCCAGCCCTGTCGACCCTGCAAAGTCCTCCTTACTAACATCTGGGGGCTTGTGCCAAAGTTGGGAGAGCTGTCCCACAGACTAGTCAAGCAACAGCCTGACATAGTCAAACTCACGGAATCATACCTTACAGACAATGTCCCAGACACAGCAATCACTATCTCTGGGTATGTCCTGTCCCACCAGCAGGACAGACCCAGCAGTGGTGGTGGCACAGTAGTATATAGTAGGGAGGGAGTTTCTCTGGGAGTCCTCAACATCGACTCCGGACCCCATGAAGTCTCATGGCATCAGGTCAAACATGGGCAAGGTAACCTCCTACTGATTACCACCTACCGCCCTCCCTCAGCTGATGACTCAGTACTCCAACATGTTGAACACCACTTGGAGGAAGCACTGAGGGTGGCAAGGGCACAAAATGTACTCTGGGTGGGGGAACTTCAATGTCCATCACCAAGACTGGCTCGGTAGCACCACTACTGACCGAGCTGGCCAAGTCCTAAAGGACATAGCTGCTAGACTGGGTCTGCGGCAGGTGGTGGGGGAAGCAACACGAGGAAAAAACATACTTGACCTCGTCCTCACCAATCTGCCTGCTGCACATGCTTCTGTCCATGACTGTATTGGTGGGAATGACCAACGCACAGTCCTATTGGAGACGAAGTCCCGCCTTCACATTGAGGATACCGTCCATCTTGTTGTGTGGCACTATCACCGTGCTAAATGGGATAAATTTCGAACAGATCTAGCAATGCAAAACTGGGCATCCATGAGGCGCTGTGGGCCATCAGCAGCAGCAGAATTGTACTCAACCACAATCTGTAACCTCATGGCTTGGCATATCTCCCACTCTACCATTACCATCAAGCCAGGAGACCAACTCTGGTTTAATGAAGAGTGCAGGAGGGCATGCCAGGAGCAGCACCAGGCATACCTCAAAATGAGGTGTCAACCTGGTGAAGCTACAACACAGGACTGTCTGCATGCCAAACTGCGTAAGCAGCATGCAATAGACAGAGCTAAGCGATCCCATAACCAACGGATCAGATTTAAGCTCTGCAGTCCTGCCACATCCAGCCGTGAATGGTGGTTGACAATTAAACAACTAACTGGAGGATAGCTCCACAAATATTCCCATCCTCAATGATGGGGGAGCCCAGCACATCAGTGCGAAAGATAAGGCTGAAGCATTTGCAACAATCTTCAGCCAGAGGTGCCGAGTTGATGATCCATCTCGGCCTCCTCCAGAAGTCCCCAGCATCACAGATGCCAGACTTCAGCCAATTCGATTCACTCCGCGTGATATCAAGAAACGACTGAAGGCACTGGACACTGCAAAAGCTATGGGCCCTGACAATATTCCGGCAACAGTACTGAAGACCTGTGCTCCAGAACTTGCTGCGCCCCTAGCCAAGCTGTTCCAGTACAGCTACAACACTGGCATCAACCTGCAATGTGGAAAATTGCCCAGGTATGTCCTGTACACAAAAAGCAGGACAAATCCAACCCGGCCAATTACCGCCCCATCAGCCTACTCTCTATCATCAGTAAAGTGATGGAAGGTGTCATCAACAGTGCAATCAAGCAGCACTTGCTTAGCAATAACCTGCTCAGTGACGCTCAGTTCCAGACCTCATTACAGCCTTGGTTCAAACATGGACAAAAGGGCTGAACACAAGAGGTGAGGTGAGAGTGACTGCTCTTGACATCAAGGCAGCATTTGACCAAGTATGGCATCAAGGAGCCCTAGCAAAACTGAAGTCAATGGGAATCAGGGGGAAAACCCTCCGCTGGCTGGAGTCATACCGAGCACAAAGGAAGATGGTTATGGTTGTTGGAGGTCAATCATCTGAGCTCCAGGACATCACTGCAGGAGTTCCTCAGGGTAGTGTCCTAGGCCCAACCATCTTCAGATGCTTCATCAATGACCTTCCTTCAATAATAAGGTCAGAAGTGGGGAAGTTCGCGGATGATTGCACAATGTTCAGCACCATTCGTGACTCCTCAGATACTGAAGCAGTCCGTGTAGAAATGCAGCAAGACCTGGACAATATCCAGGCTTGGGCTGATAAGTGGCAAGTAACATTCGCGCCACACAAGTGCCAGGCAATGACCATCTCCAACAAGAGAGAATCTAACCATCTCCCCTTGACATTCAACAGCATTACCATCGCTGAATCCCTCACTATCAACATCCTGGGGGTTACCATTGACCAGAAACTGAACTGGAGTAGCCATATAAATACCGTGGCTACAAGAGCAGATCAGAGGCTAGGAATCCTGCTGACTCCCCAAAGCCTGTCCTCCACAAGGCACAAGTCAGGAGTGTGATGGAATACTCTCCACTTGCCTGGATGGGTGCAGCTCCAACAACACTCAAGAAGCTCGACACCATCCAGGACAAAGCAGCCCGCTTGATTGGCACCCCATCTACAAACATTCACTCCCTGCACCACCGACGCACAGTGACAGCAGTGTGTACCATCTACAAGATGCATTGCAGCAATGGACCAAGGCTCCTTAGACAGCACCTTCCAAACCCGCAACCTCCACCAACTAGAAGGACAAGGGCAGCAAATACATGGGAACACCACCACCTGCAACTTCCTCTCCAAGTCACACACTATCCTGACTTGGAACTATATCGCCGTTCCTTCACTGTCGCTGGGTCAAAATCCTGGAACTCCCTTCCTAACAGCACTGTGGGTATACCTCCCCCAAATGGACTGCAGCGGTTCAAGAAGGCAGCTCACCACCACCTTCTCAAGGGCAATTAGGGATGGGCAATAAATGCTGGCCTGGCCAGTGTAGCCCACATCCCATGAATGAATAAAAAAACAAACTGGTAAGTTATTCTACTTATTACAATAGCAATATATTTTTTTTGTAAAGCAAAGTAATGGCAGGACAGCTTGGTCATGTGGAATGTGCCTCCTGTGGTATGTGGGAAGGCGTGGACGCACCATGTGTCCTTGACAAACACATCTGCAGGAAGTGTCACTGTCTGCAGTAGCTTGAGCTCCAGGTTTCAGAACTCAAGCGACGGCTGGAGTCACTGTGGCGCATCCTTGAGGCAGAGAGCTACTTGGATAGCACGTTTCAGGAGGTAGTCACCCCCGAATCTAAGAAAGCACAGGCAGCTGAGGGACTGGGTGGCTGCCAGACAGACAAGAAGCTCAAAGTAGGTAATGCAGGAGTCCCCGGAGAGCATCCTAATTTCTAATTGGCATTCAGTTCTAAGTACTGATGGGAGAGAGGGTTCCTCTGGAGAGTACAGCAAGAGTCATGACCAGAGCACCATGGGTGGCTCAGCTGTGCAGGGAGGGAGGAGAAAAGACAAGAGAGCAATAGTGGTAGGGGATTCTATAGTTAGGCGAACAGATTGGTGTTTCTATGCTCGCAGACGTAATTCCAGGATGGTATGTTGCCTCCCTGGTGCAAGGGTCATGGATATCACTGAGTGGCTACAGAGCATTCTGGAGGGCCAGCGTGCAGAGCCAGAGGTCGTGATCCACATTGGTACCAACGATATAGGAAGAAAGAGGGATGAGGTCCTGCAGGCTGAGTTTAGGGAGTTAGGAAAGAGATTAGCAAACAGAACCTCAAAGGTAGTAATCTCCGGATTACTTCCAAGGCCACATGATACTGCGTATAGAAATAGGAAAATACAACAGATGAATGTGTGGCTGCAGAGATGGTGCAGGAGGGGGGGCTTCAGATTTCTGGGGCATTGGGACTGGTTCTGGGGAAGGTGGGATCTTACAAGCCAGAAAGTCTACACCTGAACAGGACTGGGACAAATATCTTTGCAGGAAGGTTTGCTAGTGCTGTTGGGGATGGTTTAAACTAGTTTGGCAGGGGGACGGGAACTTGAGGGCAGTTTCAGACAGGACAATATAAAAGCAAAATACTGCAGATGCTTTCGCTCCGCTGCCCTCCGCTCAGTCCGAAAGCATGACCCCAAGCTTCTGGTTGCTTGCCATTTCAACACTGCCCCCTGCTCTCATGCCAACATTTCTGTCTTTGGCCTGTTCCAGTGAACATCAACACAAGCTCGAGGAGCAGCACCTAATCTTTCGATTCGGCACACTACAGCCTTGTGGACTGAACATTGAGTTCAATAACGTCCCACATACCACTGGCCTTTTTAAAAACATTTTATTTTTAACCATTTGCCTGCTTTTCATGTAGTCAGAGCTGCTCATTATTCTGCTATTAATACTCTCCCTGGACTAATGCTTTGTCTTTCACCACAAACATTAGCACACTCTTTGCCTTTGTCCCAGGACAGCTTTGTTATTTAATCTCTCCTGCCCTCTGCCCTATCAAACACCTTCCCCTTTGTTCTCTCCCCACCCCCCACCCCTTCACTTGCTTAAAACCTAATTCTTTTCTAACCTTTGCCAGTTCTGATGAAGGGTCACAGACCTGAAATGTTAACTTTGCTTCTCTCTCCACAGATGCTGCCAGACCTGCTGAGTATTTCCAGCACTTTTTGTTTTTATTTCAGATAGGACAATTTCAGGACAGAGAACGGTAGGCAGAAAATTAGTCAGTGACTCTGAAAGACTGAAGAAGCAAAGGTTAAAAAGTGGGCAGGACAGGAATTTGGCAGTGTTAAAGGGTATTTATTCAAATGCAAGATGTATAGTAAATGAAGCCGATGAGCTGAGGACACAGATAGACACATGGTAACACAATATCATTGCTAAAACGGAAACTTGGCTTAAAGAGGGACAAGAATGGCAGCTCAACAACCCTGGCTATAGAGTTTTCAGGTGGGATAGAGATGGGGATAAAAAAGGGGGTGTAGCATTATTAGTTAAGGAATCGATAACAGCTGTGAGGAGGGATGATTTGCAAAATGAATCATCAAATGAGGCCATATGGGTGGAGCTCAGAAATAAAAAAGGGGCAGCCACACTACTAGGAGTGTGCTATAGACCCCCAAATAATGAGAGGAAGATAGAAGAACAAATATGTAGGCTATTTTCTGAGTTCAAAACTATAGGGCAATAACAGTTGAGGATTTCAGCTACCCAAATATCAACTGGGATACAATCAGTGTGAAAGGCACAGAGGGCACAAAATTCTTGAACTGCATTCAAGAGAACTTTTTTAGCCAGCATGTAACAAGCCCAATGAGAGGGGGTGCAATTCTAGATTTAGTCTTCGGTAATGAAGCTGGGCAAGTGGAGGAAGTAACAGTGGGTGACCATTTTGGAGATAGTGACCGTAATAGTTAGTTTTAGCATAATCATGGAAAAGGACAAAGATACAACGGGAGTAAAAGTTCTAAATTAGGGGAAGACAAATTTTACGAAACTGAGAGGTGATCTGGCGAAAGTGGACTGGATACAGCTACTTGAAGGAAAATCAGTGGCAAGCCAGTGGGAGGCATTCAAAAGCGAGATTCTACAAGCACAGTGTAGGCATGTCCCCACAACGATAAAGGGTGGTACAGCCAAATCTAGAGCCCCCTCGTTATCTGGAAGCTTATAGGGTAAGTTAAAGCAGAAAAAGAAAGCTTATGATGATCACAAAAAACTTAATACTTTAGAAAGCCTAGAGGAGTATAGAAAGTGCAGGGGTAAAATAAAAAAGGAAATTAGAAAAGCAAAGCGAGGACATGAAAAATTATTGGCAGATAAAATTAAGGAAAACCCGAAGATAATTTTTCAGTACATTAGGAGCAAGAGGATAACTAAGCAAAGGGTAGGGCCTATCAGAGATGTACAAGGGAACTTATGCTTGGATGCAAAAGATGTGGGCAGGGTTCTTACTGAGTTTTTTGTCTCTGTCTTCACAGAGGAGAGGGATGATACAGACATTGTGGTAAAAGAGGAGGCGTGTGAAATATTAGATGATAGGTAGTCAAGAAGGCATACAGCATGCTTGCCTTCATCGGTCGGGGCATGGAGTATAAAAATTGGCAAGTCATGTTGCAGCTGTACAGAACCTTAGTTAGGCCACACTTAAATATTGCATGCAATTCTGGTCGCCACACTACCAGAAGGACGTGGAGGCTTTGGAGAGGGTACAGAGGAGGTTTACCAGGATGTTGCCTGGTCTGGAGGGCATTAGCTATGAGGAGAGGTTGGAAAAACTCAGATTGTTTTCACTGGAACGACGGAGGTGAAGGGGCGACATGATAGAGGTTTACAAAGTTATGAGCGGCATGGACAGAGTGGATAGTCAGAAGCTTTTTCCCAGGGTGGAAGAGTCAGTTACTAGGGGACATAGGTTTAAGGTGCGAGGGGCAAAGTTTAGAGGGGATGTGCGAGGCAAGTTTTTTACACAGAGGGTGGTGAGTGCCTGGAACTTGCTGCCAGGGGAGGCGGTGGAAGCAGATACAATAGCGACGTTTAAGAGACATCTTGACAAATATATGAATAGGAATAGAGGGATACGGTCCCCGGAAGTGCAGAAGGTGTTAGTTTCGGCAGGCATCAAGATCGGCGCAGGCTTGGAGGGCCAAATGGCCTGTTCCTGTGCTGTACTGTTCTTTGTTCTTTGTTCTTTGATAAACATAATGAGAGAGGAAGTACTAGAGGGTCTGACATCTTTGAAAGTGGATAAATTGCCAGGGCCGGATGGATTGCGTCCCAGGTTGTTAAAGGATGCCAGGGAGGAAATAGCTGATGTGCTGAGGATCATCTTCAAATCCTCACTGGATATGGATGAGATGCCAGAGGATTGGAGGTCTGCGAATGTTATACCATTGTTTAAAAAGGGTGTGAGGGATAGACGAAATAATTATAGGCTGGTCAGTCTGACCTCAGTGGTGGGTAAATTGTTAGAATCAATTCTGAGGGACAGGATAAACTGCCACTTAGAAAGGCACAGATTAATCAAGGATAGTCAGCATGGATTTGTTAAGGGAAGATCATGTCTTACTAACTTGATTTGAATTTTTTGAGGAAGTAACAAGGAGGATTGATGAGGTTAGTGCAGTGGATGTGGTCTACATGGATTTTAGTAAGGCATTTGACAAATACCAATGGCAGATTGGTCAGTAAAATGAAAGCCCATGGGATACAGGGGAATGTGGCAGGTTTGATCCAAAATTGTCCCAGTGACAGGAAACAAAGGGTAGTGCGAATGGAAAGCGGTTTCCAGTGGTGTTCCACAGGGCTCAGTGTTAGGTCCCTTGCTGTTTGTGGTATATATTAATGATTTGGACTTAAATGTGGGAGGCATGATTGGGAAATTTGCTGATGACACAAAAATTGGCCATGTAGTTGATAGTGAAGAGGAGAGCTGTAGACTCCAGAATGATATCAATGGTTTGGTTGAGTGGGTGGAAAGTGGCAAATGGAATTCAATCCAGAGAAGTGTGTGGTAATACATTTGGGGAGGACAAATAAAGCAAGGAAATACACAATAAACAGGAGGATATTGAGAGGGGTAGAAGAAATGAGTGACCTTGGAGTGCATGTCCACAGGTCCCTGAAGGTGGCAGGACAGGTAGATAGAGTGGTGAAGAAGGCATATGGAATGTTTTCCTTTATTGGCCGAGGTATAGAGTACAAAAGCAGGGATGTAATGCGGGAACTGTATAAAACGCTGGTTAGGCCACAGCTGGAGTATTGTGTACAGTTCTGGTCACCACATTACAGGAAGGACAGAATTGCTCTGGAAAGAGTACAGAGGAGATTTACAAGAATATTGCCAGGGCTTGAAAATTGCAGCTATGAGGAAAGATTGGATTGGCTGGAGTTGTTTTACTTGGAACAGAGAAGGCAGAGGGGTGACTTAATTGAGGTGTACAAAATTATGAGGGGCCTAGATACAGTAGACAGGAAGGACCTGTTTCCCCCAGCGGAGAGGTCAATTACCAGGAGGCACAGACTTAAAGTGATTGGTAAAAGGATTAGAGGAGACATGAGGAAAAACTTTTTCAGCCAGTGTGTGGTGGGTGTCTGGAATTCACTGCCAGGAATGGTGGTGGAGGCAGAAACCCTCAAGTCATTTAAAAGGTACCTGGACATACACGTGAAGTGCTGTAACCTGCAAGGCTATGGACCAGGTGCTGGAAGGTGGGATTAGATTGGGCGGCTAGTTTTTTTGGCCGGCGCAGGCACGATGGGCTGAATGGCCTCCTTCTGTGCAGTAATTTTTCTATGGTTCTTTGGTTCTGCGGATTTGTTGGCTTTTAGTCTGTTCAGTTTCTCCAATACTATTTCTCTGCTGTAATTATTTACTTTAAGTTCTTCACTATTATTAGCCTGTTGTTTACCCTCTATTTCTGGTGTGTAATTTATGTCTTCTACTATTTTGACAGACACAAAGGGCAGAATTTTTATGCCCCAATTGGGTTGGTCACAGAAGTGGGCAGGAGTGAAAACACGCACCGCCGACCATGCAAATATTCGCACTGCCGGCCAGTATGCTGGTTCCCCAGCTCTATCCCACGATCACCGGGCCATTTTTGCAAAGGTGGAATGGCCAAGGGGCAGGCATTGTGACAGCAGGGCTATGCACCCGCAAGCAGCTGGTAGCTGATTCACCTAATCAAGGACCATTTAAGGCTAGTTGGCCTCCAGGTCCCCAGAGGCATAAGGGAAAAGGGCAACTGCCTGGAGGTGGCCTCCCAGTGGTAGACCGGTGGGCCAACGCTCCAGGCAGGCTTAGAGGCCTGCTTTGCTTCAGCTGCAACCACAGGTCATACTGTGAAGGGGTTTCCCCCAGACAATGGTGGCTGGGCTTCTGAGGGCTTTTTTTAATTTAAATTTTAAAATGTTGGACAGAGGGTGTCTCCATTTTTGGGTGCCCTCTTCCGCAGTTACCTGCAAAGGCATCCTGCTGCAGCTTCTGAGCTGGGGGGGTGCCTCCAATTGGCCCTCCAGCCTCAACAGCCCACCACCGCCCTTAATTGGATGGCAAGCCCCCACTCCTGGACATTAATTGGCTAATTCAGGGAAGTTCACAGATGAGTAACTGTTCCCCACACAGTGCGGGCTTCTGATCCCCATTTGAGTCTGATGACAGGGTCCTGAAGCCCACAGGGAAAATCCTACCCAAAATATTTGTTCAATGTTTCTGCCATTTCCTCATTCTCCATGATAATTTCTCCTGTCTGTGCCTCTAAGGGACCAACTTTTACTTTAGCTATGCTCCTTTTTATATACTTGTAAAAGCTCTTACAAACTGTTTGTATATTTCTGGTTAGTTTACTCTTGTATTCCATTTTTCCTTTTTAATCACTTTTTGTTTGCCCTTTGCTGGTCTCTAAAACTATCCCAGTCCTCAGGCTTAATACTATTCTTAGCAACATTTTAAGCCTCTTCTTTTAATCTAATACTATTTATAGCTTCCCTAGTAAGCCACGAATAGATCTTTCTCAGAGTTTTTGTTTTCTGTTGGAATATATTTTTGTTGAATATTTTGATTCGTTTCTTGAAATGTTTCCCACTATTTATTTATTGCATACCTTTTAGTATACATACCCAATCAACCGTAGCCAGCTGCCCCCTCATACTTTTGTAATTGGCTTTATTTAAGTTTAAGGTTCTTGTTTGGGACCGGAGTATGCCACTCTCAAACTTAATACGGAATCCAATTGTATTATGATCATTTTTTCCTAGAGGATCTTTTACTATGAGATAACTAATTAAACCTGCCTCATTACACAATACTAGATCTAAAATAGCTTTATCCCTAGTTGGATCTACAAAGATCTCTGTGTTCCTCCAATTCTGGCCTCTTGCAGATCTCACCTTCCCTCTTTACCTCTCGCTGCTCCTTTAAGATGCTCTTTAAAACCGCTTTCTTTGTTCCAGTGTTTTGGCCCCTGTCCTAATATCTTCCTATGTGACTGAGTCTCAAATTTTGTTTAATAACACTCCTGTGAAGCACCTCGGGACATTTTTCTTTGTTAAAGCAGTTATATCAATGCAAGTTGTTGCTGCTGCTGCTGATGATGATGATGGAATTGACTAAGGGACAGAAAGCAAAGAGTAGTGGTGAATAGTTGTTTATCAGACTGAAGGGTGGTATTCAGTGGTATCCCCCAGTTGTTGGCATTAGGACCACTGGTCTTTTTGATGTATATTAATGGTTACTGTCTAGGGTATATAGGAGTAATTTCAAAGTTTGCAGGTGACATAAATCTTGGAAATCTTGGAAACAATGAGGAGGATAGTAGCAAAATTCAGGAGGCCATTGACTCTCTGGTGAAATGGGTAAATTAAATTTAATGCAGAGATGTGTTAGGTCATGCATATTGGAAGGAAAAATGAGGAGAGGCAATATAATCAGTACAATTAAAGACAGTGCAAGAACAGAGAGACAGCTGCGAGTTCACATACACAAATGTTTGATGGCAGCAGGACTAATTGACAAGGCCATTAAAGCATACAGGAATTTTGACTTTATAAATAGAGGCATAGAATACAAAAACAAAAAAGTTTCAGTAAATCTTTGTAAAACACTGGTTAATGTTCAGTGGGAGTATTGTGCCCAATTCTGGGCCCCACACTTCAGGGAGAATGTCAAGGCCTTGGAGAAGGTGCAGAGGAGATTTATCAGAATGGTACTAGGGTTGAGGGACTACTGTTATATACAGGGACTACAGGAGCTAGGATTGTACTCTTTAGAGTAGAGAAGGTTGATGGGGGAATAAATTGTTTTCACTGGTACTGGATTGGTTACTAGGAGACACAGGTTTAAGATAATTGGCAAAAAATCCCGGAGGGGAAATGAGAATCTTTTTATGCAGTCAATTGTCATGATCTAGAATGCATTAAGTGAAAGGGTAGTGCAAGCAGATTTACAGTAACTTTCAAAAATTAGTTGGATAAGTACCTAAAAAGGAGAAATTTGCAGGGCTATGGGTAGAGCCCTACCAAATTCACAGTCAGATTTTACAAATTTCATGGTCACAGCATTTTAAGAATCGTGAATTTCACTATTTTCACACATTTATGTTATATATTTCACAGTGTCGCAACAAACCTTGAAAATTATCTATTTAAAACAAAAAATAGACAAAGGAGTTCTGGTTTCAAATTGTATACTCAAAAACTATTGTAAAAAGCTAACTATAAACGGGTCACATTCTTTAATCACCGAAGTCAGTGGTTGAATGTGAGCACAGAACAGGCTGCAACAGTCTCTTCATTCCCTGTCGCTGCGCTGTGAACACCTGCCCGTGTTCAGACACAGCTCTCTCCGCGTCCACAGAGTTTGTTGGAATTATCAGACAGAGCTGTGCTAGCGATGCAAGGTGGGGGATTCTGCATTTTCAGAGTTGCAAAACTGCAGCACAGGAAAGGTATAGTATGAAATAAAAACAGAAAGTGCTGGAAATACTCAGCAGGTCAGGCCGCATCTGTGGAGAAAGAAGTAGAGTTAATGTTTCAGGTCTGTGACTTTTCATCAGAATGTGGAATTTGAGTGTGGAATTAGAGGCAACCTATTGACTTGGATAGGGACTTGGTTAGGAGGAAGAGACAGAGAGTAGGAATAATGGTTATACATTCTAATTGGCAGAATGTGACTAATAGTGTCCCCCAGGGTTCTGTACTGGGGCCGTAGCCTTTCACTCATGTGAGTTGGATAAAGGAACAGAGAGATGTATATCTAAGTTTGTTAACTACACTAATCTAAATGACACAGTAACTAGTGTAGATGGGAGCAGAAAGTTACAGAGGGACATTGATAGATTAAATGGGTGGGCAAAACTACAACAGATGGAATTCAACATGGGAAAATATGAGCTCATCCATTGTGGACCAAAGAAAGATAGATCAGAGTATTTCTAAATGGCAAGACACTAGGAACTGTGGATGAGCAGAGAGATTTAGGGGTCCAAGTACAGAAATCATTGAAAGCTACAACAGTTACAAAAAATAATTAAGAAGGCTAATGGAATGTTGGTGTTTATCTCAAGAGAACTGGAATACAAAGGGGTAGAAGTTATGCTGCAGCTGTACAAAAGACAAGTCTGAAGCATTTACATCCATCTTCAGCCAGAAGTGCCAAGTGGATGATCCATCTCGGCCTCCTCCTGAGGTCTTGAGCATCACAGATGCCAATCTTCAGCCAATCCAATTCATTTAATGTGATATCAAGAAATGGCTGAAGGCACTGGATGCTGCAAAGGCTATTAGCCCTGACAACATTCCGGCAATAGTACTCAAGACTTGCACTCCAGAACTAGCCATGCCCCAAGCCAAGGTACAATCTGCTTCTTTTGCAATGCTTTTATAAGCAGGAATCTCCAGCCTACAGTTCTTGTCAAAGCCAGGAATTGCATTAAACGAGTTTAAATCCACCATGAACAGGTGCATTTGTGCAGGGTCAAAGATATGCGCAGCAATCAGGAACACCACAGAAGGTTGTTGAAATTTCTGAGCCACTTTTTCTTCACCGCTTGACTCTTCCCCATAGCAGTAATATTTTTGAGCATCTTTACCATGCAAGAAAACACTGGTTAAGCACAGGCATTTAATTCAGCATCATTAGAGTGTTGTTCCTTTGACCATGCTTCAGTCCAGAACAGTACATTGTCATGCTAGGCCCCCATCTGCCAAGAATAAGGCACACTAATTTTGTCATGAACGTTGATTTTAAACTGTTACTGGAGTGAAGAAAGGACTTGTTAAACAGGTCAGCTGTGGCTGGAAAAGATATTTGCATATTAACAGATGGTTATTGGAAGGGCAAAGGACCATTCCCTGACAGCAAAGGACCATTCCCTGACACAATCAACGCACAATGGACCTTGGTCACCAGGTATTGTGTGTAACAGGAGCATTCCAGAGACTGCTATGGTGATACGATCCAAGACATGGTCAGACCAGTTAGTCACATGACGAACCTACTTGACAACCTGGGTTTTTCTGGATTGTACAAACAGTTTGAACTGAGAGTGTCCATTTGCTCCTGGACTGAGAAGGTCTCTCCTGTCTGCTTTCATCTCTTTCTCACAAGCTTTTGAATCTGCTGAAGACACATGAACACCGAGAGAGAAAAGTCTCCTACAGCAAACAAGGTTTAAGAAGAATACTGGGCCCCAACAAAAAGCAAGAACTACCTTTCCACTTTATTTTTCTTCTGCTCTTTTCTGTCTCTATTTGCATGTGTGTATCGCGTATGCATGCTAGCGTGGGCGTGTCATGTATCTGTAGGCGTCAACTAATTTAGGGTTTAAGTTTAAGCTGAAGAACTTTCAACTTTTATTCTTTAAAACTAAGGAAACCTGTTTGTGCTGGTTTCTTTGCCTTATAATTGGAAAGCAGTGAAAAATTAAACCCTGTTATGGTAAGACCAAGTGAAGGCTGAGAGGGACCCCCAGACACCTTTCTCTCCTGGTCGTAACAACATCCTTTACTTTATTGTAAGCTATATGGAATGTGACGTGTCGAGATTCAATCCAAGTGATTAAATCCATCCGTCATGTAGCACTCTGGGCAACAAACTGAACCTCCTCGTTAAGCTGAGCATCTTTTAGAAGGGTTACAATGGGCTGGATTTTACCGGCCCCCCAACGTCGGGGGTCATGGCAGGGGGGCCCAGAAAATGGCTCCGGGAGAGGCCTGCCATAGGCCTCGGCACTGGGAAGGCCCTGCCCCATATTAGCAGCGGCAGCGAGGCCTTGTGGAGGTTCTGCCGCCGCCCAGCGGTGGCATCACAATTTGAATATGTTAATGTATTTAAACTAATGAATTAAATACTTACCTGCTCCCGACGTTGGTCCCGGTTCCATATTGGTGGCGGCGGCAGATCCGAGGCAGAACACTGGTTGGGATGGGGGAGCAGTAACTTTTCAGGGCTGGGGGGGTGGAATGGGGTTAAATGTTTTCGAATTATCAAGGGGGTGATGGGAAGGGGTAAAGTTCATAGTGTTATGAACAGGTGAGCAATGTCTAGGGGTCTGTTACTATCTTCACCTGGTCTATTAGTAACAGGGTTTAATTTTAAACACACTGTTTTGAGCTCCCCCTTTGTGAATCCTTGTTCACAGTTTTCCAATTATAAGATAAAGAAACCAATTCACACAGGCTTCTCAGGTTTATAAAAGATAAAATGTTATTAAAACTTAAAACTTAAACTATAATATGGTTCATGCCTACAGATATACGACATGCCCATGCGAGCATACACACGTGATTTCACACGCAGATAGGGACAGAAAAGAAATGAAAAGAAAAGGTGGAACAGTTTGAGGCAATATCTTGTTACAGTGCTTCGAGCTCACTGTCGTCACTGTCTTGCTTTTTGTTGGGGCCCAGTAGTCTTCTTAAAACCTTGATCACTTAGGAAACCTTTCCGTCTTTGAGTTTCACGTGTTTTCACAAGATTCAGTTCCATGGGAAGGAGATGGAAGCAGGCAGACAGGATAGGCTGGAAATCTTGCCTGAGTTCCAGGAGAAATCTTTACTCCATGAGCACATGGCTTTGTCTGTTCCAATTCCTTTGTTGGGAGTTCAAATTCAAAAAATCTACCAGGTTGCCCAGCAGGTTAATCATGTGACTAGCTCCTTATATGGAACAGTCTCTCCTGCAAGGTTTGTGGATTGTACCTTAGCAGTCCCTGGAATGCTGGCTCCCCCCACTTTCAACGTCTGGTAATCAAAAGTTCATTGTTGGTTGAATGAGTCAGGGCATGGCCCTTTCCCCCTTGTTCCAATACTGTCGGTTACCATGGAAATGTCTTTCCAGTCAGGGGCTTGCAATTTTAAGTTTTAATGTTCATGTGGTGAAATCCTGTGAGCCTCAATCTTGGCAAGTGGGGAATTTGCCTGACTATAGTTCATTAACTTTGGGTGGGGCGGGGGGTAAGTAGGGAGCACAAGGTAAATATTTTTTTGGAGGCGAGAGGGCAAGTAATAAATTTGATGGTAAATGGGGGGGGGGGGGGGGGTGGGGGGCGGTGAGAGAGGGTGGGGATAACTTCATGTAATTTTTAAGAATCATGTATCTTCAAAAAATTTAATTACATTGAAGGACTGGAAACCCTTTAAAAATGGCATCAGCGCCTGCGCAATGCCGCTGGATGCCGTTGCCGAGGACAGACCGCCTGCCCCATCCCCATGCCGCGGGCATTGCTGGCACCATCTTTAAAGCACTGCCAGCACTTCCTGAAAATATGAACAACTGGAGAGGCAAGCAAGAGGTTCCAGCCACAGCAACAGCACCACGGATGGCTGAGCAGCGTCCCAGGGTGGCCCCAGGGTTTAGTGATTCCTCCCTGAAGGTTCTCCTCCAGGCTGTGTGGGCACGGGGGGAGGTCCACTTCTCCTAGGACAGGAGGAGGATACCGGCCTTCCAAACCAAGCAAGCCTAGCTGGAGTTGCAGAGGAGGTCAGCAACCATGAGATCACCCCCCCGCCCCCCGCACTTGGCTCCAATGCTGGAGGAGGATGAACGACCTCCTGCGCTCTGCCAAGGTGAGTGCAGAACACAGTGTGAACCTTTCAGCCTTAAAAGTGTTAAGGGGTTCAAGTGAGATTGCCAACAAGGGTTTGCACACTCAGGCCCAGGCAGCAGCATTGGTTGTCAGAGGCATGAAAGTCGTGATGTGAAGAGCCTCAGTCAGACACAGCTGACAACTGTGCTGTGGCAGCGAAGTGGCAGCACGCAGGAGGCATATTAGTGCCTCCATCATGTCTAGGCAAGCTGCCACCTGCTCAGGCGTTGTGCTTGTCAATGCCAGGTGTCTAACTATGTGCTTTCTCTGTGTTTCAGGAGAAAACCATGCATAACACCACAGAAAGGGCAAAGACAGGTGGGGTGTCCCCTTTCTGGAGATTCCTGATGCCAATGGAGGAAGCACTGGATATTAGAGGGCGACAGGAGGAGGGGAGGGGGGGGCGCAGTCCCACCGCGATGGTGAGAAAGAAGTCAGGAGGCAGCAGAGTGAATGGCCCAAGGACTTCAGGAGATTGTCTTTGAATTAGGGGAAGAATGGTGCTCCTTTGTCTGCCACTAGTGGCACTGAGCACCACAACAGCAGCAGTCTTTAGGGCGTATTGGCACTCCTGTAACCCACTAATTACTCTTCTTTCTCATGCAGGTCAAAGTCAACAGCAGCCATCAGCTGTGACTGGGGCACAGCTTTGGGGAGGAGGAGGGGACCTCAGAGGATGCACCATTACACTCATCCCCCGCAACCTCCAGAACCACAGATACTCTCACCTTGGTGGGTATGTGCCTGCATTTAGATGTGGGGTCACAACCTGGTGAGCACAGCACACATGCTCCAGAGCAGCCGACAAAGTCTGTAACAGCCCAGGACACCAACACTTGGAGGACTGCAGGAAGCCAGGGCAGTGCAGAGTTTCTGGAGTCATCGCAAGGCACCAGCTACTGGATCAGCATCATGAGATCAGGGAACATCTGGCAGAGCTGCCAGAGGCTACACTCAAAATGGCATGGCATGAGGGAGCCCATCGAGGCCATGAGTGGAGCCTTGACTCTGGTGTGTGTGAGCTTGAATTCCTCCATTCAGAGCTTGGCGACACAGGGGGAGTCAAATGTAGCAGGTCACTGGCTGGATGCAGGAGATACACTTGACCTGTATGTCATCGCCATTTCCATTTTCTCCATGGAGCAATGGATGGACTAGAGGGGGGGCGAAGCACCTGTATTCACCACCAGGTCCTCGAGCCCCTCAGGGAGGTCCAAGTGTGCCTTCAAAGGGAAGGGGAGCAGCAGGCTGATGCAACAGGGGCTCCTCACAGGGTGCTCCTGGAGTGGCCACTGCCCACTCAGTCCCTCTGCCAGTGAAACCTGAACCTCAAGTGGCACTGATGATGGAGGAGACCCCTGCAGCAATGCAGGAGGCCCTCAGTATGCCAGAGCGCTCCAGGCTGCAGGGATCCAGAGGATGGCCACCAAGGTCATCAAAGACAAAGGGGCAGCAGGATTAGCAGCCTGTCTCCACCTCAGCTGACAGTACAGGGGGAGAACCTCGTAGGAGCACCTGTAAAAGATTTAAGCAGAGCATCTAGCTGCACTCGGGGTTCCAGCTGATTATTTTGTTTTGTAAAGGGGACGTTTAGTTTAGAATGGCCCCAAATAATAATGGAATGTGGCAAGACAAGTGTTAGGCCCCAACTTATCTCAAGCTTTCTGACCTTCAAGGAACCCTGGCTCCCTCAAAGGGAATGCTGGGAGGCACTACAGCACATGAGGTTGATGCCATCCCCATGATACTGTGTCATGTTTTGCTGGGCAGAATTTAGCTAACCAGTTGTGAGTCCCAGCAGCAGACCAGGAAGTGCTGCCGCAACCGCTCGTCACATGTGCGGCCGGCCCACCACAATTACGCGGCGGGCGGCCAATTATCATGATGGAGGCGTGGAGCCCAGCCAATCACGTACTGGGGGCGAGTAGTGAGGTGCCAATGGCATTGTCAGCAGCGACAACGCAGGTGTTGGCGCCATTTTTAAAGCACTGCCAGCGCAGCTTAAACTGCTGCTTCACTTATTGACTTTGCTGCTGCCTTGCCTTTGATGATGTTTTGCTGCTGCTGTGCCACTGAACTATGGTGCTGTGGACACCCCACCTCTGGAGCCCCTCTGCTGCTGAACTACTGTGCTGCGGAGCCCCCACCCCTGGAGCCCCTCTACTGCTGAACTACTGTGCTGCGGAGCCCCCACCCCTGGAGCCCCTCTACTGCTGAACTACTGTGCTGCGGAACCCCCAACCCCTGGGGCCCCTCTGCTGCTGAACTACTGTGCTGCGGAGCCCCCACCCCTGGAGCCCCTCTGCTGCTGAACTACTGTGCTGCGGAGCCCCCACCCCTGGAGCCCCTCTGCTGCTGAACTACTGTGCTGCAGAACCCCCAACCCCTGGAGCCCCTCTGCTGCTGAACTACTGTGCTGCGGAACCCCCAACCCCTGGAGCCCCTCTGCTGCTGAACTACTGTGCTGCGGAGCCCCCACCCCTGGAGCCCCTCTACTGCTGAACTACTGTGCTGCGGAACCCCCAACCCCTGGAGCCCCTCTGCTGCTGAACTACTGTGCTGCGGACATCCCACCCCTGGAGCCCCTCTGCTGCTGAACTACTGTGCTGCGGATCCCCCACCCCTGGAGCCCCTCTGCTGCTGAACTGCTGTGCTGCGGAACCCCCAACCCCTGGAGCCCCTCTGCTGCTGAACTACTGTGCTGCGGAACCCCCAACCCCTGGAGCCCCTCTGCTGCTGAACTACTGTGCTGTTGACTGCTTCCGCTGACTGTAGTCTCCCTGCTGCTGAACCACTGTGCTGCTGCACAACACCCCCCACCCCACCCCCGCCACCACCCCTCGCTGCCTGGAGCTCCTCTGCTGCTGAGCTGCTGTGCAGTTGACTACCCCCCTGCCTGCAATTGGATACAGTGTCACAAGAGGGTCGATAACCAATTTCATTCTGCCAAGGTGACTGCTCCATACCTCTCTTCTTTTTAGGGATTGCATGTGGCTACCCAGGTCTCCGGTCTCCGAGCACACATTGTACAGCGAGCTCGTCACTGATACCAGACCCACCGGCCGTCCATGTCTCCGCTTTAAAGATGTCTGCAAATGCGACATGAAGTCCTGTGACATTGGTCACAAGTCGTGGGAGTCAGTTGCCAGCGATTGCCAGAGCTGGCGGGCAACCATAAAGGCGGGGCTAAAGCGTGGCCAGTCGAAGAGACTTAGCAGTTGGCAGGAAAAAAGACAGAAGCGCAAGGAGAGAGCCAACTGTGTAACAGCCCGACAACCAATTTTATCTGCAGCACCTGTGGAAGAGTCTGTCACTCTAGAATTGGCCTTTATAGCCACTCCAGGTGCTGTTTCACAAACCACTGACCACCTCCAGGCACTTACCCATTGTCTCTCGAGACAAGGAGACAAAGAAGAACAAAGAAGAAGAAGAAGGACCTCCAGTGGTGCTGTTGGGTTCTTCCTGTTCTTTTCGGCTTAGGCCGTGTCCATGAAGCTAAAAAAATATCCAGGAAAACTAAAACAGTATTGGCTTCAACTACTGCCCTTCATATTTTTTGAGCCACTGCCAGACCAGTTGAAATCTCTGATCCCCTGGCAAATTGTCTACTGTACTCACAGAGTTTCAACACCTTCTGGGGTCCTGTCTGTGGTCCTAGCTCATTGCGCTGTTGTGGGGTGTTCTGTCAGCTGTACTCCTGGTAGGCAACTGCTGTTCTTTGTTCTCTCTTAGTGTGCTCTTCAGAAAAGAATCAAACATTGCCATGATGTTATATTTGGGGTCTTCAGAAAAAAAAATCCCAAATGTTGCCATCACGTAATATTGCTTGTTTTTTTTCATGTAAATTATTGGAAGACTCACAGGACTACAAGTAATATCCAAAGGAAATGTGTTTTTTTATTATATACTTTAAATTAGAACATATACAAACAGTTACTGCACAAGCCACATCTAAACACATGTCACTCTGTCATATGTGACGAAACATCACTGCCTCCGGTGACCTTCGCTTACAGCTTCTTAAGGTATTCCGCTCTTACGACCATCCACAATAGTCCCAACATAGATCACAATGACTGGATTCTACCCCTCCCTCTCCAATATCCTTCAAGTCAGCTTGAAATACTCCTCAGCCTTGTACCCGGTAAGCAAAATACATGGGGGACTCTTGATCCTGGTTACAAAGGATGCTATCCATCCCCCTAATTACTGAACCCCCTTTAGCTATCACATTACACTTCCGCTCCTCCTCCTGCTGACTTTGGACAGCCTCCTGCTCCAAGGTGCCATGGTCAGTATTCTAGCTGTCCTTCCGACAGTCTGTACCTGTATCCCTACTGGTAGCAAGTACTTTGTTCCTGTTGGATAGGATGATTTTCTGCGGATCCTCATTCTCTATCTCACCTGGGTACCTGGCCTCCCCTTGCTCTGTACGCTGTAGGTCACACTAACTATATTTTGAACTTGCACTTCTCTATTAGGTGTGACTGAGGTCTGGGGAAAATTATTCAGATATTTCACCCCTCTCTTATGTGGCAGGGTGGCTTCAACTCACACTACAGCTCAATGACTCTGAGCCGGAGAGATTCCAGGCAGAGGCATCGAAAGCAGATGTGTTTGCTCAGGGAAATCTTGCTGTCCACACATTCCTGCATACTGCAGTCCAGAGACCCAAGCTGCTCTGCTGTATCTCAGTCTAGATTATTTATTTCTACTTTTTAGGATGTTGTAATTCTTTTTCTTTTTTCTAAACACTAAATTGTATGAGGCACTAAACACTGGACATTTTTCTGAATACTTATTACCTCAGTATACCATACATTGAAGGGCATTGATTCACTCAGAAAGTTTTCTGACTTTGGGAATTAATTAAGCACAAGCCTACTTTTTTAGCAGATGAGACAGACACCAATGCCTTTTCATTTGTTAGAAGTATTATTTTATCATTATTTTGAGATTTTGAAAAAATATGATTTTGCTTTGCACAAATTCATTCACATTTAAAATTGAGTAGCGTTAAGCAACAGGAGACGGTTTGTGTGTACTGTTCTGATTTCAAACCCAACCCAAATTGTTAACCCCTCAGGAAATACATTATGCAATAAAATAATTAATATTTTGATATGTTTTTTTAAAAAAGTGAATGGAAATATTGAAATTTGAGCATATTTCATATTTATGGATATGGATATTGGATCTGCACAGGACCCCTGCCTGACCTGGGGTTGCACAGTTCAAATGTTGTCCTGGCTGTGGATGAAGTAAACACAGAACATTACTTCAAAGTTGGCCGAATCATGGGAGCCAGGGACATAAATTGAAATTTATGAAAATAAATATCAGGAAAACTTACTTTGTCAACATTCTTGCAATGTTCGAGGGGCTATATGACCTACTGTTGTTCCTATGTTCCCATAAGTAACCTCAGAAAGGAAAGCATTGGGGTTACTCAAAGTAATGTAAGATGCTATGATGAGTGAATTAATGTACTGGAGACTACTTAGCGCATTGGCCTTTTCTCACTTCTGACTTTTCTTACTGCAAAGGAAATAGAACTTTGCTACAATTGGTTCCCTCTGGCAAGACACTCATGGAAATTTCTGCAAATAAGACATTCCAAAGCTGAAAGGCCCAAATAAATTGCCACTCACAACCCACCTCAAGAAACTCATCCTTGTCTCGTTTATGGCCTGAATAATACCAGTGCTAATGAATACCAATTTAATACCCATGCTCTTTGAGAACAACCACCAACCAGTGCACGATTGGGGGAGGGAATATCAGCACTGTGAATATCGACCCTCAGGCACCAGGTCAAAAACAAACAAAAACAAAAATGCTGGAAATACTCAGCAGGTCAAGCAGCATCTGTGGAGAGAGAAACTGAGTTAACGTTTCAGGTCATGACTTTTCATCAGAACTCAGAATCAAAATTATAGGGCAGAATTTTACCAGCCCCTCGACGTCGTGGGTCACGGCAGGAAGGCCTATAAAATGCTAGCGGGAGCATCCCGCCATGACCCACAATGCCAAGAAGGCCCTGCCGGATATTAGCAGCGGCGGCAAGGCCTCGGTGCAGCCCTCCCCAACCCCACCCCCCTCCGGCTTGGCGGCAGGGCCTTCATTACAATATTAAAATGAGGATAATTAAGATGCAAATTAACGTACCTGCTGACGGCAGCCATCCCACGCCAATTTTATGGCCAACCAGCCACAACTCGCATGCCTTTGGAACTCTGTTGGAGTTCCGAGGTGAGACATTGGTGGGGAGGGGGGAGGAATAAAATTGTCAGGGCGGTGGGGTGGGGGGGGTGGGGAAAGCAGTCAAAACTGTTCCTGTTGGTTGTAGGGTTGCTGGGGAGGGGTTGAGGGGCAAAGACATTGAAGTTCATGGGGGAAAGTTTGGAATTTCAAAAAGTGTATTTTTGGGGGGATAGGTCAATTTATGTGTTGAGGATTCAGTGTGGGGGTGGGAGAGGGGATTCAATGTTAAATTAAACATTTATTAATTTTTAAAATGACACCACCACCTTTAAATATGTTAATATATCCTGAAGGGCCGGAAGCACTTTAAACATGGCCCCAGCACCTGCGCGGTGGCGTCGGAGGCCGTGGCCGGGGTGCGGTGGCCACCCCCTCTACATCACAGGGAGTGGTTGCTCCACCCCTCCATTTAAATGAGCCCCTGCACATAATATCGCGGGGGCCCTGCTGATAAAATTCAGCCCCTAGTGTCTAAAAATGTATTCCTCCCAAAAAAATTCATTTCATCACAAAGTGAAACACCGGAGAAAATAAATAATTTTTTTTATTTGCTCATGGGATGTGGGTGTCGCTGGCTATGCCAGCATTTATTTTCCAACCCTAATTGCCCTTGAGAAGTTGGTGGTGAGCCGCCGCCTTAAACTGCTGCAGTCCTTGAGGTGTAGGTTCACCCACAGTGCTGTTGGGAAGGGAGTTCCAGAATTTTGACCCAGTGACAGTGAAGGAATGGCGATAGAGCTGCAAGTCAGGATGGTATGTGACTTGGAGGGGAAATTTCAGGTGGTGATGTTCCCATGCATTTGCTGCCGTTGTCCTCCTAGGTGGTAGAGATCGCGGGCTTGGAAGGTGCTGTCGAAGAAGCCTTGGTGAGTTGCTGCAATGCACCTTGTAGATGGTACATACTGCTGCCACTGTGCATCGGTGGTGAAGGAAGTGAATGTTAAAGGTGGTGGATGGGGTGCCAATCAAGCGGGTTGCTTTGTCCTGGATGGGGTTGAGCTTCTTGAGTGTTATTGGAGCTGTGCCCATCCAGGCAAGTGGAGAGTATTCCATCACACTCCTGACTGTGGCTTGTAGATGGTGGACAGGCACTGGCGAGTCAGGAGGTGAGTTACTCACTGCAGAATTCCCAGCCTCTGACCTGCTCTTGCAGTCACGATATTTATGTGAATGGTCCAGTTCAGTTTCTAGTTAATGGTAACTCCCAGGATGTTGATAGTGGGTGATTCAGCGATGGCAATGCCATTGAAGATCAAGGGGAGATGGTTGGATTCACTCTTGTTTGAGATGGTCATTGCCTGGCACTTGTGTCGCGCGAGTGTTACTTACCACCTATCAGCTCAAGCCTGGTCTCTTGCTTAAGCAGGATAATGTTACTGTACTTCAGTAAATAGCTTTAATATAATTCCAAAGTAGGGTCTCTTGGTATCTCTTCTGCACCTCTCTCCCTCTCCTTTACCTGAGTTCATGGTATTTGACACTCGCATTTTCGCACTTTAGTAAAACACAACTAAGTCACTAGCTATGCTAAAGGTTTTCCAAACTGACTTCTGTTGACAGCTGAAATCTATTACTACTCCAAACGGACTCTAACAAGGTTTTTCCACACAAGGTAAAAGGTATTTTATTGTAGCTTAGGAGAGGGATAAAATCACATCTGTAAAACCCTATTGTTTCTTCACAAAAAGTGTGACTGTTTCTCGTAAAACAATATTGGGGAATAGCTTCCTTGTGCGGCATAAGTTTTCAAAATAATTCAAGATGTGATCATCAAATGTTTTTAAGTATTTCCTGCTGCCAAACCGCATTAATCCAGAAGAAGATCTGTAGATTTTATACAAATTTCATAAACGTGGTATAATGAACCCATTCTTGACCTGGCGATTGAGCCACTGCTCCCTCCCTTACAAACTGAAATGAATACGCAGGATAGCATTGCAAATGTTGCAGACAGGCCATCAGGTGGTTTCAAGCGGCAAAATGGGGGTAAGAACCTCACCAGGAACAATTTGCTGGTCCGTTCTCAGAATAGATATTATCGCTCTCAATAGTGGAGTATGTAGTCAGAATCACAACAGACAGAAACACCATCATTCTGTCATTTCTACAGAATAATCTGTCCCCGGATAGCCATACCCTGTTTGTTTACATGCCAGATGCTGCATCTTTTTTATGAGGTGTTGCCAAGGTATATCAAGCTTACCTTTCTGTATGTTTTAAAGCGCATCATGTCAGGAGCTTTGTTATCATGTACTTGTAAATTTCAGCTCTTCACCTTGAGCAAAGGACAATAGTTTCACTAACAGCCCCGCCCTTATGTATACTCCTCTCATGCCAAGCCTCATCGTATGCTCTCCAGCAGACTGAGGAATGTTCAAATAAATAGTGTTGCAGCCAAAGCAAATTCATATGCTCTTGCAAGCAGAATGCTGGGGCTCTTTGTTCAAGTCGAGGACCAGGCAATCACGCTTTTATTACAACCACCCATCCACTGACCCCCTTCTTCACATGACAGCTTATTCATTGGAAAATTACACTGAATCCACAGTGGAAAGAATGTCCCTGTGCTTCAGAGCTATTCAGTTTTGCGGCCATAACAGGTGAGAAGCATAAGTGTAAGCCTCTTCTCTCCCAATTCCGAATGCTCAGTGACGTGCAAAGGCTTATTGAGATCAATTGGTCTTACTTCCCAGAGAAAAGCTAGTTCAAAAATATATTGTCAATAAAGTTACCCAAACTCAATTGTTACTTGAAAAGCAACAAAACCTATTGGTGAGAATTACATCAAGACACAGCATTTTTATAAGAAAACAGTTGCATTTACTTTTTGTTTTAACTGAATGGCTCTCCTGAATGAACTCTCTAACAAAGAGATATCGAACACCATGGAAGTAGTGAAGGAATCACAAACATTTATCAAAAATACTTTTAAATGAGAGAAATGAGAGTTTATCGACTTGCCCAAAATATATCTATTTTATCAGGTACACCTAGTGCATTTTTAAAAATTCTTTCATGGGACGTAGGTGTCGCTGGGTAGGCCAGCATTCATTGCTCATCACTAATTGTCCTTGACAATGTGGTGGCGAACCGTCTTCTTAAACCGCTGCTGTTCAAGTGGTGTATGTACACTCATAGTGCTGTTAGGAAGGGAGTTCCAGGATTTTGACCCAGCGATAGTGAAGGAATGGCGATATAGTTCCAAGTAAGGATGGTGTGTGGCTTGGAGGGGAACTTGCAGGTGGTGGTGTTCCCATGCACCTGCTGCTCTTGTCCTTCTAGGTGGTAGAGGTTGTGGGTTTAGAAGATGCTGTCAAAGAAACCTTGGTGAGTTGCTGTAGTGCATCTTGTAGATGGTACACACTGCTGTCACTGTGCGTTGGTGGAGGAGGCAGTGAATGTTGAAGGTGATGGATGGGATGCCAGTCAGGCTGGCTGCTTTGTCCTGGATGGTGTTGAAGCTGCACGTAACCAGGCAAGTGGAGAGTATTCCATCACACTCCTGACTGTGGCTTATAGATGGTGGACAGGCTTTGGGGAGACAGGAGGTGAGTTACTCATTGCAGAATTCCCAGCCTCTGACCTTCTCGTGTAGCTACAGTACTTATATGGCTAGTCCAGTTCAGTTTCTGATCAATTGTAACCTCCAGATGTTGATAGTGGGGGTTCAGTGATCATAATTCCATTGAACGTCAAGGGGAAATGGTTGGATTCACTCTTGTTGGAGATGGTCATTGCCTGCCAGTTGTGTAGCACAAATGTAACTTGTCACTTATCTGCCCAAGCCTGATTGTTGTCCACGTCTTGCTAGATATGGACACGGACTGCTTCAGTATCTGAGGAGTTGTGAATGTTGCTGAACATTGTACAATCATCAGCGAACATTCCCACATCCAACTTTATGATGGAGGGAAGGTTACATGATGAAGTAGCTGAAGATGGCTGGATCTAGGACACTACACTGAGGAACTCCAGCAGTGATGTCCTGGGACTGAGATGATTGAACTACAACAACCATACCCATTTTCCTTTGTGCCAGGTATAACTCTAACCAATGGAGAATTTTCCCTTGATTCCCGTTGACTCCAGTTTTGCTAGAGCTCTTTGATGCCATACTCAGTCAAATGCTGCCATGATGTCAAGGGCAGTCACTCTCACTTCACCTCTTGAGTTCAGCTCTGTTGTCCATGTTTGAACCAAGGCTGTAATGAGGTCAGGAGCTGAGTATCCCTGGAGGAACCCAAACTGAGCATCAATGAGCAGGTTATTGCTGAGTAAGTGCCACTTGATAGCACTGTCGACAACACCTTCCACTTTGCTGATGATTGAGAGTCGACTGATGCAGCAGTAATTGGCCAGGTTGGATTTGTCCTACTTTTTGTGTACAGGACCTGTGCAATTTCCCACATTGTACCAGTGTTGTAGCTGCACTGGAACAGAGCGGCTTGGGGCATGGCCAAATCTGGAGCACAAGTCTTCACGACTATTGCTGGAATGTTGTCAAGGCCCATAGCCTTTGCAGTATCTAGTGCCTTCAGCCATTTCTTGATGTCACATGGAGTGAATCAAATTGGCTGAAGGCTGGCATCCGTGATGTTGGGGACCTCAGTAGGAGGGCAAGATGGATTATCCACGCAGCACTTATGGCTTCAGCCTTGTCTTTTGAACTGATGTGCTGGGCTCCCCCATCATTGAGGATGTGGATATTTGTGGAACCTCCTCCTCCTGCTAGTTGTTTAATTGTCCATCACCATTCACGACTGGATGTGGTAGGACTGCAGAGCATAGATCTGATCCGTTGGTTGTGGGATCGCTTAGCCCTGTCTATCATATACAGCTTTCACTGTTTGGCGTTCATGTAGACCTGTGTTGTAACTTCACCAGGATGACATTTAATTTTTACATATGCCTGGTGCTGCTCCTGGCATGTCCTCCGGCACTCTTCCTTGAACTAGGGTTGATCCCCCGACTTGATGGTAATGGTAGAATGGGGGATATGCTGGGCCATGATTGTGGTTGAATACAATTCTGCTACTGCTGATGGCCCACATTACCTCATGGATGCCCAGTTTTGAGCTGTTAAATCTCTTCGAAATCTATCCCATTTAGCACAATGGTAGTGCAACACAACACGATGGAAGGTATCCTCAATGTTAGGATGGGACTTTGTCTTCACAAGGACTGTGTAATGGTCACTCCTACCAATACTGTCAGGAACAGATGCATCTGTGACAGGTAGATTGGCGAGGATGAGGTTAAGTAGGTTTTTCCCTCTTATTAGCTCCCTCACCACCTGTGGTGTCAGCACTGAAAAAGAGCTCTCAACCATTTAAACTGCAGGAAATAGGATTTTTGTCTACGAAAACGATGCAGATGGAAGCAAACAGGTTCACTGAGAGCCCAATTAACCTGATGAGGTCCTTTCTTAAGTGTATTACTACTAACCAATTAATGAAGGTACCCCACCAGCATTCAGATCACTAGAGGACAATGGTGGGAGCTGATGAAATGTTTTATTACCTGCACCCCCTTCCTCCACCCCCTGCCCCCCTGCAGCCCCCTTCCCAGCTCCCCCCTCGCGTCCCCCTCCCAGCTCACCCCCCTCGCACCCCCTTCCCCCCACCCCCTCACATCCCCTTCCCAGCTCCCCCCTCGCACCATCTTCCCCTCGCACACCCTTCCCCTGCACCCCCTCCCCTACCCCCCTGCAGCCCCCTTCCCAGCTCCCCTTTGCACCCCCTTCCCCCCACTTCCTCCCACTGGCATCCATCTATCCCTGAGCAGGGGCCCTAACAACCCCACTGCCTTGTGGGCGTCTCGGGAGAGACCAAGGCTAAGGGAGAAAACCCTAACAGAAAATCCGGAGCGGAACCCCGAAGGCGGTCATGTTTGGCATGTTTCCGGCAGTTTCTGCAGCCATACCGGTGCAAAACGTCGTGCTCTGCACTCCTTTGGACCCCACCAGGAAGGCCGAGAGGGGGGTTTTGACGCTTGGGCAACTCACAACCTCCATACATCCGCCCAGGCATGCGCCATGGAGAGGTCACTCCATAGTCGCCTCATAGCAACCAAAACAACACGGAAGGCAGCAGTTACGGATTATAAGTCGAGCTCAGTTGGCGTAGAGATTGGGCGCCACAGGTTGCTTTTGTCGGTGGGAGAGGTCATCGCATCTCACTGGACAGCTACCGCCCGCCTCAAACCGGGCAGCCCCCAGTCAGTAAGGTTCTGTCCCGTCACAGTCCACCTGCTTCAATGGGTGCTTGGAGCTCAGGGTCATTGCCCGAAAGGTGGACTGCAACACTGCACCAAACAGCATGACAAAAAAAGGAAAGAAGGTACCAGCCCTTCGTTTTGCAAGCTGGAACGCCAGAACTATGTGTCCTGGCCTGTCGGAAGACCTTACACAAATCAACGATTCTCAGAAGACCGCCATCATTAACAACGAGCTCAGTAGACTCAATGTGGACATTGCAGCACTTCAGGAGACACACCGACTACTAGAAAAGATCGATGTCCACCAAAGCTACTAAGTATCATCACCTCATTCCATGACAATATGAAAGGTACAATTCAGCATAGCGGTGCCTCATCAGACCCCTTTCCTATCCTGAGTGGCGTGAAACAGGGCTGTGTTCTCGCACCTACACTGTTTGGGATCTTCTTCTCCCTGCTGCTCTCACATGCGTTCAAGTCTTCAGAAGAAGGAATTTTCCTCCACACAAGATCAGATGGCAGGTTGTTCAACCTTGCCCGTCTAAGAGCGAAGACCAAAGTACGGAAAGTCCTCATCAGGGAACTCCTCTTTGCTGACGATGCTGCATTAACATCTCACACTGAAGAGACTCATCGACAGGATTGTGGCTGCCTGCAACGAATTTGGCCTAACCATCAGCCTCAAGAAAACAAACATCATGGGACAGGACGTCAGATATGCTCCATCCATCAATATTGGCGACCATGCTCTGGAAGTGGTTCAAGAGTTCACCTACCTAGGCTCAACTATCACCAGTAACCTGTCTCTCGACGCAGAAATCAACAAGCACATGGGAAAGGCTTCCACTGCTATGTCCAGACTGGCCAAGAGAGTGTGGGAAAATGGCGCACTGACACGGAACACAAAAGTCCGAGTGTATCAAGCCTGTGTCCTCAGTACCTTGCTCTATGGCAAGCGAGGCCTGGACAACGTATGTCAGCCAAGAGCGAGGTCTCAATTCATTCCATCTTCGCTGCCAAAAGAGAATCCTTGGCATCAGGTGGCAGGACTGTATCATTATTATTATATTATTATTTAGACATACAGCACTGAAACTGGCCCTTCGGCCCACCGAGTCTGTGCCAACCAACAAACACCCATTTTTATACTAATCCTACATTAATCCCATATTCCCTACCACATCCCCACCATTCTCCTACCACCTACCTACACTAGGGGAAATTTACAATGCCCAATTTAACTACCAACCTGCAAGTCTTTGGCTGTGGGAGGAAAGCAGAGCACCCGGTGGAAACCCACACGGTCACAGAGAGAACTTGCAAATTCTGCACAGGCAGTACCCAGAACTGAACCCGGGTCTCTGGAGCTGTGAGGCTGCAGTGATAACCACTGTTCTCCAACACAGAAGTCCTCAAGGCAGCCAACATCCCCAGCATATACACCTTATTTAGCCAGCGGCGCATGAGATGGCTTGGCCATGTGAGCCGCATGGAAGATGGCAGGATCCCCAAGGACACATTGTACAGCAAGTTCGTCACTGGTATCAGACCCACCGGCCGTCCATGTCTCCGCTTTAAAGATGTCTGCAAACGCGACATGAAGTCCTGTGACACTGATCACAAATCGTGGGAGTCAGTTGCCAGTGATCGCCAGAGCTGGCGGGCAGCCATAAGGCGGGGCTAAAGTGTGGTGAGTCGAAGAGACTTAACAGCTGGCAGGAAAAAAGACAGAAGCGCAAGGGGAGAGCCAACTGTGTAACAGCCCCGACAACCAATTTTATCTGCAGCATCTGTGGAAGAGTCTGTCACTCTAGAATTGACCTTTTTAGCCACTCCAGGCGCTGCTTCACAAACCACTGACCACCTCCAGGCGCTTACCCATTGTCTCTCGAGCCAAGGAGGCCAAAGAAGAAGAAGAGAAGAAGACCATCTGCCGCAGACCCAGTCTAGCAGATATGTCTTTTAGGATTCGGCCAGCTCAGTCAGTAGTAGTGACACTGAGCCACTCTTGGTGATGGACACTGAAGTCCCACTCCCAGAGTACATTCTGTGCCCTTGCCAGTGCTTCTTCCAAGTGGTGTTCAACATGGAGGAGTACTGATTCATCAGCTGAGGGAGGGCGGTAGGTGGTAATCAGCAGGAGGTTTCTGTGCCTATGTTTGACCTGATGCCATGAGACTTCATGGGGTTCGGCGTCAATGTTGAGGACTCCCAGGGCAAATCCCTCCTGACTAGATACCACTGTGCCGCCACTTCTCATGGGTCTGTCCTGTCGATGGGACAGGACATACCCAGGGATCGTGATGGTGGTGTCTGGGACATTGTCTGTAAGGTTGTTTCCGTGAGTATGACGATGTCAGGTTGTTGCTCAATTTGTCTGTGGGACAGCTCTCCCAATTTTGGCACAAGCCCCCAGATGTTAGTAAGGTGCTGCTTCTAGCATTCCCTTCTACACTCTGCATTAAATCAGGGTTGGTACCCTAGTTTGGTGGTAATTAAAGAGTGAGAAGAGTAGCAAACTGGACAAAAACTGAATAGATGGGAACAAACAGAGATAGTGCTGCACTCCCAACTATATCCATGGCTATCCCTTTTAACCTGTATCCCTCACTACCATTGTCTGCCTATCCCCTGCAGAGTTTAACAATATAATAAGAAATAAGTTTTGTTTTTTTGGTTCACAAGTTTTCAGCTCATTTTGCATTTGCTCCTTCATATTATTGTCATCCAGTTCGCATGTTCCATTCCTCATCATCAAAAAACAATTAGCAGCATGGCAAACATGTTCTCTCAGAATTAGAGACCATCTGGAAGCGTAAGAAGCAAACACATCACCGCATTCTTACATTCCTGGCAGAACAGAAGTGATGGAGTTGGCCAGTAAATTTGTAAGTTGTGTTGTGTTAGCCACTAGCTAATTAAAGGTTCTAACCATACATTTCACTTCTTTGGTGCCCACTTGGTATACCAAGTAATCAGGAGTGTCTGCCTCACATCACTGAAAGAGCAGAGATGAATAGTCAACTGCTATATTTATTCTTGTAGTAAAGTGAAGGATAGATTCACATTTCTCATGTCCAGTTCAAACATACACAGCCCTTTAGGGTTGGGATTGAATGTTCAGATTTTATTAAGAAGCTTCAAAGCCAAATTCCAAAGATAATTGATGTTTTCCTTTTTGTCTGAACAGTTGTTCTTTTCACTTGTATTTCATGCAACTGTCGACATGTATAACAGGGAAGATAAAAGTCTAATTTGTATTGCTGCAGAGAAAAATCTTGCATTTATATCACACCTTTAATGTAGAAACAATCCTATGGCACTTTACTGGGGTGCTGGTGAGGCGGGGGTCGGGATTAAGCAAAGAATTAAATCAAAATAAATAAAGCAATGGATGCTGAGCTATGGAGGGTGGGTTAGAGAACTGAATAAAAACTTGGTTGAAAGAATGGATTTTTAAAAGATTTCTAAATATGGAGAGAAGATTTCAAAAGGTCGAGACAGAAGTAAAGAGATAACAGGGAGGGATTTCCAGGCGATTGAAGGCACTGCCACCAACAGTGAAGAGAATTGAATGAGCAAATGTCAGAGGACTAAAGGTTGTAGGAAGGGACATAATGCTGGGGGAAATTTCAGAAATAGGGTAGTGCAAGGCCAAGTGAGGATTTGGAAATAGGAATGATGATTTTAAACCCAGTGCATTTAGAACTAGGAGCCAATGTAAATCAGCGAGAACAAGAGTGAAAGTGAGTGAGATTTTATCCAGGACATGATGTGCTGGCTGAGTTTTAGGTGAGCTAGAACTTATGGAGATCATCTCCAAGAGAAAAACATTGGATAAACTGAGACTAGAAGTGACAAAAGTTTGAACAAGCATTTTGATGGTAGTGGGGCTGAGGTAGGTGCTAAAATGGGCAATGCTGAGGAGGTAGAATTAAGTGCCTAATTGGGATGAGAGAGTTGTCCTATAAGGAGATTGAATAGAATGGGCCTATATTCTCTGGAATTTAGAGGAGTGAGAGGTGGTCTCATTGAAACAAATAAAATTCTTAAGAGGCCTTGACAGGCTGAAAGGCTGGGCTGGATTTTGTCAGGGCATCGGTGACCCCGACGATGGGATAGAAAGTCGGGGAAACCACCCCGCCCCCCGCCCCCGCTCGGCCATTAGGAGGACCCCAGGCGGATTTTAGGCCCATAATACAGCTAATTAGCTGCCGTCGGGACAAGAGCCCACCTCCAAGAGCCGCCAGCCAATTGAAGATCCAGCAGTTCTTTAGTCCCAGATATGCCACTGCTGGGACTGCACCCAGCCAAGGGACGCAATACGGACACCGCCCTCGGAAGAAGCTGAAAGGGGCCGACGGATGCCGGGGCCAGTCAGGCAGGCCCCGGTGAGGGTGGGAGTGTAATTAGTGAGAGTGGGGGTTGTTGCTGCAGGGGGTGGCCATTGCCACCGGGGAACCCCTCCGTTGGCCACATAGTGCCCAATTAGCAGGGCCTTCCCCTGAGCCTGTAGGGAGGCTGCCAGGTTTCACCAAGTGGTCTCCCCACGTTGGGGTGGGCCCACCTGCTGCTAGTAAAATGCCAGCGGCGGTGGGAAGTGTCTCTTAATTGGCCACTTAAGTGGCACAATTGGCTTCTGGGTGGGAGGGCTTCCCTCTACCTTCTCCACTGCTGGCAAAATGCCATGGCGGCGGGAAGGCAAAAAGCACTTTACCCGTTGCCTTCCCTTGCCATTTTACTGTTCACCACAACCCCCAACACCGCCCCCCCGCCACCACCCCCCACCCCCCCCCCCCCCCCCCACCCCATCTCCTAGCCTGTCCCTGGAGGGAACGAAAAATCCAGCCCACTGTTTCCCCTGGCTGGAGAGTCTAGAACTAGGGGTATCGTCTCAGTATAAAGTGTTGACCATTTAGGACAGAGATGAGGAAAAAATTTCTTCCCTCAACACGTTTTGAGTCTTTGGAATTCCCTGTCTCAGAGGTCTGTGGATGTTCAATTGTTGAGTATTTGCAAAACTAAAATTGATAGATTTTTGGACTAAGGGAATCAAGGAATATGGAGATTGTGTGGGAAAATGAAGTAGAGATAGAAGATTATCCAATATCTTATTGAATGACAGAACTGGTTCAAGGGACCATATGGTCAACTCTTATGTTCTTATAATAAATAGTAATGTGAGGTTTGAAGTTTAGCTCTGGATGAACAAGATGTAAAGGTTTCACATAGTCTGTTCAGCCTGAGTGAACAGCTGAGGAAGGAATAGTCAGTGGCAAAGCAGAAGAGTTTATGGTGGGGAAATTATGACAAATTACCTTTTCCTCCTTACGACCACTGTAAATTTGCTATTGTTCAGAACAATGGGGTGGAGTATCCACTTTGGGTGCAATTGGCAATCTGGGTGCAAATTACATTCTAAATTAGGCTGGTTTTCCAAAGTGAAGTTATGGTTTAGGCTTCCACCCAAATCATTTGTATAATCACAAATGTTAAAATCTTTCATGAGCCAGCACAATCAGGTAGTGTATTAGAATGTAATTTTTTTTTTTGTTTCCATTAAAAATGTCATTGATGTATTTCAGAGTGGTAACCTGGTGTAGTTACTATACAGAACCATTTACTAGTTTTGTTGGGGTACACTAGCAGTTTCTTAGTAAATTAAATATTTTTATTACTAAAAAAGTTTTAAAATGTGTCTACTAGTGCCATTGTGCCAAAAAAGCTTAATTTGAACAGCCTCCTCGAAGGGTCACAAATGAGTGCAATAGATGGAAGCTTGTCATGCTGATTAATTTGATCTGTGGGCATGGCCAGTTTTGTGCATGTGGCTGTCTTACAGCTCGATGTTTTTTAAACCATCATTAAAGATCGTGAAAACTTGATTTACACTCAATATAACTTGTGCTTAAAATTCCCTGATCTTTTGCACTTGTTTGGCCAATTTCAGAGAGATTGTACCGGTTTAGTGGAAACTTTTGGCCAATGGCTTTAAGTTA
The DNA here is from genome assembly GCF_036365525.1 of Heterodontus francisci. Lineage (NCBI taxonomy): Eukaryota > Metazoa > Chordata > Chondrichthyes > Heterodontiformes > Heterodontidae > Heterodontus > Heterodontus francisci. The sequence goes on from NC_090378.1 coordinate 56,514,078, forward strand.
TCCAAATGTGGAATTGGAGAAATTGTTCACTTACCCATAACCTGACTTGGAAAGGAAATTTAACAGTAGAGAAGTAGTCATGGGGTTGAAGAAAATGGAAAGGTAAAGTTGGTATTGTGAGTGTGCTTATGGAAATTGGTCCTGAATTTTCACAGAAAACATTATGCAGATGAAGAAGAGAGGGCCCGAAAATTGATCCTTGTGGAATTCCTGAGGTGACTGTGCAGGAGCGGAAAGAAAAACCATTAGTGTAGATGTGCTGTCTGTCTTTGGGCAGGTGGGAATAGAACCAAGTGAAGTCAGTCCCGTGAAGCTGGAAAACAAAGGAGAGGTAATAAAAGAGGTTGATGTGATTGACAATGTTAAACATTGCAAAGGAGCTGAGAAGCAAAATGAGCAATAACTCACCACAGCCAGAGATGATGTTATTTGTGAATTTGGCCAGGGTAGTCTTGGTGTTGTGACTGAAGCTGGACTGAAGGGTTTTGAACTGTGAGTTTTGGAAAAAGTGGCATGGAGTGGGAGGCAAAACATCTTCAAGGATCTTAGCGAGGAAAGGGAGGTTATAGATTGTGAAGCAGTTGGTGAAGATAGATGGCAGAGGGTTGGGATTTTTGAGGAGAGGTGGATGATAATGGTTTGGAAAGGAGGATATTTAGGGCTCCCTTTCCCAGACACCATTAATAATGCCGGCTAGCATGGAAATTAAGTGCGGTAATTTAGTGGTTAGGAATTCAGTTGAAAGTACACTGAAGAGCAAGAGGTTGATCTTCTTGGAGAAATGAACTTGGAGGAGAAAGATAGGAGAGAAATTGTACCTTGATAAGGAATTGGAGCAAGAATGGGTGACATACTGGGGGAGGTAGTGACATAACAGAAGAGGCAACTACGTGGATAGTCTCGATCTTCGAGACAAAGAAATGCATTTAAATTAGAAATATCGAATGGGGTTTAGCTTTTAAATGTTTATTTCAGGCAATTCATGTTGCTTATAGAACAGAGCACAGCACTGTATTAGTATTTAACAATAGTAGAATTAACATCACATTGTATCACTTTAATCATTTCACGTTAACAGAAGAATTTACAAAATCATGTTTTAAATGTATTTAATTTTTTAAAAACTGATGCAGTAACAAGTCACCATTCACCATCAATCATCATTCAACATTTAATATTCTATTACTACTTTCTATGTTTGAAGGTTGCAGCTTTATTGCCACTTTTGAATCAGAAAAATGTGGTTTCTGGTTTGCAGCAGTATGACGAGGGAGTCAAATCCCAATTCAATTTGCCAGATGTGCGAAAGCCATCTCCCACCAATATAGCCTCTGCCCACTATGAAGCTGGATTTAAAGTGCACTTGTGATTCATCTGCTCTCCTGGGTGTGTTACAAACTTGTTATTGAATATTTTAAAAACGTTATTCACAGTATTGAGAGAGATCTACATTGCCTGAGGTGCTTTTTTGATGACTTTTCCAGCTGCCTGCTCAGGAAGATGTAAAAAATCTTCTGCCACTCTTCAAAGTGTCTTTCGATGTCCTGACTAATACTTATCCTCAACCTAAACCAACTAATAGATTAAACTGGTCACTCACCTCAAATTGGTTGCCAAGTTTGTCAAACTACACTTCAAAAAGTAATTCATTGGCAGTGAAGTGCTTTAGGGTCTCATGAGGACATGAAAAGTTCTATATAAATCTAAGTTCTTATTACCATGAAGAAGACCAAAGGAGATTTAATAGATAGTTTTTAAATAATGAAAGGTTTTAGGTGGAGAATAGGGAAAATCTATTGCCTTGCTTTGAGGAGTCAATGCCAAGAGTCAATTTAATATTGTCACTAACAGAATGAGTAGAGAGGATAGGAGAAATTTCTTTACACGGAGGGTTATTGGAGAGTGTAGTGCTTTGTCATAGGGCATGGCATTTGATAAATGTTTCATATAGAGAATGATACAGGCTATGGGGAGAGCACAGGGCAGTGGGATGTTGTAGTTCTAAGTTCTTTCTTTTCTGTGCTTTTCTGGTGTGAGTTATGATCTGCAGTTGTGTCTTTTCTTTGCAATATGCAGTTATCAATTTTAGTCTAGTCATGCAATATAACTAATTGGATAGCTCTACCAAAGAGCTGGCACAGGTATGATGGGCTGAATGTGCTCCTTCTGTGCTGTATCATTTTTTGATTCTAGGAACTGCAGCTTTAGAGATTGCACATATTTATTAAATGTATACAATTATGTGTGCTTATTAAGCAGCTGTTGGTTAGAGCATGTAATATTACTAGCCAAACCAAAATCTTTCTAGCAAACTGCCATTCTGAATCAGTGATAATAGGAACATAGGAATAACAGTAGGCATTTCAAACATGCTCTGCCATTTAATTAGCTCATTGCTGATCTTTACCTCCACTCAAATTCCTGCCTTGGCTCCAGATCCCCTGATATCCTTACCTAAAAAAGGTAGATAATAATTTACCATTTGAGAAGTATTATTGATTAATGTGAAGATGACATCACGCAAGTGTTCCATATTTTTCATTTTAACGGTATTAACATGCAGAGTGAGCAATTGAATATGAAGATGGCTTGCTTCTGCAATCAACAGCATCATATTCTGAAGTAATTTAGGATTAGGACTTTCAACTTTTCAGACTGTACCATAAACAATGACACATTGGACTGGATTTAGTTGAGGTCCCGATGTCAGGATCCATGGCGAGGGGGGAGGGGCAGGGGAGGCCGGAAGATTGAACTGGCAGCAACCCGCCACAGAGGCTGACGCCGGGAGTGCTGGGCCCAGTCTTCCTGGCGGTGGCGAGGCTCTGTGGTGCCAGCACCCCCACCCCCCTGCCGCCGCCACTGGGTGACAGGACTCGACTTTGAATATGCAATTAAGAAAATTAATGCAGTCAATGATCTTACCTGCTACCCAGGATCTTCCGAGTGGTGGCCGGCACTCATGCGCCTTCATTTTCCCATCCAGGGAAACCTGTTGCCAACAAGGTGGTGTGTAGTACGGGCAGGGGGAGGTATCGAGTCAAATGTGCATTAATAGTGTAGGAGAGGGGGCAAAGGGATGACCTCTGCACTTTGAACAGTTTGGGGGGCGTGGAAAGGTCAAGTCTTTTGGGCGGGGGTGGAGAGGGCAACTATTGTCTGTAAGTTTTATTGGGGGTGGAAGGGGCGATATTTTCTATTGTGGTGTACTGGGGGGAATATGGTTTTAAATATTAAAATTTAGTGGCAGGTCTAGCTGTCCTTTAAATGGTGCCAGTGCCTGTGCGCAGGCAACTGATGTCGTTGCCGGAGTTGTAGAGCCCGGCCCCGCCCCGTGATTGGGGGGGTGGAGGTGGGCCCGACCAGCGTATTAGCTTGAGCTGTCGTGCGGCTTGCACATGCAGGTCGCCATTTTTTTGTGCTCATTATTTGGGGTTTTCACTTAGTTGTACTTATAACCTTGTTCTATGGGTATCAATATTTCTGCAGAAATAATCCAATATCATAAACACTTCTGTTTTAGAAATAGGTTGAAGCCCAATGCAATTCCTATGCAGGGTTAATTATATTCAGGTATTTTTAATTAAAGATTAACTTAATAAGTTTTTTTTTTCAATGGACTTCTAAATGGAAAAACAGTGGACTATGGACATGACCTTTCATACCTATGCATATGCATCAGCATAATTTATAAATAACAAGACAGCAAAACACTATTAAGAATGGAATGTTTATGGAGAATGAAGAAAAGAATGTACAGTTCAGAAGGTTTAGGCTGTTGTGAAATATTGTATAAAAGGTGTCAAGTCACAGTCAAATTATCACCTCTAAGCCTGATCTCCACCCCTCACATTTAATCACTCCCAACATCACATGCAGCACAAAGTTATCACAAATGGCCCAATGAGAAAATATTAACTCATAGTACAAATAATAGCAGCCCCTTTCGCCATTTAAATAGGATAAATTTTGTTTAGGAAACAGGTGATCATTTGATTAATTAATGACCTGATTTAGATAAACAACGACTGACATCACTAAGAAATGCAGATAGTCACTGAACAACTGTAGGTTTTGATCAAAAAACATGATAAAATTAGTAGTTGGATTTTTAGCAGACTGGTTATATCCAAAGGTGCTTGACCAGTGAAATTGGTGGAATAGAGGAATCATCCCAGTACTTGGTGACCTACACTGGTTCCTGTTTAATATCCTCCAGCCCCACAAGTCTCTGAGATAACTGGCTCTCCGAACTGTCGCGTGGTGCATCCCTGATTTCAAGCACTCCACTACTGGTGGCCATGCCTTCAGTTGCCTGGGCCCTAAGCTTTGGATTTCTCCCCCGACACCTCTCTGCTTCTCTACTTTTTCCTCTTATAAGACACTCCTTAAAACCTACCTCTTTTACAGGCTATTGGCTATCTGCGCTAATGTCACCTTATGTGGCTCCTTTATCATTCTGTTTTGTAGTGCCTTATGATGTTTTATTATGTTACAGGCGCTATATAAATGCATGTTGTTGTTGACTGTTCACATCCTTATTACTGGTATCAGAGCAAACAGTACACACCTTACAGTGTCAGCGAGTTTGGTTACATTTGTTTCTAGAAAAAAGGTATCGGATTTGTTTGAATTTACAATATATGGTGGCAAGATCCTGGCTTATTAACTGGAGTCTCAAGCTACTGTCTCTTGCAAACAAGTAGCGCACCGTCACTATCGCAAGTCTGAGCATTAATAAACAAGTTCCATCTCACCTAAATACGAACATGCACAGACTTCGATGTTAAAAGTTTCCGTTAAACAAAGCCATTATCTATTGTGACCTCTTTTAATGTCTTTCTTCAGATAGAAAGCAAACTGCTGCATTTTTATAGAAATATCCTACTTTAAACTGCGGCACAGTGGCGCAGTGGTTAGCACCGCAGCCTCACAGCTCCAGTGACCTGGGTTCAGTTCTGGGTACTGCCTGTGCAGAGTTGGCAAGTTCTCCCTGTGACTGCATGGGTTTCCACCAGGTACTCTGGTTTCCTCCCATAGCCAAAGACTTGCAGGGTGTTAGGTAAATTGGCAATTGTAAATTGCCCCTCGTGTAGGTAAGTGGTAGGAGAATTGTGGGGATGTGGTAGGGAATATGGGATTAAATATAGGATTAGTATAAATGGGTGGTTGTTGGTCAGCACAGACTCGGTGGGCTGAAGGGCCTGTTTTGGTGCTTTATCTCTCTATAAATCCCTAACACAAATCTGCCCCATCAGTTGTAAATGACCACACCGATTGCCACGTTTAAGGGGTTTTTGTGTACCTTTCAATCCCGATTTAATTAAAAAGTTTTTTTCGCCTTTCCACGGCACATTTAATACTGAAAACAGCAGCCTGAGTAAATAAATCATTTAAATAGGCAGGTTTCCACAGGATGCAGAGAGGTGAGAGCGAGGTTAGGTGAGGATTTTAAAGAAATATTATTTTAGTGCTGTTGTACGGAAAATAGTTTTGTCGGTTCACTGGTGTGGATCTTTAAATCTCTGCTTATATAACAAAAAAAAACTAAAGGCACATTCTTATTTAAATAGTCGTGACTGTTTTGCAGGGTTCACCTGCATTTTGTGCAACGGCAGAGGTCAAGTGGAGTACAAACAAGTGAGAGATCGTTCTGGGACTCCCGGCTGTTAGGACCCGAGCACGTGACTTTTCTTTGCCATCAGTCTTTGCAGATAATAATGCATTAAACCCTCCGACAGATGATCTGTCATTTAACCATGCAGCCATCCGTTTCAGTATGATTAATGAATAAGCCAATGGCATTTAGGCAAATGAAAGTCCCGACGCACTCTCAACATTCACTTCAAAGACCCTCACCCCCCAAGCACTGCAAGCTGACTTACTCTGTGGGTCTAATTTTATATTGCCTTTGTTCAATCTGTTTCCAAGTGTAGGTTTGGTGGTCTCTTTATCATGCCCGATGAACGGTTATTTGTCAGAATTAACTAACTACAGCACATGCTGTTTTACATTAACCCTGGCACATGAACACTGATGTATACATAATAGGAAGGTTACTGTACACCAGGGTGATTGATATAAATTCGTAATGATTCTGGAAGTCACCGTTTAATGTTTTAGTAAAAAATTATAGTTCTAGTTCAGAAACAGGATTATTATAGAAGATTAAGGCATAGCATTATTTATTGAAGTCTCTCCACCATTAAGTGAATATTATTTCTTACCAAGTTTGCAGCATCGATGGTACAACTATTAATTCTTCAGTGTAAGTGTCAGCACACAGCAATGAAATTGAATGTACTAACAGTTGGCATTTGCAGAAACAACAGCTGCTAGCACAGAAGCAGGGTAAAAAGTGATCTAAATTATTTTTAAAAGTTTTCAGTCTCTCTCTCTCATGCACTCAAACATATATTTATATGTAGTACCTGGACGCAGCAGGTCTAATGTGTCCGAAGTGCACCAAGTATCCTGATCGACTGCAATTTCCTAGCACCAACAAAACACAATGAGCACTAACTTTAATATCCATGCAGCTCTACAAATAATGTTATAACATCATAAACCCATACGTGATTCAAGAATTTGTAAAATTTACATAGTTGCCAATTTATGTTACTATAACTTCAGCAAATTTCATTTCCATGTCTGTCTCTCAATTCATAAAGCTCTTGCTGTTCTCCTTGGCCCTCTCTCCTGTGCTAATTCTCTGCCCCTCAAAAGTTGTATAAATCATATCAGTGTTCTGTCCCTCACTCCCTCGTCGGGCTTCCAGGTGGTCCGAATGTAGTTTTTTCTAATATAATTTATGCTTCATGTTAGCAACAAAAATGTGCAAAATCTTTCACTGACCTCACCTCCTGCATTATCGTTGTGACAGATTTGCAAATCCACCCAACAGAAACCAAGCTGGCTCATGACCAACAGCAATATACTCTGTTCACACTCGCTCCTCAACTCTGCATGCTCTCTCTGCACCTGCTAGCTTGATCAAAACTATTCCTGACTTGGTGACTATGCTGTCATTTTTATGTGTTAATTTTACAATGGCTGTCTATCTCAATTTGAAAAAGTGGAACTAAACCAAAAATAATTAAATCAGTTTTATCATTTTTTTTTATCGTAACTGGCCTTTTCACTATTGTTCTTCAGTGTCTTCCTCCCCACCACTTCCCGCTGATGGAACAACATCACAAACTTTTGTACTGAAGGTTGCTGGAGTTGTGGATAGTGTGGAATGCTGTTGTAGGTTGCAACGGGACATTGACAGGATGCAGAGCTGGGCTGAGAAGTGGCAGATGGAGTTCAACCTGGAAAAGTGTGAAGTGATTCATTTTGGAAGGTCGCATTTGAATGCGGAATACAAGCTTAAAGACAGGATTCTTGGTAGTGTGGAGGAACAGAGGGATCTTGGGGTCCATGTCCATAGATCGCTCAAAGTTGCCACCCAAGTTGATAGGGTTGTTAAGAAGGCGTATGGTGTGTTGGCTTTCATTAACAGGGGGATTGAGTTTAAGAGCCGCGAGGTTATGCTGCAGCTCTATAAGGCCCTGGTTCGACCACACTTGGAATATTGTGTTCAGTTCTGGTCGCCTCATTATAGGAAGGATGTGGAAGCTTTAGAGAGGGTGCAGAGGAGATTTACCAGGATGCTGCCTGGACTGGAGGGCATGTCCTACGAAGAAAGATTGAGGGAGCTAGGGCTTTTCTCATTGGAGCGAAGAAGGATGAGAGGTGACTTGATAGAGGGGTACAAGATGATGAGAGGCATAGATAGAGTGGATAGTCAGAGACTTTTTCCCAGGGTGGAAAGGGCTATCACCAGGGGGCATAATTTTAAGGTGATTGGAGGAAGGTTTCGGGGAGATGTCAGAGGTAGGTTCTTTACACAGAGAGTGGTGGGTGCGTGGAATGCACTGCCAGCGGTGGTAGTCGAAGCAGATACATTAGGGGCATTTAAGCGACTCTTGGATAGGTACATGGATGATAGTAGAATGAAGGGTAGGTAGTTAGTTTGATCCTAGAGTAGGTTAAAGGTTCGGCACAACATCGTGGGCAGAAGGGCCTGTACTGTGCTGTACTGTTCTATGTTCTATCTATGTTCAAACTGCTTTTGGTTCCCCCAAATAATGCCAGAGTAATTTTACAAATGGTCTATTCTCCAACTCATCAAGAGCATTGCCATGAGAGATCCCCTGGTATATTGTAAACATGCCCTATCCCTTTCTAATTTGGTTGATAAATAGTACCAAAACTTACTCGAATTTTCTAAAATCAGCTTGTTGTTCTTCCCTCATTAACGTAATCTCTTTGACCTCTTGCACTATCGCCCTCAATATGTCTGTTTTGTCTATTTATGCACTTTGTAGTAGTGTGAGATTAGTTCAATTGGTAACAATCTTTACTGCACATCTGAAGATTGTGGGTTCAAACCCCTGATGTTGAACTGGCATATGATCTGTACTGAAAATTTGGTGTTCCCTGAATTAGGCCATTGCATATTGTGTTGAGACATATGCCTGTTAGTCAACTGTAAGTAAGAGTTAAAGGAGGGAAATGAAATGCCAATGATACATACTGTTCTGTAAAGAAGAACACATGAAATCTTCAGAATATGATATGGACATAAATGTTGAATATCTCACATCCCAACAAAAGGAAAGTCTTCTTGATGAAGTAAATAATGACTTGAAATGTTCAGTGCGAGGAGCTCTAAAGCATAAGGAAAAATAACTTGGCACCAGCTATCAAAGGCCCCAAAATGTGCAGTAAAATTGTTCAGCAGCAAATACACTGGGCTGAATTTTATAAGCTCACCGCCGTTCTCAGTGGCGAGCTTTGGAGAAGGTACGGTACATTAGCGACTTGTGTACCCCTGTGCCAGCACCATTTTTAAAGTGCTTCAAGCTCTTTAGGTGTATTTTGCATTTTTAAAGTCAAAGAATGTGGAAAAGTGCAATTACAGATGGAATTACACTTCCACTCCCCTCGCCCACACCCCCAAGGAAGAATTGATTCATTAATTGGACATTCCCCCACAAAAAAACTTTTATGCAGATCCGGACCTTTCCCCCCCGACATTTAACAACCTTAAACCTTATCCCCTTCCCATCATCTCCCCCACCAATCAAAAGAGTTTCCCCCACTTCCCCCCTCCACCCTGAGAATTACACTCCTCCCCCCTCCCCACCAATGTCTCGCCTCCGATCCCCAAATGGGGATCTGAAGGAGTGGGACTTCCGGCCACTGGCCAGAATATCGGCGTGGGTTGGCCGCCCAGTACAGCACTGAAGTCTCGCCGCCGCCGGTAAAATGCGGCGGGGCCTTCTCGGCTTCAGGGGTCGAAGCGGGTCCCCCCGGAAGAATTTCCCAGCCCCTCCCCCCGCCATGACACCCGACGTCGGAGGGCTGGTAAAAATCAGCCCGCTGTCTGGGATGATCTATGTACATCATGAAATTGCCTGAAGTGGAGGGGGAAATCTGACAAAGGAAAACAGCATGTTCTAGAGTAGAGCAACTACAAAGACCTTTCCTGAATTGGTTCAATTGTCTCCTATTTCATATTTTAAAACAGCCACTTTTTCAAACATCTACCAGAACAGGCACTAGGCATCACTTTAAACTCTCATTTGAGAAACAGCACCTCTAACAATGCAGGATTCTCTCAGTACTACAATGGTATGTCAGCTTAGATCATGTGCTCAGTTTAGTTTAGAGAGATACAGCACTGAAACAGGCCCTTCGGCCCACCGAGTCTGTGCCGACCATCAACCACCCATTTATACTAATCCTACACTAATTTCATATTCCTACCACATCCCCACCTGTCCCTATATTTTTCCCTACCACCTACCTATACTAGGGGCAATTGCTAATGGCCAATTTACCTATCAACCTGCAAGTCTTTGGCATGTGGGAGGAAACCGGAGCACCCGAAGGAAACCCACGCAGACACAGGGAGAACTTGCAACTCCACACAGGCAGTACCCGGAATTGAACCCGGGTCCCTGGAGCTGTGAGGCTGCAGTGCTAACCACTGTGCCACTGTGCCGCCCATACGCCACTGTGCCGCCCATTGCGCCAGGCAGTCAGGGAGGACCAGGCAGGTAGTGTCAGAGTCCCCTGAGTGCATCTCATTCTCCAATCAGTATTCAGAATGATGGTTCCTCTGGGGAGTGCAGCCTGAGCTGAGCCCAAGACACAACGGCTGGCTCAGCTGTACAAGGCAACAGGAGGAAGATTGGGAAAGTAATCATGATTAGGGGATTCTATTGTTAGGGGAACACACAGGTGATTCTGCGACCACAGGTGTGAATCCAGGATGGTATGTTGCCTCCCTGTTGCCAGGGTCAAGGATGCCACTGTGCAGCTGCAGAGCACTCTGAGCGGGGAGGGTGAACAGCCAGCGGTAATGGTCCATATCAGTACGATATTGGTAGAAAGAGGGATGAGGTCCTGCAGCCAGATGTTAGGGAGCTAGGAAAGAAACCAGCAAGCAGGACCTCAAAGGTAGTAATCTTTGGATTACTCCCTGTGCCACGCACTAGTGAGTATAGAAATAGGAGGATAGCGCAGACAAATGCGATGCTGGAGAGATGATGTAGGAAGGAAAGTTTTAGATTCATAGGACATTGGGACTAGTTCTGGGAGAGATGAGACCTGTACATGCTGGACAGGTTGCACCTGAACAGAGCCGGGATCAATTTCCTTGCAGGGTGGTTTGCAAGTGCTATTGGGAGGGTTTAAACTAACTTGGCAGGGGAAAAGGAACCAGGAGGTAACATTAGAGAGGAAAACAATAGTAAGGTATTAGGTGGGATCAGGGTAAGAGGGAATGCAATAAGGCCTAAAATGGGTTTACTGTGCATGGATGTGAATGCACAGAGTGTGGTAAATAAAATTGGTGAGCTGCAGGTACAGTAGCAGTGTGGGAATATGATGTGGTGATAACAGAGACCTGGCTCAAAAAGTGTTCAGGAAAGATAGGAGGAGGGGGTGGCAATATTGATTAAGGATAATATTACAGTGCTGGAGAGAGAGGGTGTCCTAGAAGGGTTAAGGACAGAATCTATTTGGTACGAACTAAGAAACAATAGAGGTACCATTACGCTACTGGGTGTATTTTACAGGCCCCCAACTAGTGGGAAAGATATCGAGGAACAAATTTGGAAGGAAATTACATAGAGGGGCAAAAACTATAGAGTAGTTAAAATGGAAGACTATAATTATCCTCATATTGACTGGGATAGTAATATTGTAAAGGGCAGAGTGGGGGGGAAGAGTTTCTAAAGTACGTTCGGGAGAACTTTCTATATCAGTATGTGTCCAGTGCAATGAGGAAGGAGGCATTGCTGGATCTGGTTCTGGAGAATGAGGTGGGCTAAGTGAATCAAGTGTCAGTAGGGGAACATTTTGGGGACAGTGATCATTGTATCATAAGGTTAAGGTTAGCTATGGAAAAGAAAAAGGAGAAATCCAGAGTAAAAATAATTAATTGGGGGAGGGCCAACTTCAATAGGTGAGAATGGATCTGGCCCAGGTAAATTGAAATCAAAAATTGTCAGGCAAAACTATAATTGAACAATGGGCTGCCTTTAAAGAGGATGGATGCGTTCAAGGTACATTCCTACAAGGGGAAAAGGCCAGACTAGTAAAGCCAGAACTCCCTGAATGATGAAAGAGATAGAGAGTAAGATATAGCAGAAAAATGGTGCGTATGACAGATGTCAGGATGCTAATACAAGTGAAAAACAGGCTGAATATTGAAAGTTCGGGAGGAAGTAAAAAAAGTAAGAGCAGCAAGGAGAGAGTATGAGAAGAGACTGGCAGCCAACATAAAATGGAATCTATAAGTCTTCTATAGGTACATAAATAGTAAAAAAAAGGTGGTAAAAGGAGGCAGACGACATGACTGAGGTACTAAATGAGTACTTTGCATCTGTCTTTACCAAGGAAGAAGATACTGCCAAAGTCATAGTGAAAGAGGAGGTAGTTGAGACACTGGATGGGGTAAAAATTGATGAAGAGCAGGTATTAGAAAGGGTGGCTGTACTTAAAGTTTATAAGTCACCAAGACTGGATCAAATGCATCTGAGGATACTGAGGGAAGTAAGTGTGGAACTTACGGAGGCACTGGCTATAATCTTTCAATCCTCCTTAGATATAGGGGTGGTACCAAAGGACTGAAGAATTGCAAATGTTATTCAAAAAACAGGGTAACGATAAACCCAGAAACTACAGGTCAGTCACTTTAACCTCGGTGATGTGAAAAGTTAATCCAGGACAAAATTAGCAGGCACGTGGACAAATTTGGATTAATTAAGGAAAGCCAGCACAGATTTGATAAGGGAAAATAGTGTTTAACTAATTTGATTGCATTTTCAATAAGGTAACAAAGAGGCTTGACGAGGGTAATGCAGTTGATATGGTGTACCTGGACTTCCAAAAGGCATTTGATAAAGTGCCACATAACAGGATTGTCAGCAAAGTTGAAGCCCATGGAATAAAATGGACAATGGCTGCATGATACAAAGTTGGCTGAGTGACAGAAAACAGGGAGTAGTGGTGAACATATAGTGGGGTTCCCCAGGGGTCAGTATTAGGACCACTGCTTTTCTTGATCTATATTAATGACCTAGACTTGGGTGTGCAGAGCACAATTTCAAAATTTGCAGATGTCAGTTCACTTGGAAGTATTGTGAACTGTGAGGAGGATACTGGTAGACTTCAAGAAGATATTCAGAGGCTGGTGGATTGGGCAGACACGTGGGATAAGAAATTTAATGCAGAGAAGTGTGAAGTGATAGATCTTGACAGTATTATAAAAAATATTAACACAAAAGCAAAATATTGCAGATTATGGAAAACTGAAATAAAAACAGAAAAAGCTGGAAATACTCAGCAGGTCTGGCAGCATCTGTGGAGACAGAAACAGAGTTAACGTTTCAAGTCAATGACCTTTCATCAGAACTGGGAAAAGTTAGAAATGTAATAGATTTTGAGCAAGTGAAAGAGGGGGAAGGTGGGAAGAAGAACAAATGGGAAGGTGTGTGATAGGATGGAAGGCAGGAGAGGTTAAATGACAAAGAGTTGACGTTGCAAGGCCAAAGGGAGTAGTAATGGAACAAGGAAAGGCAAAAAGAAGTGTCTAGAGGAGGTGCAAATGGCAGAATCATGAACAGCTGCCATCTGAAAGCAAAAAAGAGAAAAACCAAAACGAGTAAAGAAAAAGGAAACAAAATGGGGCCAGTGGTTATGGTCTGAAATTGTTGAACTCAATGTTGAGTCTGGAAGGCTTTAAAGTGCCTAATCGAAAGATGAGGTGCTGTTCCTCAAGCTTACGTGGAGCTTCATTGGAAAATTGCAGTAGGTCAATGACAGAAAGGTCAGAGTGGGAGCAAGGTGGAGAATTAAAATGACAGAGGACTAGAAGCTCGGGGTCATGCTTGTGAACTGAACGGAGGTGTTCCGCAAAGCTGTCAACTAACCTGCGCTTGGTCTCCCCGGTGTAGATGAGACCCCATCTTGGCAGCAAATACAGTACATTGAATTGAAAGAAGTACAAATGAACTGGTGGGCTGAATTTCATGCAGCTGATGGGGATCGCAACTCCAGGCCAAACAGGCGAGGCAAACCCTTCCTCAGCTGTTTGGGAAACCCCTGGCTGCATTTCCTGGCGCTCGGGCAACCAACTGCCTGAAGCTGGAGTCCCCGTCCTTAATCCTGCCTTTGCCAGCTGAGAGGGCTGACTGCTTGACAGTCTCAGTAGCGCAACTGGGAGCGGTAGCCACAACTGGAACTGCAACAGTCACCAGAACTAAAGCAGCCATGGAGCCCCGAACTGCAGGTAGTGGGGGGTGGGCTTGCCAGGGCTAGTCAGGCAGGCCCCTATGAGGGGTGAGGGGGTTGGTGGTGGGTTGTTGAGAGCAGGAAGGTGGGAGGTGGCACATGGGCCACCTCCGCGGGCAGCATATTTCCCAAGGAGAAGGGCCCCCCACACGAGCTGACATGGAGGCTGCGTGGAGTTACTGGGCGGCCTCCACATGTTGCTGTGGACCTCCCTCTCCACTGGTAAAATGCCAGCAGTGGCAGAAAGAGGCCCTTAAGTGGCCATTAATTGGGGTCGAAATTAAAGGGCCTCAATTGGCCTCTGGGTGGGAAGGATGTCCTTGTCCTGGACTAAATTCAATGGTGTCGGGAAGGCAATGTGCATTCCACCCCACGCCTTTCCTCGGAATTTTATGGCCCCACCCCCCTCACTGCCCGTCCCTAGAGGGCTCATAAAATTCAACTTACTGTTTCATTTGAAAGGAATGTTTAGGGTCTTGGACAGTGAGAAGGGAGGAGGTAAAATGGCAGGTGTTAAATCTTCTGTGCTTGCATGGAAAGGTGCCATGGGAAATGGAGGGGGTGTTGGGAGTGATTGAAGAGTGAACCAGGAGGTGTCAGAGGGAATGGTCCATTTGGAATGCTGAAAGGGGAGGCGAAGATGCTGAGGCGATGGAAATGGCAGAGGATAGATAGATAGGTAGATAGATTCATGATAAGAAAGGGGGTGAAAGGTTATTGGGGTTGGTGGGAATGTGGAAATGAGGTCACAATCAGATCAGCCATGATCTTGTTGAATGGCGTAGTAGGCTCAAGGGGCCAACTCCTAACTCGTATGTTCCTATGTTCGTATGTAGGATGATCCATTGAATATGGAGGCTGGTTGGGTGGAAGGTGAGGTCAAGGGAACCCCTATTGTGGTTCTGGGAGTGAGGGGAAAGGGTGAGAGAAGAAGTGCATAAAATGGAATGGACACGGTCAAGGGCCCTGTCAAGCATAGTGGGGCAAACCTCAGTTGTGGAAAAAGGAAAACATATCGGAAGTGTTAGTATGTAAGGTTGCATCATCGGAACAGAAGCAATGGAGGAGGAGAATTGGGAGAATGGAATAGAGTCCTTACAGAAAGTGGGGTGTGAGAAAGTGTAGTCAAGGGAGCTGTGGGAGTCAGTGGGCTTCTAGTGAATATTGGTTGATAGTCTATCCACAGAAATGGAAACAGAGAAATCGAAGAAGGGAAGAGACTGAGATAGACCACGTGAAGGCAAGAGAAGGGTGGAAATTGGAAACAAAGGTGATTATATTTTCCAGATCAGGGCGAAAGAAGGAAATGGTGCCAATACAGTCATCAGAGTACCTGAAAAAGATATGAGGGGGGTGCCAGAGAAGGACTGGAACAAGGAATGTTCCACATAGCCCACAAAAAGGCGGGCATGGCTGGGACCCATGCGGGCTCCCATAGCAACACCTTTTATTTGAAGGAAGTGAGTGGAGTTGAAGGAGAAGTTGTTCAATGTGAGAACAAGTTCAGCCAGACAGAGGAGGGCGGTGGTGGATGGAGACTGTCTGGGCTTCTGTTCAAGAGCTGAAGAGCTTTCAAACAGTACTGGTGGGGGATGGAAATTTAAAGAGATTAGATGATCATGGTGAATAGGAGACTTTAGGGCCAGGAAACTGGAAACTTAAAATGATGGAGGGCATTGGAAGAGTCACAGTGGCAAGAAACTGGATAAGAGGATGAAAAAATAGAGTTGAGATAGGAATAAATCAGTTCAATGGGACAGGGACAGGCTAAAATGATGAAATGATGGATACCAGGGCAGTCCTCTTTGTGAGTCTTGAAAGGAGGTAAAAGTGGGCTGTTTGGTGTTGGGAAACTTTAAGTTTGGAGGCCATGGAGGGATGATCGTCAGAGAAAATGAGGTCAGTGATAGCCTTGGAAGCAAGAGCCTGATGTTTGTTGGTGGGGTTATGGTCTGGTGGGGGGGGGGGGGGGGGGCGCGGTGCGGCTGGTTGGAGGAAGTGTCAGAGTGTTGGGATTGGGCCTCTGCTAGGCAGAGGTCAGTATGCCAAACGACAGCACCACAATGTTGGGGTGGACCTGAGAGATTGGAGTATTACAAGTTCAGAGGGAGATAATTTAGAGTGAGTGAGAGGAGTAGAGAAATTAAGATGCCCAATGTGACACCGGCAGTACTCAATGAAAAGATCTAGAGAGGGTAAAGGCCAAAGAGGGGTGTCCAGGTGGAGGGAGAATTCTGGAGAGAGGTAGAAGGGTCTGCTGTGTGGGGGTAACACTTGTGGCCAAAAAAGTGGGTGTGGAGGCGAAGGAGGAAGTGTTCATCTTTGCGCTGAGCTCAAAATTCATTGAGTTGGGGCATAAGGGGATGAAGCTGGGGCCTTTGAAACAACCACGAACCTCCTTCACAACTGCTGAAGTCATTTGCCTGGGCTTCCCTTGAGCCAGTAACAGCTGTTTCACTACCACAGAAAATGAATCTCCCCTCCTGCTGACCTTACACATGCTCATTGCCTTCTGAAATAAAATGAAAAGCCTCACAGTCAAACCAGTACCCTCTTCCTACTGCTGCACCAACGTTCCTCATGCCCACACTTGTTTCTTCTCTACCTCCATTTACTACTGGCACAATAAAGTTGCCTTCTTTCCACCTTCCTCCAAGGCAGACTGCCATCCCAACCAGCAACACAAACTTTTTCACAGATGACAGAAGCTTTAAATTAACATGACCTACAAATTATAGCTTCTGGTATCCATACATTAAACAATTAACACACATCATCAGAAGCTGCCACAATAAAAAAAATCCTTTCCTAGTGCCTTTACAAATGAAACTCTTCTGGGCCTTTAATGGGAGTTTTATTATACCTGCTGACTTTAAACCCAAAATTGTTCCTGCCCTTCCTGTCCTGAGTGGATCTTCACCCAATGAAGATTCTCCGCATGGCCAAAGCCCACCCTCTTCATTAAAATGACACCCAACAAGAAACCAAGGCTCTCAATTTCCATCCAGGGTGTAGCACACTTCTGGTGCAAAGTGCTCACCATGGGCTGAATTTTCCCAGACCCATGAGCATGGTTTTGGAGGTGGGGAGAGCAGCTGGGAAAATTGCACTAGAAAGCTTTGGATTGGCTCCCCAATGTGTTCCCTGAATCGCGCTTTTCCCGGAGGCGGGCACATAGGGGTGACAGCTACCCCCCTGGCAGCAGCAGGCATACAGCCAAGCTAATTAAAAAAGCACTTAATGGCGTTTATTGCAGCAGCACAGCAATTTTGCCGGGGTGGCGCAGGCCCTCCACTGTGTCCGTACCCTGGCAAGTGAGAGGAGGTGGCTACATGGTGGGTGGTCGAGGCTGCAATACAGCTGAAGGAGCTCTAAATGTTTCTGTCAGAAAATAACATAGCTGCTGTCTTCCCATTTCACAGCCTTGCCATTGAGTTTGGAATTTCTGGAATTGGATGTCTCCGATCGTCATGGCCCTAATGACATCTCAGCCATTCCCCTGATGCTGAAGGCAGCTCCAGTTGTTCCCTACTGCTCCTGCTGCTTGGGCCTCAGCAGGGCTGTTCCTGGCCACACCGTGCCAGCCTCTCTTGCAGTGGTCCTCACTGTCTGCAGCTCCCGCCTCTGGAACCTGCCTTAGAAGCGACCTATTAATTGGCCACCTCCCATAAAATTCAGCCAGAAGGCACGCTGTTGTCTTCAGCGGGTTCATGACCTGGAAATGACCCCAATGTTGGGTTCCCGATGCTCATGGCAAAATTGAGCCCTGACTTTGGACACTGTCCAAACATTAAAGCCAATTTTTTGTGTCAAATAGAATTATTTAGGAGCCTAACAAAATACCATAGCAACAGCATGCATCTCATTACATTTCTGAGCTGACCTGGATACCGCTCTATCTTTCTGAAATTGTCCCCAATTAAAGGGATACCATTTTCATGAACAAATGTCTGACAAGACGTTTTAGCTTGTTTTCCACCAAATATTACAGCAACAAATTGTGTTCTGCCTCATTTGTTTGTGATATCATGATATGTTTAATTTATATATTTTTTTATTTGTTTTGTGGGATGTGAATGTCACTGGCTAGGCCAGCATTTATTGCCCATCCCTAATTGCCCTTGAACTGAGTGGCTTGCTAGGCCATTTCAGAGTCAACCATATTGCTGTGGGTCTGGAGTCACATGTAGGCCAGACCAGATAAGGACAGCAGATTTCCTTCCCTAAAGGACAGTAGTGAAACAGATAGGTTTTTACAACAATCGTTTCATGGTCACCATTAGACTAGCGTTTTAATTCCAAATTTATTAGTTGAATTCAAATTTCACCATCTACCTTGGTGGCATTCAAACTCATGCCCCCAGATCATTGCTCTGGATTACTAATCAAGTGACATTACCACTATGCCATCACCTCCCCTTTATACGCGATGTGGGCATTGCTGGCAAGGCCTGCATTAATTGCCCATTCCTAATTGCCTTTGAAAATGTGCAGGTGAGCTGCCTTCTTGAACAACTGCAGTCCAAGCGGTGAACTTACTCTCACTGTGCTGTTAGCTAGGGAAGTTCCTGGATTATCACCCAATGACCAATGAAGGAACAACAGGTAACATATTTCCAAGTTGGGATGGTGTATGACTTGGAGGGGAACTTGCACGTGGTGGTGTTCCCTTGTGTCTGTTGCTCTTGTCCTTCTAGGTGTTAGAGGTCGTGGGTTTGGAAGATGCTGTTGAAGGAGCTTTGGTGATTTGCTGCAGTGCATCTTGTAGATGGTACACATTACAGCCGCAGTGCATCTTGGAGATGGTACACATTACAGCCACAGTGCACTGGTGGTGGAGAGAGGGAATGTTTAAGGCCATGGATGGGGTGTCATTCCAGCAGCAGCTTTGTTCTGGATGGTGTTGAACTTGCATGTTGATGAAGCTACACTCATCCAGGAGATTAATCCATTACACTTCTGACTTGTGTTTTGTAGATGGTGGAAAGGCTTTGTGGAGTGAGGTGAGTCACTCACTTCAGAATATCCAGCCTCAGACCTGTTCTTGTAGCCATAGTGGTTATGTGGCTGGTCCAGTTAAGGCTTTGGTCAACACCTTCAGGATGTTGATGGTGGGGGATTTGATGAAGGTTATATCATTGAATGACAAGGGAAGGTGGTTAGACTCTCTCTTGTTGGAGATGGTCATTGCCTGGCACTTCTGTGCTACGAATGTTACTTGTCATTTATCAGCCCAAGCCTGAATCTTGTCCTAGGTCTTCTGCATGCAGGCATGGTCTGCATCGTTATCTGAGGAGTCGTGAGTGGAACATGTCCATTTCTGATCTTATGCTGGAGGGAAGGTCATTGTTGAAGTAGCTGAAGATGGTTGGGCTTAGGACACTGCCCTGAGAAAAACTTGCAGTGATGTCCTGAGGCTGAGATGATTGGCTTCCAACCAAACCACAATAATCTTCCTTTGTGCTAGGTCTGACTCAAGCTGGTTGAGAGTTTGCCCCTGATTCCCATTGACTTTAATTTTATTAGGGCTCTTTAATGCCACACTCGGTCAAATACTGTTAAGGGCAGTCACTCTCACCTTACCTCTGGAATTCAGCTTTTTTGTCCATGTTTGAACCAAAGCTGGAATGGGGTCTGGAGCACTGTGGTCCTGGCAGAACCCAAAGTGAGCATCAGGAGTTTATTGGTGAGCAAGTGTCACTTGACAGTACTGTCGACGGCCCTTTCCATCACTTTGCTGATGATCAAGAGTAGACTGATGGGACGCTAATTTGCTCGATTGGTTTTGTCCTAGTTTTTGTGGACTGGACATACCTGGGCAATTTGCCACATTACATAGATCAGATAGATTCCACTGATATAGCTATACTGGAATGCTTGGCTAGAGGGTAGCTAATTTGAAGCACAAGTCTTCAACACTACAGCCAGGATGTTGTCAGGGCCCATAACCTTTGCTGTATCCACTGCGCTCAGCCATTTTTTAATATCACATGGAGTGAATAATATTTGTTGAAGACTGGCATCTGTGATAATGGGGACCTCAGGAGGAGACTGAGGTGGATCATCTGCTTGACACTTCTAGTTGAAGATGGTTGCAAATGTTTCAGGCTCGTCTTTTACACTCACATGCTGGGATCCCCCATCATTGAGGATGGGAATGTTTGTGGAGCATCCTCCTCCAGCTAGTTGTTTAATTGTCAAACACCATTCACGGCTGGATGTGGCAGGACTGCAGAGCTTTGATCTGATCCATTGCTTGTGGGATGGTTTAGCTCTGTTTACAGCATTCTGCATCCATTGTTCTGCATGCATGTAGTCCTGTATTGTAGCTTTAGCAAGCTGGCACCTCATTTGTAGATATGCCTGATGCTGCTCCTGGCATGCCCTCCTATACTCCTCAGTGACCCAGGGTTAATCCCCTGGCTTGATACTAACTGTAGGGTGAGGGATATGCCAGGTCATGAGTTTACAGATTGTGGTGGAATCCAATTCTGCTGCTATTGATGGCCCACAGCGCCACATGGATGCCCAGTTTTGAGCTGGTAGGACTGTTCTGAATCTATTGCGTTTAGCACTGTGGTTGTGCCAGAAAACACAATGAAGGGTGTCCTCAGTGTGAAGATAGAACTTTGTCTCCACAAGGACTGTGCAGTGGTCACTCTACCAATACTGTCATGGACAGATGTGTCTGTGGCAGGTAGATTGGTGGGGACAAGGTCAAGTAGGTTTTTCCCTCTTGTTGGTTCTCTCATCTCCTGCTGCAGGCCCAATCCAGCAGCCACACCCTTCAGGACATGGCCAGTTTATTCAGTAGTGGTGCTACCAAGCCACTCGTGGTGATGGACATTGAAGTCCCCCACCCAGAGTAGATTCTGTGTCCGTACTGCCTTCTGTTTCTTCCGTGTGGTGCTCAACATGGAGAATACTGATGCATCAGCTGAGGGAGGGCAGTAGGTGGTAGTGAACAGGAGGTTTCCTTCCCTATGGTTGACCTGATACCATGAGACTTCATGGAATCTGGAGTCAATGTTGAAGACTCCCAGGTCCACTCCCTCCTGACTGAATAGCAATGTACTTTCACCTCTGGTGAGTTTGTCCTGCTGGTGGGACAGAGGAATGGAGGAATCTGGGACATTGGCTGAAACATATGATTCTGTGAGTATGACTATGTCAGTCTGCTGCTTGACTAGTCTGTGAGACAGCTCCTCCAATTTTGGCACAGGTCCCCAGATGTGAATGAGAAGAACTTTGCAAGTCGACTGGGCTGGGTGTGTCTTTTTTGTGTCTGGTGTCTAAGTTGATGCCATGTGGTCATCCGTTTTTATTCTTATTATACTTTTCTGTAGTTGTTTGAAACAACTGGTGGGATTTGAAATTATGTCTCCCCTCATTAATCCATGTCTGTGGATTATTAGTCCAGTAAAAGAGCCACTATGCTGCTGTACCCGTAATATTCTTTAGTTCTTTTGGCTTTTTCCTATCCCAAAGGAAGAAATTTTGCCAATTGTATTTATAAAGACAAAACCTCTTTAAAATATTTTTTAAATGTAAAAGGTTTTATGGTTTAGAAGGATTTATAATCTACACTGAACATGTGGTAAGTGAGCTTGGGAAAGAGAGAGTATTCCATAATAACGCTATCATAACATAAAGTGGTTAGTTGTGATTTTGTGTTATGCAGTCAGGTTCACCTAGAATTATTTACCTATTCCATATTTGCCTGTTACGTTATGGAGTATTTTTCTGTAATATAATCAGACGCTTCAGTTTCATAACTTGCAAAATTTTTGGTCCGTGAAAAGGTTTTGGAAAATAGAAGGATAATCCAAAGCATGAAAAGGATAGGATTGTCAATTTGCAAAGGATGATCAAAAATGACCGAAGCATTTTAGTAAAGAGAATGAAATTACAAAGATGTAATAGAAAAATTTTAAAAACTGAAAATATAATAAAGTATAGTCAGCCTGGAATTCAAAAGGGGAGATTATGCTTGACCAGCCTTATTTAATTCTTCGAAGATGCAACTGAAATGGTAGATATGGTAATGTAATAGACATAATGGGCTGGATTTTACAGGCCCCCCGATGTCGGGGTTCGTGGCAGGGGAGCCTGGAAAATGGCTCCGGGAGAGGCCCACCATGGGCCTCGACGTTGGGAAGGCTCGGCCCCATATTTCTGGCGGCAGTGAGGCCTCGTGACAGCCACACCACCATTCCGCCCCACCCCCTCCCCCCTCCCTGCCCCCGCCACCAGCTGCTCGGTGATGGGAGCAGCATTTACATATTCAAAAAATGCTAATTAATGAATTAAATACTTAACTACTCCTGCCGTCCCTTCCGGTGCCATATTGGTGGCGGCAGCCGGCACTCCCGAGCCCCGATGCGGGACACTGATGTGGAGGAGGGAGTAGGTCAGTATTTCAGTGTGGGGTGGGGAAGCAGGGTCAAACTAATATGATCAGTGGAGGGGATGGTGGGAAGGGTTAAAGATAAAAGTGTGTGAACTTTGTAGGATGGGGGGGAAGGTCAGGTACACAAGGTAAGTATTTTAGTGGGGAGAGAGCAAGGAATGAGTGTATGGTTATTTGTGGGGGGTGCGTGGGAGAGGGGCTGGAAACATGTATTTAATTTTTTAGAATAAAATTTAATGAACTATCTCTTTAAAACTTTAAATTGTAATGATGGGCCTGAAACCCTTTAAAAATGGTGTTGGCACCTGCGCATTGGCACCTGACGCCATTGCCGGGGACAGACTGCCGCCCCCTGCACATCATCGGGGTTGGGGGGGTGGTGGTGGTGCGGTCCACCCAGGCCGTTTAAGTGAGCTGCCATGCTGAATATCGCGGCAGCTTCGCGAATGGCCATTTTTGAAGTTGGCAGCGAGCATTTAAAATCCAGCCCAATGTATTTAGATATCCAAAAGGCTTCCGATAAGGAATCCCTCACATAGTAAATTCATGACTAAGGTCATAACGTGTATTCAAGGGAAAAATAACAGAAGGGATGGCAAGCTGGATACTAAACAGAAAACAAAGAGTAGGGGTTAAAGATAGTTATCCAGACTGGCAAAAGGTGGGAAGTGGTATTCCACAAAGATCAGTGCTAGGAGCACTGTTGTTCACTATGTACATAAACAATTTGGATTTGGGAAATACAGTTTCAAAATTTGCTGATGTTACCAAATTGGGGGATATATTTGATACAGAGGAATACTGTGACAAAATATAGGAAGACATTAATAAACTTGCAGAACAGGCATATAATTGCCAAATGAACTTCAATATAGATAAGTGAGAGATGGTACATTTTTGCAGGAAGAAAAGGAGGCCACATACTTCTTAAAAAATATGTATCCAAATCGGTTAGAAGAACAGAGGGATCTGGGGGTACAGACACACAAATCATTAAAAGTAGCGAAGCAGGTTTATAAGGCCAAAAATAACAGCAAACCAGCGCTGGGGTTTATTTCTAGAAGGATAGAATTGAAAAGCAGAGAACTAATGTTAAACGTGTTTACACTTTGGTTAGATCATACTTGGAGTACTGTGATATAGAGGAGCTGGAGAAAGTGCAATAAAGATTTACTAGAATGATAGCAGAACTGGCAGATTATACCTATTAGGAAAATGTATTGAACAAGCTGGGGCTCTTTTCTCTAGAAAAGGGTAGATTGAGGGGTGACCTGATAAAGGTATTTAAGATTATGAATTAGTCTGTAGGGGAGAAGTAGAGAAGGTATTTCTACTTACAGGGCGATTCCAGAACTATGGGCTATAAATATAAGAGAGTCACTAATAAATTTAGTAAGAATTCAGGAGAAACTTTTTTACCCAGAGGATGGCTAGAACATGGAACTGTTACCGCATTGAGTAGTTGAGGTGAATAGGTTAGAGAGGGAATAGAGGGATATGTTGATAGGGTTAGATGAAGAAAGGTGGGAAGAGGCTTGTGTGGAGCATAATCACCAGCATTGTCCTGTTGAGACAAATGGCTTGTTTCTGAACTGTAAATACTATGTAACACTATGTAACATCAGTGAGGAGGCGGATGTTGAATGAATGAGTCAGGTGAGCATTAATATGATAGATCAAAGGGAACATTATAGAGAAGTTAGTTAAGCTAAAGGAAGACCAAACACTAGGGTCTAACAGAATACATCCTAGGGTCCTGCAGATGTCAAACCGGGAAATGACAGAAGCCCCAGAAATTATGGACTCGGTAACGGGCAGTGTACCCGAAGAGTTTGGGGATGCGTAGGCTCTGACAATCTTAATAGCATGTCTTAATTTCTTATCTGATTGCTGCCCCATGGCAACATCATCTGAAAACACTATGTCAGTTTCCACATGTATGATGACGACATCCAGTTTTACCTCACCACCACCTCTCTCGACCTCTCTGCTGTCAGACTGCTTGTCTAGCATCCAGTACAGGAGAGTAGAAATTTCCTCCAAGCAGATATTGAGAAGAGTGAAACCATTGTCTTTGGCCCCTGCGACAAACTCCTCTTCCTATCCAATGACTCTATCCCTCACCCTAGCAACAGTCTGAGGCTGAACCAGACTGTTCGCACCCTCAGTGGTGTATTTGATCCTGAGACGAGCTTTCAACCACATATCGCAACGTCACTAATAATGTCGATTTCCACCTCTGTAACGTCGCCCAACTCCGCCGCTGCCTCTTCTGCTGCTGAAACCATCATGCATGCCTTTCTTACCTCCAGCCTTGACTATTCTAATGCACTCCTGGCTGGTCTCCCACATTCTACCCTCCATAAACTTGAGGTCGTTCAAAATTCTGCTCACCGTTCAAAACTCCGTTCACCCATCACCCCTGTGCTTGCTGACCTACACTGGCTCTCAATTAAACAATGCCTTGATTTTAAAACCTCCTCCTTGTTTTCAAGTCCCTCCATAGCCTCGCCTCTCCTTATCTCTGTAATCTCCTCCAGCCACACAACCCTCCAAGATATCTGCGTTCCTCTAATTCTGCTCTCTTGAGCATCCCCAATTTTAATCACTTCACCATCGGTGGCTGTGCCTTCAGCTACCAAGGCCCTAAACTTTGGAATTCCCTCCCTAAACTTCTCTGCCTCTCTGTCTCGCTTTCCTCCTTGAAGACACTCCTTAAAATTTACCTCTTTGACCAAGCTTTTGGTCATCCGCCTTAATATCTCCTTACGTGTCATATTTCATCTGTAATACCTCTGTGAAGTGTCTTCCTACATTTTATTACGTTAAAGACACTATATAAATACAAGTTGTTGCTTTTGCTGTAACTTCCTGGAGACCCATATGACACCCAAGGTTCACCTTGCCATCAGACCACTTCCAGGGACCTGTGGAATGGTCCCCAGTAGTCAGTGGGAGGAAGAGATTTCAGGGTAATTGTGTATCAGTGATTTATTGGAGGGTACCTGGAGAATCCTCAGGGGAACACTCCTGCTCCTTTTGGCCCACAAGAAGTTCAAACAGAAGCATATTTCCAAATACATTAAGTCGAGAAAAGAAGTGAAGAGGAAAATAAGACTGGCAAAAAGAGATATCAAAACATAGAAACATAGAAAATAGGAGCAGGAGTAGGCCATTCAGCCCTTCGAGCCTACTCCGCCATTCATTATGATCATGGCTGATCATCCAACTCAGTAACCTGTTCCTGTTTTCACTCCATACCTTTTGATCCCTTTCGACCCAAGAGCTATATCTAACTCCTTCTTGAAAACATATGATATACAAACATACAATATAGATATGAGAATAGAATGGCTGTTAACATAAAAGGGAATGCAAAAATCTTCAGCATGTAAATAGTAAGCGGGTAGTAAGAGGTGGGGTGGGACTTATTCGCGACAAAGAGGGTAATATATGCTTAGAGATACAGGGCAAGACAAAAATGCTTAATAAGTACTTTGTATAGAAAGTTACGAAGGAGAGGATACTGACAAAATATCAGTAGAAGCAGAGATGATAGAGGTATTGGATGGGGTGAAAATTGACAGGCAGGATATACTGGAAAGGCCGTCAATTCTTAGAGTTGATAGGTCGCCTGGTCCGGATGGCTTGCATCCCTGGTTGCTAAGGAAAGTGGGGGTGGAGATAATGGAAGGGCTTGTCATAATCTTCTAATAGTCCCTAGATATGGGGATGGTATCAAAGGATTGGCAATTGGAAAATGAGACACCCCTGTTCAAGAAAGGGCATAAGGACATTCCTAGTAACTACAGGCTGGCCAGTTTAACATCAGTGGTGGGTAAGGTTTTAGAAACAACAATCAGGGGAAAAAATTATAATTAATTGAGTTAATTAAGGACAGCCAGCATGGATTTGTAAAAGGCAGATCATTCTTGACTAAGCTAATTGAATTTTTTAAATGAAAAAGCAGAGAAGGTTGATGAAGGGAATGCGGTGGATGTTGTCCATGCGGATTTTAAGAAAGCATTTGACAAAACTCCGCATAAATGGCTGGTAACAAAACTGACTCCCATGGTACAGGAAGGTCAGTGTAAGCCTGGATAAAAAAAATGGCTTAAGGACAAAAAACAGCAAGTCATGATAAATGGTTATTTTTCAGAATGGAGGATGATAGACAGTGGTTGTCCCAAAGGCTCAGTGCTAAGACCACTGTTTTATTTGCTATATATAAATGTCTTGGATTTTGGAATGCAGTACAACTTTTCAATATTTGCCAATGATACAAGCGTGGAGATATGGCATACCAATCGACTGCAACAGGAAATGGACAGGCTAGCAGAATGGGCAAACAAGCTGCAGATGGAATTTAATACAGACAAGTGTGAGGTAAAGGCCTGCTTGGGTATACAATTTAAACCCAACCCGGGCCCGACCCGACCACATCTAACCCGAACCCGACCTGGGCCCGAGTCCTTTGGTTTTTTCCCGTGCCCGACCCAACCCAACCCGATCCGACTCGACTACTGGAAATTAATGACACTTACTCTTACTTCCCTTTCTCTCCCTGACCAAAAGGCAGCACTGCCACTGTATACGACCCGGCCTGACCCAACCCAAGCCCGAATGCCGGACCCGGAAGAGTGATCCGACCCGAACCCGACACATGTCGTCGGGTCCTGTCAGGGTCGGGTCAGGTAGCCATGCTCTAGTGTGAGGTTATGCATTGGCAGAAGGGATAGGAAGAAGCCATATAGACTTAATGGCACAGTTCTATAGAGTGTTCAGGGACAGAGGGACCTGAGGGTGCATGCGCATAGATCTTTGAAGGTAGCAGGACACATTGAGAGAGTAGTTAGCACAGCATATGGGATCTTGAGCTTCATAAATAGATGCACAGAGTACAAAAGCAGTAAAGTTATGCTCAACCTTCATAAAGCTTTGGTTAGGCCACAACTGGAATACTGTAGTTCTGGCCACCACACTTTCGGAAGGATGTGAAGGTCCTTGAGAGGGTACAGAGGACATTTACTGGAGTGGTTCCGTGGATGAAGGATTTTAGCTACAAGGTTAGGTTGGAGAAACTGGGGTTGTTGTCCTTGGAACAAAGGAGGTGGAGGTGAGATCTAATAGAGGTGTACGAGATTATGACAAGTTTAGATAAAGTAAACAAGGAAAAACTGTTCCCATTAACTATTGGTACAAGGACTAGGGGACACAGATTGAAGGTTCTGGGCAAGAGATGCAGGAGGAATATGACTAAGAACTTTTTTACACAGTGGGTGGTAAGGACCTGAAACTCGCTGCCCATAAGGGTGGTGGAAGCAGAGACAATCAATAACTTCAAAAGGAAATTGAATGGTCACTTGAAAGAAATAAGCTTGCAGGGCTACAGGGATTGAGCGGGGGAGTGGAACTTTCTGGATTGCTCTGTGGAGAGCTGGCATTGATTTGATGGGCCAAATGGCCTCCTTCTGTACTGTAAATGACTCTATGTAAAAGTCGCTGCCTGATGATGTCATCTGTGCTGTGGTATAACATTAATATCAAGAGGGGAGGGGAGTCCTGCAGCTGTCTACTCTTTAACTTCCTCCCTATCTCCTGCAAATCTGACCATAAGACCTCAATATCGGGTCTCTCTATGTCGTTGGTACCTACATGAATCACAGCTTCTGGCTCACTCCCTTCCCCCTGCAGAGTATCCTGTACCCTCTCCAAGATGTTCTTTACCATGGCATCAAGGAGGCAATACACCATGCAGAACTCACGATAATGATTATAGAAATGCCTATCTGTCCCCCTGACTATGGAATCATCTATAACAACGGCATTTCTGCACTTTGCTGCTCCCTCCTGTACAGTCCCATGCCCATTGATGCCATGTCTGGACTGCATTCCTTCAAGGTGTTGTCAGTCTCAGTAATCTCCAAAGCTGAGTACGAGTTTGAGAGTAGCACACACCCCGAAGACTGCTGCACTTCCTGCCTCTTCCTACTCTTCCAGATGGCCACCCACCTACTGTCCTGAACTCCTACTGCCTGTGGAATGACAACCTCCTGGAACGTATGATCCAGGAAACTCTCCTGTTCCCTGATGCTCCGCAGTGATTCCTGCTGCCCCTCAAGTACAGAAATCCTGATCTGGAGCTGAAACAGCTGGAGACAATTCCTACACATGTGGTCACCCAAGACACATGAAGTGTCCTGAAGTTAATAACATGCCAAGTTGACTCCCGCCTGCTTTAGCAGGAGCCTTGTGGATGGCTTGAATTGTTGTAATAAATATTATAGTGGTTGGGAACGTGGCGGGATGGAGGCATGATCTCCATTTTAAGATTTTAACCTTTTGCTACACCCTTTCCTGCCTGTCGGGGAGATCTGAGGAGTGGGGGGATGGTTGCGGTTAGAATCAAGCGTGGATATGTGCTGGAGAATTGGAGTGGTCAATGTAGTCTCCATTTTAAAAAGTAAGACAGCTATTCTGGGTAATTATAGGCCAGTTAGCTTAACATCTGTGGTAAGGAAAATTTTAGAGCCTTTAATTAAGGATAAAATTGCCACATCTCGCTAGAGGGAAAATAGTTTGAAGTAGCCAGCATGGATTTCAAAAGGGGTGTTCGTACTTGCCAAATTTTTAATAGAATTCTTTGAGGAGGTATTAGTCATAGTGGATGGGTGAAATAGTGTACATATACTTTAAGAAAAGCCTTTGACAAGGGTGCCACAAGTAAGATTCTTAGAGAAAATTAAAGGATATGGAAATAGGGGAAGGTAGCAAACCTGATCAACAATTGATTAGAAAGGAGAACGGAGTTAGAGGCAGTTTTTCCAGAGTGAATGAAAGTGGGTAGTGGTGTCCCTCAGGGTCCAATTCTGGAGCCACTTCTGCTTATTGTGTATTTCAATGATTTGGATTTAGGCCTAGAGTGGAGTGGTGATTACACTTTTTAGATTATACCAAACTGGGAAGTTAAGTTCATTGTTTTTAAGATGAAAGTGCGGTGCAGTGGTTAGCACAGCAGTCTCACAGCTGCAGCGACCCGGGTTCAGTTCTGGGTACTGCCTGTGCGGAGTTTGCAAGTTCTCCCTGTGACTGCGTGGGTTTCTACTGGATGCTCTGGTTTTCTCCTGCAGCCAAAGACTTGCAGGTTGATAGGTAAATTGGCCATTATAAATTGCCTCTCGTGTAGGTAGGAGAATGGTGGGGATGTGGTAGGAAATATGGGATTAATGTAGGATTAGTATAAATGGGTTGTTGGTTGGCACAGATTTGTTGGGCCAAAGGGCCTGTTTCAGTGCTATATCTCCAAATAATAAAAGAAAGGAAATGTGAAAGGGGTATTGATAAGATGGGGGAATGCCCTAAAAAGTGGCAAATGGAATTCAATGTCAGTAATTGTAAGATAATATATTTTGGCTAAAATAGATTAAGAACAGTAATTATATTCTGAATGGAACTAGACTTGGTACTGTGGAAGAACAGAGGGGCTGGGGGAACAAGCTCACTGACCAATAAAGCAGCATCTCAGGTAGATAATGCCATGAACAAGCCAATAGAATTCTAGGTTTTATTTCAAGAAGTAATCATGAGCCCATATAAACGTTAATAAGACCACACTGCAGACAAATATTGAGGCTTTAGACAGGGTACACCACAGATTCACAGGGTTGAGGAAATATAAATATGAAGAAAGGCCTTAAAAGTTAGGTATTCCTTAGTAAAAATGGCACAGATTGCAGGGCAATATAGTAGCTGAAAATTATGAAAAGATGGGTAAGGATAGATAGAAGCAAACTATTTCATGTAGTTGAGGAGTCAAGAATAAGAAGCCATAGATACAAAATTAAAATGTAAAAGATTGAGAATGGAAGGGAGGAGAAATTTCGCCACACAGAGAGTTATTTGGCTGTGCAATTAATTTCCAGGGTTAGTGGTTGAGGCAGAATCTATGTCAACAAGCAAGATTAGGTTAGATAGGTGGATACAGGAAAATGGGTTGAAAATATATGGGGACAAGGTGAGTAAATGTGATTAAAACTATTTGCTTGCATAGCGGGTGAATGCCAGCATGGACTGGTTGGACCGAATAGCCTGTTTCTATGTTATAATTTCTATGTATTCCAATGAAAAGTGTTTGTCATTGGCTGGCCTGTTAAGTCCCAATTCAAGTTAATTTTTCTGAGTGTACATTTAGCAGCAAGAATTTGTTCTAACTGCAGGTTGTTACAGAGAGATTTACCAGCATCAGGGCATAATACTGGAGCATATTGCAGATTATTTGGGACCAGGACTTCCCCTTGTGTCAATTTTCAGTAAAAGTCTCCAGAAGGAATTTCTTCCTTCTGGGGAAATTGTACTGATGTTGGTATGACAGTCAACTGGGAAAATCTTAGAAAATCTTAGGAAAAGCTTCTGGCACCATCTGTGAATTTGAACAAGTTCAAACTGAAGGAACTGATTAGACCCACTTTTAAAGTATTTTTTTAATATGTGTAAACATTGTTTATTGCAATATAAGAATTGAGGAAGGTATGAGATCAAAGAATCTAAATGTACACTACCATTTGAATACACTGTGCTTCAATAATAAAGGCATTGGGGATAATTTTAACCTAACTGGTCAGGGTGGGGGATGGGGGGAGCCCATGGGATTGAATTCAATGAAGGTTAAAATTGGTAGGGGTGTAAAACCAGCATTGCACTCAATCCCGTTAGTTTCCCAGCAAGAAGTTTAGGTTAAAATTAACACCATTTGTAGTGCCTGGATTTTGTGGTAGGATATCAGCGCTCACTAATATTAAAAACATGAAATCAGAATGCAACTTCCAGCACATCCTCTGTTAAATAAGGTTGCTGTCAAGTCCACAAATTCCACTACGCTGATATCTCACCAAGACCCTCGCCATCAAAACACATGGAACAGCGAGAAGTTGCAATGTTTACATGATAGATACCCATGAGACTCGCCAGAAAATGTTAGGGCTAGTCCATTCAACTGTAAATGAATTTTTAATGGCATGGTAAGTCTGAATTACTGCAAAAAAACCTCCAGTAATGAAACTTAACTCTTACAAGCGTGGAGTCTCATTCCTTCATATTTTACTTGTCATATTTTAAAAATTAATAATATATCTTTTGACCTTTTCCCTTCTATTTCCTTTAACTCGCTCTCTTAATCCCATCTTTCTTTCCCTCTTTTTACTTCATTTTCTGTACAAAATTTGATATTGAGTTCATTATTCTAACATACACTCCCTGGTTCAGATTCTGCAGCTCC
The DNA here is from genome assembly GCF_036365525.1 of Heterodontus francisci. Classification (NCBI taxonomy): domain Eukaryota; kingdom Metazoa; phylum Chordata; class Chondrichthyes; order Heterodontiformes; family Heterodontidae; genus Heterodontus; species Heterodontus francisci. Next base: position 56,545,613 of record NC_090378.1, read on the forward strand.
AAACTTGATAGGGACAGATTGTGTAGGCTGGTGGGCAGAGTTTTAGATGGGAAATCTGGAAGTCCGATTACCCCGCCTGCTGTGAAGTTTTGACTCCACAGTGTGCGACTTCTCTCTTTGACAGGTGCCACATCCAGAAGGCAGCCCGATTGACAGGCTTGGCTTCCAGTCGGGTGAAGAGCAGTCTGGAATAGGCTGCAGGAGCAGGTAGGGGACCTGCAGCTGCTAGTAGGAGCATGGAACATGGGGTGGGGGTTGGGGTTGTGGTGGTGTGGGTCTAATCCCTGATCCTGGGGTGGTGGAGGGGGGTTCTGATTGCTGACCCCAAGGGGTCAAAATCAGATGCGTCAACCCTGAGGGGCTGTCTGATCCCTGACCCCAGTGGGGTGAATGTTTGATCCCTGACCAAGAGAGTATTTGTATAGTGGGTGATCTGATCGGGGTGGGGGGCAGGGGGTGGCAGTGGGAGCTTGTGTTGGGGGGCACAAGGAAGCAGTGCTGTAAGGGCACTTACTGTATCCCCAAAGCTGTCCTCCCATCCCTTCAGCTGTCAGGTTTCCTAAGACCTGGGAATATTGGCCAGCTCATGTTAGACCTGCAAAGCTGGTTAATTGAGAGATGCCAGCCTTATTAAAATAGTTAATATGCCAACTTGACACCTGATAGTGGGTCGGTTGCCCACCCCCTCCCACCTCCGTTAAACCCAGAAGTAGGCAGATTGAAGGCAGTTTGGGGTTGAGTTTGAGATTTTTAACATTTTAACATCGCAATTTAACTTTTTGGGGGTTAAATTGCACCCTCGTGTGTCTTCATAAGGATTCTTCAATCTGATTGGCCAAGGAAATACACAGTTGATTGTTTTGTTTACACAGGTCCCAGGTGCTCTGTAGAGGACACTGTACTGTTCTGAATTTCTAATTACTACTCCAGTGCAAAAGCCCATAGAACATCTGTGGGCATGTGTAATTGTAATAAACATCAAGTGCTGTTCATTCGCTGCTGAGCACATTGTCTCTAAATATACCAAGTAAAGACTTTCTCCCATTTGCCACCAGGTTACTTTAACTAACTATGAGATGCAAGGGTCTTGCCAAAATGAGAACAGCCTGGACAACTGAATAAGGCTGAGGGCTGGAGTTTTGGCGGCAAGCTTCAAAAATGGCGGCCCACCCATGCGGGCTGCACACAAACAGCCGCCGTGATCTCAAGAGTGGCGGCTCATTTAAATGGCCGGGGTGGGCCACCGCCCAATCACGTGGAGAGGGTGGACTCTCCGTCCCCGACAATGGTGTCAGCTGCCTGTGCGCAGGCACTGACGCTATTTTTAAATGGCTATCAGCCCTATCGGCTTATTTAAATATTTAAAGATAGATGGAATAAAAGTAAATTAATACATTTATTTTGCCTCTCTTCCAACCCTCTAATAACAATTAAATTAATTATTTGCCCTTCCCCCCCCCCAAAAAAACTTACCTTTACCATCTGACCTTTCCTACACCAAACTGCACAAACTTCAAACTACAGCCTTTCCCACCATTCCCTACACCCATGACATTAATTTGACCCTGTCCCCTCACCCACTGGGCTGATATATTTACCTCCTCCCCCTCCCCACCAGTGTTGCGCCTCGTTTCCTCGGACAGGGATCTGAAGATGTGAGAGTGCTAGCCACAAAGATCATGGTGGGCCATCAAGAGGCAATGTAAGTATATTTAAATTAATTAATTTAATTGATTTGAATATTAAAATTGTGGTCCCGTCGCCCAGCAGCGGGGAGGCCGCCATGGTGACTTGCCGCTGCTAGGAGGATCGGGCTGGGCCCTGCCGGCATCGAGTTCTGTGGTGTGCCTCATCCGGGGTCATCTTCAGGCCCCCCCTGCCATGGATCCCGATGTTGAGGGCTCCTTAAAATCCAGCCCTGAGAGTCAAGTACACTGATCTTGCCTCTTACTCTGTTCACTAAACACAAATGTATTTATACAGCCTGTCTTTTGGTGTCTTCATTACAGCATCATCAAGGAAACTTCAATTCATCTTAAGAGTTCACTATCACCTACATCATCCAGTGTCGAAACATTGCCCACAGAGTATCACATTGGAGTGCACTGTGTACAAGTCACAGACCTGGACCCTAATATTAATGCAAATTCAAAATGCACATGCACAAGCAGTCTAGTGCACCAGAAAATTGGATTTCATATCCATGTTTCTCGACACTGCAAGCTCCCAATTCATGGTTTATCTGCATAGGTACACAAATATAGAGAGAAACTTAGTGAAGGAGTTACCTCAGGCCATTCTCATATATGATTAGATTAGATTAGAGATACAGCACTGAAACAGGCCCTTCAGCCCACCGAGTCTGTGCCGAACATCAACCACCCATTTATACTAAGCCTACACTAATCCCATATTCCTACCAAACATCCCCACCTGTCCCTATATTTCCCTACCACCTACCTATACGAGTGAAAATTTATAATGGCCAATTTACCAATCAACCTGCAAGTCTTTGCCTTGTGGGAGGAAACCGGAGCACCCGGAGAAAACCCACGCAGACACAGGGAGAACTTGCAAACTCCACACAGGCAGTACCCGGAATCGAACCCGGGTCCCTGGAGCTGTGAGGCTGCGGTGCTAACCACTGCGCCACTGTGCCACCCCTGATATGCTTCATAATCAGTTGCTAGTGCAACATTGGGAAAGTGATTTAGTTACCTGCACTCTCAATCGGAGAATGCTGGTTCAGGGGAACTAGAATATGGGGAGAAGTACAAAGGCAAAGTAGCATAGAATGTAAAAAAAGTGCATGATAACAAATTGCTGGCTTCAGAGCCAGACAGCCATTGTTTTTAGGTCCCAGGGTTGGCTGTTGCTTCAGTTCTTAACCACAATCAGGATGAGGTGCCTGTTTTCAATCATGTTGCTAGTGGAGTACTGTGCTGTTTTATCGATCTGACAATAACTTGGACTAGTTGCTGTGCAACAGATACCTGAGCTTTGGCACTTGAGCCATTTCCCACTGTCTTCAATTAATGTGCTGGTATATCAGCATAACATTTCAAATGGGGATTAGTTGTTTGAATAAAGGTTGCTTGATCCATTATTAACTTTTGCATTAATTAGTGCTTCATCAATGTTCAAATGAGCCTGGGTTGGATAGTGTATATAACAGAACATGTAAACATGAAATATTATTCTAAATAGCAGAACAAAATTCTTACACCTGATGTACAGGAACTGATTAATGAGGATTAAATAGGTTTCATTTGAATAAAAATGTTTAACCTCTCCTATTCAAACGCATAAAAATAACATTTGGTGTATTTTGGCACAAATTTTGTTCGGCAGGAAGGAATATGAGAGCGTGTAGAATTCATTAGCAGTGACTGTTTAGGCTTGATTGCTAAGAAAAACAAGTGATGTACATTGTTTTTGGAAATAAAAGAACTGGATGCACACTGAAAAACTATTATCTCAATATGAAAACAACACAATCAAGCTTTAACTTTAATTAATTGTTGCAATAAGAAACATAATAAGCTAAGGGGGCAATCAATGTTTTTAACACAATAGAGGCTACTTTAACCCCTCATCCCAGGTGGAAACCAGACTGGGCAGCTAAAATTGCCTTGGTTACTTCCCCACCCTGGAGTCACTATGAGCTGACTGATTTTAACCAGTCAACCAGTTTAACCATATGAATGGACAGTAAGGACACGTATTTAAAGGCACTGAAGTCCTTTTTTACATATTAAATTCAGGTTCTGGTGATGTCATTGGGACACGACTGCAATTTTAACTCCAAAGCCTGACCAGGAAGCTGCACCGAGTTTCTAAGCAAGCCAACCAAACAAAGAGACCCCAAAAGAATTTTATTTTTATTTTTAACTTTCTTTGTGGAAAAAGGAGAGGCATGAGTGTCCCTTTGGGATACACAACAAAAGCTTAGACCTCCCCTGCCACAGCCTCACTCAGGATTGGCTAGCAGTTGTATCAGACCTCAGCAGATGGACTCCAGGCCATACAATTTACTGCCTCTTCCCATGGGTGAAAAATCAGCAGGCAGCACCTAAATGAGGGCCAGGAGTTAAAATACCTTGCACTTCATTTCTGTGTGAGTTTCTAACCCAGACCGCTGCTCACATACTAAAAACTGGCCTGAAGTTAAAATCAGGACCAATATACACCAATATTTTGCAATAAATTTGGGCTGGATTTTCATTTCATGGTCAGGACTCCAACACTGGGATAATTTCTGGGGTCCCAAATCCTCTCCACGTCGATGCCTGACGTCTGACGCAATTTCCAAGGAGGCGTGACCCAGTGAGGAGGCGGGATATAGACATGGAGGGTCAGATTGAAAGGGTGCCTGGCAGCTGTTAACGTGTTCACCAGATTCTTTGGAATGGCAAAGAGCAAAGAGCAGCAGAGCAGCTACATGTCATGCATCCATGGAGAGTGGCCGCACGATTTACCGATGTCTCCTTGGAGGTGCTGTTAGAGGTTGAGGCAGCCCAAAGGAGCATTCTGCTTTCCGAGAGCAGCAGGAGAAGAACAGCCAGCTGGATGAAGCAGGCATGGATGGAGGTGGCTCAGGCGGTAAGCAGCCACAGTGTGGGCAGCAGGACGTGGGTGCAGTGCAAGAAGCAACTCTTCAATGACCTTCTGAGGTCTGGGAAGTGAGGACTTCACTATCTTTAAATAATGTCCTTGCTGCCTGTTCAGTTACGCAGGTTAAAATCAATCAGCTCATAGTGACTCCAAGGTGGGGAAGTAGCCGAGGCAATTTTAGCTGCCCTGTCTGGTTTCCACCTGGTATGTGAGGTTAAAATAGCCTCTATTGTGTTAAAAGCATTGATTGCCCCCTCATCTTATTATGCTTCTTACTGCAACAATTAATTGAACAAAGCTTGATTGTGTTGTTTTCATATTGAGATAATAGTTTTTCAGTGTGCATCCAGTTCTTTTATTTCCAAAAACAATGTACATCACTTGTTTTTCTTAGCAATCAAGCCTAAACTATCACTGCTAATGTATTCGACACGCTCTCACATCCAGATGACAGACCTCCAGTCCTGGAGTCACCAGCAGACCCACAAGCTGAACAGCCTGAGGGGGCCTAGTGCTCAGGAACAATGTGCGGATGTGTGCCCAGGTGCCCGCCTGGGTTGTGGGCAAAGCTCACACCACAAGCACTTGTTGAGGAGGTGACACTGGAGACAGTGACATCACATGTGAGTGGACCGCTGGATGTGGTGAAAGAGAACACCATGGTCTTAATTCTCTCACTCTTGACCTTGCAGGAAAAAAGAACACAACCTGCGAGAAAGGGGTTGGTCTGGTGGTGGGGTTCCACACCTTGATATTGTGACGTCCATGGAGGAGGAGGCCTTGATGTAGCTAAGATGGCAGCTCATCAGGAAATTGGCGATGGCAAGATAAATGTCTGTCCAAGACGGGGTGAAAGGATCTTACCATCTCCAGGTGATGGGGATGGAGTTTCCTCCTCCTTTGTTTACTTCATGCCAATGCAGAAGCAGCAACTGACAGAGGAGAGCTTTCGTAACCAAATTCTTATATCTCCCACAGGCCTAGTTGTGGAGGAGCAGCCTCAGCATACCACCGTGCCGTGAGCGGCAACTTCAGAGGAGGAAGATGCATCTGAGGGCACCACTGTCACAGCAGATGAGCACACTCTCTAGCAGCGGAGAAACATTCATCTTGGTGGAGCCTTGCCTGAGTTTAGAACAGGTGGCACAGCATGACCAACACTTCATGGATACAGGAGCTGAGAACTGACATGCACAGAATACGTGCCACACTCTGCAGCATTGACCAGTAAGTGGCACTGATGCTTCAAAAATGATGGAGGGGCTGCCAGTTGCACCCCAGCTAGTAGTTCCCTCTGATGTTCATGTGTGCCATGAAAGGACTGGGACAGTCAGCAAAGATGTGGAGGGGACCACCCCTCATGGGGCACCATCATCACCAGCTGCTCTGTTGGCCCCTCTGACTGAGGCAGCATCTATATACCAAGGTTCGTGACTGAGGTTGCCCCCTGCATCGACGCAAGGGTGGGACAACCCGTGTCTGTACCCCAACTGGCATTGTGTCGTTGCGATCGGTCACGAGGGCAACACACACACACACACACACACACACACACACACACACACACACACACACACACACACACACACACACACACACACACACACACACACACACACACACACACACACACACACACACACACACCTGCCTCCACTTCAGCCTCAGCCAGAGGGAAAGCACCCTGTAGGAACGGCCACGAGTGGAAGGTGCCTTGTTGGTAGTTTCACTTTGTGGTGCATTTGGGTGACTTATGTTATGGTTGTGTTCAGTGATAATGATTCAATATAATGAAATGATTGATAAGTTGAACCCTAACCTCTGTGAGTCCAATGTTTTGATGGCATTAAGGCACCAGAATGATGAAGTGGGTGCACGACGCAAAGGTGGGTGGTCGGGGACATTTTGTAACTGGTGCGACTTGTTTCCCAGGCACTGTGGGGAAAAGGGCACATCTCTGCATGTTATGCATCTTGGATGCACTCACTCCTTGTGTAAAAGTTGAGTTTCTGAGCCAAATGCCTTCCAGGATGAGGTGCTGTCAGGAGAAACGTGCCTATATTAGCGCAGCACGAGCTTCACTGCTATTCCGGTCAATGGTTTCATGCCACAGGTCAGACCTGTGGAAGGCCGTGCAATGCTGGATCACCATGCTCCACCACTTTTTCCTCCTCCTCCCCTGAAGACGTGTGCCGTTCCTCCGCATCTGCCTCTGCAAGGTATACACCTCTCTGGAGGCCCATGTTTTGAAGAGCGCAGCATACCACGACAATGTGAGAAAGCTTTGAGGGAGTGAACAGGAGGGCACACCCTAAACGATTAAGGCGCCAGAACCGCAACTTTATGCGTCCAATGGCCCGCTCATTGATAGCCCTTGAGCTGAGATGGCAACAGCTGTAGCACCTCTGTACCTCCGTTGTAGGGTTGCGCACAGGTTTTAGCAGTCATTCCTTCAACAGATACCCCTTGTCCCCGAGTAGCCTTTAATGTAATCTCTCTGGTGGCATGGAATTCTGCGGCACCTGCGATTGCCTCAAGATGAACTTCCATGGCAGCTGCCAGGAAACTGTACATAATCCTGCATAAAATGACTGTGGTGGTTGCACACCAGCTGGATGTTGAGGGAGTGGAATCCCTTCCTGTTCATGAATGCCCCTGGATGCTTTGCCAGGGCCCTGATAGCCACATGGGTGCATTCACTAACCCCCTGTGCCTGAGGGAATCCACTGATGGAGGCAGATCCCACAGCCCTCTGTGCCAATGTGGCCCTATCAGCCTGGAACTCAAAGTACTCCAAAGCCCTATCATACAGGGTATCCATCACCTGTCTGATGTTATGTTCTGTTAGGTACACAGACTCTGGTTTCAAAGCTTGTTTTTTTGACACAGTCCCTAACTAAAAGTGAAGCTAAAAACATCAGGGTTCCAGGGAGACAGAACTGGTTGAAACCAGATAAAATAGACTCAGAGCCATCCGAACTCAGACAACAAGATCACGGACTGCAAGCAGGCTGCAGACATTGTAAGCAGGCTGAAGGAAGTGAAAGTGGGATCCAAGAGTTGGCATAAGCAAATGTGAGTTGCTGCAGCTGTTTTGGTTACGTAAGGTAATACTGGTGGAGCCACCCCATCAAGATTATTGTGAGCAGAGCTGAGGAGGTTCTCAAGTAATCCGCTGGTTTTGGTGGAATTCATACCCATGGAGTTCGGAATTGAAGGGGAACTGCTGTCGGATGAGACTCGGTGGTTGCATCTTGGAAGACGTGATCAGGAGATGTACCAAAGGAACTTCAGAGCTTTGAAGGACTTTGTGGCTGTAATTGTTGCCATATATGCTGAGTGGACTGCCCAGTAAATCTGTGTGATCTATCTTTGTGGTATCTAACAGTTTACATGCAATTTGGAAAATATATATGGACCATGATTTGTCTGTTAATTTATGTTTAATTTATGTTGATTTCAGTTTGATTGTTGTAGTAAAAGTTATTAAAGTGAAATCTTGTCCATTCTTTTTTTATTGGGGTTGTTCGGTAATTTTGGTTCTTTTTGTTTATTGATCTCCATAGGGAATGTAACAAAATCGGGGGCTTGTCCAGGATCGACCCAAATTAGGCTGTGAAACAGGTTCACAGGAATTTTCCAGAATTTAAACAAACTGGATTTCACATTTACTTTTAGCAGCATTCGGTCAACAGTTGACAAAAAATAATTTGAAAGCTGTAGCAGGGAACCTAGGGGTCAGCTTTAAATTAGGAGCGAACAAGGTGGAGATTATTGAAGAATTAGCCCCTCACTTGAAGGTCGGAAAAGAAAAGAATGTTTCTGCTAGTGTTCAAGTAGAACTAGCCAAAACTGAATTAGCAAAAGAAAGGGAAATTAGATAATTTGAAAGAGAGATGAAATTGGAAAGAGAAAAAGAAGAAACAGAAAGAGAAAGAGAAGAAAAAAGGGAAAGTGAAATGCAAAAACTTGAATTAGAATTAGAAAGAGAAAGGGAATGAGAGAATTTAAAATTGGAGAGGGAAAAGCTCAAAGTGTGTATGTACATTGGAGCTGAAAGTTGAGGATGACCCAGAGCAAACTCCTCGTAGTTTTGATTTGGCAAAGAATATTTGCTTGGTACCTAAATTTAGTGAGGCAGGAGTAGAAATGTACTTTGCTTCATTTGAGAAAACGGCCACGAATCTGAATTGGCCTAAATCATCTTGGACAATGCTCCTACATAGTGTTTTCATAGGGAAAACTTTGGAAGTGTACTCAACTCTTTCAGAAGAGCACTCACGGGACTATGATAAAGTAAAGACTGTTCTCAATGCCGATGAGTTGGTACCAGAGGCCTACAGACAGAAATTCAGAAATTTAAAAAACTGGGCCAGACATATGTGGAATTTGCTAGTGAGAAGGAAATAGTGTTTGATAGATGATATAGATCGATGAAGACTTTGAGAAGCTTGAGGCACAAGACTTTAAGAGCCTTAGGGAAATGATCCAGATGGAAGAATTCAAAAATAGTGTCCCTTCAGAAATAAGGTCCCACCTGGAAGAACATAGAGTTTGTAAAATAAAGGAAGTTGTAATAGTGGCAGATGGTTATGAATTGATCCATAAGAACAGTAGTCACTGGCCCCAATTTGAAAACTTTCAGAGAAGTTGGAGAGATGGGAAGTTTGATAATGAAAAGAGATATGGTCCTATTGAGAAAGATAGCAAAAGATGGTAAAAGAGAAAGTCTGGAGGTCAAGTTTGATTCGAGGGGACCAACATCCTATTTTTGACATAAAACAGGACATGTGAAGGCTGAGTGTTGGAAGTGGAAAAACAAGACAGTCGCATGTGTCCAGTCAAATGGTGTCTCCCCAGGAAATACTGTCCTAGCAGGTAATGTTCATAACAAGCAGGTAGTTTCTCCCACGTTCACTGATAGAGTGAATCAGGTTTCAGCAAACTATAGAAGTTTTCTGTTTGTGGGTGAAGTATCCCCACTTTTTACTGGTAAGGCAGATAAGTCAATTGGTTATCGTTAGAGATACAGGGGGAGCACAGTCACTGATGTTGGCAGATGACATGAATTTCTTCCCCAGCAGGTAACTGAATGCGAAGGTGTTCTTTTGGGCCTCCTTATCTCGAGAGACAATGGATACGCGCCTGGAGGTGGTCAGTGGTTTGTGAAGCAGCGCCTGGAGTGGCTATAAAGGCCAATTCTGGAGTGACAGGCTCTTCCACAGGTGCTGCAGAGAAATTTGTTTGTTGGGGCTGTTGCACAGTTGGCTCTCCCCTTGCGCCTCTGTCTTTTTTCCTGCCAACTACTAAGTCTCTTCGACTCGCCACAATTTAGCCCTGTCTTTATGGCTGCCCGCCAGCTCTGGCGAATGCTGGCAACTGACTCCCACGACTTGTGATCAATGTCACACGATTTCATGTCGCGTTTGCAGATGTCTTTATAACGGAGACATGGACGGCCGGTGGGTCTGATACCAGTGGCGAGCTCGCTGTACAATGTGTCTTTGGGGATCCTGCCATCTTCCATGCGGCTCACATGGCCAAGCCATCTCAAGCGCCGCTGACTCAGTAGTGTGTATAAGCTGGGAGTGTTGGCCGCTTCAAGGACTTCTGTGTTGGAGATATAGTCCTGCCACCTGATGCCAAGTATTCTCCGAAGGCAGCGAAGATGGAATGAATTGAGACGTCGCTCTTGGCTGGCATACGTTGTCCAGGCCTCGCTGCCGTAGAGCAAGGTACTGAGGACACAGGCCTGATACACTCGGACTTTTGTGTTCCGTGTCAGTGCGCCATTTTCCCACACTCTCTTGGCCAGTCTGGACATAGCAGTGGAAGCCTTACCCATGCGCTTGTTGATTTCTGCATCTAGAGACAGGTTACTGGTGATAGTTGAGCCTAGGTAGGTGAACTCTTGAACCACTTCCAGAGCGTGGTCGCCAATATTGATGGATGGAGCATTTCTGACATCCTGCCCCATGATGTTCGTTTTCTTGAGGCTGATGGTTAGGCCAAATTCATTGCAGGCAGACGCAAACCTGTCGATGAGACTCTGCAGGCATTCTTCAGTGTGAGATGTTAAAGCAGCATCGTCAGCAAAGAGGAGTTCTCTGATGAGGACTTTCCATACTTTGGACTTCGCTCTTAGACGGGCAAGGTTGAACAACCTGCCCCCTGATCTTGTGTGGAGGAAAATTCCTTCTTCAGAGGATTTGAACGCATGTGAAAGCAGCAGGGAGAAGAAAATCCCAAAAAGTGTGGGTGCGAGAACACAGCCCTGTTTCACACCACTCAGGATAGGAAAGGGCTCTGATGAGGAGCCACCATGTTGAATTGTGCCTTTCATATTGTCATGGAATGAGGTGATGATACTTAGTAGCTTTGGTGGACATCCGATCTTTTCTAGTAGTCTGAAGAGACCACGTCTGCTGACGAGGTCAAAGGCTTTGGTGAGATCAATGAAAGCAATGTAGAGGGGCATCTGTTGTTCACGGCATTTCTCCTGTATCTGACGAAGGGAGAACAGCATGTCAATAGTCGATCTCTCTGCACGAAAGCCACACTGTGCCTCAGGGTAGACGCGCTCGGCCAGCTTCTGGAGCCTGTTCAGAGCGACTCGAGCAAAGACTTTCCCCACTATGCTGAGCAGGGAGATTCCACGGTAGTTGTTGCAGTCACCGCGGTCACCTTTGTTTTTATAGAGGGTGATGATGTTGGCATCGCGCATGTCCTGGGGTACTGCTCCCTCGTCCCAGCACAGGCATAGCAGTTCATGTAGTGCTGAGAGTATAGCAGGCTTGGCACTCTTGATTATTTCAGGGGTAATGCTGTCCTTCCCAGGGGCTTTTCCGCTGGCTAGGGAATCAATGGCATCACTGAGTTCCGATTTGGTTGGCTGTATGTCCAGCTCATCCATGACTGGTAGAGGCTGGGCTGCATTGAGGGCAGTCTCAGTGACAGCATTCTCCCTGGAGTACAGTTCTAGGTAGTGCTCAACCCAGCGGTCCATCTGTTTGCGTTGGTCAGTGATTATGTCCCCCGATTTAGATTTGAGGGGGGTGATCTTCTTGATGGTTGGCCCAAGAGCTCTCTTCATGCCATCATACATTCCTCTGATGTTTCCGGTGTCTGAGGCCAGCTGAATATGACTGCATAGGTGTTGCCAGTAGTCGTTTGCGCAACGCCTAGCTGTTCTTTGTGCAGTACTTCTGGCTGCTTTAAGTGCTGCGGATGTTAAATCGCTGGGGGCTTTCTTGTAGTTCAAAAGTGCAATGCGCTTAGCGGCTATGACAGGTTCCAGCTCTTCATTATGAGATTGAAACCAGTCTGCATTTCTCTTCGCACTTTTGCCGTAGGTGGTCAAAGCTGACTCATAGATGGCGTCTCTGATGTGGGCCCACTTGGTCTCAGCATCCCCTGTGGGAGTGTTTTGAAGGGCTGTTACAAGTGAATTTAGAAATTTTTGTAACAGCTGTGGGTGAGAAATTCTGCTCGTGTTGATGCGCGGGTGGCCCTTCTGCTTGGAATGATGCAACTTCTTTGGTCTGAGTCTAACCTTGCTGCACACCAGGGAGTGGTCGGTGTCGCAGTCCGCACTGTGGAAGCTGCGTGTGATTTGAACACTGTTTAAGGCGGCTCGCCTTGTGACAATGAGGTCTAGCTGGTGCCAACGACGTGATCTTGGGTGCCTCCATGAAACCTGGTGACAGGGTTTAGTGTGAAAGAACGAGTTGGTGATGCAGAGGTTATGATAGGTACACAACTCAAGCAGTCTCTGCCCGTTCTCATTCATCCTTCCAACGCCATAGCGCCCAAGGCAGGAGGGCCATGAGTCATGGTCGGCCCCAACCCTGGCATTAAAGTCCCCCAGCAGGAATAGGTGTTCGGTGTTGGGGATGCTGCTAATGATGTTATGGAGTTGTTCATAGAACTGGTCTTTAGCTTCAGGTGCGGAGCAGTGTGTTGGAGCATAGATGCTGAGTAGGTGTACTGGACCAGAGGTGGTGAGCAGTCGGATGGACAGTATGCGTTCCGAGCCATTTGAGGGAGGCTCTATCATGCTGAGCAAGGAGTTTCTGATGGCGAAGCCCACTCCATGCTGTCTTGGTTCTTCAGGATCCCTGCCCTGCCAGAAGAAGGTGTAGTCTTGCTCTGCTAGAGAGCCACTCGCGGGGAGGCGAGTCTCCTGAAGTGCTGCAATGTCCACATTGAATCTACTGAGCTCGTTGTTAATGATGGCGGTCTTCCGAGAATCGTTGATTTGTGTAAGGTCTTCCGACAGGCCAGGACACATAGTTCTGACGTTCCAGCTTGCAAAGCGAAGGGCTGGTACCTTCTTTCCTTTTTTCATGTTGTTTGGTGCGGTGTATCAGTCCACCTTTCGGGCAATGACCCTGAGCTCCAAGCACCCATTGAAGCAGGCAGACTGTGGCGGGACAGAACCTTATTGACCGGGGGCTGCCCGGTTTGAGGCGGGCGGTAGCTGTCCAGTGAGGTGCAATGACCTCTCCCACCAACAAAGGCAACCCGTGGCGCCCAGTTTCTACGCCAATTTATCTGGACTTATAACCCGTAACTGCTGCCTTCCGTGTTGTTTTAGTCGCTGTGAGGCAACTATGGAGTGACCTCTCCATGGCGCATGCCTGGGCAAATTTATGGAGGTTGAGAGTTGCCCAGTCGTCAAAACCCCCCTCTCGGCCTTTCTGGTGGGGTCCAAAGGAGTGCAGGACACGACGTTTGGCACCAGTATGGCTGCAGGAACTGCCGGAAACATGCCAAAGGTGACACATGACCGCCTACGGGGTTCCGCTCCGGATTTTCTGTTAGAGTTTACTCCCTTAGCCTTGGTCTCTCCCGAGACGCCCACAAGGCAGTGGGGTTGTTGGGGCCCCTACACAGGTGTAGGATGGTGCCGGTGGGAGGAGGGGATGCAAGGGGGAGGGGTAGAGGGAGGGGGTGGGGGGGGGTGCAGGGGAAGGGGGTGCGGGGTGAAGATGGTGCGAGGGGGGGGGCGGGCTGGGACGGGGTTGTGAGGGGGTGAGCTGAGAGGGTGGAGCAGGGAAGGGGACGGGGGTGGGGGGGGTGGAAGGGGGGTAAAGGGGGGGGGGGAGGGGGGGTGGAATCTGGTGCAGGTAATAAGCCATTTCCTCAGTGCCCACCATCGACGTCCGGAAAGCTCATCCACGTCCTTCGGGAGGTGAAGCATCATTTGGCAGACTTAGAGGTGTTAGCTCAGGGTATTATTATGAAAGTGCTTCTATTTTTTAATATTTTTGAGGACTTGGTTGAAGATTGTAGAGATGGATTCATTTGGAGGGCTGAAATGATTTCATAGATGCTGGACTTGTTTTTTTTTAAAAAAGGTCACTGGAAGGACTTGAGCTTTCTGTTTAAAAATATTTACTGAATGTCACATGTCTTAAGTTAAATAAGAAGGCTTGGTGACTAGGGGGAGTTGTTTACGGAGAAGTGGCATGTCAAGAGTTGGTTTAGTTTTGGAATATTGTTTTGAGTTAGTTGGGGTCAGCCTGCTAAGAGCGAAACACCCAACTCATCTTTTCTCCACCAACTGAGAAACACTGCAAATTGACTGTGTGATAACTGAAACCCCTGTTGCTGCGTTTCTCCTCGAAAGCCTGCCAGATTAATTCTCGACACCGCCGGAAAAGAACTGCTCCAGATAGATCCCAGTGACAGCCATCTATGCATATTTTGGATGCCTGAATAAAGGGACAACTGATATCCTTCCATATCTTCTCCTTTTCCTTCAAGAATTAACAAGTATTTGGCCAAAATATTTTTAGTCTTTTTTGTAAAAAGATCTCTGTCGAGAAAACTTCTATATTTTTTATTTAACCGAAGTGTGTGTGTGTGTGTGTGTGTATACTTATAAATGGGAACTTTCATATTTCAATCTGTGTGCTAATGCTTTGCATCTTTATTGGATAAGTCTTGTTTTGCAATAAATTAATAATTTTGTTGTTTATTAAAAAAACCTGGTTGGTGGATTTTATTCTGAAATAAAAATAGCATCTATAATTGGCCGTATCGGTAACTGGGTAAGCATTTAAATATATGTTGTGGCCTGTGGAGAAGTGGAATTAGAGAAAAACAGTGCACTCCTCCTGCCTCAGTCATAGCAGTATTGATGGACATTATTAACCCATTCCCTTATATAGGATTGATTTAAAATGCGACTTAATGACTAGTCCTGTTATGTTGGTGTCATTCCTAATTTGTTGATTGAAGATGTGGATTTTTTGCTAGTAAATGACTTAGCTGGGGATAAGGTATTGGTGTCTCCTGAGGTTCTTGTAGTAAGACTTTCCTGGAATATTCACAGATTGTGTTGTCACTAGATCCCAGTCTGATAGGGTTAAACAAGATGAGACAAATTCAGTTATTGGGGAGGACAATTCAGATGTTGGTTGACTGAATCTTTTTCAAGGATTTGGATGAGGATATTGGTGTTAAAGGCTCCAAGGCTAACAATGGTGAATTGTTTTGCATATCTTCCTTGATTGAAGCACAATGGACAGATCCTGATTTGAGGAGCTTGTCTCAGACCATGTGTTCTGTGGCAGGGGCTGAAAGGGTCCCTGAGTGTTATTATGTCAAAAAGGGCATCTTGATGACCTCCCCAGAGGTCTGCCAAGGAGGATTGGGCTGTAGTCCAAAACATTCTTGACCCCTTGCTACCGCAGCAAAATTTTGAGAATTGCCCACGAGATTCCAGTCGCAGGTCATTCGGGTATTTAGAAGACTCAGGCTATGGTAAAGGTGCATTTTTACTGGCCAAAGCTGCATAAGGATGTAGTTGACTTTTGTAAGACATGTCACGCAAGTCAGATAGTTGGGAAGCCACGGCCTTCGATTAAGCCAGCCCCATTAATACCAATACCTGCATTTGATGAACCATTTAGTAGGGTTCTTGTGGATTGTGTTGGACTCTTTCTATGATTAAGTCAGGTCATAAGTATCTCCTGACCATCGTGGATTTGTCCACAATTTCCAGAGGCAATACCATTGAAGAAGATCACAGCAAAAGTTATGATTGAGGAGTTGGTCCAGTTTTTCACTAGGTATGGGTTACCAAAAAAATTTCAGTCTGAATAGGTGTCAAATTTCATGTCAGCTGTATTTCAGGAGGTCATGTGTAATTTAGGAGTGAAGCAGCTCAAGGCCTCACTGGCTTAACAGCTTTACCCAGTGTGATGGCCTTGATAGGCTTCCACCACTCTTCTACTCTGCGTCACCCCTTTCAGGAGTGGATTAAAGTACCATCAGGGTCCTATGTTGGAAACGGGAGAGTAGTTGACAGGCGGACTGAGATAAAATCAGCCTTCTTATATTTGCCCAGTGAACCACAGGGGAAGCTTGCAATGTATGTCTGAGACAGTCATAGTATTATGATAAAACCTCTCCCTAATCTAATTTGTATCCAGTGTCATGCTGTTGTAAAATAAGACAAATTCAGAGTTTGTTTGACCTATGTAATGAACATGTCAGCTTATTAAACAGTTGAAATTAAAAGCAAAGTATCTTGTTGATCAGGAAATAATTAATATAATAAAGCTATTAACATATATTATACATAAATGGAATCCCAGGAAGTGCAGTATGAATTGTAAATGTAGTACAGAATGTTTAAAATTTTGAAGCCTTGAAGCAGTTGACCAGCCACAAAAGTTATTTCAAGGCTTACCATACTTCTCTCAATTAAGTGTGGTGGTTATTTTACAGACCTAGAATCAGGCCCAGCTGTAAATAATTCTAGTAATCATTCTGCTATAACTGTTGTTAGTATTTCTCTAACCAGTGCTGAAGTTTCATATGAACAGACTGTTCAAAACAGATTCATCGTTGATGGCTTTAGTGTGTGACCGTCGCACTTGATCATTCTTCACTATCCTATTTTAATTTTTTTTTTCTCTTCCCACTGAAAGGGAAATATCGAATTGTTTTTGTTGAAAAGGGTATGTTCCCATTCTCCATTACATCGGAATGATTTAGGCAGACTGAATTTTGAAGTGCAACATTCTAGTCATGGAGCATAGTGCCCTTTGGAATTTTGCCCAGTTGTCCTGACTATGTATTGTGTAAACACTTATATCATTTTTAATGTGCAGGATCCTCCATTAATTCAGAGCCTCTGTACGACACTGATTGAAACACATGCTGCTTTGTATATTAGAAATAAATATGCTGTATTGCATAAGGACAAAATATCCCTTTAACTAAAGTGTGTTTGAATATTACTGGGACTGAAAACCTCTTTACTCATTTTGAAATCTACCTATTTATACCATATTGTTCAATTTTCAGTGTTGGCATAAAAATTTCTAATGTAAATGTTTCTTAAAATATTTACATTAATCATTACTTATGAGATTTTCTTTTCTCCACAAACATGTCTTCCCATTTTTCCTGAATGCAGCAATTCATGCTGGGTATAACATTGACCATGCAACATGTTGGCAGCCATAGTACTGCATCCAAGTGACCATGGCTTGTGTATGCTCCTGTGCAATTAGTGTCAGCAGGCTATCCAACTGTGTAAGGATCAGAGTTCAGCCTGATCCTGTCCTCACCGATACATACAAACTTTCCAGCAGAGTTACTGGAAAGTAATTGGGAGAAGGAACTCTATCTACCTGATCTTTTCCTCATTTATTGGACATTGAGGCTGATTGTAGTGCATCCCCTTATTGCTGTTCCATTTCTTAGAAGATTGATCCACAGATTTCATGCTTTAGATCCCTAACACCATTCCCAGCAACATTACTCGACCCCAACCAATAGATTGTGTTAATATTTACACAAATCATTGTAGATTGTGATATCATTAGTGCATCAATATGAATTACCTACATTGAAGTATTTAAGAACTGTGTGTGTGATTCATATTATAGGTTATTAGCCCACTCACTTGGCCTCCCAGCTCCTGCAACACAGATGTTTTTAGTTACAGAGAAGAAAAATCAGCTCCTGAGTACAATCTGTACGTGGCTAACCTGAATTTATCAATTGATGAGAACCTTCAGAATCCACTGAAGGCAGGTCTGAAATCTTTCAAGTCATGTCGGGATCCAGCTAATACCCCTGAAAGATCCTCATTTCATCATAAGGCACACTGAAAAGAGTTTTGGGACAAGGATAATGTCCCAAACAAACACCTGATTGCCAGCCCCACTAAAGAACTCCTAGGCCTCAACCTACCCCAGAAACCATCATCCATGTTGAACCATTTCAAAACATCATGTGGTAAATCTGATCACTTTTTTCACTTTTGGATGGTGAGAGACAATGCTCAATGTGATTGAGGACATGAGTCACAAACTATGTTCCACGTTGTAAATCAGTGTCCGCTTTGATTGTTTGCTGGTGACGTCTCAGGCATAAACTATAATATTTCTGAAGCTACCCATTGGTCCACCAGTCTTGTCTTGGAGATTTGAACATAGCTAATCATTTCTTTATATATAGAAAGTGAATTCCACTTAAATTCAATTAATACATTTTTTAAAAAGTCTGGAATTGAAAGCCAATCTCAGGAATGGTGCCATGAAAACATCAACGATTGTCATAATAACCCATCTGGTTCACTAATGTCCTTTAGGGAAGGAAATTTACCGTCCTTATCTGGTCTGGCCGACATGTGACTCCAGACCCACAGCAATGTGGCTGACTCTTAACTGCCCTCTGAAATGTCCTAGCAAGCCACTCAGTTGTCGCGGGCAATTAGGAATGGGCAACAAATGCTGGCTTTGCCAGTGGCGCCCACATCCCATGAAAAAATAAAAAAAACTCTCATATCCCTACATTGCATTTTCTGTCAAATATCTATCCAATTCCATTTTGAACGTGAAATGTTAAAATGTAATTACTGATAGGAACTATGGGGGAGAAATAGATTATGCCAATTCCCTGGGGGCAGGGGAGCACCACAGACCACTACCTGCACAGCCTGCATGGCATTCTTCATTAATATCACAGCTGGGCAGGCTGCCCAGTTAGTGGCCCGCGGTGCTGCTGGTCCCTTAGCAACTTTAGAAGTGGCGCTATGTGACAAACTTCACCCCCTATATCTGAGAGGAAGAATATTCTGTGTATTAAACAGGAAACTCTCAATTCATTCCATCTTCGCTGCCTCCGGAGAACCCTTGGCATCAGGTGGCAGGACCGTATCTCCAACACAGAAGTCCTCGCGGTGGCCAACATCCCCAGCATATACACCCTACTGAGCCAGCGGCGCTTGAGATGGCTTGGCCATGTGAGCTGCAAGGAAGATGGCAGGATCCCCAAGGACACATTGTACAGCGAGCTCGTCACTGGTATCAGACCCACCGGCCGTCCATGTCTCCGCTTTAGAGACGTCTGCAAACATGACATGAAGTCCTGTGACATTGATCACAAGTCGTGGGAGTCAGTTGCCAGCGATCACCAGAGCTGGCGGGCAGCCATAAAGGCTGGGCTAAAGTGTGGCGAGTCAAAGAGACTGAGCAGTTGGCAGGAAAAAAGACAGAAGTGCAAGGGAAGAGCCAACTATATAACAGCCCTGACAACCAATTTTATCTGCAGCACCTGTGGAAGAGTCTGTCACTCTAGTATTGGCCTTTATAGCCACTCCAGGCGCTGCTTCACAAACCACTGATCACCTCCAGGTGCTTACCCATTGTCTCTCGAGACAAGGAGGCCAAAGAAGAAGAAGAAGAAGAAACAGGAAACAATTGGAAGGTGTAGCTTCCCTTTTAAAAGATGATTTGAATTATGACCCTCACTTTGCATTATGTAAGATCGATAGCTATAAATGTATGCTATAGTGATGGCAGTAATAACACCATTATACTATAGCTACAGCTTTAAGAGGATTGGACAAGCATAGCTGGATGTAATATTCACAGATCTAAAGTAAGAGTATGGGTTTGTACACATATACATACTGAACTGACAGAATTCATTTTAGAAGCGGCACAGTGGCGCAGTGGTTAGCACTGCTACCTCACAGCTCCAGCGACGTGGGTTCAATTCTGGGTACTGCCTGTGTGGAGTTTGCAAGTTCTCCCTGTGTCTGCGTTGGTTTCCTCCGGGTGCTCCGGTTTTCTCCCACATGCCAAAAGACTTGCAGGGTGATAGGTTAATTGGCCATGATTAATTGCCCCTAGTATAGGTAGGGACAGGTGGGGATGTGGTAGGAATATGGAATTAGTGTAGGATTAGTATAAATGGGTGGTTGATGGTCGGCATAGACTCGGTGGGCTGAAGGGCCTGTTTCAGTGCTGTATCTCAAAACTAAACTAAAAACTAAGCACAAGAACTTTTTTGTTTTTGATTTTGTTGCTTTGAGACCTCTGCAAGTACTCGTCTGCAACCAGCAACTTAGATGAATGACAATGCCTCAAATGTTCTTTACCTTCCTGTGGTTCAGCATACAGTCTCTACTCTCCTGTGCTTCTGTCTGTGACTGAGATCATTGAATCATACTGCTCAGAAGGAGGCCATTCAGCCTATCATGTCTGTGATGGCTCTTTGAAAGAGTTATCTAATTAGTCCCACTCCCCTAGTCTTTCCAGATAGCCCTGAACATTTCTCCTGTTCAAGTACACATCCAATGCTCTTTTGAAAATTCCTATTCATTCAGATTCCACCACCATTTCAGGCAATTTTCCAGATTGTATCAACTTGCTGATATTAAAATCCAGGGGGGAAACAAGGAGATTTTTCTAAGAACATAAGCACATAAGAAATAGGAGCAGGAGTAGGCCATTCATCCCCTCGAGCCTGCTCCGACGTGCAATAAGATCATAGCTGATGTGATAGTGGCCTTAACTCCAGTTTCCTGCCTACCCCCAATAACCCTTGATTCCCTTGTAGATCAAAAATCTGTTTAATTCAGCCTTGGATATATTCAATGACCCTGCTCTCTGGAGAAGAGAATTACAAAGATTAATGACTCTCTGAGAGAAGAAATTCCTCATCTCCATCTTAAAAGGGAGATCCCTTATTTTGAAATTATGCCCCTAGTTCTAGATTCCCCCATGGGGTCCTCTCAGCATCTACCCTGTCGGGCCCCCTCAGAATCTTATATGTTTCAATAAAATCACCCCTCATTCTTCTAAACTCAATGAGTATAGGCCCGACCTGCACAACCTTTCCTGATACGAAACCCCTTCATCCCAGGAATCAGCCTATTGAACCTTCTCTGAACTGCTTCCAATGCAAGTATGTCCCTCCTTAAGTAAGGAGACCAAAACTGTGCGCAGTTCTCTCAGTGCAGTCTCACCAATGCCCTGCACAATTGTAGCAAGACTTCCCTACTTTTGTACTCAATCCCCCTTGCAATAAATGCCAACATTCCATTTGCTTTCCTAATTACTTTCTGTACCTGCACGGTAACTTTTGGTAATCTATGTACAAGGGCACCCAGGTCCCTCTGTACTGCAGCATTCTGCAGTCTCTCTCCATGTGAATCATGTTATGCTTTTCTATTCTTGTTGCCGAAGTGAATAACCTTACATTTTACACATTATACCGCATCGGCCAAATTTTTTCCCACTCACTTTGCAGACACTTTGGGTTGTCTTCACAACTTGCTTTCCTACCTATCTTTGCATTGTCCCCAAATTTGGCTACAATACACTTGGTCCCTTCATTAATATAGATTGTAAATAGTTGAGACCCCAGCACTGATCCCTGTGGCACTCCACTAGTTACAATTTGCCAACCTGAAAATGCCCCATTTATCCCGACTTTCTGTTTCCTGTTAGTTAGCCAATCCTCTATCCATGCTGATATATTACCCCAACAGCATGAGCTCTTATCTTTTGTAGTAACCTTTTATGTGGCATCTTGTTGAATGCCTTTTGAAAATCCAAATACACTACATCTACTGGTTCCCTTTTATCCACCCTGCTTGTTACATTCGCAAAGAACTCCAATAAATATGTCAAACTCAATTTCCTTTTTATAAAACCAAGTTGATTCCATCTGATTGCATTATAATTTTCTAAATATCCTGCTACTACTTCCTTAATAATGGATTCTAGCATTTTCTCAATGACAGACGTAGGCTAACCGGCCTATAGTTTCCTGCTTTCTGATGCCCTTCTTTCTTGAATAGAGGTGTTACATTTGTGGTTTTCCCATCGGCTGGGACCTTTCCAGAATCTATGGAAGTTTGGAAGATTGCAATTTATGCATCCACTATCTCTGCAGCTAATTCTTCTAAGACCCTAGGATGCAGACTATAGCCTGGCTGCCTGACCCAAACCCGACTGGACCCAACTACATATGTCAGGTTGGGTTCTTTTTTTTATATTCATTCATGGGATGTGAGCATCGCTGGCTAGGCCACCATTTATTGCCCATCCCTAATTACCCTTGAGAAGGTGGTGGTGAGCTACTTTCTTGAACCGCTGCAGTCCATGTGGGGTATGTATACCCACAGTGCTGTTAGGAATGAAGTTCTAGGATTTTGACCCAGCAACAATGAAGGAACGGCGATATAGTTCTAAGTCAGGATGGTGTGTGACTTGGAGGAGATCTCACAGATGGTGGTATTCCCATACGTCTGCTGCCCTTGTCCTTCTAGTTGGTAGAGGTCGCGGGTTTGGAAGGTGCTATCGAAGGAGCCTTGGTGCGTTGCTGCAGTGCATTTTGTAGTTGGTACACTCTGCTGACACTGTGCGTTGGTGATGGAGGGAGTGAATCTTTGTGGATGGGGTGCTAATCAAGCGGGCTGTTTTGTCCTGGATGGTGTCGAGCTTCTTGAGTGTTGTTGGAGCTGCACCCATCCAGGCAAGTGGAGAGTATTCCATCACATTCCTGACTTGTGCCTTGTAGATGGTGGACAGGCTTTGGGGAGTCAGGAGGTGAGTTACTCGCTGCAGGATTCCTAGCCTCTGAACTGCTCTTGTAGCCACGGTATTTATATGGCTACTTCAGTTCAGCTTTTGGTCAATGGTAGCCCCTAGGATGTTGATAGTGGGGGATTCAGCGATGGTAATGCCATTGAATGTCAAGGGGAGATGGTTAGATTCTCTCTTGTTGGAGATGATCATTGCCTGGCACTTGTGTGGTGCGAATGTTATTTGCCACCTATCAGCCCAAGCCTGGATATTGTCCAGGTCTTGCTGCATGTCTACATGGACTGCAGTAGTATCTGAGGGTCGGGTCGGGCCAGGTCTATATTCCGAGTCCAGCATTCGGGCTCGGGTTGAGCTGGACAGTGTTGTCTCCGGGAACTCATGGGATCAGGCTCACCCATGATTCCCCACAACTCCATCTGCAGGAATAGCCTGCTGCCGGAATGGATGAACAGGATCACAAGTATTACCATTTGGACAAGATAGAGTACAATAGCATGCTTGATATCATTAAATTTATTGCGATAATCGTGTCAGGTCGGGTTGGGCGTGAAAATAAATTAAACGACTCGGGCCTGGGTCGAGTTCGAGTTGGCTCTGGGCGGGTTGGGCCCTGGTCGGGTTTCAATTTTATACCCGAGCAGGCCTTTAATGAAGACCATCAGCTCCAGGGGACTTGTCTGCCTTTAGTCCCATTAGTTTTCCTCATACATTTTCTCTAGTGATCGTAATTATTTTAAGTTCCTCCCATTTTGCCTCTTGATTTTCTGCTATTCTTGGGATGCTTTTAGTGTCTTCTACTGTGAAAACAGATACAAAATACTTATTCAAAGTCTTTGCCATTTCCTTGTTTCCCATTATTAATTCACCAGTCTCATCCTCTAAGTGACCAACTCTTACTTTAGCTACTCTCTTCCTTTATATATTTGTCGAAACGTTTACTGTCTATTTTTATATTTCTTGCTAGTTTACTCTCATAATCTAATTTCTCCCTCTTTATTTTTAGTCATCTTTTGCTGGTTTCTAAAATTTTCCCAATCTTCTGGCCTACCACTAATCTTTGCAGCATTGTACGCCATTTCTTTCAATTTGATATCATCCTTAAATCCTTAGTTCGCCATGGATGGTGCATCCTTTTCATAGAGTCTTTCTTTCTCAATGGAATATATCTTTGTTGAGAATTATGAAATATCTCCTTAAATGTCTGTCACTGCTCCTTGACTGCTTTACCTTTTAACTTACTTTCCCAATCCACTGTAGGCACCTCTGTCTTTCTACTCCTGTAATTGCTTTTATTTAAATTTAAGACACTAGTTTCAGACCCAAAGATCTCACCCTCAAACTGAATATAAATTTTTATCATGTTATGATCACTCTTGCCTAGAGTATCCTTTACTATGAGGTTAATTATTCATTGAAGCAGGGGAAATATTGAAAAATGACATCAGAGTGACGTTACTATCAACAGAGAGAGCAGAGAAACAGAAAGCCGGTGGGGTGAGTATACCAGTGAGCTTTTAATTTAATCTAAATCAAATATAAAATAGGATTTCATCGATTCATTGGTAGATAAACTAAAAACTAAAGCGGATTTTATCATTTATAATACAGAGTGAGAGAGAGAGAGCCTAGAAGGGAGTGTATTAGTTCAAATTAGGGCAACTTAATACATAAGCTACATTAAGTATTATTAGGGTTTATCAGTATTTGTCAGGATTACAAATTGTAGTAAGGTTTATTAGTATTGGCAAAGCTTTATTAGCATTGGTATGGTCTATTATCAGTAGAAAGGTTTACATATCTGTGTAATCAAGAAAAGTACAACTTTAGTTGTAGGTGGTACTAGCATTTACTAAGCACAGCAAATTCTACTATTCATAAGAATTATTCCAAGTTAAGTATGAAAGTAATTCAGGTAAATTAACTAATAGCATAAGTAACAATGGCAGGACAGGTGTTATGCTGCAGCTGTGGTATGTCAGAGCTCCTGGATGCCAAGGTGATCCGGATCAGGATTATTGATCCAGAAGCTTAACTGCAAACACTGCACAACATAAGGGATGGGGAGGAATACCTGGACATTTTGTTCTGGATGACGGTCACACCTCTTCGAACAGAGTCATCTGTTTTGGTCTGCAGTGAGGGACAGGAGGATGTGACCATGAGTGAGGCAGGTAAAGGGACTGAGCAGACAGTAGTGGAGCAGCCTCAGACTTTGCAATTGTCAAACAGGTTTGAGGTGCTCTCAACCTGTGTGGACGAAAGTGAGGTCTGCAAAATGGATGAGCAGACTGGCCATGGCACTGTGGTACAGGAAGCCATGCAAATAGGGGGGAGCAAAAAGGAATGTAGTGGTAGTAGGTGATAGTATCGTGAGGGGGATTGACACTTGCTCTGTGCAGCCGAGGGCGTGAGTCCAGAAGGCTGTGCTGCCTACCTGGTGCCAGGGTTCGGGACATCTGTTCAGGACTGGACAGAGTGTTTGAGGGGGAGGATCCAGTTATTGTGGTCCATGTAGGTACCAACGACATAAGTAGGACTAGGAAAGAGGTAATGCTTAGAAAGTATGAGGAGCTAGGCAACAAATTGAAGAGCAGAACCTCAAGGGCAATAATCTCTGGATTATTACCTGAGCCGTGTGCCAATTGGAAGAAGGCACATAAGATTAGTGAAATGAATACATATCTCAAAGACTGGTATGGGAGAAGTGGGTTTCGGTTTGTCGGGCACTGACACAATACTGGGGAAAGTGGGGGCTGTCCCGTTGGGACGGTCTTCACCTGAACCGTGCTGCGACCAGTGTTCTAGCAAACCACATAACTAGGGAAGTAGAAAGGGCTTTAAACTAAACAAGGGGGGAGAGGGATCAAGCTTGGTTAGATGTAGCAAATCAAGGGGTAGAGTCAAGGCAGGAGAGCAGAATATTAATATGAGAAATGAATGTCAAAGAATGGCAGGAAGGGACAGAGCGAAACAACCTAAGATCACACCAACAGTCGAAATGTGATGTTACAAAGATAACAAAAAGACAAAACTAAAGTCTCTGTATTTGAATGCACGTAGCATTCATAACAAAGAAGATGAACTGAGGGTGCACATTGTAGTAAATAAATATGATCTGATAGCCATTACGGAAACTTGGTTGAAGGATGACAAGGATTGGGTCCTGAATATTGAGGGGTATATGACATTCAAGAAGAATAGGAAGCGAGGTAAAGGTGGAGGGGTAGCACTGTTAATCAAGAATGGCATTGGTGCAATAGTTAGAGACGATCTTGGTTCAGGAGATCATAGAGTCATAGGGCTGGATTTTACGGCGGACGGACAGGAGCTGGCCACCGAAGTGAAGGTTAGTGGCGAACCCGTTTCCGCCCGGCCCAGGGATCTGACCCATATTTTACAGGTCCCCGGGCTTTAATTGTTCCGAGGCCAGACTTCCACCCGCTTGAGGGAGGAAGTCCCGCCTCATTGAGCTGCCGGCCAGTCATCGAGCCAGCAGCTCTTAGTCCCAGTGATGACCAGCCGAGGACATGGAGCCAGGAGTCTAGGTAAGTAAGGATTGCCTCGCCAGGTTAACCAGTTGCGCCCCAGCGAGGCAAGGATGGTCGTTTGGGGGTTGTGGGGTGGGGGGGGGTGCGTCACGGGTCCTGGGGGTGGTTGGGGAAGCGGGGGTGGCCCTCAATTGGGAAACCTGTGCCCGTTTGTCCAGTGCCCATCCCCCCCCCCCCACCCCCCGGTGCACTGAGAGGCTGCCAGGTTTCACTGGGCAGCCTTTCACGTCTCCCGGACGACTGCTTGCCACATGTAAAATCACCATGGAGGCGGGCAAAGACCCTTAAGTGGCCATTAAGTGGCCACTTAAGGGCCTTGATTGGCCTGGGCCGGGCAGCCTGTTTCTCGCCACCACCCCCCTCCGCCCCGGCCCACGTAAGGTGTGGTGGAGGCAGGAGCAATCTGGAAGGCCTCCCTGAGTCTCCCGCTCAATTTTACACCAACCCCCCGCCACCATCCGGCTCGCTGGGGTGGCATAAAATTCCGGCCATAGAGTCATAGAGTCGTAGAGTTATACAGCGCACAAACAGTCAAGGTTTGCCAACCATCAAGCTATCTATTCTAATCCCATTTTCCAGCACTTGTCCCGTAGCCTTGTATGCTATGGCGTTTCAAGTGCTCATCTAAATACTTCTTAAAAGTTTTGAGGGTTCCTGCCTCTACCATCCCTTCAGACAGTGCGTTCCAGATTCCAACCACCTTCTGGGTGAAATTTTTTTTCCTCAGATCCCCTCTAAACCTCCTGCCCCTTACTTTAAATCTATGCCCCCTGGTTATTGACACCTCCGCTAAGGAAAACAGTTTCTTCCTATCTACCCTATCTGTGCCCCTCATAATTTTGTATACCTCAGTCAGGTCCCCCCTCAGCCTTCTCTGCTCTAAGGAAAACAATCATAACCTCCCTGCTCTTATATTCTATGCCTTGGCTAATAAAGGCAAGCATCCCATATGCCTTCCTAACCACCTTATCTACCTGTTCTGCTGCCTTCAGTGATCTATGGACAAGTACACCAAGGTCACTCTGACCCTCTGTACTTCCTAAGGTCCTACCATCCATTGTATATTTCCTTGCCTTGCTAGTCCATCTAAAATTCATCAGCTCGCAATTCTCAGGATTAAATTCCATTCGCCACTGTTCTGCTCATCTTACCAGCCCATCTATATTGTCCTGTAATCTAAAGCTTTCCTCCTCACTATTTACGACACCACCAATTTCCGTGTCATCTGTGAACTCACTGATCATACCTCCTATATTCACATCATTAATGTACACTACAAACAGCAAGGGTCCCAGCACCGATCCCTGCGGTACACCCCTGGTCACAGGCTTCCAATCGCAAAAACAACTCTCAACCATCACCCTCTACCTCTTGCCACTAAGCCAATTTTGGATCCGATTTGCCAAATTGCCCTGGATCCCATTGGCTCTTACCTTCTTGACCAATCTCCCATGTGGGACCTCATCAAAAGCCTTATTGAAGTCCGTGTACACTACATCAACTGCTTTATCCTCATCTACACAACCAGTCGCCTCCTCGAAAAATGTAGAAATGGTTTGGGTGGAGATGAGGAATAGTAGGGGAAAGAAGTCACTAGTGGGAGTGGTCTACAGGCCCTCAAACAGTAATCACAATGTAGGATGTAGTATACAAGAAGAAAAATTGGGTGCTTGTGATAAAGGGACAGCAATAATCATGGGTGATTTTAATCTACATATAAACTGGAAAAATCAGATTGACAATAATAACCTGGAAGAAGAGTTCATAGAATGCTTTCGAGATAGTTTCTTAGAGCAGCACATTCTGGAACCAACCAGAGAGCAGGTTATATTAGACTTGGTATTATGTAATGTGACAGGATTGATTACTTACCTCAGAGTAAAGGCACCTCTAGGTAGCAGCGACCACAATATGATTGAATTTTAAATCCAATTTGAAAGAGAGAAGAGTGGGCCTAAGATAAATATTTTAAACTTGAATGTGGGCATGAAAGCTAAGCTAGCTGAAGTGAACTGGGTAACTAGGCTGGGGATGAATACTCAGAATAAGTATATTCCTAGTATAAATAAAAATTCTAAGGGGAGGACCCACCATCTGTGGTTAACTAATGTAGTTAAGGAAAGCATCAAACTTAAGGAAAAGGCATATAATTGCACAAAGATGAGAGGCAGTTCAGATGATTGGTCAGAATACAGAATATAAACAACAGCAGAGAATGACTAGAAGGATAATCAGGAGTATGAGAGGAAGCTAGCTAGGAATGTAAAAACAGATAGCAAGATTTCTACAGGTATTTAAAAAGAATACAAAGAAAAATTAAAGTGACTGTTGGTCCTCCAGAGAGTGAGAATGGGGAGCTACTAGTAGATAATAATGAAATGGAGGATGAAATGAACAAATATTTTGCTTCTGTCTTTACTATCGAGGATACAAAAAAAATTCTGACAATAGCTGTAAATCAGGAGGTGGAAGGAAGAGAGAAACTTGGTGAAATTACAATCACTAGGGAAGAAGTACTGAGCAAACTGATGAAGCCGTGGGCTGACAAGTTCTCGGGTCCTGATAGACTTTATCCGAGGTGGCTAATGAGGTAGTAGATGCGTTGGTATTAATTTTTCAAAATTTGCTAGATTCTGGAAAGATCGCATCAGACTGGAAAATAGCTAATATAGCCCCTCTATTCAAGAAGGCAGGGGGCCAGAAAACAGGTAACTCTTGGCCAGTTAGCTTGATGTCTGTTGTGGGGAAGGTGTTAGAATCGATCATTGAGGAGGTTGTAGCTGGGGCACATAGAAAAACTGAAAATAATTAAGAATAGTCAGCATGGTTTTGTGAAAGGGAAATCATGTTTAACCAATTTGTTGGAGTTCTTTGAAGGAGTGACATGTGCTGTGGATAAAGGGGAGCCCGTTGACGTACTGAACTTGGATTTCCAGAAGGCATTTGACAAGGTGCTACATAAAAATGTCATGCTAAACCCCCACCTACAAGAATGAGGCATATTAATTTTGTCATATCAACTTTGATTCTAAAACTGTTGCTGAAGAAAGGACTTGTTTAAAAAAAATCACCAGGCCCTTGGCTGGAAAGACATTTGCTTTTAACAGACAGTACTTGTGGAGACAAAAGGGGTTACTTCCCTTATCCAATGTAACCCACAATGCACTTTGGGCACCAGACATTGAAGGTGAGGGAGCTCAAATTTCAGGATGACTGCCGGGATAGCCGAATCCACAAACAGGCTTGGTCAAACCAGCTGGTCACATGACTAGCCTGCTTGGCAACTTGGTTTTTCTGAATTGTACAAACAGTTTGAACTGAGAGTATCTGCTTGCTCCTGGATTGAAAATATCTCTCCTGGCTGGCTCGCCACAGCCTTTGCTGTCTGCTCCCATCTCTTTCTCACAGAACTCCAAGTCCACTGAAGACATGTGAGCTGCAAGAGAGAAAAGGCTCGTACAGTGAACAAGGTTTAAGAAGAATACTGGGCCCCAACGAAAAGCAAGATCTACCTACAATCATGGACTCTACAGTGAGCTTTAAGAACCATAACAAAAACCTTCTTCAGAGATTGCTTCAAACTTTTCCACTTTATTTTTCTTCTGCTCTTTTCTGTCTGTATCTGCATATGTGTATCGCGCATGCATGCTAGTGTGGGCGCGTCTTGTTTCCATAGGCGTTAACCAAATTAGAGTTTAAGTTTAATTAATTTCCACCTCTCTTCTGTAAAGCTAAGAAAACCTGTTTGTGCTGGTTTCTTTGCCTTATAATTGGAAAGCAGTGAACAAGGATTCACCAAGGGGGAGCTAAAAACATGGTGTGTTTAAAGTTAAACCCTGTTACGGTAAAACCAGCTGAAGGCTGAGAGGGACCCCTAGACCCCTTTCTTACCTGGTTGTAACAAAGATTATTGTGCAAAGTAGAAGCTCATGGCATAGGAAGTAACGTATTAGCATGAATGGACGATTGGCTGGCTGGAAGAAAACAGAGAGTATGCATAAATGGGTTCTGTTCTGATTGGCAGGATGTGATGAGTGGAGCCCCGCAGGGGTCTGTACTGGGGACTCAACTTTTTACAATTTCTATCAATGACTTAAATGACGGGAGTGATGGCATGGTAGCTAAATTTGCAGAAGACACAAAGATAGGTAGGAAAGTATGTTGTGAAGAGGACATAAGGAGCTTGCAGACTAATATGGATAAGTTGAGTGAGTGGGCAAAAATCTGGCAGATGGAGTAAAATGTGGGACAATGTGAAGTTGTTCACTTTTGGCAGGAAGAATAAAAAAGCAGAGTATTACATAAACGGAGAATGACTGCAAAATTCTGAGGTGCAGAGGGATCTAGGTGTTCTAGTGTAGGAGTAACAAAAAGTTAGTATGCAGGTACAGCAAGTATAAAAGAAGGCTAATGGAATGCTATCCTTTATTAAGAGAGGAATTGAAAATAAAAATAAGGATGTTATGCTTTAGTTATACAGGGCATTGGTGAGACCACCACATCTCAAATATTGTGTGCAGCTTTGGTCTCCTTATTTAAGGAAGGATGTAAATGCATTGGAGGCGGTTCAGAGGAGGTTTACTAGATTGATACCTGGAATGAGCAGGTTGTCTTCTGAGGAAAGGTTGGACAGACTGGGCTTGTTTTCACTGGAGTTTAGAAGAGTGAGGAGAGACTTCATTGAAGTTTATAAGATCCTGAATGGTTTTGACAAGGTGGATGTGGAGAGGATGTTTCCTCTCGCAGGTGAGTCTAGAACTAGCGGGCACTGTTTTAAAATTAGGGGACAGCTTTTTAGGACAGAGATGAGAAGAAATTTTTTCTCTCAGAGGTTTGTGCGACTTTGGAACTCTCTGCCTCAGAAGGTGGTGGTGCAGGAACATTAAATACTTTTAAGGTGGAGGTAGATAGATTCTTGCTAGGCAAGGGAATCAAGGGGTATCGGGGGTAGATGGGAGTGTGGAATTCAAAGCACAAATAGATCAGCCATGACCTTATTGAATGGTGGAGCAGGCTCGAGGGGCCAAATGGCCTGCTTCTGCTCCTAATTCATATGCTCATATGTTCGTATTTACTTATCGTAAGGCATGGTAAGTCATAATACCAATGATCATAAATTTGTTATCAATTGTCCTGAAAGTGGAATTAGCTTCTCCCTATTTATCAATAGAAGGGATGAGGGAGTCACTGTCAATTGCAGTGCTTGGATTTTCAACTTTATTCCTTTTCACCATATCCAAACTTGTTGGGGACAAAATTAGATAGGCTCTGAAAACAGGCGTAGCGATCCCTATACACATTTAACCCTTGCCTGTTCCATCCAATGCATACAGCACGCAAGCATTGTGCTGTTTACTCATTACCATGATTGCCGTGTGCAGCCAGCACTAAATGTGGCTGCACACTTCAGTAGGGGGCTAAAGTTTGTGAAAGTCTAGCCTCACTGAAAGCTTGCCTGCACTACCTAATCCAAGCTCTTAAAGGGAAGTTGCATTCTGGCTGTAGCAGGTACTGGAAATGGCTGGCAAAGAATGTCCGAGTACGAAGAACACTAAATAATGAAGCAACAGGGCTGAGAGTGTGTTGCAAGGTTCATCAAGGCAGCACTGGGGTGTTGTGGTCAAGTGAGGAGGGGTCGAAGGCTTCCCTCTTTTCCCTCTCCTTGTTTGACCATAACAGGTTTAATTCGTTCTTAAAGTGGACGCACTGGCCAATTCAGTAGGCGTTTGATTACTTACTTGCTATGATAATAACAAGAACCAATCGGACACGTTTTCTTGAGTTTAAAAAAAAGAGGTTAACTTTATTGTACCTAAGCCAACTAATAAACTATGTGCCAACTTTCACTCACACACACACACTAGAGGTTTCCACACATATAAATTGGTTACAGAGTGGAGAAAGGTAGATTGGTTGAGTTAGAGTCCTTAGAAAAAAGAGGTATACAGTCAGTGGGGTTTGGTGATTCAGCTGGCTTCTAGCTGTATTCGGTCTTCCTGAGGCTTTTAATTTGAAGAGGTAAATGACTGGTTCAGTGGGTCTCTTGGAGACAGCGATGCAGATGATTTTGTTCAACGGGATTTCTGATTGTAGCTGGAGTATGCAAAGGTGGTCAGTCAACAGGAGGGATTTGAAGCTTGCAAGCTGGAATGGAGAGAGAGAGAGAGACCCCCACTTGGGTCTGCACGTGTCAGAATCCAAATGCTTCTCCTTGCTGCTGCAGAGAAACACAAGCTTAAATCACAGATGGGGAGGGGCTTGTCACATGACAATCATTCTAATTCAAGCATAGTAGTTACCAGTATTTCCTCTTGCTAAAAGAAAATGAACAAGCAGTTCCCTTAAATTTCCTGGGTCTTGGTTCTTGCTGGGATGAGCAGCCATTTTGTTTCCCTCCTCACAGGCCTTGAAATGTAGGATTCAGTGTTGCAAATTAGGTGGCAATCTTAAGCTGCTAGCAAAGTCATCTTTTATCTCATCTTTTTAAAATTTTGTTTAAAAATATAAATTCAGATCTCCATTCAGTGGATTAAAGAAAATTATTATTCAACAAAGCAAGCTGGCATGACAGGGGGCATTGGTGCAGGAGGTGGATAGCAGAAGAGAGCTTCTCTATCCACAGGGGACAAAGAGGGACTCCAGATACACACAGCCAAGGCAGTGGTAATAGCTAGCCATCGCGGTCAAGGCCAGCAGTGTAGCTCCAAGGACCTGGATAAAATGCCACAAGAAGTTCAATGACCATCACATGCCATATCCTTACAACTGAATGACTGACCTCACACATGGCTCAATACACCACACCCCCTTCACTCACTTACCAACAATTTCAATCAACCATGGTTCTTACTTCACATTCAAAACTTCACCTCACCCTCACACACTTTGGATTGTTTCAATCCTTAGACCTACGTCTCATAGTTTGCACATATTGACAGCTATTCAACCTTGAGAGGCACATCACCCAAACACATTGCACCACACTCAATGACACACTTCCCTCTCTCTTGCAGGACAGGGTGATGCATGACAAGAGGCATCAACACCTAACTGCTGGGGACAGGCACGGCTGCATTTCCTCACCCCAATGAAGGAAATAGTGCTGGACATCATTGAAACAGCCAGGACTGATGCCATGGCTATGGCCAGCAGTGGGACTGAAACTATCAAATTAGACAGTATGCTCACACTTAACCCGTCTTCTCACATCCCACTTTCCCCTCATCCCACAATCTCTCCTGATTTACAAGCTGCAGATGGTCTAAGCATGCACATCTTGCTTTCCATCCTTCCTCTCACTATAACCTTACCCTTGTGCCTTCCTTCTTTCAGATACCCAGGAACTGGCACCTGGGCAGGCAGTGGTGCAGGAGCAAGAAATGGAAGAAAAGAAGTGAAAGAGGGAGAAGAGGCTAATGATGTAGAAACACTGTCACTCATTTGCAGCTACCAGCTCAGATACAGACACTGCACATACTTTACAAAGTAGCTTAGAGGTATGATCTGCACATGATGGGCTGGATTTTGTTCTCAGCTTGATGTCGGGTTTTGTAGTTTTGGGGGGGGTTCGGTGCCAGAGAATCGGAGTGGCAGCGGCTGCCATGAAATGCAATGTTGGTATTGCCGGGCCCGATCTTCCCGGTGGTGGTGAGGGTCCAGGGCGGACCCTCCACTGCTCTACAATGGGACCTACTTTAAATATTTAAAAACTTCTCTGCATAAATTTGAATGTAATTTGCCGTGATCTTACCATCAGTTCCCAATCTTGAGCTCGTTGTGCGGCACTCACGCGCCTTCACTTTCCCATCCATGAGAAGGCAGGGAAGGGGTCAAACTCTGTGTTATTTAGTGTATGGAGGGGGAAGGGTCAACTCTGCATGATTTGTATGGGGAAGGGGGGAAGGAGTCAACTCTACATTATGTTGAACTGTTTGCAGGGCTGGCAGCCTTTTAAAAATAGCGCCAGCACCAGCTCCTGCATCAGCCAATAGTGCCCCTGCCACGTGATTGATTTAAGTGGCCGCCTGCCGCATAATTGAAGTTGGGCAGCAGTGCGGGACCTGTGCAGGGTGGCTGCCATTTTCTGCACCCTCCGCCCCTTCCGGCGGCAGGACAACAAAATCCAACCCGATGAGACACTGAGCATGAGTGGCCTGTAACCAGATCAGGAGGAAAGGATAGCACAGTGTGAGCTTGCCGGAGGGTGATGTTGCACACAAGTTATGCTGCAGAGGACTCAGATATGGACTTCAATGGGGCAGTTTACAGAACGAGGCTGATAGGTATGTACACTGGTGCAATAGCAAGCCTGCCAGAGAGCCTACTATCACTGTCAAGGAACACGGAGGAGTCCAACACCAAACTTGCACTAGACTTTGCACAGAACTTGGAGCCCATACTTTGCCAGTGAAGATGAGTAGACAAATCAATTATCATACCTATGGATCAAACCATGATGCAGCATCTGATGGGTGATGTCTCAGTTTTCATTGCAGCACAAGTAGAAACCACCTTGACTGTTGCAGTGGAAGGTCAGACTGAAGTCATGGAAGCACAGCTTGTTGGCACTCAAACTCAGACTGCTACCATCATGGCTGCAAATACCAGTGTTCAAAAGGGCTTGCAGGTTCTCACAGCAGTTCAGTAATCTGTCCTCCAGCACATTGATAGTATTGCTGAGGCACTGCTCCATTGGACTGGGTAATGGGACTATGCAGCACAAACTAGTTGTCCTGTTTCAGAATGACAGCATTCGCCCTCCCACCACTGCCACTCCACCAGTGCCTTTGTTATTGCTTGTCAGTCAGCCAGCCCAGACTGCTGCTGCTGCCCATGCAAGTTGGTGCTGTCCAAAGTCAGGCCTTCTAGGGCCAGAGAAGGTTATCCTGCAAGGTCATCTGCCGACTTCTCCATTGAAAGTCAGCAGCCTTCTGTCAGCCATGCTGCAACCACTGGAGTAGCACTGTGTAGGAGCACTAATATAGGCAAAGGCACATGGAAGGCAGGCACTAAAGGAATGCACAAGGGTGATTAGTTGATTGTTGTATAGAATTTTGGATAGATTGATTGATAAAGTTGGTTCAAATTTTTTTTTGTGGTGGCTTTTCTTTCAGCATTGTGATCAAGAGGACTATCATGGTCAGTAACAGGGGGATGGTAATTTCTCGGACTGTTGGTGAATGGAGAATAAGGGTTGCAGTCAGACGAGCTGATCGCCGACAGTCTGGTTGGAAAAGGCATGTGTTGGTTGCTTCCACACTTCCTCCTATTCCCTCTCCTCTTCTTCTGCCCCCTCCTCCTCAGCTGCTCACCATATGCCTGGTGACAAGGGCTGTGTCTTCATGATAATGAGGATGTACAAGATGCAACAGTCCACAATGAATCGTGACACACACGCTGGTGAGTACTACAGGGCTCCTCCAGAATGGGCTGGGCAGCCGAAGATTCCCAATGGTCATCTTGATGACATTTTATATGACAGCAAGGCTGCCTATGTATGACCGAGTTATGCAACTGTGCCAGAAGCCAGGTAATCAGCGGATCGGCCTTGTCACCCAGTAACCACCCACTGGTCTCTCATAGTGACTCAAATGCAGATGGCACACAGTAAAGGCTTCATGATTGCTGCATTAACCTACATGATGTGCTGAGTATCACATTGAGGGAGTGGATCCCTTTGTGATTGTAATACATTTCTGAATTTAGATGTGGCACACACAAAGCGAAGTGTGTGTGTAGTCAATGGCACCCTGCATCATGGGGAGCCTAGCCCGGCCAAGCCATGTGCTCACTCTGCCTGTTTCTCTCCGGAAACAGAGAATGCAATATATTCCATTCTCTTTGCATACAGTCAGTGACCTCCTTTATACAGCAGTGCATGGCAAACTGTGAGAAGTTGGAGATGTTGCTTGCTTCAGCCGGGAAGGAGCCTGATGCAAAGAAAGTCATGGCCCCAGGCAGCAGGCAAAAGATTTCAGTGAGCACCTCCTTAGTGAAGCACAGATATTGTGCACATTGTTCTTCGCTCAGGCTGAAGTACGAGAATTGCTCCCTGAAGACCCTGATTGGATATGGCCTCCGACTGAGAGCGTGTCTCCCACTTCTCCTCCCTCTTCAAATAGCTTGGCCTCCTCTGTGTTGCTTCTGCTCATTCTCCTTGTCCTACTGCAGTACCAATGACTGGGAGCAAGTAGGCTGAGATGAACCCTTGAAGTCAGAACCAAACCTTTACCATATTTCACACCACACCCTGAAGACTTCATCAACTTCAACCAGCAGTAAAAACTTCCAAACGCTTCCTGTAATTCAGCTACAGCCAGTGGAAATCAATCAGCAACTAACCTGAAAGTAATTGATGATTTCTCAGAGGTCGTGAGCCTTTGGAACTCTCTTCCATAAAAGGCAGTGGAAGCAGAATCTTTAAATATTTTTAAGGCAGAGGTAAATAGATTCTTGATAAGCAAGGGGTTGACAGGTTAACGGGTGCAGACGGGAATGCGGAGTCAAGGTTACAATCAGATCAGCGATGATCGAAGGGCCGAGTGGCCTACTCCTGCTCCTAATTCGTATGTATGTATGTTTAAATAGCACTGGTGTTGGAGTGGAGAGGGGTCCTTCCTGCTGCTGAACGCATGTCTAACTGTGCGAGGTTAAGAGAAAGTATTAGCTGGAGTGTTGAGATTGAAAATGGCACCACTGGAAGCAAATCAGTGTTACATGCTGACTGATGTCACCATCTGCCTAATTTGCACAATTTCAGTGCATGCTTTCTGTACCTGTGCTAATAACCTTATCAAAATGACATTCAGCACAGCCTTCATTAGAATTGTGTACATGCAGCGCAAATGCCATTTTGGACTCAAAATGCACCCATAGTGCCAAAAATACAGGCGCTGCACAACTGAACTTTGCGGTAGTTAAGTTGGTGGTTGGAAAAACGCAAGAGCACAGACTTTTTGTGCAGTCGTTATTAAACTATACAGACATTATTTTCTTTAGGTTTTGTTGAGCTTACAGCAGCAATAGGTCAGGGTGTTGTATATCTCATTGTGTATCATTAACATGGCATTTTTCAAACTCAAGTTGACTTACTTCTTTGGTAAGGGAAGTGCACAATGTAAAATTGAGCCATACATACCAAAAGGCCCCAGTTCAATCCTTGATCTGTGCTGACTTAGATGATCATAGCCAAAGCGATGTTAGAGGTGCTACAATTGTCCTCAGTAGCTCGAGGTGAAGGATTGGAAGAAATAGCTAGGGTTCCCATCATTAATCACCATCCTATAATCCAGCTAGAGCAGTGTGCATGTGTGAATGTCCGATTGGAACAGGATTGGGTTCAGCTGTGATGTTAACACTGTTAATAGCCTGCTAGCACTCATTATCTAGACTTAAATGTGAAGAATGGCTACTTGGGTGAGATATTTGTAGGTTGTTGGAATCATATCCAATTATGGGGTTGATGTCCACAGGCAAAAGGCCCTGTTTAATAAAGAAATACGGGTCCTATGACAAAAATAAGTCCTCAATTGCCACTTGATCAGTTTCATTGGTGATCGAACCGAAGATGCCCAGCAAAGTTAAGTATTAAATTATTTTTGTGCATTACTCCAGGGCCCAAAAGATAATCTGGCCGCTTCCGCCCAAGGACCACTACACTCTGCAACTGTGGCCCTCCCCCACAGTTTACTCTGCTTGTAGTTGCACTGGCCTGATCTTGAGATCTTAATTCAAAGCAAGCTCCACTGGTGCGCCAAAACTGGCACGCCCCGAGCTTGGCTGACAAATTTAAAGGAAATGGGAGCCTCAAAATCTCCAGGGTTGGGGGAAGTGGGGGGTGCGGGTGCAGTTGGCTGCCGGACAGGGCAGCTGGCCAACATGTTCTGCCGGCTGGTCGCCCGAAAGTCAAAATCAGCCTCTATGAGTCACTTCCTTCAGGAGATAAAATTGAAAAGAAAAAAAAATCCTGGATGCATGCACTGAGTTCTTTCAGGCACCTTGTTATGATTGCTAATCAATGAGTATCAGTTGCAAATTATTCTCTGCACGATGTAGTTTGCTTTCCAGGTATTTTTTTTTTCTTGCTGACAACAATCTTCTGCAGTCTTTGTCAACGCGGCAGCAAAGACATTACTCGCCTGAGCTGCACAGCAGCCTCTTAATTCTCCCTGAAGTACCACACAGACACTGCATTTCAAGAAGGAAAATGAAAACAGCTGTGTGGGTTTTGGGTTACACTCCTAACCAGGCCTGCTGCTACCCCTAGCCTGCTAGTGCAGAAAATCTCCATGAAATTCATCAGGAATAACCCATATTTGTCACTGCTTGCAAAGACCTAACTTTCACCTCTTAAAAAAAATTGAAGTTTATATTTTTTTGTCTTTCTAAACTTTTTTGAAACTAGTGATAGTGGATTTTAACAATCATCAAAATAAAATTGCAATTAATCTCCTCTGAAGCAAGCTTTCAACTTTTTTTTTAAACCAATAATGAATGACCCAAATGGTTCTGTTTTGAAATGGAATGACAGCAAAGGAAAGGGTTGCTATGTTTGTTGCCAAAATGTTTCCAGTTTTCCCAAAATGTGATTACATCATTAAAACGGTGTTCTTTATATAAGCAAGATAGCATGAGGGAAAAGGTCAATGGTTGTTGGAGGTAATATTGCGTAAAGTTTTACTTTAAACGTTTTGCAACATGCAGGACATCAAAGGCAGGCCTGCCAGTGTCCACTTGATTATACATCTAACATGTTTTTTTTTTGGTGTGTGTGTGTTTTTTTTTCCAGACATCAGCTTTGCCTCAAAGCAGCCATCACATATGTGCAAGAATGTTTGTGTTTTTAGTGGAGAGCCTTGGCAGCCACCTTGGGTTGCTTAAATAAAAAAAGAAACTGTGCTGTTTAATTTTCTTGTCCTGACTTCCATTCAGAAACTGGATCTTCAGAAAAGTAGTCGCTTTCTTACGGGTTTGGCCCAGTGTCATGTTAGACTCTAATTTCTCTTTCAGGATAAGAGATAAAAGTGCAGTGAAACAGAAGCAAACTCTTGGGAAAGGTGATGCAAATGGAGCTGAAGAGAAAGAAGTTGGCCTCAAAGACTGAAGCGTTACTTAAAATTTGTTGGTTCACAATAAATCATCTTGCAGGGGTAATTACATGGGGGAGGGGGAGAGGGAAAGCAACAACGTTCTTGTAGTCATCTGGCTCTATGGTATGACAGAGAGAATTGTGGGAACTTGTATGGTGGTCATGAAAAAAACGAAACATGCATCAATGTTAATTGGTTTCAGTTCCTCCACTTGCCTCTACTGCTGACCTAAATGTGTCCAACTGTTTCCTACTTTTTTTTGGCTTTTGCTTGCCTTGCTCTTGTCACCCTAAATGGCTTATTTCAACAAAAAATGTCTACTATTTCCTGTAACCTCTGCCTTTTCTCATTCTTACATACAAAATGGTTTTCTGAATCATCTAAGAGTCCCTCTGCTTCCTTCACATTGAACAAAGTTAACGTTGTTGACAGAAATGGTTTTGACTTCAGGCAAAATCTGAGGTAATAGCCATTTATTTGTCTCCACTTTGAGCTCACAAGGCCTTTTTTGTTTGATCCAGATGCTTGAAATTCTGACACAGTGCATGCCCCTGTGACCACGGGCAATTTATGGAGAGAGAAACAAAAATAACCATTCATATTTAAAGCCAGAGGAAATGGCTGTAGATTAATATTTGTACATTTGCAACAAAATTTCCGATAGCTTTATAGCATATTCAGCCACCCTCGTTGAAAAGCCTACAAGCATGTTGGGTAAATCCCTTGTGCTACTTCCAGCAAGATATTTGCCTGTTACTGTTGGATAGCTTTCAAAATGTCTTCATTTATATACATTTCTGCTGGCTGTTTCTTCTGAAGTAGTTCTAGCGACCAATATGTTATTTGCAGGAAACCTCCAAATTCTGCATCCTCTGAAATTGGCTTTGGTGTTTTCATATTTTGCTCTAATTCACACAAAACTTGTTTGAAGCCATAGTTTACAGAGTCACTATGAAGCAACTAGTGCAATAAATATCCCCATATTTGAATACATGAAACAGTCTTACATGTTTAATTGAGGTATATAAGATGATTAAGGGGATTGACAAAGTAAACATAGAGATGATGTTTCCTCTGGTGGGGCAATCTAGAACGAGAGGTCATAGTTTTAGGATAAGGGGTAGCAGATTTAAAACAGAGATGAGGAGAAACTACTTCTCTCAAAGGGTCGTGAGTCTGTGGAATTCACTATCCCAGAGTGCGGTGGATACTGGGACATTGAGTAAATTTAAGGAGGAGATGGACAGATTTTTAATTAGCAATGGGTTGAAGGGTTATGGAGAACGTGCAGGAAAGTGGAGTTGAGGCTGATATGAGATCAGCCATGATCGTATTGAATGGCGGAGCCAGCTCGAGGGGCTGAATTGCCTACTCCTGCTCCTAGTTCTTATGATCTTATGCTTGAACACAATTTCGAAAGGCACATTCTAGCCCTGAAAATATAACTAGACTATTCAACTACTCTATTTTAAAATGTGTTTTTATTGGCTATTAATTCCCTAAATCTGGCTTGAAAAATAATAAAAAGTTCACGACAAATGCCATTATTATAAGCGCAAATTGATCAGCAAGTTCAAGTGGAGAAGAAGAGATATGCCATGAGTCGCTCTTAACCTCCCCATTATTTTTCACTACTTCCTACATTAGCACATTAATTGTCATTAAATTCATCGCTGAAAATCAGGGTTCGGACTCATCCTTTTAATGACCTGATTAATGCAGTGCTAATCGATCTTGCCAGTCCAGAAAGGGAAGAATTGAAACTGTTGAGTCTCATTTCTCTCTTAATCCAATCTCTCTTTTCCTTTATTTCTGCTTTTGTAACTGATTAGACTCTAATTCATCCTCCTCCTCTGTCGTTCCTCTCTTTCTTTCTCAATCTTTAAATCTCATTAATTAAGGAAACAGACTGTTGGTTCCATGATTCATTAAGGCCCCAGAAACCTTGTTGTCTTCACAATGCCGTTATCAGCTCACAGTTCCAACAAGTTACGGCACAAAACATTTTCGATCGGAAGGGTGCTGGACAAAGTCTAACTAATGGCGCATAGCATGATGTGACCTGCTCCAGCAAATTCTGGGCCAATGTGCTTAAAGGTTATGCTTAGAGCGATGCAATTAAACGGACCAGTTATGTTGGCAGTTGGCTCTGCTTCGCCTTTCAGTCAGGAAAAGTAAAGCCTTGCATAAGGGTGACCAAATGTAGGTTCAGTTTTAATGTTGGGAACAGCTGAAGGGACAGCTAGTCATCTGATAATATGAAAAGTTAAATTAAAGTTTAAAAAGTCCCCAGCAGTTGGGAAGTTTTTGAACTGTTTTGCATCTGTTGTAGTTGCACAGCAGCTGGTGCAAGGTTGAAGCAGCATGAGAGACTATCTGCTCAATTCAGGTTCCTATCCCTTGCTAAAATGCAAAGTGCCATCAATTCAACAATTTCTCACATGAGTCGTGCTATGCATTTTATATCATGTAAAGTTGAAGTATTGGCACAAAATGTGCAGTACAACTGGTCTATCAGAGTTCCATTTCTTTTACTATTTCTAGGTATATTTGTGTTAGGGTTAAATCATAGCATTGCACTCAAAGACCAGGTTTGCTATTTTCATGGTGGTTACAGATGTTTGAATAACATTTTCTTTTGAATGGCAGGCTGGGCTATAAACATCACTTAAGTAGAATAGGTTTACAGCTGCCACAGCTTGCCATTTCCAGGAGGAGAACTGAAATGATTAAGAGGAGCTCCTCGGTTGGCACCACAAGTTGGCATCACAAGTTGGAGCTCTGATATGTGGTGCCGCACACTGTGGGACATGAAAAACACCTGGCCTCTGTTTGACAAGGATAAATCAAAGGAAGAATCATCAATAATGCTTCCCACTGACTGGTTCCTGGTTCATCAGGGCCTACTGTCTTGGCATGAATGACCAATGAAGGGAAGTAAATAGACCAAGTTATAGTCATATACACATACATAATAAATTATGTAATTTTAAGATTCAACCTGAGCTTGAAATCCTGTTTGATGCCAACAGTGAAGAAAAGTATGGACACCAAGCCTGGGGCATTGTTTAAGTCAGTTTTTTTTAAGTCGAAAGGTAAAATCCACTGTTATAGGGAGAAAAACACACCTAGAATTTAGTCCTCTCACACAGGATTATTATAACACCAACCATTGCAAAACCAAAATCTGAATCTTTTCAGGCATCCCATTAATATCGACAATTTTATTATTGGAAAAGATCTAACAGGGTAGTCAACTGTTTTCTGACTTTAAAAATATCACTGGTAGTTGGATGCCAGTAAGCTGTGCATACTATTACATATGTTGGCTTGTTAGAGACCTAAGTGAATGGATGAAATAACTCTCATGTGGCAGAGTCTGCAGATCACACATTGGACTTACCAGCCATCTCAGAATCCATTGAACCGGAATGAAAGCAAGTCATCCTCGCTCCTGAGAAACTGCCTAAGGAGATGACTCTATTCTGTCCACTTGCACCACTCTTCGTTGGTTTGAAAGCAATAGGTGCTTAAAAACTGTTAATCTTATGAAACTTCAGAAATGCAGGTCAAAGATTTTCAATTATTATTTTAAATAAAGTCATCCACAACCTATTTTTCAGAACATTTAACCACTTATCTGAAAGTGTACATTTAACAAGAGTTCATATAAAACATGGTTCATACAAAACAATAATTAGAAAAATGTTGGTTTGCTAATACTGGGTTTTCCAGATTACTTTGTATTGGAATTTGTAGAAAAAGAGCTGTTTAATGCATGAAGCAGTATTTCAATCAGTTTGAGACTCTCTATTCAGGCATTAAGCATTTTGGAGTGTTTATCCTTACCTTAGCAAAGAAATTTGATATGTGCCAAGTTTCAGAAGTAAATTTGAACTAAACTATTGAACCCTGTGAATCAGCCTTTTCCTTATGCTGTGTGGGTAAATGCACCAGTGGTGGGATGCTGATTCATATAGAGTCAGAAAGACTCCAGGAATGATCTGTGCTAAGCTACTTGATTTCAGCAGGAGCAGATGTACTCCTAATCACTAACCAGTGACCCACAACTGAAAAGTGTGTGTAATGTGAACAAATAATGTGATATTTAGAGAAGGTGTAGATAGGAC
Organism: Heterodontus francisci; assembly: GCF_036365525.1. Classification (NCBI taxonomy): domain Eukaryota; kingdom Metazoa; phylum Chordata; class Chondrichthyes; order Heterodontiformes; family Heterodontidae; genus Heterodontus; species Heterodontus francisci. Next base: position 56,588,857 of record NC_090378.1, read on the forward strand.
AAGGCCACTACACCTTGTCCTTTGTTATCTCTTGCCCCACCCCCAGTTTATTTGCTTATAACCTTTTACATTTCTAATATTTGCCAGTTCTGAAGAAGGGTCACTGACCTGAAACGCTAACTCTGCTTCTCTCTCCACAGATGCTGCCAGACCTGCTGAGTGTTCCCAGCATTTCTTGTTTTTATTTCAGATTTCCAGCATCTGTAGTATTTTGCTTTTAATTTATATGTATAAGGGACTTAACCCATGCTTTAGGTTTCCATGAAGATTACCTGAAAAATTGGCCAGATCTCATAACAGGTCTGGTGTCTTTCAGTGTATTTTGGGTGTAGGATCTCAATCCCATGTTGTGCCTGTTTTTATGTCCATAAAACGGGCACAATGAGAAACAATTTTTATCCCAATCTGTGTCATGCAGGTGCCTTGTTTGACACAATTTCTGTAGCCCTGACCGATTGGGTCCTTTGTGTTTTTAAGCCACCCTGATGTATTTTGTCCAGTAATAAGACCTTATAAAACAACCTTTCTGGCTCATTCTCATTTAGTGCATTTGGTGTTGAACTGACTTACTTTTATTTTTGACAGAATTATTAAAAAGATATTAATTTGCTGCTTAAATTTACAGGAGCGACAAAGTTACACTCATTAAAAAAAATCCTTGCTATTATACAATTAGCAGAATTTGCTTCCATGTATAAATGGTGTAAAATGATAGTTTTTGAAGTCTTCCCAGTTAAACAGGCACATACTTATGCAAAAAACAATTGTATTTATTGACCCACTAGTCAAAGTCCACAGTATCAATTTTATGGGCTTAAATTGGGTATATCTGTAACCACTTTAGTACACTGTAAATATCAGAAGGCCTACCATCAGAAAAAGAACAGGATGTGAACACATAGTTACATACAACCTAAAAAAAAAGATTTTTGAATTGGAAATAAATAAGGTGACACTTATAACAGACTAACTTCGAGAAATTGTGTCATCAATATGTTCCATGGTGCATAGGATCAATGATGTTTCCAGCCAGATGACTCTCCAGCAGGTCAGTTAAATTGCTGTTTACTTTGATGTTAAGCAGTCTCAGCTTTGTATTGGTATGAACCATAGTTTGACAGCAAAATTACCCATAGCACATTAAAACAAGCAGCTGGATTTTGTGCTGGAGCCGGGGCTCCCAGCGCCTGGCTGAAAAGGCAGGGGAAACCCCGCCTTGACCTTTTCACAGCCCCTTTTTAAATCAAAGTTTCAGGAACTGGGATCCCCATCCCTTTAAATCAAAGTTTCAGGAGCAGGGATCCCGCCTCCAAGAGCTGCAGGCCAATCAGAGGGCAGGCAGCTCAGCAGTATCGGCAGCATTACCAAGAGCGATGGCCACTACTGCAGAGATCTCAGACCCAGGCCCAGCGCTGGAACCCCAGACCCAAGGTGAGTAAGGGCCACAGATTGCCCACGGAGGAGCACACTGCCCCCAAGCCTGCAGCGAAGGAATCTCATTTTAAAAGGTCCCCCTGCTGCTGGTAAGATCCCAGCACTGGTGGGATGAAGCGCTGGGAAAATCGCTTGGCGACAGGCCCTCCAACCCCCCGTCACAATTCTCCGTGCCCGACCCGCCTCAGGGGGCCACATACAATCTCAGCCAGGAAGTGTGAGACTATCTTCAAGAGGTTTTTTTTTTCATTCTTGCATGGGATGTGGGCGTCACTGGTAAGGCCAACATTTGTTACCTATTCCTAATTGCCCTTTACAACTGAGTGGCTTGCTAGGCCACTTCTGGGGGTAGTTAAGAGTCAATCACATTGCTATGGGTCTGGAGTCACATGTAGCCCAGACCAGGTAAGGATGGCAGGTTTCCTTCCCTAAAAGGCATTAGTGAACCAATGATAGTTTCAAGGACCATTACTGAGACTAGCTTTCAATAAGTTGGAAGCTCCCAGGATGTTAACAGAAGGGAAGATGCAAAGTAGAGATTATGTTAGTTCTCTGGAAAAGCGAGGAAAAATCCGATGAGTGAGCCGTGCCTGGTGTATAGGTTCCAGTCTAAGAGTGACAAACACATTGCACTGGATTTTACATTGGGCGGATAGGAGCTGGCCACCGACGAAAATGTCGATGGCGAATCCGCTTCCGCCTAGCCTGGGGATCCGACCCGCATTTTACGGGTCCCCAGGCTTTAATTATTCCGAGGTGGGACTTCCATCCGCTTGAGGGAGGAAGTCCCGCCTCATTGAGCTGCCAGCCAATCATCGGGCCGACAGCTCTTAGTCCCAGCAGGGCCACCAGGAGCGGACTGACCAAAGAGGATGCCTGGGAGCCAGGATCCAAGGTGAGTTTTGGTTGCCTTGCCAGGGGTAATCAGTCAGGCCCCGGCGAGGCAAGGGTGATCGTTTGGGGGCAAGGGGGCATCTTGGTTCCTGGGGGTGGTTGGGGAAGCAGGTTGGCCCTCATTTGGGTACCCTGTGCCCAATTGTCAGGTCCCACCCTCGGGGCGATGAGAGGCCGCCGGTTTTTACCGGGCAGCCTTTCCCGGCTCCAGGGTGCCCGCTTACCACACGTAAGATCTGCGTGGAGGCAAGCGAAGGCTCTTAAGTGGCCATTAATTGGCAACTTAAGGACCTTGACTGGCCTGAGGTGGGTGGCCTATTTTCCGCGCCCACCCTCCCCCCCCCCCCCCCGCCCTACATAAAGTGGGGTGGAGGCGAGAGCGGGTCGGGAAGGTCTCCCGGTGCCTCCCGTTCCATTTTACGCCAGCCTCCCGCCACCATCTGGCTCGTTGAGGTGGTGTAAAATTCCGGCCACTAGTTTTTCTGTAGCAGAAGCATTTAGACCTGTCAAACTCAATGACAGGGATATCTTACACAAAAAATAATACTTCAGTAAGTGCTATATTTAGCATCATGAGCAATGTGAGAAAATATAAACATCCACATTTCATTAGAATTGCACTCAATCAGCCTCACTTCTGGAGATCTTTATTACATCACACTGTTGGCTGTAACATGTCCTGTGTGATAGGACTGTTAAACTGGAATAACTGAATAGCAAAGAATTTGACTGAATGGCCTTAAAATTCTTCCATTTTGAGTCAATCTGTGACAGGTTCCAAAGCTTTTGCCCAGCTTATATGTAAACTGTGAAAACTCAAGTTATAATTTAGGCAACAGAGTGGAAAATTATTTCCCATTGAATCACCTCAGAGACAGACCAGCTGTTCTGTCAGATTTAAGAATATTCCATTTAAGTGAACCTTGTATTATTTTCCAAATGTTAACCTTAGTCTCAATTTTTTTGTTCTGAGATTTTCAGATGTTCATTATGACTATAGGTTTCACTAAAATTATTTGCTTAATACTAAAGATTGCTTTCAGTTGAAAACAAATTACACTACCTGCAGCATTCGATGAGAAACTCTTTCATTAAGTATTTGTCTACAGTGTACAAATTTCTACATTAATCACAGTTTTGTGCAACATGAGATGATCTTATGTAATTCATTATAATACTCATGAAAATCAATTGATGCTAAAAATGTCACCAACTAAATTGGAAATATTTTGGAAAATGAGTAAGAATAAAAATATATCTCCCGTGCATAGAACTTCCCTGGAATCAACTACATTCCGAGATCATCTTTTAGTAAACTTGCGAGTAATAATGTTGCTCTCAGAATCTACCCTACCATTTCTGCTGGCACAAGAACTGACCAAAAAACAGAATAAAATGCTGGCAGTTTGCATTGTGGCCTTGTGGATGCAGAGTCTTGCTGGGAAGTGTGCATACATGGACATTAGGAGATTGGGCTTAGTTGTGATGCCCTCCATGGTAGAATAGCCCTGCAATATGCTAGCTAGATTCATACGTGAAAGAGTACAAGCCATAGCCAAGAAACATTTTGTGTGAGATACTGGAGGCTGGTCAGCTCATGTACTCCACCAAGGGTCAGCATCTTCAGGTGAGAAGAAAGAAAAGGGAAGGAAGCTGGGATTTCATTTTTAATATAGTGCTAGTCAAGCTCCCATAGCAATGCGCATGGAGAGTCAAGACCAGGTACTTTCAGCTCAATCAGGGTTACACAGCAGAGGAAGGAATAAAGGAAGTGGCAGGAGGAAGAATTGGAAAAGAGGAGGAACAGGGTACAGGTAAAGGGAGAGCAGGAGAGGTGACAGGGAAAATGGTATGTAAAAGGAGGAGAGACCTGAGGAAGGGGGAGAGAAGGAGAGGCGTGGAATGCAAATGAGATGGAGAAGCTAGATCAGTTGGGTGGAGCTGGAAACGTCCCTCAGCAGAGGGGGTTGGCAAAATTTACGCAATGGGAAATGAGCAAGTGGGGAGAGGGGGTGGGGTTGGAAAATTACCTTGGTGGGGGAAGGGTTGGGGTAAGTACCTCAGTGAGGGAGGGGTTGGGGAAAGTATCTCTGTGGGGTGGGGGTTGGGAAAGTAGCTCAGTCAGGGAGGGTTTGGAAAAGCAGCTGGTGGGGGTGGGGTTGGGGAAAATACCTCAGTAGGGAAAGGGATTAGGGAAAGTATCTCTGTGGGGTGGGGGTTGGGAAAGTATCTCAGTAGGGAAAGGGATTAGGGAAAGTATCTCTGTGGGGTGGGGGTTGGGAAAGTAGCTCAGTGGGGGAAGGGTTGGTTGGAAAAGTTAAGATCTCAGTGGAGGAATGAGTGCAAAATTACTTTGGTGTAGGGGGGATGTTAAGAAACGCCTTGGAGAAACTTCATGTTCCAAAAAACAAAAAGCCTTTGATTTTTCAGTGAATCAGGAGACCCATTTTTTACAACATTGTAGAGGTTCCAATACTTTAAAAGCTGGATAGGCTCCAAGATTTTTCAGAGTGAAGAGGTTCCAATATTTTACATTTGAAGAGAGCTTATTTAGTTTTTTTTAAACTGAATAGTGTTTACTTGTACTGGCAACATGCCATCATTTATGAAGATGAAATTGATTTCTCCAAAGTTTGTTCCTGAGATAAGGATCCCAAAATGTCATGCAGCCAACTGCACTGGATTTGCACCAATGAATTTCGAATTGTACCCTCTGTTGCCCGATAGAACTGAATCAACGGCCGGGATTTTCCAGGCCCTTTCAGAATGGGATCGTAAGCAGGAAGGCTGGCAAAATGGCATGGGAAATCATCGGGTGGTGTACCCGATGCATTCCCGCCATCAGGCCATTTTGTCAGGGGCAGGAAAGGTGGCAGACTTAAGTGGCCAATTGAGGGCCTCTTCCCGCCTTCGCTGGCATTTTACCAGTGGTGGGAGGTGGCTGATCGCCATGTAGGGAGACCACCAGGAAGACCCTGGTGGCCTCCCAGTGGGCTCCAGGGTAGGGAAGCTCCTTTTTTGGGCACTCTTTGGCCCAAGAAGGGGCCTCCCGGTGGCAATGGTCATCCCCGTGGCATTGACGCCACCTACCCTCAGTGACCAAACCCCCTCGCTGGGGCCTGCCTTGCTGCCCCCAGTGCCTGCAGACCTCACCCATCTGGTTGTGAGGGCATCTGTCCATCATTGTGTCCGCTTCCTGCATGTGCAACCCCAGGAGGTTCCACCGCTCCCCATGGCGCTGCTGAGCTGCCAGCTCCCTGATTGGACTGGAAGCTCTTGGGGGTGGGCCGCCATTCCAGGCACCGGCCACTTAATTGGCTGCCACCCATAAAATGCAGACCCTGGTCCTGCCGCAGCAGGGTTGCCCTGCCAGCGGCAGGACTCCTGTTGCCTTGGAAAACTCCCAGCCAATCAGAATTTGTGAAGGCAGCTCACTAAAGTATCCAGTGATGGTTCTACAGTGTAAATCCCATGTAAAACTGGAAAATTGTGCTGGTGGTGCTTGGAAGTTAGAGTGCAGCCTTTATAAATGCAAGATCTGGCTGAAGATTGCAGCAGAAAAGTAGGAAAGCAGTTGGCAGGTTAGGTCACTGTCAGAGAGTGGTAGGCGCAGAGTTGTCAAACCGAGAGCTTTGTAAACAGGGTGCAAAAGTTGGGAGTTTGGTGTAAGTGAGGCTCTCTGGTAAGTAGTAGTGAGTGAGTGGTATCTAACTGAAATTTAGTTTAATTTGTTAGTTTTTTGTTTAACTTTTCAAATTTAGTTTAGAACATTAAAAACTGTAAAAGAAACTGCAAGTTCGTCAACATTTAACAGAAACCCTGCCTGTCAGTAGCAATTAATTCAACCACCTGTAAGTGATTTCCTGAATAGGTGCAAATTAATGTGAGCACTATTAATTACTGTTGGCATTAATCAAACAGAGGTGGCTTCAGCGGATCGGACACATCCACAGGATGGAAGACCTTAGCATATCCAAGGACCTTCTGTATGGTGTAAGAATTAGTATTTTATGAATTAATTTCTTGTAATAATTTTTTTAAATAATCCTTTACGTTATTAGCCATGATTTACTAAAGGTTGAGAAGCAAAGCTGTGTGCTTAGCTCAAATTGCTGACTGTGTGGAATGTGTCTGAAATCACAGACATGGTTCTGTAATGTAATAACTTACATAAATAATAGTCAAATGCTGACTATGTCTCCTGACATCATGACAATGATGAACTAATCAAGTCCATAACAAACTGATCAAGTGGACAAGAGAGCTCACGGTAATCTAATCAGGATAAAGATGAGGTTTTTACCCTACTCATAGGTAAACTAATCAATCATGGGAAAGGCTCGGCCCACAAAAGGGTATAAAAGATAGACTCTTGACAGCCTCTGCCCACAAGCCAAAGAAAAGAAAGACGAAAGAGAACAACTTCTGTCAATGGAAGACCTCAAGAACCAGCGTCACAGCAATCGGGTTTCTACAGTCCAGGGCTCGACTGAACCAGCTGTATCCTATTGCCTACATTAAGTATTATTATTTTGAGTGTTTGTATGATCATTACTTACTAAATTTACTCAATCATTAAAGACGAACACTTGTACCTGTATTGGGTTGTGAGCAGGCACAATTCCAGGTCCATAAAGTGAGTTAATGCTGATAATAATCTTACAAGTGGTGACCATAAAGGGACCTTTGACTGCCGCCAACCCGAGTGCTCCATCTACTGATTGTGTAAATGTCCATAGTATTGTCTGGCCAACAGTTACTGTGCACAGGGATTACTTCGAAAGAAGGGCAGCGTTTTTACCATTATCCAATAGAGGTTCTTGATTAAGACATGTAAAGATCAAAAAGACAAGTCACAAAAAGTAACACTGGAAAACTTTCCAGAAGACGGTAGATAGTAAGTGTCCCTCTGGGGCGATACAGACTCTCTTGAACGAGTATCTGAATAAAGAGCGCGTCTCCTTGGAGGAGGTAGTAGCATTCATTCAAGATCGAGTTGATCTGAAAAAGTAGAAGGTTGATAAAGTTTTACACTTAGTTGCGAATGCAGCATCCTTCTGCGCCCAATGCGATGACGAGCTTTTAAAAGAGCAAGGAAAGCAATTACTCCATCAGGTGACTCAGCTTGATGTCTTGTATAATCAGCTGGTGGCGTCTACTGCCACCCTTCAACAACAGTCATTGAATGCTGTACATGTGGGCTCCGCTTGTTATGATTTACAATTAGCCAAAAACAAAATTAAAACTTTGATTGGGGAACGGAACGATTTGCGATCTAAATTAGACGACACCAGAGGAGCTTTGTGAGAAGCCCCGGATGCTCCACACTGGCAAGCTAACCATGGCCAGCGTAATCAGGCGATAGCGGCATTAAAAAAGGCTTTGGGTAGGCAGGAAGCCATTGTTTGCGCAGTAACCTCCCTGTACACTCCAGCCCCGCCTGACTCTGCGGAAAGGAAGCTGGAGTTGATGTAACAAAATATGGAAAAACTCTCCTCTGCGGTTCAAATGTTTCCCCATACTCACAGTGCAGACAACATTGGCCTCCCACGGAATACAACCCCACCTCCAGTTTTCGCCACAGAGGGAAGCGTGCCTCCCAGACCCACAGAGATCTGACGGCATCAGGCCCCGGCCGGCTCCCCTGCAGTGGAGCTCAGGAGAGATCGGCACGGCAAGCCGATTGTGATGGCAGTGCTGCCTGGGGGCTGGCAGCAAATGATGCTTGTTGACACTGGGTCTGCCGCTACTATTACACACTCCATAGCCCCACAGGGGCAAGCCACCCCTGGGAAAAATGGAATTCGCATCAAAGCGGTAACGGGGAATGAGGCAACCGCTTTCGCAGTCAAGGGATTACTTTTGAAATGAGGAAAGCAACAACTTCAGGTTGAGGAGTCTCTCTATATCACCGCTAAGGATGGGCGGGGTCTTCTGGGGAGTGATACCCTTGATCAGACCAGAGCAATTGTTGATTCTACTAACTGCTGCATTTGGTTAGCGGAAAAGGGATCGAGACCACATCAGGTGTGTGATTACTATATGATTTGTCCAATTAAAAGGGTGGAGGCCTTACCTCTCCCTTCGCATTCTAACCCCCGAGTTGCTGAACTTTTTTTTTTATTTCCAAAATATACTTTATTCATAAAAATCTGTAAAAATTACATTGCAAATAGTTTCAAACAGCCCCAAAAAATACAAACATTGCAAGGGAGATCAGTTTCCTTCAATACAATCATGAGTTGCCTCACAACCCTTCCATTTCATTTGTCATGCCATTAACATTTTTACATTTTACAGCAAATGAAAATTTTTCCGATACAGTTTGAGGGGTTTTCCATGGATCCAGCCCCTCCGTTCAGCTTGGTGGGGGGGACCTTACACAGTGGTCTTTCCCCATTGAGCTTTTGCTGCGGCTGCCCAAAGCTTTAGTGTGTCCCTCAGCACGTAGTCCTGGACCTTGGAATGTGCCAGTCTGCAACATTCGGTGGTGGACAACTCTTTGCGCTGGAAGACCAGCAAGTTTCAGGCAGACCAAAGGGCATCTTTCAACGAATTGATAGTCCTCCAGCAGCAGTTGATGTTTGTCTTGGTGTGCGTCCCTGGGAACAGCCCATAGAGCACAGACTCCTATGTTACAGAGCTGCTTGGGATGAACCTCGACAAAAACCACTGCATCTCTTTCCACACTTGCTTTGCAAAGACACATTACAGGAGGAGGTGGGCAACCGTCTCTTCCCCACCACAGCCACCGTGGGGGCATTGCACGGAGGGGGCGAGACTTCGGGTGTGCAGGAAGGATCTGATGGGGAGGGCCCTTCTCACCACCAGCCAAGCTACATCTTGGTGCTTGTTTGAAAGTTCTGGATGGATCGGTGATCAAAGGTGATTTCCCGCAGAAACTGCTCCACGAAGGATAGGTGGTACGGCACGGTCCAACTGCATGGAGCGTTCCGCGGCAATGTGACCAGGCCCATCCTTCGCAACACCGGAGACAGATAGAACCTCAGCACGTAGTGACACTTGGAGTTTGCGTACTGGAGGTCTACACACAGCTTGATGCAGTCGCACATGAAGGTGGTCATCAGGATGAGTGCCACGTTGGGTATATTTTTCCCGCCCTTATCCAGAGGTTTGAACATCGTGTCCCTCTGGACCCGGTCCATTTTAGATCCCCAGATGAAGCGGAAAATGGCTCGGGTGACCGCCACAGCGCAGGAGTGGGGTATGGGCCAGACCTGCGCCACGTACAGCAACAACGTGAGCGCCTCGCACCTGATGACCAGGTTCTTACCCACAATGGAGAGAGATCGCTGCCCCCACATGCTCAACTTTTGTTGTACCTTGGCTACTTGCTCCTCCCAGGTTTTGGTGCACGCCTCGGCCCTTCCGAACCATATCCCCAGCACCTTCAGGTAGTCTGACCTGACGGTGAAGGGGACAAAGGATCGGTCAGCCCAGTTCCCAAAGAACATGGCCTCGCTCTTGTCGTGTTTAACTTTGGCTCCCGAGGCCAGTTCGAACTGGTCACAGATGCTCATCAGTCTGCGCACAGGCAGCGGATCCGAACATAAGACGGCAACGTCATCCATGTACAGGGAGGTTTTAACCTGAGTGCCTCCGCTGCCTGGGATTGTCACCCCTCTTATGCTCGCATCCTTCCTAATAGACTCAGCAAAGGGTTCAATACAGCAAACAAACAAGACCGGGGAGAGAGGACAGCCCTGTCTGACTCCAGATTGGATCGGGAAACTTTCCGATTCCCACATTGATTGAGACTGCGCTACTGATGTTTGTGTAGAGCAGTTTGATCCAATTGCAGATTCCCTCCCCAAACCCAATTTTGGAAAGCACGTCCGTCATGTAGGTGTGCGATATCCTGTCAAAAGCCTTCTCTTGGTCCAGGCTGATGCGGCAGGTGTCCACCCTCCTGTCCCGCACATAGGCGATCGTATCCCTGAGTAGCGCGAGACTGTCTTCCTGCCGGGTACAGTACAGGTCTGATTGGGGTGGATCACCAACTCCAGAGCAGACTTGACTCGACTGGCTATGACTTTGGACAGAATCTTGTAATCAACATTAAGCAGTCAGATGGACCGCCAATTTCTGATTTCTGCCCTCTCCCCCTTCCGCTTGTAAATAAGGGTGATGATGCCTTTCCTCATGGATTCTGACATGCTGCCGGCCAGGAACATACTCTCGTATACTTCCAGCAGGTTCGGGCCGACCCAGTCCCACAGGGCCGAGTACAACTCGACCGGTAAGCTGTCGCTTCCGGGAGTTTTACTCGTCTCGAAGGACTCGACGGCCTTTGTCAGCTCGGCCCGAGTTGCTGAACTAATCCACAAGCACGAAGGGGTGTTCGCTACCTCTAAACATGACTGCAGAAGAATGCAGGAGGAGGTCAGTATTAACAGACCACCTCATAGTCCGTGTAAACAGTGCCCCATCCCATGTGAGAGCATCCCCTGCCTGCGGGGCGTGAATGACTCACTCATCCAACAGAGAGTGTTACGAGCAGAGTCGTTCACTACCAACTCACCTATCTGGCCAGTCAGTAAGCCTGACGGCTCGTGGAAGTTTATCATTGACTATTGCACTTTGAATAAGATTACCCCGAAACAGAGCCCAAGCGTGAGCCAAGCACCATCCCTTCTGACTAGTGTCCTCACTAAAGCCAGGGTCTCTTCCACCATGGAATTGCCAATGGGTTCTGGAGCATATCTGTAGCCAGGGATGATCAATACAAGTTCGCCTTTATGTTTGAAGGGCAGGTATACACGTAGAACTGCCTCCCACAGGGGTTTCATAACTCACCGTCAATATTCCATCAACATATGGCGAGAGTTATCAACTACTGCAGTACGTAGACAATATCCTGTTGGTATCAGAGATGGTGACAGAACAACTCTCTCTTCTGGATGAACTGATGACACTGTTGGCTTGGGCATGGTTAAAAGTTGACCCCAGGAAAGCACAACTGGTGCAGGAAGAGGTAACATTCTTCGGTACAAAGATTTCTGCGTACGGACTTACCCCAGACCTACAGAAAGTAGCAGTCATTCAGCGGTTACTTCTACCAATAACCAAAACATCTTTGAGATCATTTCTGGGCCTGGCGGGATACCAGAGGAATTTTACTCCAAATTTCGCCACAATGGCTAAGCCTCTATATGACCTCCTGCGCAACCACTACTCAGAAGGTATTTTTGAATATCAGACTGAAACCCACACTTGAGCTATTGATCAACTGAAGAGGGCCACAATAGATGCCACATCTCACTAGTCCTGACACCACCCAACCCTTCCATTTAGAGATAGGGTCCACTGGAACCTCGCTTACAGCAGTCCTTAGTCAAGAACAAGGGGGCATGGTATGACCTATAGCTTGTGCCTCTCGACTAGCACAGGGTGCTGAGTCCACTTACTCTGCCTGTGAGAGACACTTACTGTTGACCTTTTGGGGAAGTAACCACTTTACTTTTATCATGGTCCTGCAGAAAGTCATCCTCCACTCGCCACACATGCCGTTAAACCTGTTGATGAGGCCCAGTGAAACCTGGGTCTCGTCGCAGCATATAAGCAAATGGACTTTGGAACTTTTGCAACGAGACTTGGAAATCACTCTTTATTGAACCGTCCTTCTACCCTTCATGATTGCGTATGATGGAGCACCACACCAGTGTCCCCTCCCCATATAGGAACATAGGAACATAGGAACAGGAGTAGGCCATTCAGCCCATTGAGCCTGATCCGCCATTCAATACAATCATGACTGATCATCCACTTCAATGTCTTTTTCCCACTATATCCCCATATCCCTTTATGTCATTGGTATTTAGAAATCTGCCAATCTTTACTTTAAGCATACTCAATGACTGAGCTTCCACAGCCCTCTGGGACAGAGAATTCCAAAGATTCACATCCCTCTGAGTAAAGAAACTTCTCCTCATCACTGTCCTAAGTGGCTTCCACCTTATTTTGAAATTGTATCCCCTAGTTCCAGACTCCCCAACTAATGGAAACATCTTACCTCCATCAACCCTGTCTATCCCTTTAAGTATTTTGTAGGTTTAAATGAGATCACCTCTCAATCTTCGAAACTCTAGAGAATTCAGGCCCAGTTTCCCCAATCTCTCTTCATAGGACAGTCCCACCATCCCGGGAATAAGTCTGGTGAACCTTTGTTGCACTCCCTCTATGGCAATAATATCCTTCCTGAGGTAAAGGGACACAAACTGCACACAGTACTTCACAGGTGTGGTCTAACAAGGTTTAATACCATTGAAGCAAGACTTCACTACTCCTGTACTCAAATCCTCTTGCAGTAAAGGCTAATATACCATTAGTCTTCTTAATTGCTTGCTGCACCTGCATGTCAGCTTTCAGTGACATTCCTAACCCAGTATGCCCTTTGCCTTTGGAAAAGGGACAAAATGTATACGTGGATGGGTCATCTTACTACCAAGATGGTAAGCAAGTCACGGGATGTGCAGTGGTAGATCCTAAGGATTTGGAGTGGTCAGTGGGTTATATTTTAGCCTGCCAGTCGTCTCAGCAAGCAGAATTAATCGCTGTTATTATAAGCCTGATCCCCACATAGTCGGTAACAATTTGGCCGATACCACTCCTAAAGCAGCCACCTGCGTGGGCCCCAGGCTCAAGCTTGGGTTATGGCTAATGGCTCCTCCACGGAGCTAGCTGCGGCTGTTACTGGGGTGGAACCTATTGACCTGTTGCGTCTCCAAACAGCTATCCTCCTATATCAGCAGGTTATAGCCTGGCATCAGGCTGGCCAGCTCTTGCCCCAACCGACTTTTTGGGCTCTTGAGACAGTATAACAACTCCAGTGGTCCCACTCCCCTGATGAAATACAACGTTGATCAACAGTTGGTTGTATGCTTTCTAACCTACCTCCGGGTCTCATAGAGCATTTTTGCACTGCTAACCACCCCCGGAAGGGCCGTGGATCCATCTCCAGATTGATTTCATAGGCCCCTTAACTAGGTCACAAAACAATTTTCAGTATGCTCTGGTGGTTGTGGATCAGTTCACCAAGTAGATTGAGGTATTTCCCACTAAAAATAATACAGCCAAAACAGCAGCAAAAATCCTTTTGAGTGAAATGTTCTGCAGGTGGGGATTGCCCATCCAAATAGACAGTGATCAGGGTGAATTTTTTTCAGCACTGCAAGACCTTTTGCAGATTAAGCACAAGTTGCACGTATCCCACCATGTACAATCATCTGGGATAGTGGAACAGAGCAATAGAATGTTGAAAATGCTTTTGACTAAGGTATATGCAAAACACCCCATTCAATGGGTTGCTATGTTACCCTTATGGCCATCAGAGCCACACCTCATAAGACTACAGGAGTGAGCCCATATGAAGTCATGAATGGAAGGTCCATGTGAATACCAGAACATTTGGCACTGGGAGGGAGTACCCCACTAACGATGCAACCCTGCAGCCAAAAATGGCTCCAGGAGCTGATACAACATGTGTCAGAAATTAATAAGCCTGTAATCTTGGAAAACCTAAGAATCAAATCAAAAGTATTTCGAATACAGTGTAGGAGACCAAGTTATGAGATGAAATTATTCTCCAAAGAAACATTCCTTTGAGCCAAAGTGGTTGGGACCTTTCTCTATTCTGGATAAAATGAGTCCAGCAGTCCATTTGTTGAAAATTCCTTATGGGATGAAAGGGGAGCCAAAATTAAAATGGTTCCATATAAATCAATTGAAACTGATAGGGAACAGATACTAACCTTGATCCTTTATATTGCAGGGGTGGACATGTTCTCATCTTGAATACTCTATTTATGGGTGCCATAAAGACCCTCCTGTCACCAAGCTCATCCCTCGAGATTCCGAATTGCCCAGGAAGAAGTCAGACCAGACAGACCAGTCCAGACTTTGACTGGAACCAAAGATGATATGTATTTTTCACTAACAAACTCTGTGTGGCCCCTGTTAAGGCAGAATTGGTTGCACCCTGGGAATTCAAAGGTAAGATGATTGGGCTAGATGGACACATATACACCAACAAGGACCCTCGAACGCTGGGATGAGTCATTAATTGTGAATTGAAAGGGCATGTGCAGAGTTGGGAAGTTAAAGAAGGGCATGGGGTTTGTATTATTTGCGAGTATGGCAGGCAGATAGAGAATACCCCAAGATGCCAAAGAACGAAGTTTGGTTTTCTGGCAAGAAAAAGGAAGAATGTGGGAAGCGGTAGAGAATCCTTGGAATGAACACACCATTCCCACCCAGGTTAAGGTGTCAAACCCAAATCACTGCCAACTATGCTGGCTGTGCTGGTGGACCTGAATACATGCAGGAAGGTATATGTGTTTGCGCAGTGACAATTTTATCCAATGGATTAGCATTTCCCAGCTCCCTGAAGAAACTAAGGTGGAGGACAGGACACCATATAGGTTGGAAGAAGAGGAAAGGAAACAACTTTCTGTGCCTTAAACTTTCTATGATTCTATGAATCTATGATTGACTTGTGAGAATTTTCATGTGGCGAAGAAACCCTGATTATAGCTAGGGGATCATTCCATAACAATGTGACAGGGTGGCCTGACATCACTTAGTCAGCAGAAGGCATAGATTTTGAAGTAAGGCTCTTTCGTTGGGCATTACCAGCCTGTGCCCCCAAAGATTGGGTTACTCACATGGTAAACTTACAGGTAGAAAGAAAATAGACACCAAAAGATAAGGAGAATGGGACACAGGGAATTGGGATACGTTGCCCTGAACATTGAACGGGTTTGGTGGTCCTCCCCACCCACCAGGTGGTGTATAATGACATCCATTATGAAGTTGTTCCTCTCATTGTAAATGTGGCCACCTTAGAACTGCCAGATTGGTGCCCAGAGTGAACCAAGATGCTAATGGACACATGATAGGTGACCTGCTGGAAAAGTTTTGGGAACAAGCAGGACTCCTAGAAGGAGAGGAGGAAATAAAATCAAAGCAAAAGATAGAAGCTTTGAAAGGAAACAGTCGGAAGCACATAAGGGTGATAAATGATGTAGCAATAGCTTTTGGGGCAGGAACAGCAGTGGGTAATAGTTGGGATATAGCTGGACTAGACCAGTTGGTTAAAAAAGTTAGGGATAAGTTGCCGTATGTACTGACTAGGATGAATGAGGTAGAGGGAGAGGAACTGGGGGGAAACCAGATGATGACTATTCATTTGAAAGACATAGCTGGGATTATAGATGAACATGCTCAGCATATCAACATGTTAATAAGAGATGACCGGAAGGCATCTGATGATACTGTGATAAATGATGTATGTATCACATATGGGTCATGGTTGGTGCAAAGAACCAAAGAGAACTTGGGAATGATGTTATATGGGAAAATACCTTCTAGGGTAATGGATGACCATCTGAGAGCCATGACCATTCATCCCGTCAATGGTAGCATTTGTAAAATCAGAAGGCCAGCCCAAGTTCACCCCAAATGACAGGAGTGTCATGAGTATTACAGTATCGTAAGGATGCTGGGATTAGTGCGCTACTACCCGATCATAGGAGAGGAGATGGAAGCTAAGCTGGTATTCCTGGCTGAAAATATAGGTGTAGTTAGGGCAGGACACATAGACGAATGTCAGGAACATCCACGTCACCTGGTATAGATGGACCGGAGTATGTGGATACTACAGATTTAAGAGGATGTCTTCAGCAAAAAGAGGTATTCATCTGCCCATATGATATCATTGAGCAAACTTGGCCCACCTGTGGATTTAAGTGGGAATCAGATAGCCCGAATTGTACCATGGCGGTCGCCAGAGGAAGCGAATTCCCAATATGATTCGCTTACCCAGGGAAGAGAGGAGTATTGTGTTACTATGGTACTGAAAAAATATAGATGTAGAGATATTGTGTGTCCTTGTATAGAATCATCCTTTTGCCGAACAGCCAAATGCCCTGTTCAAATTGTTGGATGAGTGTTGCCTCCAGTAGATCACCATGAAGAAATAATGACTAAGGCTATTGACGGGATAAAAATCCAATTGGACAAAGTTTAGTTATGTGATACCACCCCTCCAGAACACCTGTTAGAGTTAAGGTCCAGAATTTATCATTCATATAAGAGTTATTATATACTACAACAAAATGAAGATATTAGGAAAGAGATCTCTGAAATCGTGGATGATAGCCATTGGTGGGATATTGGGTTAAATTTAGAAATCCCTCTATGGATTAGGGTTCTGTCGCACACTTTAATTTTGATCCAGTTAATAATTCGCTTTTATGCTTTTCCACCTGAGGAAACCAGTGACGAATTTCAGAATGCGTATGTTAATGTCAGAAACTGCACAGAGTTTATACACCACTATTCATCGGGTAACTGTTGCTAGAGATGGTTATGCCAGTCTAATAAGAATATGAATTAAGGAGGGTATGCTTGAGTATAGTTGCGATTTGTCACAGGAAGAGAATCATTGTAACAGTATGTTTTCATTTCCTTTTTTTGAGGGATCAGTAAGGTTACTTCACCCTCAAGGTGGGGAATCGTAAGAATTTGTATTTTATGAATTAATTTCTTGTGATAATTTCTTTCAATAATCCTTTACGTTGCTAGCCATGATGAACTAAATGTTGAGAAGAAAGGCTGTGTGCTTAGTCCAAATTGCTGACTGAGTGGAATGTGTCTTTAATCACAGACATGGTTCTGTAATGTAATAACTTACGTAAATAACAGTTAAAGGCTGAATATGTCTCTTGACATCATGACAATGATAATCAAGTCCATAACAAACTGATCAAGTGGGCAAAAGAGCTCACAGTAATCTAATCAGGATAAAGATGAGGTTTTTACCCTACTCAAAGGTAAACTAATCAATCATGGGAAAGGCTAGGCCCACAAAAGGGTATAAAAGATAGACTCTTGAGAGCCTCTGCCCACAAGCCGAAGAAAAGAAGGACGAAAGAGAACGACTTCTCTCAACGGAAGACCTCAAGAATGAGCATCATGGCAATCGGGTTTCTACAGTCCAGGGCTCGACTGAACCAGCTGTATCATATTGCCTACATTAAGTATTATTATTTTGAGTATCTGTGTGATTATTACTTATTAAATTTACTCAATCGTTAAAGACAAACACTTGTACCTGTATTGTGAGCAGGCACAATTCCTGGTCCATAAAGTGTGTTAATCCTGGTAATAATCTTACAATGGTGAGGTAGCCAGATGACCAGTGGAGCGCCAAAAGCTCCACTTCAAGGAGGCTTGGAAGCATGACATGAAGGCCCTAAATGTCGACTATCGCACCTGGGAGTCACTAACTGGCAAATGAGGGAAATGGTGACACATCCTGTGGTCTGGTGTGAACAACCATGACGACCAGTTGCTATAGCAGCTTGATAGCAGGTGCCAACGTCAAACACGACAACTCACAGCATCACTTGGCAGCTTCAAGTGTAAGCACTTGTGGCAGAACCTGCTTCTCAAAGTTTGGCCTTCACAGACATCAACAAAGGTGAACCAAAAGAAGACACGCCACCGAAATGGATTGTTTGCTACATATCCATCATCTTTCATAGATGGAAGGATGCCAACCAAACTGTGAGCAGGAAATTGAGTCAGCAATTGCAACTTGGGTGTGGCTTTAAAAGGTGTTTAAAGTAAACAGTATCTGCTAATGCACAGAGTTATTGCAAACAGAGTGCAAAAGTAGGGAATTTAGTGTGTTATGCCAATGTGTTTTGTTGAATGATAATTTTCTTTACTCCACTAACTGGAGATCTGAATTTATATTTTGTAAAATACATTTTTAAAAAGACAAGCTGCCAGCAAAGTCATCCTTTCAGCTAAAGATGATCACCTAATTTGCAACACTGTATCCTGCACTGCAATGCTTTTGAGGAGAGATAGGAAATGTCTGCTAAGTCCCCAGCAAGAACCAAGACCCAGGAAGTTTAAAGGAACTACCTGTTCTCTCAGCAAGCAGAGAAATACTGCTAACTGCTATGTTTGAATCACTGATTGACTATCATTTGACAAGCCCTTCCCCATCTGTAGTTTTAAGCTGATGTTTTTTTCTGCAGCAGAAGCAACTCGATTCTGACATGAGCAGATCCTAAGTGGGGATCCCTCTCTCTCTCTCTCTCTCTGTATTCTAGTTTGAAAGCTTTCAAAACCTGCTTGTTGACTGACCACCTTTTCATACTCCAGCTACAATCAGAAACTCCGTTGGAGAAAATCATCTGCATCTCTGTCTCCAAGAAACCCTCTGAGCCAGTCATCTACCTCTTCAAACTAAAAGCCTCAGGACCACCGAATTCAGCTAAAAGCCAGCCGAATCACCAAATATCACAGACTGTATACCTTTTTTTATGGACTCTAACTCAGCCAGTCTACCTTTTCCCACTCTGTAACCTATTTGTGTGTGTGTAAACCTCCAGAGTGTGTGTGTGAGTGAAGGTTAGCGTGTTGTTTATTATTTTATTAATTCGGTTTAAGTACAATAAAATTAACCTCTTTCTTTGTTAACTCAAGAAAACCTGTTTGATTGGTTCTTGTTATGGCAAAAGCAAGTAAATAATCAAACACCTACTAAATTGGCCAGTACATTCACTTTAAGAAAGAATTAAACCTGTTGTGGTCAAACAAGGAGAGGGAAAGGAGGGAAGCCCTTCAACCCCTCCTCACTTGACCGTAACAAGTGTAAGTGGGAATTCAAATACTTAGATTATAGTTTTTAGTCTTCAAACTAAGTTGATTAAATACATAGACTGAATAAATAAATGGAACAAAGTTATACAGAGATGCCGTACAGGTGGTGTCACAATTGCAGCATGTGAGAATTTGTGGACAACATTGTGATCCTGGACAACCACTTCTGCAGTATATACCTCTATCTTGAGGAACTTCAGCTCAGTTGTTGAGCAGGAGTCTGAGGACCAGGCATGTGGGACCTCAGGGAGGGGAAGAGTTACCTGAACGTTTTGATGCAGGAGACATTCACACCTCTTTGTTTAGAAAGTGGTACAGGTCTGGCTAGTGGTCAGGAACAAGAGGGTGTGACTGAGTCAGGCAGAAAAGGGAACTCCAGGTGCAGTCCTGGAGGAGCCTCTTCCCTTATCCAACAGGTACAAGATTCTTGTTGCATATGTGGATGAGGGCAAAGTCTGTAGGGTGGATGAACAAAAATGACCATGGTACCATGGGAACCACAGGACTATGGGGAAAAACAATTAAAAAGTTAAAATTAAAGGCAATTTATCTTTTTGCATAAAGCATTTGCAACAAGATAAGTGCATTAATGGCCCAAATAGAGGTAAATGGGTTTGATCTAATAGCCATTTCAGAGACGTGGTCACATGGAGTCAGGAACTAAATATTCCAGGGTACTTGGTATTTCAAAAAGGCAGACAAATGGAAAAGGAGGTAAAGGTATCCATGCTAATAAAGAGGATGTAAGCATAGTAGTGAGGAAGGATCTAGGCTCAGAAGAGCAGGATATATGGGTGGTGTTAAGAAATGACAAGGGTCAGAAAGCACTGATGGGAGTAGTTTACAGGTCCCCCAACAGTAGCTATAATGTCTGACGGAGTATTAATCAACAAATAAGAACAGCTTGTAACAAAGGTAATCCAATATTGTGGGATTTTAATCTTCATTGAGACTGGACAAATCAAATTGGAGTTTGGAGGATGAGTTCATGGAATACGTTTGAAGCAGTTTCCCAAAACAATGCATTGTGCAACCAACAAAGTAAGAGACTATTTTAGAACTCCTTTTGTTCAATGAGACAAGTAATCTCATAGTAAGTGATCTTCTGGGAAAGAGTGATCACAATAAGATAGAATTTCACATTTAGTTTGAGAGTGACGTAGAGAAGTTATAGAATCATTTTCAGCACTGAAGGAGGCCATTTGGCCCATTGAGTCCATGCTGGCTCTCTGTAGAGCAAGCCACTCAATCCCATTTCCCTGCTCTATTGCTGAAGACCTACAAGTTTATTTCCCTCAAGTGTTGATCCAATTTCCTTTTCAAATCATTGATCATCTCTCCTTCCACCACCCTTGTAGGCAGCGAGTTCCAGGTCATTAACACTCGCTGCATAAAAATGCTTTTCCTTGCATCCCCCTGCATCTGTTGCCTAATACCTTAAATCTGTGTCCCCTAGTTCATGTACAATCAACTAATGGAACAGCTTTTCTTTGTCTCCTTTATCTAAACCTGTCATTGCTTTATACACCTCTATCAAATGTCTCTTTAACCTCCTTTACTCCAAGGACAACAGCCCAGCTTCTCCAACTTACTCTTGTAGCTAAATTTCAGGTGATCAGAACTGGACACAATAGTGTGGCCTAAGCAGAGCTTGATAAAGGTTCAGCAAAACTTCCCTGCTTTTATACTCAATACCTGTATTTATGAATCCCAAGATCCCATATGTTTTGCTAATTCCTCTCTCAATATGTCCTGCCACCATCAAAGATCTATATACATGAACCCCCCCCCCCCCCCACTCCCCCCATCCCTCTATCCCTGCACACACTTTAAAACTGTGCCATTTAGTCCCTATCTCCCTATCCCTTCTGCCAAAGTGCATCACCTCACACTTCTCTCTATTAAATGCCATTTTCCACTTGTCTGTCCATTCTGCTAGCCTATCTATGTCCTGTTGCAGTCAATTTGTATCATCGTCACTGGCAAATTTTGAAATTTTACTTTTGATTCCAATATCCAAGTCATTCATATAATCAAAAAAGTAGTGGTCCCAGCATTGACTCTTGGGGAACATCACTGTCTACAATACTCCAGCCTGAAAAACAACCATTTACCACAATTCTCTGTTTTCTGTCCTTCAGCTAATTTTTTTATGCAAACTGACACTGACCCTCCTATTCCATGAGCCTCTGTTTTGTTAACTAGCCTTTTATGTGGTACTTTGTCAAAAACTTTCTTTAAGTGCATTTAGACAACATCCATTGTATTCCTCCATCAATCTTCTCAGTTACTTCATCAAACAATCTAATTAGATTAATCAAGCATGATCTGCTTTTTACAAATCTGTGCTGGCACTCCTTAATTAAGTTAAGCCTCCCCAGGTGCCTGCAGATTTTTTTCCCTGATTATTGTTTTTAAACCTTATCCACCACTGATGTTGAACTGACCATCATAGTTACGAGGGGCTGAATTTTACAGTGCCCCAGCAGGTCAGATGGTGGCGTGGGGGTGGATGGGGGTGAGGTAAAATTGAGCTGGAGGCTCCAGGAGGCCTTCCTGCCCTGCTGCCGCCTCCAGCCAACTTTACAGCAGTTGGCGGTGGGTGGGGGGCGGTGGGGGGGACGACGGCCTGCCCACCCACCCCAGACCAATGAAGGTCCTTGTGGCCACTTAATGGCTACTTAAGGGCATTCACCTGCCTACACAGATATTTTACCCATTGCAAGCAGGCGTGCTGGGGACGTGAAAGGCTGCCCAGCGATAGCTGCCGGCCTTTCTGTGCGCCGGGGGTGGGGGGGGTGCCATGGCAATGGCCTGATTGACCGCTGCCCCCACCTCCCAACCCACCCTTGGGACTGAAGATGCCCCCCACCCTTGCCTCACTGCCACAACCGACCACCCCACCCCCTCCTGGCAAGGCAAGCCCAACTTACCTGAGGTCCTGGCTCCATGGCGTCGGCTGGGCTGCAGTCCCAGCAGTAGCCACTGCTCCCGGTGGCACTGCTGGGACTACGAGCTGCCAGCCCGCTGATTGGCCGGCAGCTCACCGAGGCAGGACCTCCTCCCTCAAGTGGGTGGAAGTCCCGCCTTGGGACAATTAAAGCCCGAGGACCCGTAAAATGCGGGTCGTATCCCCGGGCTAGGCAGAAGCGGGTTCGCCACCGACTTTTACGTAAAATCCAGCCCTAGGAATGACCTTACATCTTTTCTTGAATATGGGCATCACATTTGCCACTCACCAATCCTTTGGCACCTCCCTTGTATCTGGGGGAGATTGGAAGATTATGGAAAGCCCTACTGTTATCTCCAACCCCACTTCCTTTAGCAACCTGGAATGCAAGCCATCTGGATCAGGCACTCTAAGCATAGCCAGCTTTTCCAGTACTATGCTTAGTCTGAAACTAGAGTATTGAACTTAAATAAAGCCAATTATCTAGATATGAGTGGCAAGTTGGCTAAGGTAGCTTGGAAATTAGATTTAAAAATGTGACAGTAGATTAGCAATGGCAAACATTTAAAGAAATGTTTCATAATTCTCAAAAAATCAACATTCCATTGAGGAAATAAAAACTCCACAGGAAAGGAGATCCATCCTTAGCTAACTAGGGTGTTTAAGGATAGTATTAGATTAAAAGAAGAAACTTATAATGCCAAGATAAGTAGCAACCCTGAGGGTTGGGAGAATTTTTAGATATCAGCAAAAGGTGACCAAAAATTGATAAAGTCGAAGGAAATAGAATGAGAGGAAACTCGTAAGAAACATAAAAACAGTTTCTTCAGGTATGTAAAAAGGAAGAGATAAGCAAAAGTAAATGCGGGCCCATTAGAGGCAGAGAGAGGGGAGAAATTATATTGGGAAACAAGGAAATAGCAGTCATTAAACAAATACTTTGGGCAGAATTTTGTTGAGCTCCTGACGTTGGACTCCTTGGCGGAGGGCTGGAGAAGGGGGGTCAAAAGATCGGAGCATCAGCGGCCCTCCACGGAGCCTGATGCCGGGTTTGCCCAGTCCGACCTTCCTGGCAGTGGTGGCGAAGCTCCATGGCAGTCCCTCCATCGCTCAGCGATGCGACCCAACTTTAAATATTAAAATAAACTCTATGAATACATTTAAATTGAATTACCGGCGATCTTGCTGTCGGATCCGGATCTTCCATGCGATGGGCGGCACTCATGCGCCTTCACTTTCTTGTCCAGGGAAAGCTGGCATCACCGAGGTGGGGAAGGGGGCAACTCAGGATTTTTAATGTGGGGGAGGGGTTGGAAACAGGGTCAACATCTATTTTTGGTGTAGTGGGTACAATATGATGTTTCACGTTGAATCATCTTTCAAGGCTTTATTAAACTTTTCAACAGGAGAAGATATTGTATGATATGATGGGTTAAAGAAGTGTTGGAAAGCTTTACTATAGGGATTGGTTGAGGGAAAATGGACAAATGGACAAATATTTGAAGCTGAAGATGCAGGAAATGGCATTAGATTAGTGCACCAACAGCCTTTTCCCATGCTGTGAATTCCTATGGTTCCCTGTGGTAACACAGAGACAAAGTGACAAAGAGACACTTGTATTTCCAGTCTACCTGTTGGTTTATATTTTTATTGTAAAAATATTTTCTATTCCTCTTCTTCAGGTTCTACAATGCCATGTATCATTTGATGACTCACATGTGTAATTCTCCTAAATTTCTACTACCTCTTGCACAAGACTATCTCCACTTCTGATGTCTCTGCCATTTCTTCTTAAGGGAATTGTCTCATTCCGAAATCAGGAACATACTCTTCAGTGTCTGAGTGGGGCTGGCAGCCCTTTAAAAATGGCACCAGCACCTGTGCAGAGACAGCTGACGCCATTCACGGCGTTGCTGACCGCCCCTGCCACGTGATTGGAGGAGGTGGCTGCCCTGCATATTTTAATGAGCCACCACACTCAAGATCATGGTGGCGTGGTGGCACATGGCCTCTGCATGTGGGCCGCCATTTTTTCCACAAAAATTCAGTCCTTTGTTTGTATCTTCATGGTAGAACAAACAAAAAATATTCCAGAAATAGTGGGGAACCAAGGGTCTAGCGAGAATGAGGAACATAAATAAATTATTAGTAAAGAAATAGTACTGGAGAAATTAATGGACTAAAAGTTGACAAATCACCTGGACCTGATGACTTGCATCCTAGGGTTTTAAAAGAGGTAGCTGCAGTGATAGTGGATGTGTTGGTTCTGATCTTCCAGAATTCCCTAGATCCTAGATCAGTTCATTTTTACAGTTCACCTTAGTTCATAACTGTTCCAGTGCATGAGCCTGACAACTCGGCCTATATTCCCGAGAATTTAGAAGAATGCAAGGTGATCTAAATCACATAAAATTCTTAAGGGGCTTGATAGAGTAGATGCTGGGACTATGTTTCCCCTTTCGGGGAGTCCAGAACTAGGGGCCATAGTCTTAGAATAAGGGGTTGGCCATCTAGAACTGAGATGAGGAGAAATTTCTTACTCAGAGGGTTGTAGATCTTTTGAACTCTCTGCCCCCAGGGAGCTGTGGATGCTCGGTCATTGAGTATACTCAAGACATTGATGAATAGATTTTTGAGTATTAAGGGAATTAAGGGATATGGCGATAGTACAGAAGGGTGGAGTTAAGGGAAGGATCAGCCATGAGCTTATTAAATGGTGGAGCAGGCTCAAAGGGCCAAATGGTCCATTCCTGCTCCTGTTTCTTATGTTCTTATGCAGGTGGCTGTACCAGATGACTCATGTCATGTCCCACAATTCAAGAATGTGCCACACCTGGAAGGAATTGCAAAAAGGAACCAAAGGAAAGCTTGCAATTTAGATGAGATTTAACATCCAAACACTTCTTTAGGAGATTGAAACAACTCCTGCTAAACAATGGTTAAGGTAAGTAAGCATTGTTTTCCTGCTGATTCTGTTTCTTTTAATTTAAGGTGGTCTTTTCTCCTCATGATACTTGTCTAATTTTAGTAATGTGGCAAAATCATTTTTGATGGATGACAGTAACTTTCAGAAGAAGCTGGAAGAGAAGCTGCAGCTTTTCACGTCAAGAGTGATTGATTTTGCAGAGGGATCTTATGAATGGTAAGAACAAACTCAAGAATGGAAATTGCAAGGATAATGAACACATAGACATGTCCTTAAGATGTAATTGATGTAACTGCAGTGCATTCCAACTTGGTCAGAAATAGCATGCAGACATTTTCTAGTTCCTTCATTGTGCCAGTGAGTTTTAAATGACTGAACAGAGATAAAGATTTCATTGAAGCACAAGGCTTGCCAGTACTACAAGGGAATCTTTAATCCCCATTCACAAGCTCAGAAAGTAATAGTTCTTGCTGAACGGGGTTGAACTAGAATTGTATATCTCTGCTGCTTTCAATATTGGAAGAACTGGCATATATTTATGGCAGCTGTATTCTGAACAGGTTTAAAGAGGACAAAATCAGGTGGCAGATTTACTTTGCTGCCAAACCATACTATCAGTGTCCTTTAGTAAATCTCTGAAAGGAGGTTCCTACTGCCAGTGTTCGGGAACAAGAGGAATACCAAATACTTACCAGGATCACAGAGCAGCTGCACTTGACCTTGAGATACCTCTGTGTGCAGGCAAAGTCCTACCAAACCCTCTGGTGATAAAATGTTAATTAATGTCATCACAGAAAATGGACGAGAAAGAATGATGTGGCGAGCGTAATGATATCATTGCTATCCCAAAATGTTCTTGTAATCACCTCCTGCTTGCTCTTTTCACCAGCAGATAGAGAAACATTTGATGTTTGATAGGAGGTAGACATATTCCCCCCTAGAATCCTCCCATTCAGGGTAAAAATACGATAGAAGCATCTGCTACTAGAATTTGAAACAGACGTAGCTTTGCAGCACTAATATGGGTACAATAACAAATACAGATACTGCAATCATTGATACGCAACTCCAGCAGTCTCGGTCCATTCTCATTCATCCTTCCAATGCCATAGCACCCAAGGCAGGAGGGCCATGAGTCATGGTCGGCCCCAACCCTGGTGTTAAAGTCCCCCAGCAGGAACTAATGTTCGGTATTAGGAATGCTACTAATGATATTATGGAGTTCCTTGTAGAACTGGTCTTTAACTTCATGTGAGGAGCAGAGTGTTGGAGCATAGATGCTGAGTAGGTGTACTGGGCCAGAGGCGGTGATCAGTCGGATGGACAGTATGCGTTCTGAGCCATTTGAAGGTGGCTCCATCATGTTGAACAAAGAGCTTCTGATGGCAAAGCCCACTCCATGCTGTCTTGGTTCTTCAGGATCCCTACCCTGCCAGTAGAAGGTGTAGTCTTGCTTTCTTAGAGATCCACTTGCAGGGAGGCGTGCCTCCTGAGGTGCTGCAATGTCCACATTGAGTCTACTGAGCTCGTTGTTAATGATGGCGGTCTTCCGAGAATCGTTGATTTGTGTAAGGTCTTCCGACAGGCCAAGACACAGAGTTCTGATGTTCCAGCTTGCAAAACGAAGGGCTGGTACCTTCTTTCCTTTTTTTGTCATGCTGTTTGGTGCGGTGTTACAGTCCACTTGACAGGCAATGACCCTGAGCTCCAAGCACCCATTGAAACAGGTGGACTGTGGCGGGACGGAACCTTTCTTACCGGGGGCTGCCCGGTTTGAGGCGGGCGGTAGCTGTCCAGTGAGATGCGATGACCTCCCCCACCGACAAAGGCAACCTGTGGCATCTAATCTCTACACCAATTGAGCTGGAGTTATAACAAATAACTGCTGCCTTCCGTGTTGTTTTGGTCACTGTGAGGCGACTATGGAGTGACCTCTCCATGGTGCAGGCCTGGGCGGAATGAATAGAGGTTGTGAGTTTCCCAAGCGTTAAAAGCCCCCTCTCAGCCTTCCTAATGGGGTCCAAAGGAGTGCAGAGCACGGTGTTTGGCACTGGTATGGCTGCAGAAACTGCCGGAAACATGCCAAAGGTGACACATGACCACCTTACGGGTTCCGCTCCGGATTTTCTCTTAGGGTTTACTCCCTTAGCCTTGGTCTCTCCCGAGACGCCCACAAGGCAGTGGGTTTGTTAGCTCCTATCCCTGAGCAGGGGCGCTAACAAGTAAACTGTGCGATTTCATGGAGGGAGAGGGAAGGGGGGAGGGGTTGCAAGGAGGGAGGGGGTGCGAGGGGGGAGAGGTTGGGGGGAAGGGGGTGTGGGGGAAGGGGGAGCGGAGGGTGCGAGGGCGGTGGGGGGAAGGGGTGCGAGGGGGAGGTGTTGGGGGAACGGGGTGCGAGTGGGGAGGTGGTGGGGGGAAGGGGAGCGGGAGGTGCGAGGGGGGTGGGGGGAAGAGACTGCGAGGGGTGGGTGTGTGAGGGGGAGGGGTAAGGGGCTGGGGGGGAAGGGGCTGCGGGGGGGCAGGGGGTGCGGAGGGGTGCGAGGACGGAGGGGGAAGAGGTGCGAGGGGGGAGGGGTTGGGAGGAAGGGGGCATGGGGAGAAGGGGTGCGGGGGGTAAGGGGGAGGGGGTGGGGGGAAGGTGGTGCGAGGGGGGGAAGGGGGGAGGGGCCAGTTCTATGGCCGGCCGTGATGTGGAGCTTCTTCTCCCGGGATCTGATCAAGGATTTTCCGTACGAGACCAGCGGGGGGGCCAAGGCCTCGCTGGGTTTAGTTTAGTTTAGTTTAGAGATACAGCACTGAAACAGGCCCTTCGGCCCACCGAGTCTGTGCCGACCATCAACCACCCATTTATTCTAATAATACACTAATCCCATATTCCTACCACATCCCCACATGTCCCTAAAGTTCCCTACCAGCTACCTATACTAGGGGCAATTTATAATGGCCAATTTACCTACCAACCTGCAAGTCTTTTGGCTGTGGGAGGAAGCCGGAGCACCCGGAGAAAACCCACGCAGACACAGGGAGAACTTGCAAACTCCACACAGGCCGTACGGGGTCATTGTTGCCCCAGTCTGGGCACTGTGGCTGCGGCTCCGACACGACCCCGTAGCCGCTCCAGCATGTAATGAGCAGCAGGAGTTTGAGCTCTCTGCGCACATCCCCTGGCGAGTGGGCCAGCCCACAGCCTGCACAGCCTCCTTGATGTCGGCGTCCTCCAGGCTATCACAACCTCTGCATCACCAACTCATTCTTTCATACTAAACCCTGTCACCAGGTTTCATTGAGACACCCAAGATCACGTTGTTGGCACTAGCTGGACCTCATCATCACAAGGCGAGCCTCTATAAACAGTGTCCAAATCACACGCAGCTTCCACAATGCGGACTGCGACACCGACCACTCCCTGGTGTGCAGCAAAGTTAGACTCAAACCAAAGAAGCTACATCACTCCAAGCAGAAGGGCTGCCCGTGCATCAACACTGGCAGAATTTCTTATCCACAGCTGTTTCTAAATTCACTTGAAAAAGCCCTTCAAAACACTCCTGCAGGGGATGCAGAGACGAAGTGGGCCCACATCAGAGATGCCATTTATGACTCAGCAATGACCACCTTTGGCAAACATGAGATGCAGAATGAAGACTGGTTTCAATCTCACTTTGAAGAGATGGAACCTGTCATAGCCGCTAAGTGCACTGAACTGTTGAACAACAAGAAAGCCCCCAGCGAGTTAACATCCATAGCACTTAAAGTAGCCAGAAGCGCTGCACAAAGAACAGCCAGGCACTGTGCAAATGATTACTAGCAACACCTATGCAGTCGTATTCAGCTGGCTTCCGACACCGGAAACGTCAGAGGAATGTATGATGGCATTAAGAGAGCTTTTGGGCCAACCATCAAGAAGATCGCCCCCCTCAAGTCGAAATCAGGGGAAACGATCACTGACCAACGCAAGCAAATGGACTGCTGGGTGGAGCACTACCTAGAACTGTACTCCAGGCAAAATGTTGCCGCTGAGACCGCCCTCAATGCAGCCCAGTCTCTGCCAGTCATGGATGAGCTGGACGAACAGCCAACAAAATCGGAACTCAGTGATGCCATTGATTCTCTAGCCAGTGGAAAAGCCACTGGAAAGGACGGCATTACCCCTGAAATAATCAAGAGTGCCAAGCCTTCTGTACTCTCAGCACTCCATGAACTGCTTTGCCTGTGCTGGGATGAGGGAGCAGTACCACAGGACATGCACGATGCTAATATCATCACCCTCTTTAAGAACAAGGGTGACCGCAGTGACTGCAACAACTACCGTGGAATCTCCCTGCTCAGCATAGTGGGTAAAGTCTTTGCTCGAGTCGTTTTAAACAGACTCCAGAAGCTGGCTGAGCATGTCTACCCTGAGGCACAGTGCGGCTTTCGAGCAGAGAGAGCCACCATTGACATGCAGTTCTCCCTTCGCCACCTACAGGAGAAATGCCGCAAACAACAGATGCCCCTCTACATTGCTTTCATAGATCTCACCAAAGCCTTTGACCTCATCAACAGACGTGGTCTCTTCAGACTACTAGCAAAGATCGGATGTCCACCAAAGCTACTAGGTATCATCACCTCATTCCATGACAATATGAAAGGCACAATTCAGCATCGCGGTGCCTCATCAGACCCCTTTCCCATCCTGAGTGAAGTGAAACAGGGCTGTGTTCTCGCACCTACACTGTTTGGGATCTTCTTCTCACTGCTGATCTCACATGCGTTCAAATCTTCAGAAGAAGGAATTTTCCTCCACACAAGATCAGGTGGCAGGTTGTTCAACCTTGCCCGTCTTAGAGCAAAGACCAAAGTACGGAAAGTCCTCAACAGGGAACTCCTCTTTGCTGACGATGCTGCATTAACATCCCACACAGATGTGTGTCTGCAGAGACTCATCAACAGGATTGCGGCTGCATGCAATGAATTTGGCCTAACCATCAGCCTCAAGAAAACGAACATCATGGGACAGGACGTCAGAAATGCTCCATCCATCAATATCGGCAACCACGCTCCAGAAGTGGTTCAAGCATTCACCTACCTGGGCTCAACTATCACCAGTAACCTGTCTCTTGATGCAGAAATCAACAAGCGCATGGGAAAGGCGTCCGCTGCTATGTCCAGACTGGCCAAGAGGGTGTGGGAAAATGGCGCACTGACACAGAACACAAAAGTCCGAACGTTTCAAGCCTGTATCCTCAGTACCTTGCTCTACGGCAGCGAGGCCTGGACAACGTATGTCAGCCAAGAGTGACGTTTCAACTCATTCCATCTTCGCTGCCTCCGGAGAATCCTTGGCATCAGGTGTCAGGACCGTATCTCCAATGCAGAAGTCCTCGAGGTGGCCAATATCCCCACCATATACACCCTACTGAGCCAGCAGCGCTTGAGATGGCTTGGCCATGTGAGCCGCATGGAAGATGTCAGGATCCCCAAGGACACATTGTACAGCGAGCTCGTCACTGGTATCAGACCCATCGGCCGTCCATGTCTCCGCTTTAAAGACATCTGCAAACGCGACATGAAGTCCTGTGACATTGACCTCAAGTTGTGGGAGTCAGTTGCCAGTGATCGCCAGAGCTGCAGGACAGCCATAAAGGCAGGGCTAAAGAGTGGTGAGTCGAAGAGACTTAGCAGTTGGCAGGAAAAAATACAGAAGTGCAAGGGAAGAGCTAACAGTGAAACAGCCCCAACAACCAATTTTATCTGCAGTGCCTGTGGAAGAGTCTGTCACTCGAGAATTGGCCTTTATAGCCACTCCAGGCGCTGCTTCACAAACCACCGACCACCTCTAGGCGCTTACCCATTGTCTCTCGAGACAAGGAGGCCAAAGAAGAAGAATCATTGATATATATTAACTGAAATATGTCTGGTGTCTCAACTTTTGATGTTTCGTTACATTAAAGTCAGCTGTTTATATTTACTCCCTACAGGTGCCAGACCCTTAGCCACTGTTCATCCGATATGAATCCAGAATCCACAATGTGGGCTGAAATTTATACTTATGCCGACGGAAGAAAACAATTGTGGCCCACCCATGCGGGCCGCATATCGTGGAGCTGCTGCAATATTAAGCGCGGTGACTCATTTAAATAGTTGGGGTGGGCCGCCCCACTGCCCCCCATCACACCCCCCACCCCCCCCCACCACCCCCAATGACATGGAGGGGGTGGGCTGTCCGTCCCCGGCAATGGCATCAGCTGCCTGTGCGCAGACGCTGACGCCATTTTTAAAGGATTTCGAGCCCTGCCGTTCAATTTAAATATTTAAAGATATTGTTTTTAAAAAATTAAATGAATTTATCTTGCCCTTCTCCCACCTCCCCAAAAATCATAGAATTTATTACTTGCCCTCTCCCACCCAAATCACTTCCCTTGTCCACTTGACCTACCCGCCCAAAGAGCATAAACTTTTCACTACAACCCTTCCTACCATTCCCTACACCAATGATATGACTTTGATCTCACTCGTCCCACACCCCACCCCACCCCGTACTGAGAAACGTAGCTCCTCCCCACCATTGTTCCCCATCGTTTCCCCGGACAGGGATCTGAAGGTGCAGGTTTGCCAGCCACCAGCACGAAGATTGAACCGGGACAGTCAATGGGAGCGGCAGGGTTATTAATTCATTCATTTTAATTAATTTAAATATTTAAATGGGGCTTCCATCACCGAACAGCGGGGGGGCTGCCACGAGGCCTCACCGCCACTGGCAATATCGGGCTGGGCTTTCCCGGCGTTGGGGTGCGTGGTGGCCCTCTCCCAGAAGCATTTTCCAGTTCCCACCCCCCCGCCCCCGCCGCTACCCCTGACGTTGGCGGGGGCGGGGGAGGGGGAGGGGGTCTATAAAATTCAGACCTGTGTTTAACATGTTATTTGATAGTGGAGGGCCTCACAGCTAAATTGTCACTCCACGTCCACACACACGCACATTCCAGCTGGAATCATGGGACAGCAGTCAGAAGCATGAACACTGGCTGTTCTTTCTCCCCTTCCTAGCCTAAGGGTGCTGAGACAAATTGTAGTCTCCCTATTACTGCCGATCAGCCGAGTGAGCAAACACTGGGAATAAAACCTGGAATCTTTCTGGTGTATGATCTTCCTTAGAGCTGCTCCCACTCCACTGCCATATTTTTGCAGCAAAAACCTTGTTTGCACGTGTATCTGGAGTTTCCTCCACACTTCTGGCTAAATTACAGAGGCAAATTGGGAGCAGCTCCAAGGAAATCTCTGTCCTATATCAATATCCTACTGCATTTGCCCACTAAACCATCAACAGTTTAGTAGCTGTTCTGGCAAGGAACATTTGAAATGAGAGTATTACTCTTTAAATATTTCAGGATTAAAGTAATTATAATGAGCTGGATTTTCAGAGCCCACCACTAATCTCCAAGGCCTCTTTCCCACCCCCTAATAACAATTACATTAACAATTTGCCCTTCCCCTCCAAAAAACGCTTACCTTTTAAATCTGACCTTTCCCCCACAGACTGCACAAAGTTTAAAGTTTGCCCCTTCCCACCATCCCCTACACCCATTACATTTATTTGACCCCATCCACACCCCAGCCCTGCTCCCACACAGAAAATATTACCTCCTCCCCCCCTCCCCACCAGTGTCACTCAATCTGCCATTGATAGGTAACAATTTCCCACTTATTGACAATCTCAGGGATAGTGTGGATGTATTGTATGGGATCCATTGGTAATATTATTTAGTCGCACTACCTAAATGTGTAGTTCATAGTCTTCAGGTAATATGTGAATGTGGTGTTGCGAGTTAGGGAATTCATTTTTGTTTCTGTTCAGGATGAGTACGAATCTGAAGAGGGAGTCTAAGATGTTCCAAGCTAGTCCATTTGAATAAATCACAAAGTTCGCTCAACTGGGGCCTAGATTTTCCTTTTGGTAGTTAAACTGAGGAAGGACATCATATGACTCACTGCTGAAGGGGGAGAATAGCAACAACTTTCATTTGTATAGAAGGAAAGAACCTAGAAGGACAGCCCACCCCCTCCACAAGAATGCAGGGGGGTGGTGGGTAGCTCCAGCTATTTAAATGAGCTGCCGCACGGGATATCGTCGCGGTTCTACGGCGTGCGGGCCACCATTTTTTGAGCTTCACTCTGGAAAGCAGGACGATGATGTATTCCCCCATCTTCGCATTCAGTGCATCAGTTGCCTCCCTTATACAATATTGGATGACAAACTGCGAGATGCTGGAGATGACGCCTGCTCCAACCTAGAAGGAGCCCAATGTGTAGATGTTCATGGCCATAGTCAGCTTCACAGCCAGTGGCACCCTGCTCTGAAGCTGTAGGTCTGCCTGCAACAGGTGGCAGATTTCAGTGACCACCTCCTTGGTGAAATGGAGGTGTGTAAACACATTGTTCCTCACTGAGTTTAGGGTAGGAGAATTGCTCCTTGAAGACCTGCGTGGATATGGCCTTCTGCTGAGAGCCCTCCTCCCCCTCCTCCCTCTTTGGGCAGCTTGTTCTCTCAGGGAGGAAAATGTCGCTTGTCCCCCACGAGACCTGCACTGCAGCACCACCACAATTCTACAGTGGGTGGACACTTTACATACTCACGGTGACCTCCTCCCCCAATCACGTGGTGCAACAGCATTGGCGAAGCCGTTCACAGTGTCACCAATGTGGAAGCAGGTGCTAGCCCCATTTTTAAAAAGCTGCTGGCCCTGCAGACAGTTCAACAAAGGGCAGAGTTGACCCCTCCACCACCCCCACCCCCGACCCATCAGAGTGCAGAGTTCACCCCTTCCCCGCCTTGATGGTGCCAGCTTTCCCTGGACGGGAAAGTGAAGGCGCGAGTGCCACTCGTCACGCTGAGGATCGGGATTTGAAGATAAGATCGCTGCGGTTTAGATTTTAATTCATGTCGATGTGTTATTTAAGTATGTTAAGTTGGGTCCTGTTGCAGAGCAGCGGAGCAGCCACCACAGAGCTTCCCCACCGCCAGGAAGATCAGGCCCAACAGTGCCGGCGTTGGGTTCCATGGAGGCCGCTGTCGCTCTGATTTTCCGGCCTGCTGCCACCACGGAACCCGACGTCAGGCTGAGAACAAAATCCAGCTCCCTGTTATGTGGCAGGCCAAGGAGGATAGAAACAACATCACCCATGACTGGGAGCAAGTAGTCTGAGCTGAGCCCTTGAAGTCAGAACCAAGGCCTTCACAAAATGACACACCAATTTTCTTGGACTTCACCAGCTTTAAATGACATTACAAACTACCAAACATTTTCACTAACTCAGCAGGAGCCAGTAGAAATCACTCAGCAACTAACCTGAAAGTAGTTGATGATCCCTTTAAATATCATGAGTGATGGGTTGGGAGGGTGGTGTCCTTCCTGCTGCTGAGCACATCTTCAGCTGTGTGAGGTTAAGAGAGGGTGTTAGCTGGAGTGTTAAGGCTTAAAACTGGCAAATCAATGAAACACACTGGCTGACGTCATGATCTGTCTACTCTGCATACTTCTGGCACAAGTTTCTTCTGTTGGCTCGACTGACCTACCCAATATGGCGTCAGGCACAGCCCGCAGCAGAAGTACATGTGCATGTCGCAGACGTCATTTTGGATACAAATCGCCGAGAGCACCAAAAATATGGGAGCTATGTAGGTAAATTTTGCGGCATACGATTGTTAACCCCTTTCGGGGTGAAACTGTGTTAAGTGCTCTTATAGAGTCATAGAGTCGTACAGCATAGAAACTGGCCCTTCAGCCCACCGTGTCCATGCCGACCATAATGCCTATCTCTACTAATCCCACCTGCCTGCATTAATTCCATATCCCTCTATGCCTTGTTCATTCAAGTACTTGTCCAGATGCCTCTTAAATGTTGCTACTGTTCCTGCCTCCACCACCTCCGCAGGCAGCTCATTCCAGATACCCACTATTCTTTGTGTGAAAAATGTACCCCTTTGATCCCCTTTAAACCTCCTCCCTCTCACCTTAAATCTATGCCTTCTAGTTTTAGTCACCCCTACCATGGGAAACAGACTCTGGCGATCTACCCTATCTATGCCTCTCATAATTTTATATACCTCTATCAGGTCCCCTCTCAGCCTCCTTCACTCCAGGGAAAACAGACCCAGTCTATCCAATCTCTCTTTATAACTCAAGCCCTCCAAACCAGGCAACATCCTTGTGAATCTTTTCTGCACCCTCTCTAGCTTAATCACATCTTTCCTGTAGTGCAGCGACCAGAATTGCACACAATACTCCAAATGCGGCCTAACCAACGTTATGTACAACTATTACATGACGTCCCAACTCTTGTACTCAATGCCTTGGCCGATGAAGGCAAGCATGCCATACGCCTTCTTAACCACCCTGTCTACCTGTGTTGCCACTTTCAGGGAACTATGTACTTGCACCCCAAGGTCTCTCTGCTCAAGAACACTCCCCAGGGCCCTGCCATTCACTGTATATGTCCTGCCCTGGTTTAACTTCCCAAAATGCATCACTTCACACTTGTCTGCGTTAAATTCCATTTGCCACTCCCTTGCCCACTTTCCCAGTTGATCTATATCCTGTTGTAACCTCAGACAACCTTCTTCACTGTCCACTATACCACCAATTTTGGTGTCATCTGCAAACTTACTAATCATACCCCTTACATTCACATCCAAGACATTAATATATATGACACCCTCTGCCTCCTATCACCAAGCCAATTTTGTATCCAATTTGCTAGCTCACCCTGGATCCCATGTGTTCGAACCTTCTGGACCAGCCTAACATGTGGGACCTTGTCAAACGCCTTGCTAAAGTCCATGTAGACAACGTCCATCGCCCTGCCCTCGTCAATCCTCTTGGTCACCTCCTCAAAAAACTCAGTCAAATTCGTGAGATATGATTTCCCATGCACAAAAGCCATGCTGACTATCCCTAATCAGACCATGCCTTTCCAGATGCATATAAATCCTGTCTCTCAGAATCCCTTCCAATAGCTTTCCCACACTGATGTAAGGCTCACTGGCCTGTAGTTCCCTGGCTTATCCCTGCTGCCCTTCTTAAATAAAAGCACAACATTAGCTATCCTCCAGTCTTCCGGTACCTCACCCCTGGCTAACAATGAAACAAAAATCTCTGCCAGAGCCCCAGCAATCTCCTCCCTTGCTTCCCACAGCATCCTAGGATACACCTGGTCAGGCCCTGGGGATTTATCCACCTTAATACACTTCAAAATCTCCAACACCTCCTCCTTTGTAATATTGATTAGATTAGATTAGATTAGAGATACAGCACTGAAACAGGCCCTTCGGCCCACCGAGTCTGTGCCGAACATCAACCACCCATTTATACTAATCCTACACTAATCCCATATTCCTACCAAACATCCCCACCTGTCCCTATATTTCCCTACCACCTACCTATACTAGTGACAATTTATAATGGCCAATTTACCTATCAACCTGCAAGTCTTTTGGCTTGTGGGAGGAAACCGGAGCACCCGGAGAAAACCCACGCAGACACAGGGAGAACTTGCAAACTCCACACAGGCAGTACCCGGAATCGAACCCGGGTCCCTGGAGCTGTGAGGCTGCGGTGCTAACCACTGCGCCACTGTGCCGCCCAATATGCTCCAGGATATCGCTGTTGCCTCCCTTGAACTCACTAACTTCCATGACTTTCTCCATGGTAAATACGGACGAGAAATATTCATTTAAGACCACGCCCATTTCCCGTGGCTCCACACATAGATTGCCACACTGATCCTTAAGGGGACCTACTCTCTCCCTAGCTACCCTTTTACTCTTAATATACTGATAGAATCTTTTATGATTCTCTTTTATCTTATCTGGCAGGGAAATCTCATGGCCCCTTTTCGCCCTCCTAATTTCCTTCTTAAGTGTAGTCCTACACCCCCTGTACTCCTCGGGGGACTTGCTCAATCCCAGCTGCCTACAACTGACATGCCTCCTTCTTTGTCCTGACCAGACCCTCAATATCCCTTGTCAACCAAGGTTCCCTAAACTTGCCAGCCTTGCCCTTCCATCTAACAGGAACATGCCTGCCCTGAACTCTTCCTATCTCACTTTTAAAAGCCTCCCACTTGCCAGAGGTCCCTTTACCTGTAAACTGCCTCTCCCATTCAACCTTTGAGAGTTCCTGTCTGATGCCATCGAAATTAGCCTTCCCCCAATTTAGGACTTCAACCTGAGGGCCAGTCCTATCCTTTTCCATCACTATCTTGAAGCTAATAGAGTTATGGTCACTGGTCCCAAAGTGCTCCCCCACTGACACATCAACTACCTGCCCATCCTCATTTCCTAAAAGGAGTTTGAGTGTAGCCCCTTCTCTAGTAGGGCCATCCACATGCTCAGATGAACAAATTAACAACTATATATGAAATCATGCTTTCTGCTATTTTAATTGAGACATTAGCTAGTTTAGAATAAATGGGATAAGGACACAAAACAACTTCAGGCATTTAGGTTTTAGTAGGAGATTCTAGGGTTCAATATTTGAAATATTTTTCCTACAGTAAAATATCTGTAATTTTTTTGCTGGACAGTCTTAATTTATAAATATTGATGAATTGAAGAAACATATACAACGGTAGAATATTCTTCATAGCTACATGAACTAAAGCAATGCAATTGAGTGACTTTGAAACATTTCAATGCAAAAATATTACCACCTTCTTAAAAGGGTTAAAATGAATGCTTTGGCACATGAGTGATCCCTGGGGTGACCAGTGCCATTCAAGTTCACCTGCCTTTGCTTGGAATGAGTTTTGCCACAATTCTCATTGGGCTTCTACATATACTCTTGGCCTTGGTTGGATACTTCATATTTATTTCACAACCAACATCACTAAAACATATTATCTGGTCATTATCACATTTCTCTTTGTGGGATCTTTCCATGCACACTTTGGCTGCTGTGTGTCCTACAACAGTGCCAACACTTAACAAAAACAGTACTTCATTGGCCGTAAAGCACTTTGGGATGTCCTGAGGTGGTGAAAGGCTCTGTACAAATGTCAATCGTTCTTTTCCTTTGGCTCTGGGGAGGGGACATTGGAGTGGATTTTACGTCGGGCATACAGGAGCAGCCACCGATGTAAAAGTCGGTGGCGAACCCGCTGTCGCCCGGCCTGGGGATCCATCCTGCATTTTACGGGTACCCGGGCTTTAATTGGTCCCAGGCTGGACTTCCACCCGCTTGAGGGAGGAAGTTCCGACTCATTGAGCTGCTGGCCAATCATCAGGCCGGCAGTCCCAGCAGTGCCACTGGGAGCGGTGGCTACTGCTGGGACTGCAGCCCAACCGAGGACATGGAGCCGGGACTAAAAGTAAGTTGGAGTTTGCCTCACTGTGAGAATCAGTTGAAATCCAGCGAGGCAAGGGTGGTCATTTGGGGAGGAAAGGGGAGAGTCTTGGGTCCTGGGGGTGGTTGGGGAAGCGGGCCCCCCCCCCCCACCCCGCTAGTGTGCTGAGAGACCGCCAGGTATCACTGGGCAGCCTTTCACGTCTACCGGATGCCCGCTTGCCATAAAATACGCATGGAGGCGGGCAAAGGCCTTAAGTGGCCGTTAAGTGGCCACTTAGGGGCCTTGATTGGCCTGGGGCGGGCGGCCCGTTTCTCGCCACCCCCGCGGCCCCCATAAAGTAGGGCGGAGGCGGGAATGGGCCACGAAGGCCTCCGGGAGCTTCCCGCCCAATTTTACTCCACCTCCCTGCCACCATCCGGCTCACTGGGGTGACATAAAATTCCGGCCATTGTCTCTCTACAGTGTGGATAGTCGCAAAGTTTTCTTGGGGGCAGCACAGCGGCACAGTGGCGCAGTGGTTAGCACTGCAGCCTCACAGCTCCAGG
Organism: Heterodontus francisci; assembly: GCF_036365525.1. Taxonomy (NCBI): domain Eukaryota; kingdom Metazoa; phylum Chordata; class Chondrichthyes; order Heterodontiformes; family Heterodontidae; genus Heterodontus; species Heterodontus francisci. The sequence goes on from NC_090378.1 coordinate 56,627,624, forward strand.
GACCCGGGTTCGATTCTGGGTAATGCCTGTGTGGAGTTTGCAAGTTCTCCCTGTGTCTGCGTGGGTTTTCTCCGGGTGCTCCGGTTTCCTCCCACAAGCCAAAAGACTTGCAGGTTGGTAGGTAAATTGACCATTATAAATTGTCACTAGTATAGGTAGGTGGTAGGGAAATATAGGGACAGGTGGGGATGTTTGGTAGGAATATGGGATTAGTGTAGGATTAGTATAAATGGGTGGTTGATGGTCGGCACAGACTCGGTGGGCCGAAGGGCCTGTTTCAGTGCTGTATCTCTAATCTAATCTAATCTAATCTAATCTTGTTGCCTGCTCACCTTAATGTTTCAGCTGAAGACGGTTGTATGGAGACAAGGAAGTCCCATTGTATATATGGAGGGAGTGAGACATTGGAAAATAAAATTTAAGAAAACAAATATGCAAAATGCCTCATGAATCGAACCTCAATATTATACCATCATGGCAAGATAAAAAGCAATTTATTCCCTCTCCTATTTTTCTGCTTGTTTTCTTCTATCCTTTCCCAATCTCCTTAAATCAGTGACTCCTTGCTGTGTGTGTGTGTGTGTGTGAGAGAGCATGTGTATGTGTAATGTATCAAGTGACGACAGAATTGGATTGGCTTTGATTGCTTCTGTAGTTAAATAATCCATCAACACTGTCTTGGTTCATACATTAGTTTCACAAATGCCAATTATCCTCTGGTACCTCAGCCAAGTTCTCATCCTCCATGTTCAAGTCCTGACAGTGTGTGTCAACAAGTTATCCAGCTGTGGGGTTTATTTCAACTGAGCCCAATCTTTTCCTCACCTAAAGTTCATAAGTCCACACTTATGACATGGGTCACTGAATAGTAAACCCAGGTTTTGGAGGCCAATTTCAACAATGTTACTACTGCCCTGGCTGAGCACAGATTGAGGATCAAACCTGGAACCTTCCTGATCCAAATTATTCAGTTATCCACAGCACAGCCATTAAGGAGCCAAAATATAATCCTTGTCAGTGTTTATGCCGTTTAAGGTGTTTTATTTACTGTAATAGAGCCTCTGGCAGGGTGAGAACTTTGCTGCACTAAGAGTTCTTATGAATCAATTTGCAACATCAGAGATCTAGCGTATTTGATTATGTGACCTAATTTGTCACGCAAATTATAAATCTATGAACCAATGATTATTACACCTCCAGGCCACAGTCATTTTATGTATTCCTACATTTATTCATTCATTTATTACCCATGAATCTGCTCCAAATCTTTAATTAGAAAGCGTAATAAATTGCCTCAGCTGTTTGCAGTTTGTTTCTCACTTTAGAATTACAGCAGCCCAAGCTACAATCTCCTGTTAAGCCAAACACTCTCCATTGAAAAGCTACATTTCAGATTCCAGGGATGATTAATAGAGTGAGCTTTTGCTCTCTTCCTTCCAGCACTTGCATTTTTACCAAGAAAGAATATGAAGCAATGTACACAATCAAGTAGCAAGTGTTAATGCCAGAGATACTTTGGATTTGAGGCTTGTTTTTTGTAGCTGTGTATTTTGTCTCCAAACATTCTTATGGTTACAGCATGACAAACTGCCTCGACTTGGCTTGAGCTTTTCAGCTATTGGAAGTATATATTTAGCTGGAGGGAACGTGTGTGACTGCAGGAAATTGTGGTGTTCAGTAGATTTCCCATGAATATCACATACACTGCACAGCTTTGGCCATATGTCCTGGAATCCTGCTGCATTTATTAGGTGATGGCCACAGATGTGGGCTGAATTGACAGATAGGGTCCCTAGGTCAGCTGGGAGTAAATTGAGGGCAGATGATACAAGAAATTTGGCTTATTTTTAGAAAGGATCAGGGCCGCCCAGGTCTTGCAAGGGAATATTGCATGCCATATGGTCTGTGAAATTCTCTTCATCTCATGCTTAAAATTTTTGAACAAGCTAGTTGAAAATAAATTAATTTCATTTAGGTTTAAGCAGCATCATTGCATATTAATAGAGGTGTGCTTCTTGGTTTTACTACAAAGTTTATTTTTGGTATGTACTTTGCAAAATAGCTGTTAGGGCAAAAGTGAAGGGAGAGAAAGGATTCCTGTAGAGCCTGGATATATAAGAATTTGTGTCAGTCATAAGGGCAAAGGCATGCAGTGCCAGTGCTCCTAGCCCAGTAAGAAACTGTTGCCAGCAAAAATAAATGTTTTAGCTATGCAACAAATGTGCCTGTCTAAGTTAATAATGACTGAAGAGGGTTGAGCTGTGCACCACATCCCTTTTGCTATCCCTTTGGCTTAGGAGTTTAGACTGTGGCTCAGTCATAAGTGGGAAACGGAGAGACTGCTGGGAGAGTGCAAGCTGAGTTTGTTTGAAATGTATAGACAAGCTTATTCTGTGTGAGAAACAGTGCAACAACATTCAAAAATGGGTTTTCCCAATACCCATTCCAAACCAGTCATATTTTCACCTCACCTCTCCTGATTTAGTTCCATAGGAAACCACAACACAGAAACAATATTAATGAATATTGCAACAAAATATCTAATACGTAGACAAAAATTGGAATAAGATGTCTAATATGTAGACAAAAATTAGAATAAAATGACTAATATGTAGGGTTGCTGCTGTAGATTTGTACTGGTACCTATTGCTAAATCAGTAAGTTCGGCACAAAAGTGGTTTCCAATCAATTGATGTCTATTTGTTGTGGAGATTTGGGGGTTAATTTGGGCTGCATAGGATCCATTTTTCAGGTACTAGATAGTCTCCTAAGGCCCCAAAATGGCAGGCAAGAAACGTGTGCAAACTTCTGACTGGAAGTACTGTTGCTTTATAAGAGCAAACAAGAGGCATCCCTCACCCGCACCTGAAGCAGGCATTAGGACCTTTGCAAATGCAAATAAATGCCCTAACACCTGTTCTTTTATTTGCCATGAGGCAGCCAGCGCCAGCCCTTGTAAAAATCAACCTTAAAAGTATTTTCTCACCAAAATCAGCATCTAGCTCAGCCCCGCTCCCGGTCCTAAGATCCCAGCACACCTCCACCCCTGCCCACAATCTCCGATCCCTTATCTGTGGCCGCCAATCGTAATGATCCCCAATCCTGATGTTTAGTTTAGTTTAGTTTAGTTTAGAGATACAGCACTGAAACAGGCCCTTCGGCCCACCGAGTCTGTGCCGACCATCAACCACCCATCTATACTAATCCCACACTAATCCCATATTCCTACCACATCCCCACCTGTCCCTATATATTTCCCTACCACCTACCTATACTAGGGGCAATTTATAATGGCCAATTAACCTATCAACCTGCATGTCTTTGGCATGTGGGAGGAAACCGGAGCACCCGGAGGAAACCCACGCAGACACAGGGAGAACTTGCAAACTCCGCACAGGCAGTACCCAGAATCGAACCCAGGTCCCTGGAGCTGTGAGGCTGCGGTGCTAACCACTGCGCCACTGTGCCGCCCCAGATTGACAAGATTAGTCAAGCATGATCTGCCTTTTACGAATCTGTGCTGGCTATCCTTAATTAACTTAAACCTCTCCAAGTGCCTATTGATTTTTTCCCCTGATTACTGTTTCTAAAACCTCACCAACCATTGATGTTAAACTAATTGGCCTGTAGTTGCTAGGACTGTCCTTACACCCTTTCTTGAATAAGGGCGTCACATTTGCTATTCTCCAAACCTCTGGCACCTCCCCCATATCTAGGGAAGTTTGGAAGATTGTGACATGTTAAGTACCTACATCCTCCTGCACCATCATCTTCATGATGATAAGGTCCAAGGTCCAAAATCCAAAATCTCACTGTTTGCACGTGGGGGAATAACATTGAATCAGCGGGCTGCCTGAAAGTGGCCGCTCTCAGATTTACCCCCCTTTTAACTCTCAAGCCTCATTGATGCACCAATACATACTCCTGCCCAAAATTAGCAAGGATGACATCAATGCCAGCGGGCAGGAGTGAAAATTCATGGAGGAGGGGGGGAGGGGATTTTGGCATTGGGCATCAGGCCATTGTTAGGGACCAACAGAAACATTCTCTAGCAAGGTTAGTCAGAAAGGTACGATAATTGGGGGTACTATCAGTATAGTTTGCAATCAGTTGGGGAGAAGGCCGGAGCACAGGAGTCCCAAGATATCCTTGTGGGGCCAGGAGGCGCACTTCTGTTAAAAGATCCCCTCAACACTTTTTTTGTGTTGCTATCAAAATTGTATTGTTTATGTACAATAACGAAAGATAATTTCATCATAGGTTCTAAGTAAATCATTTTGAAAAGAACAGAAAATGAATTGGAGAGGTTCACTTAATTTACATATTATTTCTTGCTAAAACTGTAAACAATTGTATTACACTGAAAAAAAATATATAGAAACCACATCACCTTCATAGTTAGTTGATTCACAGTGTTATGACCAGGTGAGAAAGCAGTCTAGTGGTCCCTCTCAGCCTTCACCTGGTCTTACCGTAACAGGGTTTAATTTCAAACACACTGTTTTTCGCGCCCCCTTGGTGAATCCTTGTTCACCACTTTCCAATTATAAGGCAAAGAAACCAGCACAAACAGGCTTTCTTAGGTTTAAAGAAGAAAAGTTGAAATTTATTAAACTTAAACTCTAATTCGGTTAACGCCTATGGATACATGACGCGCCCATGCTAGCATGCATATGCAATATACACATGCAAATAGAGAGAGAAAAGAGCAGAAGAAAAAGTAAAAAGTTTGAGGCAATATCTGAAGAATTTTTGTTACAGTTCTTCGAGCTCACTGTAGAGTCCTTGATTGTAGGTAGTTCTTGCTTTTTGTTGGGGTGTTCTTAAACCTTGTTCGCTGTAGGAGACTTTTCTCTCTTGGAGTTCATGTGTCTTCAGTAGATTCAGAGGCTTGTGAGAAGGAGATGGGAGCAGACAGACGAGATCTTCTCAGTCCAGGAGCAAACAAACACTCTGAGTTCAAACTGTTTGTACAATTCAGAAAACCCCAGGCTGCCAAGCAGGTTAGTCATGTGACTAACTGGTCTGACCACGTTTTGGCTCTGTGGATTGTGTCATCTTAGCAGGGCCTAGAATGCTCCTCTTATACACAATACCTGATGATCAAGGTCCATTGTGGGTTGAATGTGTCAGGGAATGGTCCTTTGTCCTTCCAATCACCATCTGTTAATATGGAAATATCTTTTCCATCCAAGGCTGATCTGTTTAACAAATCCTTTCCTCACTCCAGTAGCAGTTTAAAATCAATGTTCATGACAAAATTAATGTGCCTCATTCTTGGCAGGGGGTGCCTAGTGTGACAGCAGAAAGCTTCCTTCTCAGCCAAGTAGCAAATGGCAGCTTCTTTCCAGTGTTTTTTTAACTACAGGATTGTGCTTATCTCTCATTATAACAGTTCCAATTCAACAACATAATACAAACAGGACTTTTTAGATTTTAATTTCAGGTTAGAAATTTAGTAATATATTCTGAAAAATCCCACAATTCCTTCTTTCACATTTTGTTCAGAAGGCACATGCATAACAATGAGTCGAGGTCTTTGCTTGCAATGCATTCGGCATTACAGCATGTGAAAGACAGCATGGCTTTCATCCATGGCTAGCTATCTAAAGGGATTTTTCTTCATATAATAATTTCACTTCATGGCCAGGTCCCTCACCGTGGTTTTCATCAATTTTAAGATACATAATGGTAACCTCCCTTCATGGCCAGATCCCTCATGATAGGTTCACTTGATGACTGATAGTTCATGAAACCATTAGGTCCTATCACATAGTCTCTCCGTAGCTAGACTCGGTATGGTGGCCTCACATGATACTTGGACCCTCATAAAATTATTTGTGATTAGGTGTGTCAGGCAGCTTCCCCGTAGCTAACTCCCTGATGTTAGCTGCTCTTCTTGCTCCACCATTGTATTGAGCAGCTTTCTGTGATATTCCTTTATGCCCCTCACATTAGGTGATCCAATAGCAATAGTATCACAGAAAGTGTACAAGCATTTTGTTATGGGTACAGAAATGCAATTGAAATGTACAGAAATGCAACTGAACTAGTAGTCCAGAGGCCTGGACTAATGATCCCGAGAGCGTGAGTTTAAATCCTGCCATGGCAATTCAATTTTTAAAAAAGGTAATAAAAAGCTGGTATCAGTAAAAGTGGCAACGAATGTCGCTGATTGTGATGAAAACCTAACTGGTTCCTAAATATCCTTTAGGGACAGAGCTGGACTGGTCTATATGGTTTACTCTTAACTGCCTGTTGAAGTAGCCTAGTGAGCCACTCAGTTAGATATAGTTGTTCAAGAAGGCGGCACACCACATCCACCACCTCTGTGCAAATGGGATAGCCAATAAATGCTGGCCCTGCCAGTGACATCCACATCCTGAGACTGAATTAAAGAAATACGTAAAATATTTCCTCCCTGAAAAATAACATTCAAATTGTTATTTTTTGTAATGGAAGAAAATTTATAAAAACAAACTACGAATGCATAAATAGACCGCACTAAAAGGAATTTGTAGGTACCTTAATTGATGTTACAAATTCTCAGTGCACAATCTCTATCTGTTTCACAACAAACTAAGCAAAATTTGTATTTGGCAAAACAAAGGGAGAACATAAGGATCCCAACAAACCTAGCATTCCTGTAACATGTCACTGAAATGTTTTTATGCAGCGTTAGCACACTGAGACCAGCCTTATGGTTTTTTAGAAAATAAATACAAATCTACCAGTATAATGTCTGGTGTCTCGTCTTCAAAATTTCCCTGTACGCAGGATGATGTAATTTGACACATTTCATTAATTTGACATGGAAACACCTTCCTGCATATTTATCTTTGTCAAAATATTCTACACAATGTATTCAGTTAGACATTCTAAATCTCATATATAGGAGTTTGGGAGATAGTTCCATTGTTAGTGGTTGAATTGTAAAATCCACAGATTTTGGCACTCGGTTGCTAAAGGATTTGAGGGTTAGCTAACACAGAAATGGATTTTATGCACACGTATTGCTCTTACTGAGATACAGCACAAATCTGCTGAATATATAAATTGCTAACCACTGGACTTACAGATGAAACTGCATTAGTGGAAAGCCTGGTGTAACTTTGCATTCCTCATCAAAGAAAAAGGACAAAAAATATTCAACATACTTTTCAGTTTCAATGTTCTCACAAGTAAATACTCGTGAAATGAACTGGCAAAGTGTCATAAGGGAATTATTGTAAGACAACCTTCTTTTATATTGGGGTCATACTGGTGGAAGTGAAGTGGACAGAAAGTGATACGCTTGAAGGAAAAGAATTATCAATTATACATTACTATGAAAATCAATATCATTTCTCATTCTTTGGCTCAAAATATTATTTGTTTTCTAAAATGAGTCTGAGGGCCTGCATAAGGAAGAAAGTAGTTCTATTTAATACCGTTGTAATAATATTATGTCATATAGGTTTTATAGCAAAAAAAACAGACTAGCTCAGAGGAAGAAAGTGCCAGCACTTGCTGCCCAGAGGTCATGCAGCATGGACTACACAAGGAAAAACTAAAGCCAAAAGACAGCTTGATTCATCAAGACAGCCAGCGGGGAGCAAATCAAAACATTTGGGTTTCATTCATTGGACTTGGAAGGGCACAGACTAAGGAGGATAAACAAAGGAGCATTGTAGTGCTCTTCGAAGAGAGGTCTTTCCAAGACGATCATGTAAAACCAAATCCAGCAGAACATAACACAGCTGAATTTGGGATAAAAGTAAAATAGTGCAAGATAAATAATGCAAAACCGTGGCTTTTTATAGAGACTGAATTGTTAAACAGAGAAGTTCTTGTCCAGAACAACTTACATGAAAAGTGTATGGCCACACAGTGATTGAGAACAAAGCTCAGTTTCACTTTGTTCACAGAGCTATTAGGAATGAATAGACCAACATAACTGTTGCTGCTACCATAAATAAGTTAAGTATAGCTGAGCTGTTTAGATGAACATTTCCATTCAGATTAAATTAACTCTGATTACAATTAAGTAATGGTAAAGGGAAAAAGTTTAATAGTTGTTTATCTCATTAGGATATATGTACACACTTTTTTAAATGAAAAGGTGTTTTTACAGAGTATTGAGTTTCATGTTTTAGATTTTAAGATTGAAGTATCTCATATTAAATTAATGTTTCATGTGAACTAAATTTTGGAGTATTGGTATGTTGTTGAAATTTTTTAACACATAAAATCGAATTGAAATATACATGAACCGATAGATTACTTTGATAGATTTTCGTTCATGTTATTGCAACAATAAGAATAAATAATGTTTAAAGGCAAATTATTACAAATGACATTACCCACACTATTTTTGTAACTTTGATGCACACATATCTGATACTCCATCAGCAATAGTTTTCTCTAGGTCCAACTTAATTGTATCCTCATTCTTGTATAGCTGTTCATGTTATCTCTTATCTGTTAGTCTATTATAAGTAATGTTACTATCTCTACCAGACTGACCAGTGTGAAGAGATGAAGCCAGAGCCCTGATGTGATGGCACGAGTTACTGATGTATGAGCACGTTATGTCTCATTAAAATTACTCTCTGCTGTTTTAGGGGAGGCAGTAATCCCTTTAGAATAAATAGTTTAAAGTCTTCCATAAATATTGTGAGTGTGGAATTCCAACAGAAGTGTTAAGTGTTGTCATGTTATTAACACACAGCATAATTTCACAGCTTAGATATTTAACCCTTAGCATAATGAATGAAGGGGATCAAAGACCCACAATGACAAATCATAGGTTGTGTGAGTTCACCTTCAGATGTGGAATAAACCTCATATTACGTGGATAAGTGTCAAGTATTTAATTTGCATAAGTACATTCTATTTTGCTGAAAAAGTACTAGCAAAGCTCCTGTAGCATTGCTAAAAAGAGTCAGCGACTTTATTGGAACAAGGGTATTATACCAAGCATGATGATCAGAGACACTGATTTATTAGCATTGGGAGCAGCCTGGCATTAATAGGATGAAGCCTTGGGTTTTAGCCAGTATTTTAATGGTGTTCCAGAGACTGAAAGCACTGAGAAAGGGGCACTGTTCTTTTGAGAACATTGGGAACACTGTGGCCATTGTGGAGGGAGATCCTACGTTCTAGGTATACTGAGAGTGTCTTCTGGAATCTGGGGTGATGGTGGTAGAGTAAGGGTATCATGGGGCCCAGTTAGATGGCAAGTGAAGCTTGTGAGCTTTGGAGAATTGAAGGTTACTGCGATCTGGTAATATGTGAGGGGTCTAGGCCCAGAAGTCTTGTGGGAAAGAGGGCCAGGAGAATGAAACTCTAGTGGCCCTTGGCTCCTTTCACAACATCAGGCCTCAACCACACACACTGCAATCCCACATATCAGCTTCCTCTCCTTTTACACCACCAGGCATCCCTACCCTGTCACTGCTTTCCCCATTGTCAAGATAGTTTTATTCCTTACATTCTTAGGATTCCCATTGAGAAATCCCCAATGTAAAGCCATGCAGAGTTGATTAAAAGCAAAAGTTAATGTCTGAAACTCCAAATTATTGTAGCGATTGATGTGCTGAACAATCTTCAGTAACAGAACCAAAACCAGCCTCCTCAATATGGTATCCAGTTCAGGGATACCTTCCTACAGCTCATGCAGCTAATATCATGGTGGGTAATTCAGGCAGAAAAAAGGAGGTATTAGATTGGAGGGGTGAGTCACAAACCCTTAACCGCAATTAGAAGTGGTAGAGCAGGCAGCTAGCAGGCTGTAAAAGGAATGATCGTTTGGGAGGACTTACCTAGTACCTAATTTTTAGTGACAGATTTCAGCCAGTAGCCTTTCAGAACATATTTTACTTCATTTTACACCCTAAGTCCACCCAAAATTGGGAGATCATTTAGAGGAGAATCCTACCAAATATGTATAGCATCCCTGTCTGCTCAATACATATATTTATTTATGCAGGGACAAGCACAAAATAAGGTTTGCATTCATTTTAACATTATTTACCCGTTACCTCCCCCAAGCATGAATTAAAACAAGGAGATGGGGTTTGTGTATTTGAAGTGGGCATATTGAACCCAACTTTACAATTTGTACTCTACTGGTATTGCAAGGGAAAGGGGATGGGGTGGCTATATGAATATAAATCCATGCATCTAGACTGATTTTGCTTCACTTAATTTTCCAGAGTTTACATTTAGATATATATTTTGTGAAGTATTGTTCAAGTTGATTGCATGGTGGAAGCAGGAAGAATAGATCGCTATTAGATTTCCTTACATAGCAGTACATAGGCTGGGAACAGTACAAACTTATGGATTGAAGTGATTTGTTTGGTTCCTGGGATTGACTTATGCAAAGATTGAATGAAGTTGGGGTGAGGGGATGGTCCTGTGTCACTAATGGCCACTTTGTTCACTTGACTTCAGGCAAGTTACTGTTGCTGGGATATTTATCTTTCGGAGCTAGCCTCCTTTCTTCCCCTGAGAAGTGGTTTGCATGCTGGTCACATTTTGTTTCCAGTGAGCTTTCAGGAAGTATTTCCCTAGCTCCAGGCTGAGGTCAAAAATCATCAGTTCCATTTGGAGCATGTTCCTTACGGGTTTCAGCCACAAACTTCTTGTGGGAAAGCTTACACTCTGCCCACCACCCGCACACCACCCCCCCCACCCCACACACACACACTGCAACCCCCCACCCCCCCCCCCCCCCCCACTCCCCCATCTCCCCTTACCATGATAATGTTAGCTGTGGGTCAATTGGTAGCACTTTTGCCTCTGAGTCAGAAGACTGTGGGTTCAAGTCCCACTACAAAGATTTGAAGACAAAATTCTAGGCTGACAATCCAGTGCAGTACTGAGGGAGTGCTGCACCGTCAGAGGTGCTGCCTTTTGGATGAGATGTTAAACTGATGCTCTGTTTGCTCTCTGAGGTCTCCCATGGAAAAGATTCCATGGTACTATTTCAAAGAAGAGCAGAGGAGTTATCCCCAGTGTCCTAGTCAATATTTATCCCTCATTAAGTATCACAAAACAGATTATTTGGTGATTATCACATTGCTCATTGTGAGATCTTGCTGTGTGCACATTGGAATCTGTGTTTCCTGCAGTACAACAGTGATTACATTTCAAAAGTATTTAATTGGCTGTAAAGTGCTTTGGAACATTGTGAAAGGTGCAATACAAATGCAAGGCTTTTTTTCTTTTTCGAGGGATGCACCTTCTTACAGATATCATAGCAAGCTATGTTTACTGGTGTCAGCCTGCCTCCTAATACACTGAGCAATATGAATGGCACATAAATGAAGTTATTCTTTAAACCGATTTTACAATAAACTGCAAAAAGCTAAGAAATACTTTTCTGTTATAAACTACAGCAAACATAAGTATAAATTAAACATGTCATAATATTACCTGAGGACATTTAATTTTGTCAAGATTTGGACTTTGCTTTTAAGTAAGTCAGAGGAGGATGGGACTAAAATTCTGGACTGGTTTTGGGGAGTTGGGAGCATAATTCTGTTGGAACAAAATTGTGAGGATCCAATTTTTGGACAGGTGCATTTATGCCAAAGTTATGCTAAATTTTCTTGCTCTTGAAATTTCCAGCATGCTCATACAAATGACATACATGGTAGAAAGCATTATTTCACCACCATTAAACATTATTTCCATCAATTTAACTTATATGCAAGTAGATGAGTCGCGATTGGTGGTGCACAACTAACTGGAGGAGGAAGCTCCATGAACATCCCCAATCTCAATGGTGGTGGAGCCCAGCACCTGAGTACAAAGGACAAGGTTGAAGCGTTTGCAACCATCTTCACCCAGAAATGCTGAGTGAATAATCCATCTCAGCCTCCTCTTGAGGTCCCCACCATCACAGAAGCTGGTCTTCAGCCAATTCGATTTACTCCATAGATATCCAGAAACGGCTGAGCGCATTGGATACAGCAAAGGCTGTGAGCCCCGTCAATATCACAGCTCCAGTGCTGAAGACTTGTGCTCCAGAACTAGCCATGCCCTTAGCCAAGCTGCTCCAGTACAGCTGTGACACTTGCTTCTATATGACAAAGTGCAAAATTGCCCAGGTATGTTCTGTCCACAAGAAGCAGGACAAATCCAATCCGGCAAATTACCGTCCCATCTGTCTACTCTCAAACATCTGCAAAGTGTTGGAAGGTGTTGTCAATGATGCTACCAAGTGACACTTGCTCACCAATAACCTGCTCACAGATATTCAATTTGGATTCCACCAGGACCACATGACCCCAGATCTTATTACAGCCTCGGTCCAAGTATGAACAAAACAGCTGAATTTCAGCAGTGAGATGAGAATCAAGACAACATTTGACTCAGTGTGGCATTAGGAGCCCTAGTAAAATTTAATTCAATGGGTGTTACAAACGCAACGGGAGCAACCTGCTGTTAATTCCGTCCTGTCACTCCACAAGTCGCAGCATAATATTTAAGCTTTCACACCCAATCGGAAAGACAGCTAAATTAAACACTCCAGTAACCCCAGAAAGAAACAGACCAAACCGGGTATCTTTTCTTCTTTGGCCTCCTTGTCTCGAGAGACAATGGGTAAGCGCCTGGAGATGGTCAGCGGTTTGTGAAGCAGCGCCTGGAGTGGCTATAGAGGCCAATTCTAGAGTGTCGAGGCTGTTACACAGTTGGCCTCCACTTGCACTTCTCTCTTTTTTCCTGCCAACTGCTAAGTCTCTTCGACTCGCCACACTTTAGCTCCGCCTTTATGGCTGCCCGCCAGCTCTGGAAATCACTGGCAACTGACTCCCACGACTTGTGATCAATGTCACAGGACATCTTTAAAGTGGAGACATGGACGGCCGGTCGGTCTGATACCAGTGACGAGCTCGCTGTACAATGTGTCCTTGGGGATCCTGCCATCTTCCATGCAGCTCACATGGCCAAGCCATCTCAGGCACCGGTGGCTCAGTAGGGTGTATATGCTGGGGATGTTGGCCGCCTCAAGGACTTCTGTGTTGGAGATACGGTCCTGCCACCTGATGCCAAGAAATCTCCTGAGGCAGCGAAGATGGAATGAATTGAGGCGTCGCTCTTGGCTGACATATGTTGTCCAGGCCTCGCTGCCATAGAACAAGGTACTGAGGACACAGGCTTGATACACACGGACTTTTGTGTTCCGTGTCAGTGCGCCATTTTCCCACACCCTCTTGGCCAGTCTGGACATAGCAGTGGAAGCCTTTCCCATGCACTTGTTGATTTCTGCATCGAGAGACAGGTTACTGGTGATAGTTGAGCCTAGGTAGGTGAACTCTTGAACCACTTCCAGAGCGTGGTCGCCGATATTGATGGATGGAGCATTTCTGACGTCCTGTCCCATGATGTTCGTTTTCTTGAGGCTGATGGTTAGGCCAAATTCGTTGCAGGCAGCCGCAATCCTGTCAATGAGTCTCTGCAGACACTCTTCAGTGTAAGATGTTAATGCAGCATCGTCAGCAAAGAAGAGTTCCCTGATGAGGACTTTCCGTACTTTGGTCTTCGCTCTTAGACGGGCAAGGTTGAACAACCTTGATCTTGTGTGGAGAAAAATTCCTTCTTCTGAAGACTTGAACGCATGTGAGAGCAGCAGGAAGAAGAAGATCCCAAACAGTGTCAACAACAAATTAACTATTTATTTTTTTTAAAAAGATCTTAAACACTATAAAGGTAAAACCTAGATAAATCTAAAGACCTTGTAACTTCTTAATTTAATCTAACTCCCCCATTCACACATATACATTCAAAAACTAACAGTTAACCAGTTTTAAAAGTGGAGTTTTAAAAAGATTAGCTGTCTCTTAAGAATAAATAAAATAAGAAAGTCTTTGTAGGTTACGTTCCTGATGGATGAGGTCTTCTATTGTGGATTTGGTAAAAATAGTCCTTCAGAAGATAGGCATTTAACTCCTCGGCTGTAACAAGCAATTAAACAGTTCTTTGAACGATGAGCACAGCAATTCAAACAATGGGCTGGATTTTACGTTGGGTGGACGGGAGCTGGCCACCGATCATTTTATGGGTCCCCAGGCTTTAACTGTTCCAAGGCGGGACTTCCACCTGCTTGAGGGAAGAAGTCCCATCTCATTGAGCTGCCAGTCAATCAGCAGGCTGGCAGCTGTTAGTCCCAGCAGCACCACCGGAAGCGGTGGCCACTGCTGGGACTGTAGCCCAGCCGATCGCAGAGGAAGACATGGAGCTGGGATTTAAGGTGAGTTTTAGTTGCCTCGCTGGGGGTAATCGGTTAGACCCCAGCGAGGCAAGGGTGGTCGTTTGGGGGGAAGCGGTGGCATGTTGGGTCCTGGGGTTGGCAAAGTGGGGGGGCCTTCCATCTGGCACCCTATGCCTGATTATCAGGGCCTACCCCTGGGGTGCTGAGAAGCCATCTGCTTTTCCCAGGCAGCTTTTCCCGGCTCCAGGGCACCCGCTTGCCATGCATAAAATCCGCGTGGAGGCGGGCAAAGGCCCTTCGGTGGCCGTTAAGTGGCAACTTAAGAGCCTTGATTGGCCTGGGGCAGGCGGCCTGTTCCACCCACCCCCGCCCCACCCCTCCACCGTACATAAAGGGGGACGGAGGCGGAAGTGGGTCTGGGAAAGCCACCCGCTCCATTTTACGTCACCACCATCCAGCTCGTTTGGGTGGCATAAAATTCCGGCCTGTGTCTTGGAAAAGAGGATTTTCTTCTTTACTCAGGGAATTAACTTGGCTTGTAGTACGTTGTAAAATTGCTGCTGAGAAAGAATAAAACAGCTCCTTTTTCCTTCTGTTCGCCTCACTGGAAAGTGGGCAGCATAGTGGCGCAGTGGTTAGCACCATAGCCTCACAGTTCCAGTGACCCGGGTTCGGTTCTGGGTTCTGGGTTCTGGCTGTGTGGAGTTTGCAAGTTCTCCCTGTGATCGTGTGGGTTTCGGCCGGGTGCTCCGGTTTCCTTCTACAGCAAACGAACTGCAGGCTGATAGGTAAATTGGCCATTGTAAATTGCTCCTAGTGTAGGTAGGTGGTAGGAGAATTAATGGAAGTTGGGGATGTGGTAGGAAATATGGGATTAATGTAGGATTAGTATAAATGGGTGGCTGATGGTTGGCTTAGACCCGGTGGGCTGAAGGGCCTGTTTCAGTGCTGTATCTCTCTATGACTCTATAAAACTAATTGGTCTCAGCCAGTTTCTGCCAGCTCCACACACAGCCTAGTGGAAACATTGCATCATATGACTTCTCTCTCTCTCTCCTGCTGTTGCCCAGGGTAACCAATAATGCAGCTGGTACACAGTGTCTCAGAAATTCCAGAATGTTCTCTCTCTTAAAGGTGCGCTGTTTTTAACAAAGTCTTAAAGGGCGCACACATTGTTTTTGATCCGAGGAGAAAAAATAATCACAGGTCTGTGACAATGAGAATCAGAGGAAAACTCTTCACTGGTTGGAGTCATACTTTGCACAAAGGAAGATAGTCATAGTTGTTGGAGGCCAATCGTCTCAGCCCCAGGATATTGCTGCAGTAATTCCTCAGTGCAGTGCCCAAGGCCCAACCATCTTCAGCTGCTTTGTCAATGACCTTCGCTCCAATATAAGGTCAGAAGTGGGGATGTTCATTGATGATTGCACAGTGTTCAGTTCCATTCAAAACTCCTCAAATAATGATGCAATCTGTGCCCTCAAACACCAAGACTGGGACAACATTCAAGCTTGGGCTAATAAGTGGCAAGTAACATTCGCGCCACACAAGTGCCAGGCAACGACCATCTCCAACAAGGCGGAGTCTAACAACTTCCCCTTGACATTCAACAGCATTATCATTTCTGAATACCCCACCATCAACATCACTGGGATCACCATTCACCAGAAACCTAACTGGACCAGCCATTTAAATATTGTGAATACAAGAGCAGGTCAAAGGCTGGGTATTCTGTGGCAAGTAACTCACCTCCTGACTCCCCAGAGCTCCCCCACTATCTACAAGGTACAAGTCAGGAGTCTGATGGAATACTCTCCACTTGCCTGGATGGGTGCAGCTCCAACAACAGTCAAGAAGCTCGACACCATCCAGGACAAAGCAGCCCGCTTGATTGGCACCCATCCACAACCTTAAACATTCACTGTCTCCATCATCAGCACAACATGGCAGCAGGGTGTACCATGTACAAGATGCACTGCAACAACTCAAAACTTCTTTGATAGCACCTTCCAAACCTGTGACCTCTGCCACCTAGAAGAACAAGGGCTGCACTGTACCACGAATTGCAAATTCCCCTTCAAGTCACACATCATCTTTACTTGGTGTAGGTACACCCATAGTTCTGCTGGGGAGGGAGTTTCAGGATTTTGACCCAGTGACGAGGAAGGAATGCCAATGTATTTCCAAGTAAAGATGGTGTGTGACTTGTGACTTGGAGCTGCACTCAATTATTAAATTTTTTATGCCACTGTTCTCCTGTCCGACAGGTGAGAGAGGTGACATTTGGCGCTGATGCCATCTCTTTCAATATGGCTTGGTAACTGCCTTCAGTGACCTCTTTTCTGATTGGCCCCGAAAGCAGTTGCTCCTCTGGCAGATCTCATCCAGGAGGATTTGTATGTCAACAGCTGAGAGGCTCTGGACTCATCTCCTGTTATCACCACTTGCCTGAATCAGTCCTTGTCAGCTACCAGTATGTGAAGAGGAGGTTTTGAGAAATCTCTTTTATAAATTCCTACAATTGAACACTCTGACAAAAGCCAGAGGAAAAAACACACTCTAGTTACATGGTGTACCTCAAGTATGAAAACTACCACTCTACTACTGATGAGGAGCTACAAAAACCTAAAGATTACTAACCATTAGAGTGATCACAAAGCCCATAAGTTAAAGTTGAATAGATTTACTGATTACTCATTCTTAGATAAAATGAATGCACGAATGGACTGAAATTTATAGAGCCCTTGATGTCGGGAATGGTGACGGGGGGGGGGTGGGTGGGGGGGATGAATATTGCTGCACCGACCTCGGTGCCGGCAGGGCCTGTCCCAATCTCGGCAATGGCGAGGCCTTCTGTTGGCACCCCCGCCGCTTGGTGACAGGACCCGCATTGCAAACTGCAGATGGACACTTACCTTTCATTAATATGCCACTGCTGCAATTCTGACAGCAGGTTGTGATCTTCATTCCGGCGGCTGGCAATGCCACACCTTCAAATCACGATTCGGGGAAACGAGGAACGACACCTGTGGGGAGGGGGGAGGAGGTGATTTTCTCAGTGCAGGAGCAGGGGAATGAGGTCAAACTCTTTGGATTGGTTGGGGAGATGAGGGTTAGAGTTCATGAACTTTGGGGGGAAGGTCACATAGTTAAGGTAAGTATTTTGAGGGTGGGGGGGTGAGTGAGCAAGGCATTAAATGTAAGGCATTGAGGGGGGTGGGATGGATTGAGGGTTTTTTAATTGTTTTCAATATTTTTTATGGACTGTCACTTTAAAAATTTAACCTGTCATTTAGGGCTCTAAGCCCTTTAAAAATGGTGCCGGCAGCTGCTCAGTGGTGCCGGATGCCGTTGCCAGGGATGGCTGTCCCGTCCCCTCCACCTCATCGGGTGGGTGGTGGGGGAAGCTGCCCCGGCCATGCTAATGAGCCGCCGCATTGGGAATCGCAGTGACTCCATGACATACAACCTATGTGTGCGGGACGCCATGCCTATTTCGGTGGCGGGCTTTTAAAATTCAGCCCAATCTCTCATGATGGTTAATCATGGCATGTTCATCCACTTCCTGGAAGACCAAAAGAATGCTTCCCCCTTTCTGCCAGTTTATTGGCTCTTCTGTTACCCAGGACAAGACTTCATTCTCTTCATTAGTAAATTCCGCCTGCAAAGAGTTACGACCAAGGTGGGAGGAGTGCACTGTTAATTCAGTCCCACTTCTCCACAGGTCACAGAATATCAATAAATGTTCCCAGTAACCGAAACAGTCAATTAGATACTCTATTCGTCCCCAGAATAAAGTACACCGACCAGGTTTCTTTAATAAACAACAAAGTTAACCGTTTATTATAAAACCAAGTGTTAACCAATAATGAAATATTAAAGCTCCTTAAGTTTTCATAGCCCTCATGCACACACACATACATCCTAGAACCGGTTAACTGGGAAAAAAAGGGATTTTGGTTTACAGCTGTTTCATAGGAATAAGAGGATTTTTAAAAACTTAGACTGCCATGATCTGGAAGAAAGTTCTTCAGCTTGGCAAGGTGTCCCAAAGTCGAATAGTCGGATGCCACTCAAAATCTTTCCAGGTTAGGTTGATGAACAGTCTGTGATGGGTAGGCATTCAAAGAACTTCAACAGTAGAAGGCTTCACAGGTCTTCCATCTGGAGTGTAGCAACAGGTGTCAGTTCTCACATTCGATGCAAATGTCTTTTTTTAAAGATGCAAGATTTCTGCAAATTCAAGGTTTGAAAATGCAGGAGGCAACAGTACCACTTCATACAAGCTGTTGTTTTTCAAGAGCAAGGATTCTTTACAGAAAGGTAATACTTTTCTGGTGCTTTTTCTAATCTCCAGGCAGGTCAAAATCAAATTTCTATTGCCTGCTTTAATCCAAATCCACTGGCTTTTAAACACTTTAAATAAATGAAACCAAAACCTTCCAGAAACAAGTCACATGCCAAGTCAAAAATTCTCTCTTGTCACAACAGAGGGTAGCGCTTAGGTCAAACCCCTGCTGGTTTCCTTGAAATTACCTGCTTTCCCGTACCTCTTTACCAGTCAACTTTTGTTGGACTTCCTTTTAAAAACATCCATAAAGTTCATCTATCTCCAGATGTCTCAATGTCCATTGAAATCCTTTTCAGTTTTGAAAAATATAGAATCCCAAGTTTTAATACAAAAATGGAAATCCTCGTAACAAAAGCTTCAAAGTATGTCAAGAAAACTACAGTAACTTGAGAATGAATTCCTGGATCTACAACCAAAGTTAAGAATTCACCCCTTTAATGGGAAGATAAATAACCTGGCAGCATGCTCAGATTGTGAATGATGTTTGAGAGAGCATGAAAGAGATTGCCAATGCTGCACCTGATTTACCTATTACTACACAAAAACCTACTCCCTTCTCATCTAAAGTGGAATCTCAGAATGAGCTGAAACAGATAGAAGCAAATCTGAAAAAACCCTGCAATTTGTATCAGCACATTGCACTTTACCCATAATTTTTTTTAAATCTCCCAACAACTTTCACAGTGGAGGAAGGAGGCCAAATGGGAAGGCGGGAAATGGATGGGGAGGGATGAGGAAAAGGGCAAAGGAAAAGATGTCATGAACAGGAAGAGAACAAGGAGTGGAAGACAGGGGTTAATGAGATGGGGGACATTTGGGTGGCATTGAGCCAAGGCTAATTTTCCTTTCTGTGGGGCATGGCAGCTGCACTAGTCCAGGGCCCAATTCCATCCATACAGAGGATGGTGGGGAGGTGGGGTGGCTGTGCGAAGTGGAGTATTCTCATGTGGTAGGTAAGTTTTTGGCTGGGGTGGGTAAATTTTTCACTGGGGTGACGATGCTGTGTTGTTTCAGGTACAAGTTCTTTCTTAGCAGGTGTAGGGTCATTTATTTGTTTCTCATTGAGTGGAGAATTAATTACTGTTTGGCGACGGTAGCAATAGACTTGAGTTTGTTCGAAACACAATGGGGAGCAAGTTTTAGAGCACCACAGCAGAAAGGGGAAGACTAAGTTTGTGCTCAATGGGGGTGGGCTCTGATGCCTCAGTCTGACCAGGGGAATGGTGCACGATTACTGCTCAGTGGAGGAGGGGTGGGGGGTAACTGTCTGATCAGTTTTGGTGGGGCATGGTGCTCAATATCTGCATAAGAAGATATGCTCTGTACTAAGTGGGACCCAGGGAGATTGTCAATCTCTAGTTATTGGTGGGAAGGGACACGGTTGTTTACTATGTCAGTTGTTGCCACGGTCAGTAGCGATGTCTCATCATTATCTGATCTCTGCTGAATGAGGGCTGTGAAGGTTGCTGGTGTTTTGTGCTTATTCCAGTTGGGAGATTGGCCCTGAAATCTTTTATCACATGCATTGAATGGTCACCAGACTTTCATGGGTTCTGGTTTATTTTATAAAACTCCAATTGTGCAATGGTATTTCATGTATTTATTCAGTCAGTAAGACTTAACCAGGGTATTCAGTCCACACTTTTGTACTACAGAGAGTTGAGTAAAAGGCTGCATTATACATTAGTTGCTGCCCGATTGCGATCAATTTGTCACAGAGCGGGTGAAATTCGTCCTGGGGGATAATGCACTGTCTGCCAGTCTTATGCTAAAATTTACTGCACTACCTTTAGAATTTTGAGACCAGACATCATTTATAATATGCAAGAGATGGTGATTATCACTAAAATGTAGGCCTGTTGGTCATTCATCTCATTGCTGTTTGTGGTAGGCCGCTAGTTAAAAATGGCTGTTATACTTGCCTGTGTATCAAAAATCCCTGAGCTAAAAAGTAGTTAAGTGTGAAGTGGTTTGAGATGTTCTGACATGATAAGGTGCTATATATCATGATATAAATAATTATATTTGTTTATGGATTAGGGTTTCAATAAAAAGTCATTATGGGTCAATCAGTGTTCGTATCACAGTAGGATGAAATATATTGCTGTACTTCAGAATGAACAAACATAGGTATTTCTTCGACATATCACAAATATACACCTCAACAGCACAAAAGTGGTTTATTATAGTATCAGTTAAATTGTTTGAAAGGTCTGAGCCCTAAGGCGGCTTAGCCTTAGAATATAGATTTAATGATGAGGTGGGCTATTTTGCAGACATGTTAATCAGGTATATTATTGGAATGACATAGCAATCCTCTTAGCGGTGCAACTGATCTGCGTGTGACTGGTGCGGTGATTTGGACCTGTTGGCGTCAATAGGTGTGAAGTGATAAAAAATCTTTCTTTGGGACCTTCTATTCGCATTGATAGGATGTATATTTGTATGCCTATCTATCTGTATTTCTTACAGGTAAAGTAAGACTTATCAAATCAATAAGTAATTCCTTAAAACATAGTTTAGTGAACTGCAGTCAATAAGGAATGCACATGTGAGCTAAGTAAAGCTGACAATTATTTTAAGAAACCTGAGACCACTTTCACATAAATTGTCCGTTTATAGGTTCCATTTCCTTCAAACTCCAAATGACTTTGTTTTATTGTGATTTTTGACATTTTCCTTCTTTTCCTGTTTCGCCTACAATTCACAAAAGTTGTAAACACTTTGCAGTCCAGTTCTCTGCCCCAGGGCCTGAATGCTGTCAAGGTGCCAAGAAAACAGAGGCTGACAGGCCTGATGGTACATACCACTCTGAGGGACTCATAAAGATAGTGTTTGTTTGTTTTTGATCTGCCTTCAGATCTAACCATTGACCATTCTTCAGGGAAATACAACTTTTAAATAAATGCTTCAAGATTGTTAAAACATTCCAGTAGTCTGGGTTTTGTTGTTATATGTCATTCGTTTTCTTGCTGAGGGAGTACAATATTGTAACAATGCTCAAATAAAAAATGTCTTCATTTGTAATGGAATGTGCATTTCTAACATTATTAGATCATATCTTGAATTAGAAGGGGAGTTTACAAGTGATTTCACTTTTGGTAAGTGTTTCCATTTGCTTAATTGCACACTCTGCTAAGTCTATCTTCTATTGAGCTAGGCTAGATTTTACTTTCAACGATCAGAACTCAAATGTAGACACTATTCTCACGTACTTCTCTGCCTCAGCCTTATTGATAATATACAACTGGAGACAGCTGTGTGTTGAAAAAATCGGCGAGTGAATAATAAAGTTATAGGCCGAAATTTCACACTCAGCGGGGAAGCGACTGCATTCACTACTCACCTCGAAGAAAGCTGGCCACAGAGATCTACTGATTTCTGTGGCATAGATTTCCCCTTTCCGAACATCAGTTTGAATCTGGCGCCAAGTGGAGGGATCTCCAGGCATCCAGCAACAGTAATATCATCAAGCAGGATAAGCAGCCTATCACCTTAAAGTATTCTCACAGGCAGCAAACCAGGAAGTAAAATGCATTGATTATTTTAATTTTTTTCTCAGAGCAAAATAAATGATTAGGACATACACATGAGATAAGGCAGAAGCTGAAATATCATAAGTAAACTATTTTTTAAAATATTATTTTAAAATCCCCACCATCCCCACCACCAGAGCAGCAGACATCAGTGGGCCACCGCTGCTGCTGGTTCCCCTCCACAGGCATGGCCTGGCAGCTGTGGCCACCGTTTATTTTATTAAAGTTAATACCTCTTCAAAGGGCACCTTAAGGTGGAAGTGCTCTCCTCTGCCAGTGTATTTCCCCCTCTGACAGTGGCAGTGCCCACCTCTGTCAGTAGGGCTGCTGTTCATCAAAGGCTGCAGGCCTCTGATTGGGCCTGCAGCCTCAGGGACTCACCCGTCGTCCTTAATTAGCCACCTCCAAGAAGATCATCTAGGCAGGGACTCTTACAATCAGAGCAGGTCCGGACCCAGAAATGGTTGCAGAGTGGACTGAAGCCTTCAAGGAATGTCATTGGAAAGCCAGAGGCCATGCACCCAGGGCAGGGCAGCACCCCCATCCCAACCACCACCCCTGTTCTCAGATAGTGACCTGGTTTTGATGTTTGAGGCCTTGGGGGAGAGGAGGGAGGTCACCTTTGCCGTGGGTGGTAGGAAGAGGCCACCAACCAAGCAAACAGGCCTAGCTGAAGTAGCTGGCACTGTCAGCGGCAGAAACATCAATGAAGAACGTGGATCCAGTGCCGGAAGAGGTTCAACAACCTCATACACTCTGACAAGGTGAGTGCTCTCCCCTGCCCTCAGGAAAGGTCTCAGAGCCTGTACCCTCCAGCAGACACACCACCTGAGGACTCTCAGGGCACATGCTGCTCCTGAATATGGGGCCACTTACTCACCCTTCAGAGCCAGAGCACTGCTGAGGATCAGCCAGCACTAAGGCATGCAGCTTCTAATGGAGGGGGGTAGATGCTATTGGCCAGAGAGGACACTAATGCCTTGTGTGTGTATCTCTCTCTCTCACTTGTGTCTCTGCAGGGGAAACAGGCTCATAATGCGCAGGAAAGGGTGGTGATGGACAGTGGGGTTTCCTACTATCAAAGGATAATGCCAATGGAGGAAAAAACAATGGAGATAGCCAAGATCCCGGACAAGGAAGAGGTCTGGCAAGATGGGAACCCATGGTGTAGATAGTGATTACAGAGGGTGATGCACTCAATTGGAGGTTGCAGTGAAGGCCATCCTGTCTGTTAACATGTCAAGCACTGAGTTGCATTGGGTATCCTTAGCACTGCAATGGCTTCCACTCTCCTCGGCTGGTTCTCATGATTTTTCTTGTGTCTCCCACAGGTGCAGGCCTCCACCTCAGCACACCTTCTCCCTCTGCCACCATCAAGGAACCTCAGGAGACTGGGAAGCACCGTCACAGACTAGCATACCATCCACCAGCTCAGATACTCCCACCTCAGTGGATCCTGGTGCACATTTAGGTGGCACTGAGTGAGGGACATGGCACATGTGTGCAGGAGGAGGTGTCAGAGGCAGAGACAGCTGTAGGTAGTATGCTTCAGAGGAGGGAGGACAGACACAGCCCTGCTCAGCTTGGCACAGATGCAGGGCCTCAAGATTCACAAGAAAGAAGGCTCTACCTGGAACAGCAGGAGATGTGTTCCCAATGTCAAAGTTCCCTGAGGCAGTAGAGGGTCATGGGCTGAGAATGGAGAAGTCCATTCAGCTTATGTGTGCTACCATGGCTCAGGGCTTTAAGCACTTGAGCTCCTCCACTGAGAGAGTGGCCAACCTCATGGTGAGCCATGCAGCATCACTCTGAGTGGATGCAAGAGCATGCATAGGATGCATGCCACACTGTGTAGCCTGGAGTGGTCAATGGTGCTGGTGAAACAGAGATGTCTGGAGTGGATGCCAGTTGTGCCCCAGCTGGTGTCCTCCTCTAGCCATCTAGAGCACCCACCATGGGTTGAGGATGTCACAGAGGAGAGTGATGGTGGCACCCTTATAAGGAGCCTTCATCATTCTCGGCCTCCTTGGCTCCTCTGAGTGTGGGAACCTCTGTGCAGCAGAGCAAAGTGATGGAGGCTGCCCCAGCAATGATGCAGATGCAGTGGCGTATGGAGATGCCCTCAAGGGCACATCCACGACGAGGACAACTGCCACATGCATCTCAGCCAAAAGCAGAGACCAGAAAGTGGGCTGCCTCCACTTCCTCTGAGACCACAAGGGGGCATTGTGTAGAAGTGGCTGAGCACGGAAGCCACCATCTCATGCGGAGCACTGAGTGGGTCACTGGGTGTTGTGTTACTGTCTATGTGCACTGTTTACCTTTGTTATCATTGTGTCAATAACGACACATATCTGAGACTGCTTTTATTGGCAACGTAACAGAAAAAGTGGTAAGAGGTGGCGAAGGAGATCAAGGGTGCGATCATGGAGAGGGCAGAAGCTCTGGGCAGATATGGGTCCTACATTGGCAGTAAGAGTTTAATGCTTCAGCCTTTGTCTTCAATGGATGAGTCAGGACAGCAACCTCAAAGTCCATTACATATCATGCCTTTCATCTTGGGTCAGAGGAACTCAATTAAAATGTTCCTGAATCAAAAGATCCCTGACATTTTTGGCATCCTGATGAAACCTTCATGCCCCACGCCATGCCTGACTACCTTCTTCTGCAGTCAAAGCACTTCGGTCTTCTGCATCTTCCTCCTCTCTCACTTCCTGCTCCTCCTTCCTCCAAGGGCCCAGGGCCTCACCATCCTCAAGGTACAGACCTCTCTGGAGGGCCATGTTATGGAGAGTGCAACAGGCCATCACAATGACCAAGACCCTTACAAGAGTATATTGGAGAAAACCGACTGACCATTGCAGGCATCAGAAGTGCATTTTGAGGAGTTCGATGGCTTGCTCAATGGTGGTCCTGTTTGTATCACCTCTGTGCCTCTGTCTAGAGCTTTCGTGGAGAGGGGTGAGCAGCCATCATTCAAAGGATATCCCTTGGCCCCCTGGAATCCCTCCACAGACTTTGTGGGTGGGGGTGGAGTGAAGATCTGCAGCAGCCTGGACTGATGGAGGATGAAGGAGTCATGGCATCTGCCAGGAAAGTGATCACACTAATGGAAGAAGCTCTTGTTGTGGTCACAGACCAGCTGAACGTTGAGGGAGTGGAAGCCCTTCCTGTTGCTGAATCTTACAGGCTGGTCACTGGGTGCCTTGTTGGCTACATGCAGTAGATGATGCCCTGCACATGGGGTAATTAAGTGATGGAGGCGAAACCTAATCCCTTTTTTTTTTAGATACAGCACTGAAACAGGCCCTTCGGCCCACCGAGTCTGTGCCGACCAACAACCACCCATTTATACTAACCTTACAGTAATCCCATATTCCCTACCACCTACCTACACTAGGGACAATTTACAGTGGCCAATTTACCTATTACCTGCAAGTCTTTTTGGCTGTGGGAGGAAACCGGAGCACCCGGCGAAAACCCATGCGGTCACAGGGAGAACTTGCAAACTCCGCACAGGCAGTACCCAGAATTGAACCCGGGTCCCTGTAGCTGTGAGGCTGCGGTGCTAACCACTGCGCCACTGTGCCGCCCAAGGTCTCATGCAAGGTCTCATCTGTTATGAAAGATCCAAAGCTGATCCTTGGAAGCAGCCAGAAGCAAAGAAGTTCAAGGCCACTGTGACTTTAACGACTACCGGCAAGGCATGGCAACCAGTGCAGTGAGGTGTTCAGTCTCCGACAATGAGGGCACAGATGCTGTGACCATCTGCCCGGAGAGTTGCAGTCTCCTGTGGCACTGAGTCTCTGTCATCTCCAGGTAGCTCCATCTTCTCTGGTAGGTCCTAATTTGAGGTTATGGCCTTTTCCTGCCCCTCGTTCCTCTCCCCTGCCCTCCTGATGCAAAAGGCTCCGCCCTTCCTGCAGACTGTTTTGCCCCTTATCATGCCCTCATTGCTAACTGCTGCCTTCCTTGTGGTCAGCTGGTGTGCACTTGTCCTTGGCTGCCTTGCCCCCTGCTCTTCTTCCCCTGTGATACTAGGAGGGTGACGGCCCGATGCACTGCACAGGCACATTGCCCACTTGCCCCGCCACCTCTGGAGCGCCAAGGACACCTGTCTCCCAGTAGCTGAGTCCCCCTATGAGCCATTGAAACTTTTGCCTCCAGGATAATTCCCTAGGGCGGCCATAACTGGTTCTACCCTCTGTACCCGTCTCCTTTCATCTGGTCTGCCCCAGACAATGTGTGTGTCTTGTGTGGCCCCATGAAACTCTCAACTCCCCACAAAACCAACTCTTATTGAGCTCTGCAAGTACCTTAATTGGCCTTAAATGGGGATCGGGCAGGATCGCAATCTTACACTGCCCCCACCCAGGTGAACATGCCTGGCACCAGCAATGGCATTGCAAAATTGGCATGTCTGTCAGCACCAGAACCTTTGGGCCCCATCTGCCTCTGTTCCCAGCTTTGGCAGGGCCCAAGAGTTCAGCCGTAGAAGTTGCTGTCAGTTTCAGAAGAGTAATGACAATAAATGCTAAGGGCTGGATTATATGCAGGAGGCGAGGCTCCCGGTGCCAGGCCAAAAAGACGGAGGAAGCCTGCCTCTGCATTTTTCTGACCCCGGAGCAAACCTCCAGTCTTTTGGGGTCAAAGTTTAAGGAGGCGGGATCCCCATCCCTTGAAACACTTAATAGGCATGGAGATCCCGCCCCCGAGCTGTTGGCAATCATAGGGCCGGCAGCACAACAGTTAGCGGCAGCGCCACCAGGAACAGTGCAGAGCCCTGGGACCCAGACCCAACACTGGAAACCCGGAACAAAGGTAGGTTGGGCGGGTTCACCAGGGCCGGTCTGGAAGGCACTGGCAAAGGAGGTGGGGGTGGGTATTCGGTCCAGGGGAGAGGGGTCCCGGGGGGTATGTTGACTCCCAGTGGGGTCCTCCCTGGGCCACAAATTGCCCACGAAAAAGCGACCACACCCCCAAGCCCGCAGGGAGGGCTTTTCGTTTTCCAAGGTGTCCTCCTCGCACAGCAAAGGTCCGCCCCCAACCCCGCCAATGCTACTATCCCAGCAGCAGGGAAGAAGGACAATGTTGGCCTATCCCGCCCCCGGGAAGATCAGGTCTGGCAATCCCGGCATCGGGTTCCATGGCGGTCGCTGCCGGTCTGATTCTCCGCCACCCACCCCCCACCCTGCCCTGCCACGGAACCTGACGTCGGGCTGGGAACAAACTCCAGCCCTAAGAGTTTCGCCATCATTACCACTGAAAAATCCAGGCTGTAAAGTTTGATCTCATCCATGATGTACCCACACATACATAACGTGCACCAATGTAGTGAGATGCCGCTATATATTCAACATGTGTAATTTAAATAGGGGGATCATCCTCAGGCACTGCTGTGATTATGCAGAATAAGCCTACCTGAACAATGATTAAAGATAAGTAAAGATGATTTTGTAAATATGTCATGACATCATAGCCAACAGTTACATAAATACTGTATCTCAATTCTGCCTATGTGGCTTTAGTACGTATGCAATGAATGAATTGAATTCAGAAGTCTTACATTTATATAACACCATATCACATCTCACCTATATCTCAAATTTTCAAAATCTATATGTTACAGGTACATAAAAGCTCCTGTAAATTGATAAAGTTATTAGGAACTTTTTTTGATTTTCTGTTGTATGTAAAAATATAATTGTGTCTCACTAAAACAGAAACAATGCCCTCCTTTTTTTCTCCCCTCTCATCCTCTCCTTAAAGCATTGATTGCTGCAATGATGCATTCAGGCAAAATCTGCAGTTTACAAGGACATTGGTCATTCCTAGTAAAGACATATCATATTCCTACTTTTAAGCTATGACCTTTATTCATTGTAGACTTTTTGAAATTGACCTTTGCTTTAAAAAAGTGGACAATGTGCTGCAAAATAGCTGCTGAAGGTCAGATGATGTGGCCTGTATATTCAAAAACTGTTTCACTGTCTCGAAAGGACAAAAGGACACATTCCAGACTAACAGGTGTCAACTACACCCATCCTGAAATCATCAAGAAAAATTCCTGAATTGAATGGATTTCTTCTGAGAAAAAGGTGTGAAGTAAACACATCTTAACAAAATGATACTCATCCAGACATTAATGGATAGCCATGGATTCATAGGAAATTAGGAACATAGGAACAGGAGTAGGTCATTCAGCCCATCGAGTCTGCTCCACCATTCAGTTAGATCATGGCTGATCATCTACCTCAACGTCACTTTCCCACACAATCCCCATATACCTTGATGTCATTAGCGTCCAGATATCTATCCATTTCTGGCTTGAACATGCTCAATGATTGAGCTTCCACAGCCCTCTGGGGTAGAGAATTCCAAAGATTCACCACCCTCTGAGTAAAGAAATTCCTCCTCAACTCAGTCTTAAATGGACTACAATTCTGAGACTATGTCTGTTGGTTCTAGACTCACCAGCCAGGAGAAACAGCCTAGCTATATTCACCCTGTCACACTCTGTAGGAATTCAGTAAGTTTCAATGAGATCACCTCTCATTCTTTGAAACTTTAGAGAATACAAGCCCAGTTTCCTCAATCTGTCCTCATAAGACAATCCTACCATCCTAGGGATCAGTCTGGTGAACCTCCGTTGCACTCCCTCTATGGCAAGTATATCCTTCCTTAGAAGAGGAGACAAAACTGTACACAATACTCCAGGTGCATTCTCATCAAGGTTCTATAAATTTGCAGCAATACAGCAGGATACAAGCCTAGCCTGTCCAACCTTTCTTCAAAAGACAACCCACCCATTCCAGGTAATAAACTTTCTCTGAACTGCTCCAACACATTTACATCCTTGCTTAAATAAGGAGACCAATACTGTACACAGTACTCCAGCTGTAGTCTCACCAATGCCCTGTATAACTGAAGCATAATCTCCCCACTTTTGTATTCAATTCCCCACGCAATAAACAATAACATTCTATTAGTTTCCCTAATTACTTGCTGTACCTGCATACTAACGTTATGCGATTCATGCACTGGGACACCCAGATCCCCCTGTATCTCAGAGCTCTGCAATTTCTCACCATTTCGATAATATGCTTCTTTTTTATTCTTCCTGCTAAAATGGACCATTTCACATTTTCCCACATTATACTCCATTTGCTAAATCTTTGCCCATTCACTTAACCTATCTATATCCCTTTGAAGCCTCCTTATGTCCTCTTCACCACCTACTTTCCTACCTATTTTTGTGTCATCAGCAAATTTAGCAACCATACCTTAGGTCACTTCATCCAAGTCATTTTTTAAATTGTAAGAAGCTGAGACCCCAGCACTGATCCCTGTGGCACACCACTCATTACATCTTGCCAACCAGAAAATTACCCATTTATACCTACTCTCTGTTTCCTGTTAGCTAGCCAATCTTCCATCCATGCTAATATGTTATCCCTACACCATGAGCTTTTATTTTTTGCAATAACCTTTGATGTGACACCTTATCAAATGTCTTCTGGAAATCTAAGTGCAGTACATCCACCAGATCCCCTTCATCCACAACACAAGTTATTTCTTCAAAGTGTTATGACTGAGGCGGGAGGAGTACAATGTTAATTCAGTCCCACTTCTTCACGGGTCACAGCATATCAATAAATTTTCCTATCTACCAAAAAACAACCAATTACATACTCTATTTGTCCCTCAGAATAAAGCACACCGACCAGGTTTCTTTAATCAACAACAAAATTAACTATTTATTATAAAAACAAGTCTTAACCAATAATGAGGTAACTCTATATACGAAAAGCTCCTTATTTCCCTAGTCCTCATAGACACACACATTCATTTAAAAAAAGGTTAACCAGCTATAAAGGATTTTTGGTTAACCGCTGTTTCACAGGAATGAAAGGAATAATAAAAATAACTTAAGTTGTCATGTTCTGGTAGGAAATTCTTCTGTTTGGTGAGGTGTCCCAGAGTCGAATAGTCGGATGCCACTCAAAGTCTCTGCAGGCGAGGTTGATGAACAATCTATGATGGGTAGGCATTCAAGGCAATTCAACTGAAGTAGGCTCCACATAAGTCTTTCATCAGGGGTGTAGCAACAGGTCTTCTGAGGTTTTACAGCAGCAGTAGAAGATTTCTTCAGATTTCATGATTTCTTAAAACACAGAAGGCAACAGGAACCACAGTTGATGTAGGGATTCTTCAGAGACAGGAAACAATAGGAATCTGCCACCTTTGAAATACAGAGTTTCTTCTCAAGAGATGCAGGATTCCTTTACAGAGAGAGGTAACACCTTTTCTGAGTCTTCCTCTCTGAAACCCAAGCAGGTCAAAAATCAAATTTCAAATGCCTGCTCTTTGTCCAACTCACTGGCTTTTTAAAATGTCCAAAGTGAAAGCAAACTTTCCTGAACAGGTCACATGTCCAGACATAGTCTCCCTTGTCATTCAAAGGGTTGTTCTGAGGAGGTTAAACCCCTTGCTGGTTTCCTTGAAATTGCCTGCTTTCCTGTCCTTGTGTACAAAGTCCTTTCAAAACATACAAAAATTTCAGCTATTTGCAGGTGTCAATGTTCACAGAAAAATCCATTTCAGTTTTTAAAAACACACAACATTCTAAGTTTTTAATACAAAAACAAAAACCTTGTAACAAAAGAACTCCAATAAATTGGTTAAGCATAATTTCCCTTTCACAAAACCATGTTGACTCTGCCTGATTGAATTTTTCGAAGCGTCCTGCTATAATATCTCTAATAATATCTTCTAATATTTTCCCTAAGACAGATGTTAAGCTTACTGGCCTGTAATTTCCTGCTTTCAGTCTCCCTTCCTTTTTGAATAAAGGAGTTACTTACACTATTTTCTAACCTAATGGAACCTTCCCTGAATGTAGGGAATTTTGGAAAATTAAAACCAACGCATCAACTATTTTACTAACCACTTCTTTTAAGACCCTAGGGTGAAATCCATCAGGACCCGGGAACTTGTCAGCTTGCAGCTCCAACAATTTGCTCGGTACCACTTCCCTGGTGACTGTAATTTTCTTGAGTTCCTTCTTCTCTTCCATTTCCTGATTTACAGCTAATTCTGGGATGTTACTTGTATTGTGAAGACCGATGCAAAATACCTGTTCAATTCATCTGCCATATCCTTATTATCCATTATTAGTTTCCTAAACTCACTTTCTATAGGACCAATGCTCACTTTGTTAACTCTTTTCTTTTTAAAATATCTATATAAACTCTTACTATCTGTCTTGATATTTCTAGCTGGCTTTCTCTCATACGCTAATTTTTCCTTCCTTAGCAAGGCGGCTTGTGTGTGTGAGATTCATTACGTGTCAGTTAGTCCCTTGAGTTGATCTATTCTATGTCCCTCTGTGTCAATGCGTGCCAGAGTGTGAATATTTTTATATTTGCCAACCCGTATTCCTATCGATCATTGCGGGATTAATATTAATCTGTCAGTCTCTGGTACTGTATGTAAATGAGTGAATGAATATGTAATTGTGAGTCTCTAGTATTGTGTGAGAGTTAGATTAAATCTGTACAACACGGTCTCTGGTGGTGTACATCAGTATGAAATTGAAATAAAAACAAAAAGTGCTGGAAAGACTCAGCAAGTCTGGCAGCATCTGTGGAGAGAGAAGCAGAGTTAACATTTCAGGTCTGTGACCCTTCTTCAGAACTGGCAGATATAAGAAATATAAAAGATTTTAAGCAGGTACAGCAGGGGAGGGGCAAGAGCTAACAAAAGAGAAGGTATTGATAGGACAAGGTCACAGAATAGCTGACCAGAAGGTCATGGAGCAAAGGCAAACAATCTGTTAAAGGTGTGCTGAAAGACAAAGCATTAGTACTGATAGGGTGTTAATGGACTGAAAACTGAACAGCCACAAGCACAAAAATGAAAAAAAAAAATGGGTAGGCACAGTCGAAACAAACTGAACAAACTAAAATAAAATAAACACAAAAAATAAAAGAAAAAAGAAAAAAAGAACTAAAGATAAAAGTAAAATGGGGAGCCTGTCATGCTCGGAAATTATTGAACTCAATGTTCAGTCCGGGAGGCTGTAGTGTGCCTAATTGTTAAATGAGATGCTGTTCCTCGAGCTTGTGTTGATGTTCACTGGAACACCGCAGCAATCCCAGGACACAGATGTTAGCGTGAGAGCAGGGGGCGGGGGTGTTGAAATGGCCAGCAACTGGAAGCTCGGGGTCATGCTTTCGGACTGAGCGGAGGTGTTCTGCAAAGCAGTCACCCAGTCTCCATTTGGTCTCCCCAACGTAGAGGAGACCACATTGTGAGCAGCGAATATAGTACACTACATTGAAAGAAGGATTGTTTGGGGCCTTGGATAGTGAGGATAAAGGAGGTAAATGGGCAGGTATTACACCTCCTGTGCTTGCAGGGGAAGGTGCCGTGGGTAGGAGACGAGGTGGTGGGGGTAATGGAGGAGTGGACCAGGGTGTCGCAGAGGGAACGTTCCCTTCGGAATGTTGACAGGGGAAGGGAGGGAAAGATGCCTTTGGTAGTGACATCATGCTGGAAGTGGCAGAAATGGCAGAGGATGATCCTTTGGAAATGGAGGGATGGTTCCCTCTGCGACACCCTGGTCCACTCTTCCATTACCCCCACCACCTCGTCCCTTTCCCACGGCACCTTCCCCTCCAAGCGCAGGAGGTGTAATACCTGCCCATTTACCTCCTTTCTCCTCACTATCCAAGGCCCCAAACACTCCTACAGGTGAAACAGCGATTTACTTGTACTTCTTTCAATGTAGTAGACAATATTCGCTGCTCACAATGTGGTCTCCTCTACATTGGAGAGATCAAACGCAGACTGGGTGATCGCTTTGCAGAACACCTCCGCTCAGTCCAAAAGCATGACCCCGAGCTTCCGGTTGCTGGCCATTTCAACACACCCCCTGCTTTCATGCTCACATCTCTGTCCTGGTCTTGCTGCAGTGTTCCAGTGAACATCAACGCAAGCTTGAAGAACAGCATCTCATTTATCGATTAGGCACGCTACAGCCTGCCTGACTGAACATTGAGTTCAATAATTTCAGAGCATGACGAGCCCCCCATTCTACTTTTATTTTTAGTTATTTTTTATTTTTTATTTTATTTTTTGTGTTTATTTTATTTTAGTTTGTTCAATTTGTTTCTACTGTGCCTACCCACTGTTTTTTTCCATGTTTGTGCTTGTTCAGTTTCCAGTCCATTAACACCCTATCAGTACTAATGCTTTCTCTTTCAGCACACCATTAACATATTGTTTGCCTTTGCTCCATGACCTTCTGGTCAGCTATTCTGTGACCTTAACCAATCAATACCTTCTCTTTTACTATCTCTTGCCCCACCCCCGCTTTACTTGCTTAAAATCTTTTACATTTCTTATATCTGCCAGTTCTGAAGAAGGGTCACAGACCTGAAATGTTAACTCTGCTTCTCTCTCCACAGATGCTGCCAGACCCTCTGAGTTTTTCCAGCACTTTCTGTTCTTATTTCAGATTTCCAGCATCCATAGTATTTTGCTTTTATTTTAGTATGAAATTGAATCTGTGCTTGTCCGCAATGTGCTGTATGTGGGTCTGGCACTCATTTTTCCAAATGTTCTTCTCTGCTACTGTCTGTTAATAAGTCCTTCATTTTATATATGTCAATCTGTAGTGATGTCTGTCAATATGAGAATGAATCTCCAACTGTCACTCTCTGTTATTGCCTGTTTTGTGGGATTACTTCTGTGTCTGACAATCTCTGGTACTCTTTGTGAAACGTTTAAATCTTGATGTTCAGAGACTTGGGTGTACTCATACAAGGAACACAAAGTTAGCTTGCAAGTACCACAAGCAATTAGGAAGGCAGATGGCATGTTAGTCTTTATTACAGCAGCATTGGAGTACAAGCATAAGGAAGACTTGTGACAATTGTGTAGGGTTTTGGTGAGACCACACATGCAGCTGTGTGCACTCTTTTTGGTCTCCACATTTAAGGAATTATGTAAATTGAAGTACCTATTATTACTGTATTACCCATGTTACATGCCGCTCTAATTTCCTGATTTATACCACTATTATTTGGTGGCCTATAAACAACTCCCACCAATGTTTGTCGCCCCTTGCTGTTCCTTAGCTCCACCCAAATTGATTCTACATCTTGATCCTTCGATCTAAGATCCTTTCTTACTAATGTACTGATCTCATCCCTTATTAAGACTACCCTACCTCCTTTTCCTTTTTGCCTATCCTTCCTAAATGATGAACATTCTTGAATATTCAGTTCCCAGTCTTGGTCGTCCAGTAAGCACGTCTCTGTACTGGCAATTAAATCGTATCTATTTACCTCTATTTGTGCCTTCACATCATCTACCTTGTTGCAAATGTTGTGTGCATTCAAACAGAGTGCCCTTAACGTTGTCTTTTTGACATTATTCCACATTCTGATCCTATTGGATGCTTGCCTTTGTTTTGTCTGTCTTCTAATTTTGCTTACTACTTTTCTACTTCCTGTTACCAGTTTTGCTTCTCTCCAATCTTCCCTTCCTGCCACGCTCAGATTATCAATTCCCTTATTGCTATCTTGCTCTCTTACCTTCTCCTCTCTCTCTAAATTATCGCATCTTCACTCACGTGATCCCTCGCACTCATTTAATTTAAAGCCCTCTCTACCATCCTAGTTATAGGACTCGCCAGAAACTGGTCCCAGCACAGTTAAGGTAAAGACCGTCCCAACAGTACAGCTTCCACTTGCCCAATACTGGTGCCTGTACCCCACGAATTGAAACCCATTTTTCCCTCACCAACCTATGAGCCATACATTCAATTCTCCAATCTTATATTTACCCCACTCCAATTTGTTTGTGTCCTCAGGTAATAATCCAGAGATTATTACCTTTGAGGTTCTGCTTTTTTAATTTAGCCCCTGGCTGTTCATACTCCCTATGCAGGACCTCTCTCCTAGTCCTATCTATATCATTGGTACCCACATGGCCCACGACAACTGGATCCTCCCCTCCACATCCTGGTCCATTTTGTGGTTACACCAGGGGAGAAGGCCATGTGTTAGGTACCAAAAAACACTAATATGATGAATTTTGACCTTAAAATGTAACTCTATGGATAGAGAGGGAGAGATCACAGGAACATCACAGAGAGGCAGTCCAGCGAGAGGCTGTGTTGAGATCCAGCCTAAACAAGAAGAAGCCCTGCTGCTAATTTTACATTTCAACTTGGTGCTGCAGAGAACTGAAAGTGATCACCACCTCCAGTTTGAAATCTTAACCACCATAAATCTACAACAACTCAATAAGATCAAGACTACAAAGATCCAGGCCTGCATCTTTAAAGAAGACTGTCCTACTTAGAAGAGTCAACAGGTTTACCATAAACCATGAATAGCTAACTCACCGTGAACTCTTACCCTTTACTTTCTACCTATCTTCCCTTGAGAGTGCATGTGAGAGTGTATGCGTATATGAGTGGTGTTGCGAACATTTTGGGGACTGAATATTGTTCAATAAATAGTTAATATTCTGTTTTAAACCAACAAGAAAACCTGTCACTGTCTGTTTATTTGACAAGTAAAACACTCAGGGACTAAATCATCATTTTTAAATAAAGCACAATTGCGGTCAGTTGGTCAGTGAACAGTGGGACCCACTCACACCCCTTACCATCTGACTGTAACAGCACCTTCAAGTGACATATGAAGATGGAGGAATCAACACAAACAAATGGGAGGCAGCAGCTGAGGGCTGGGACCTCTGGAAGCTGACTGTTTGGAAGGGCACTGAGAAGAGGGCCCAAAGAAAACAGATACCATCAAATCCTGCCCTTTCTCAGCCCACTGCCTTCATCTGCAGCAAGTGCAGCAGAGACTGCCATAAGAACATAAGAAATAGGAGCAGGAGTACACCATTTGACCCCTCAAGCTGCTCCACCATTCAATAAGATCATGGCTGATCTGATCATGGCCTCAACTCCACTTTCCTGACAGGCCTGCAATAACCCTTGAACACAAGCACATAAGCAGTAGGAGCAGGAGTAGACCGTTTGGCCCCATGTGCCGAATCTGCTGTCTGCACAGACACTTGGTCCACTGGGTTCATCACATTCCCCAGCACCAGATCTAGCAATGCCTCCCTCCTAATTGGACTGAGAGCATACTGGTCAAGGAAGTTCTCCTGAACACATTTCAGAAATTCCCCTCTCTCCTTACCCTTTATTCTAACAACATCCCAATCAATATTTGGGTAATTAATGTCCCCCAGTGCCACCACTCTATAGTTCTTGCATATCTCTGTGATATCCCTGAAGATTTGCTCCTCTATCTCTCTCTCACTATTTGGAGGACTATGGAATACCCCCAGTAGCGTAATCATCCTCTTCTTGCTTCTCAACTCTAACCAAATGGATTCTATCTTTGTCCCCTCAAGGACATCCTGTCTTTCCACCACCACAATGTCTTTTCCAATCAGTACTGATACCCCACCTCCCTTTTTTCCTTCCCCATCTTTTCTGAACACTTTGTATCCTTGAATATTAAGCTCTCAGTCCTCACCATTTTTAAGCCACGTTTCCCTTATTGCCACTACATCATATTCTCACATGGCTATTTGTGCTCACCAACCTTATTCACCACACTTTGTGTATTTACTTACATGCATTGTAAACCTGTCTTTGTATTCCAAGAAGTCCTTCTTAGTCTGCTCCTATACACTCTTCTTTAGTACTATCCAACACTCTCACTTTGTGCACCTTATTCCTCTTTTCTACTTCTATGTGCTGGTGCCCATTACCTGCCAATTTAAATTAAAATGCCAAGCAACCAGAAGCTTGGGACCATGCTTGTAAACTAAACGGAAATGCTCCACAACCAATTAATCAATCTGTGTTTGGTCTCCCAAATGTAAAGGACATCATATTAACAGCAGCAAACACAGTACACTAAATTGAGAGAAATTTAAGTAAACAAACTATCATATTGGGTAGGCACTGGTTGAGTAATAGACAGAAATCTGCTACCTGTACCCTGTATAATTTAATAGTCAACATATTTGATAGAGGATATTAGGAACATGGTGGTGGCTGTTTTCAGGTTTATGTAATGCGACAGTAAAGAGGCAGATAAAACTGCATTGGTCTGACTAGTTCATCTCAATTTTGGTTGTGGTGTATGAACAGCTCAAAACATAAGAGCGAAATAAGACTCTTAATGGAAAAACATTGTAAAAATATGAAAAAATACTAGCAGTGTTTTTGCTACTGACCTTGCATAAAACTCCCCCGCAAACACCCACTGTTCCATATCACAGAAATTGCTTTAAAATGTATTAAACCTGTAAAATGCTGGTGCAGTAAAGGGCACTACGCTTAATATATTGAACCATGGTCACGAGAGAAAACTTTAACTACTGTTAAATACTGGACCCTATTGTAAAGCATTAGTAATTTTTATTCTGACCTAATGTCGAGCAGAAAATGTACTGGGTGTTAACATTGTTTTGATTATTTTGTTGCCAATTCCTTTCTTATACAGTTTCTATTTAGCATCCAGTACTATTAGAGAACTAAAAGCAGGAACTATTAGCAGGCAGATGCCTTAAATTAAGTTATGGACTATTTTCCAGTGTTACTCAATGTTTCTAAATGTGTGAACATTTAGGCCACGCTTTAATAATGTGAATGACTTTACATCTGAAAAGTAAGCTGCCTCATCCCATCTTCTAATGAAACCCTCATTGGTGCTTTTGTTATCTCCACCTCAACTATTCCAATGATCTCCTGGTCAGCCTCCCAATTTCCACCCTCCATAAACTGAACTCATCCAAAACTCTGCTGTCCATATCCTAACTTGCTCCAAGTCCTGTTCACCCATCACCCTCATGCTCTTTGACCAGCATAGGCACATGTTTCACCAACATCTCAAATTTAAAATTCTCATCCTTGTGTTCAATTCCCTGTGTGGTCTCACCCCTCCCTTTCTTCGCAACCTGCTCTGCAAACCCTGTGTACCTCAAATTCTGACCTCATGCATCCTTGACTTCCTTTGCTTCATCATTGGCATCCATACCTTCAGCTGTCTAGACCTAACCTGTGGAATTCCCTTCCTTAACCTCTCCACCATCCAATCCCTCCTTTTTTCTTTAAGACAGCCTATAAAATCCATCAGTTCCGAAGAAGGGTCACTGACCCGAAACGTTAACTCTGCTTCTCTTTTCACAGATGCTGCCAGACCTGCTGAGTGGTTCCAGCATTTCTTGTTTTTATTTCAGATTTCCAGCATCCGCAGTATTTTGCTTTTATAAAATCCATCTCTTTGACCAAAAGTTTAGTCACCTGTCCTAATGTCTTCTTCTTTGGTTCGGTGTCAACATTTGCCTTTTTATGCTCCTGTGAAGCACCTTGGGACACTTTACTAAATTAAAAGCGTCATATATGCGGAAGTTGTTGTTGAAGACATCTTTAAATGTTGAACTGAACAGATGCTGTCAGACCTGCTGAGTATTTCCAGCATTTGTTGTTTTTATTTCAGATTTCCAGCATCTGCAGTATTTTGCTTTTATATTGGAACAGAATCTTTCCTGGATTTGTAGAAAGGAAATGGGCTGGTTTCTTAAAAACAGATTGATTAACCTATCTAATCAAAGTTTACACTGTTATGCAAGATGGTCTTGTCGTGGTGTACCTGGGTCTACCAGATTTGCCAAATTGGACATTTTGCTTTGCCTCATGAAGCTAGAAATTTCCCCTTTGTATGCTAGCTACAGGGTAAGACGCTAAGGGCATGTACCTGTCAATTCTGGCTGGTGTTCTTTGTGGCAGTTAACGTGTCAAATAATTGTGGAGCAAGAATAAAAAAAGTGAATGGATTGCTTAATTATAGTGCAAAGTCAGTTGAGGGAAAGTTAGAGGTTGTCAAACTAAAATTGTATCATGCCCTGTTCAGACTGTAGCTTGAGTACTGTGCTCAGTTTTAATCACCAAGATGTAAGGAAAACATTCAAACCACAAAGCTGATCCCGAACATCAAGGGGTTTAGTTATGAGAAAAAAGTGGAAAAAGTGTGTCTTTTTATTCTTGAGAGGAGGTGACTGAGAGGAGGTAGTTAAAAGCATTGATAAACTTCATCTAGTGCAAGACTTAAAGGTACTAGAACAAGAGTATGGTTGAACTGGAAAAAAGACATCAGCAAGAATTTCTTTATGCAACAAGTATTTAAAACTGAAATGGTCTACTGAATAAGGTGAAAACCTTAATCTCATTCAAATTAGATGACATGACAGCACAATGTAAGTTTTTTTACTCTGAAGGGATGAGCTAAAATCAGCCAAATGGCCTCACTCATCTGCATTTGTTTTACAATCTTGTATTCTGCGGTAGATTATCTGGCTCATGTTGCATAATTCAGAAAAGGCCCTGTAAAATATTTTGCCTTTGTTGTAGTGTACAAATTGCCTGGTGCATTTCCTATAGTACAACAGTGACTACACTTCATAATTACTTCATTGGCTTTGGGAGTCCTGATGTTGTGAAAGCTGATAAATAAAAAATGAAAGTCTTTCTTCTCATGTCCTTCTGCCACTTGGTAGCACAGTCATCCATGTGAACTCTGGATTTTCTGATTTGTACAATCAGCAACCCATGCCACAACATATGTCAGTTCATACACCAGTCTTCCATTGTGAGGTTACACCAGAATTTCATGGAAAGATAATCTGAATATACCATAACAAGTATAATGGCGAGTCTGTAAACTGGAAATCATTCCAAAACTCTGCTGCCTACGTCCTTACTTGTATCAGGTCCCGTTCAACCATTACCTCTGTGCTCACTGACCTACACTGGCTCCCAGTCAAGCAATGCCTCAATTTTAAAATGTTCATCCTTTTTTACAAATCCCTCCATGACCTTGTCCCTCCCTATCTCTGTAATCTTCTCCAGAGATATTTGTGCTCATCCTAACAGTGACCTCTTAAGCATCCCCGATTTTAATCACTCCACCATTGGTAACCGTGTCTTCAGTTGCCTCGGCCCTAAATTCTGGAATTCCTTCCCTAAACCTCTCCACCCTCTACTTCTCTTTCTTCCTTTAAGACCCTGCAACACTGCATGTTGTATACATGCTTGATGTTGCCTCTACCCAAGCGCAAGACCAAGTCATTATAACCTACCTTTTTGACCAACTTTTGGCCATTTGCCCGAATATCGTTTTGTGTGGCTCAGTGTCAAATTTTGCTTTATAATCCTCCTGTGAAGTACCTTTGGATGTTTTATGATATTAACGGTGCTATTTAATACAAGTTGTTGTTGTTGAATCAGGATCATTAGAACCAAGCTTTGGAAAGATTCACATGTAACTATTAAAGAGCAGAAGAGATGTCATTCCTCAGACTGAAGCTTGCGAGTGGAAGATGATTGCTAAGATTGCTTTAAGTTACCTCAAACAGATGCTGCAAGTGTCTCGCATTTCCATTTTAGTTCAAAGTTGCTATAGACCACTGTAAAAACTTATCTCCAGTGTCTGAACATCCCCATTTTCACAGAAATGTTGCAAAAGTTTGGCAAGAAACAAGCTGTTATGTTGGCTGATGAGGACCTAGCGTACGCTCCTCAATGAGGTGGAAAGAAACTGAAGGAGCGACTGGGGGCATCGGGGGGGAAGGTTTCCCAAGAGATCTGTCAGGGCCCTTAGAAGGAGGTGGCAGTGGGTTTGAGCACCACTTCAATTATCCTATGCACTGGAGACCAGGACTGCAAGATATTCAATGATGTTAACAGGGCAGGTAATGCCCTTCGAAAGAATTAAAAGAAACAGAACTGCAAATTGTTCTTTCTTTTCAGGTGCTGACTGTTTTCCTGAGCATTCCAAGGAGTTTCTATTTTTGTTTCATGCTCATTAAAAGCAATATTAAGATGGTTTCTCAAAGCAGCTGCCAAATAGGTGCAGGAATTTGTGATGGGGAGTGGGCAGCTGCTTTCAGGTCAGATAT
Source organism: Heterodontus francisci (assembly GCF_036365525.1). Lineage (NCBI taxonomy): Eukaryota > Metazoa > Chordata > Chondrichthyes > Heterodontiformes > Heterodontidae > Heterodontus > Heterodontus francisci. The sequence continues at coordinate 56,668,716 of NC_090378.1, forward strand.
GTTTGTTTACTCAGGAAAACACCGAGCAGCAAATTTGTTAACAAACTTCTAAAATTTCTGTTGATCGGGGAGATAAGTTTTAAAAAGTGGATTGGAATTTAGTTTGCCTGTAGCAGGCTCCAACTCAAGTCCCAGCTCAAGGGCTCATTGCTAAGCCTGCAAAATTCCCTCCTAAGCAGTGAGTTGCAGGTACCCCAAGCAAGCTGGCATTCACATGCTGTCAACATGTCAGCAAGCTGGTGCAAGGGGTGAGTTAATGAGCCGATTGGTACCCTTGAGACAAAACTATCAGCCCAAGCCTGCATCTGGTCATGTACATGCTGCACTATTCTAATATTTTGTCATTCCTCATCACAGAGATCTGATGAGCTGAAGGGAGAGAATGGCAAAGGAGGGACAGAGCAGAAGGACCAGGATGAGGTTGTAGAGGCAGAAAAGCTCCAGGGGGAAGTCAGGAGAAAGGGCATTGGCCTTCTCATTGCCACATTGCACCAAGTGGGTACTGAAGTAGAGGAGAGGGGCACCGAGGGCATTGTTCCTCTCTCCTTATCTGAGAGGGCACCTCATTGCTAACTCCTGATTCCTACCTCTCTACAGCAGATGCACCCAACTCCACCAATACAGACAGCAGCAGCCCTATCACAGGAGGCAGCTATCAGGAATGAAGGGGCACTTGAGCTTCATGTCCCTTTAGTACAGTCTAAAGAATCCCACCCATCTCCACAGCCCCCACGCACAATTCACAGCAAGCCAGCCACACTCAGCACTAAGCAAAGTAGGCAAAAATGTAATCTAGGCATAAGAGGAAGTGCGGTGTCTTAAATGAGTTGGGTACCTGCCTGCAGATTCCTCCTCCTGATCCTCCTCCACCCCCAACGAGTTCCTCCTGCTCATTTTCTATTGCTTAACACTCCACAACTGTAAATTTCTTTATGATCTTAGTTTCTTTAAAAGCAGTCACACAGACAGTTTTGTTCAAGAAAAATCTGTTTATTAATCTTAAACAGGAATATAGCAATACAAGTAGGCCATTCAGCCCCTCAAGCCTTTCTGCCATTTAATTCGATCATGGCTGTTCTGTATTTTAACTCCATCTACTCAACTTGGTTCCGTAATGCTTAATACATTGCCGAACAAAAATCTATCAATTTCAGCTTTGAAATTTTCAATTGATCTAGCCTCAACCTTTTGGTGGACAGAGTTCCAGATTTCCACTACCTTTTGTGCTTCCTGACATCACCTCTGAGCTCCCTAGCTCTAATTTTAAGTTTATGTCCCTTGTTCTGGATTCCCCACCAGAGGAAATAGTTACACTCTACCTACTTTATCAAATCTTTTAATCATCTCGAACACCCCAATTATATCACCCCTTAATCTTCTTTATTCAAGGGAATGCAAGCCTAGTTCATGCAAGCCTTTATTTTATTATCATATTTTAACCCTTTTAGCCCCAGTATCATTCTGGTGAACCTGCGCTAGAATGTCTTCCTGAAATCCAGTGCAAAGAACTGAATGCAGTACTCCAGATGGGAATCTCAGCAGAGCTTTTTTTATTCATTCGTGGGATGTGGGTGCATACTGGCTAGGCCGGCATTTATTGTCCATCCCTAATTGCCCTTGAGAAGGTGGTGGTGGTGAGCTGCCTTCTTGAACTGCTGCAGTTCTTGGGGTGTAGGTACACCAACAGTGCTGTGAGGAAGGGAGTTCCAGGATTTTGACCCAGCGACAGTGAAGGAACAGCGATATAGTTCCAAGTCAGGATGGTGTGTGGCCTGGAGGGGAACTTGCAGGTGGTAGTGTTCCCATTCATCTGCTGCCCTTGTCCTTCTTGGTGGTAGAGGTTGCAGGTTTGGAAGGTGCTGTCTAAGGAGCCTTGGTGAGTTGCTGTAATGCATTTTGTATATGGTACACACTGCTGCCACTGTGCGTCTGTGTTAAAGGTAGTGAATGGGTTAACAATCAAGGGGCTGCTTCATCCTGGTTGGTGTCGAGCTTCTTGAGTGTTGTTGGAGCTGCACCCATCCAGGCAAGTGGGGAGTATTCCATCACGCTCCTGAGTTGTGCCTTGTAGATGGTGGACAGACATTGGGAAACAGGAGGTGAGTTACTCGCCACAGAATTCCCAGCCTCTGACCTGCTCTTGTAGCCACAGCATTTTATGAAGTTGGTCCAGTTCAGTTTCTGGTTAATGGTAACCCCCAAGATGTTGATAGTGGAGGATTCAGCAATGGTAACGCAATTGAACATCAAGGGGAGATGGTTAGATTCTCTCTTGTTTGAGATGGTCATTGCCTGGCACTTGTGTGAAAGTTACTTGCCGCTTATCATTCCAAGCCTGGATGATGTCTAGGTCTTGCTGCATATGGACATGGGCTGCTTCAGTATCTGAGGAGTCGCGAATGCTGCTGAACATTGTGCAATCATCAGCGAACATCCCCATTTCTGACCTTATGACGGAGGAAGGTCATTGATGAAGCAGCTGAAGATGGTTGGGCCTCGGACACTATCCTGAGGAACTCCTGCAGTGCTGTCCTGGGACTGAGATGATTGACCTCCAACAACCACAACCATCTTCCTTTGTACTAGGTATGACTCCAACCAATGGAGAGTTTCCTCCCAATTTCCATTGACTTCAGTTTTGCTAGAGTTCCTTGATGCCATACTCGGTCAAATGCTGCCTTGATGTCAAGGGCAATCACTCTTACCTCACCTCTTGAGTTCAGCTCTTTTGTCCATGTTTGGACAAAGGCCATAATGAGGTCAGGAGTTGAGTGACCCTGGCGGAATCCAAACTGAGCCTCAGTGAGCAGGTTATTGTTGAGCAAGTGCCACTTGATAGCACATCGATGACCCCTTCCAATACTTTGCTGATGATCGGGAGTAGACTGATAGGGCGGCAGTTGGCTGGGTTGGATTTGTCCTGCTTTTTGATCACAGGACATACCTGGGCAATCTTCCACATTGCCGGGTAGATGCCAGTGTTGTAGCCATACTGGAAAAGTTTGGCTATGGGCGCTAGTTCTGGAGTACAAGTCTTCAGTACTATTGCCATGCAGAATGTAGTCAGGGCCCAAAGCCTTTGCAGTATCCAGTGCCTTCAGCTGTTTCTTGATATGACATGGAGTGAATTGGATTGGCTGAAGATTGGCATCTGTGATGCTAGAGACCTCAGGAGGAGGCCGAGATGGATCATCCACTCGGAACTTCTGGCTGAAGATAGATGCAAGTGCTTCAGCCTTGTCTTTTGTACAGCTGTAGCATAACTTCTACCCTTTTGTATTCCAGTTCTCTTGAGATAAAAAAACAACATTCCATTAGCCTTCTTAATTATTTTTTTGTAACTGTTGTAGCTTTCAATGATTTCTGTGCATGGACCCCTAAATCTCTCTGCTCATCCACAGTTCCTCGTGTCTTGCCATTTAGAATTACACTGATCTATCTTTCTTAGGTCCAAAATGGATGAGTTCATATTTTCCCATTTTGACCTCCATCTGCCATAGTTTTGCCCATTCACTTAATCTATCAATGTCCCTCTGCAACTTTCTGCTCCCATCTACACTATTTACTGCGCCACCTAGATTAGTGTAGTTAACTTTATCCAAGTTACATATAAATACAGTGAAAGGCTACGGCCCCAGTACAGAACCCTGGGAGACACTACTGGTCACATTCTGCCAATTAGAGTACATCACCATTATCCCTACTCTCTGTTTCTTCCTCCTAACCAATTTCCCATCCAAGCCAATAGGTTGCCTCTAATTCCACAGGCTTTCATTTTTCTTAACACTCTCTTATGTGGAAACTTATTGAATGCCATCTGGCAGTCCATGTAAAAAACATCCATAGACACTCCTTTATCTATCACATTAGTTACCTCCTCAAAAATATTAACTAAGTTCGTTAGACATGACTTATCCTGTAGAAATTCATGCTGGCTCTCTCTGATCAGCTCATATTGTCTAAATGTTCAATTACTCTGTCCCCAATTACTAAATGAGCGTAACTTCCCCACAACTGATATTAGACTAGTAGGCCTATAATCTCCTTGTGTATCTCCCTTATCCTTCTTAAGTAGTGGAGTGACATTGGCAATTTTCCAGTCCAAGGAGACAATTTCTGAATTGAGCGCTCTTTGGAATTTATATTTAAACTGCACTAGAAACAGATTATCAGCTCATTTATCTCATTGTAGAAGGTCGTGCTCTGTAAAATTAGCTGCTGCATTTTCTACATTACAACAATGACGACACTTCAAGAGTAATTCATTGGCTATAATGCATTTGGCAACCTGAGGTCTGACAGGTGCTACGTGAATGCAACTTTTTTTTTGTTACAGAGCATGTTCGTAAGATAGCAATAATCTTCACAGCTTGATTTCTGGTTATCTCTGCACTGTATCTGTCACTAATTCTGGCCTTGTCCATGGTAACATCCTTGTTACAGTTTATGTGGGCGTAACCTTCCTTTGGCAATGTTAAAATACTGCACTAAGAGTCTGAACTTTAACAGTTTCCCTACTGTATTGCTGCCTGGCAATGCTACAACAACAGCAGTAACAACAACTTATACTTATAGAGCTCCTTTAATGTAACAAAATGTTCCAAGGCACTTCACAGGAGCATTATAAAACAAAGTATAGCACCTAGCCGCAAAAGCAGATATTAGGTCGGATGACCAGAAACTTAGCAAATAGGTTTTAAGGAGTGTCTTAAAGGAGGAAAGCGCGGTGGAGAGGAAGCGAAGTGTAGGGAGGGTATTCCAGAACTTAAGGCCGAGGCAACTGAAGGTGTGGCAACTAACAATGGAGCAATTTAAAATCAGGGATGTACAAGAGGCCAGAATTAGAGGAGCACAGATATCTTGGAGGGTTGTGGGGCTGAAGGAGATTATAGAGATGGTGGCAGGGGGTGGGAGGCAAGGTCATGGAGGGATTTGAAAACAAGGATAAGAATTTTAAAATCAAGACGTTTCTTGAGCAGGAGCCAATGTAGGTCAATGAACACAGGGGTAATAGGGGAATGGGACTTGGTATGAGTTAAGACACGGGTAGCAGAGTTTTGGATGATCTCAAGTTTATGGAGAGTAGAATGTGGGAGACCAGCCAGGAGTGCATTGGAATAGTCAAGTATAGAGGTACGAAGGCATGAATGAGGATTTCAACAAGAGGTGAGCTTTATGCTGCTTTATGCAGAGGTTTGTGGAGTTCAACATTGGTGTATCTGAAACTCGACACTGTTGCTTAATTGAATAAAATTCTTATGTTGGCTAAAAATTTGATAAAGCAGTTATGAGAGCACAATTTTCACTGATGTTGTTTGCTGAATGTATGTTTAGATGCACTTTGTTTGTTGGATAATAGTGCTATTATTTTTGTGCATTATCTTCCCAGTTGTTCCTGGAGTTCACAGCCCTGGGGGAATCAGTCTACAACATTGGGGTAAAGTTTCCACTTTGGGCACAATTGACAATTCTGGTACAAATTGCATCCAAAATATTAGCCATTTAGAAAAGTGTTTTTCTTCCTCACATTTCCGCTCAAACTCATTTGCATAGCACCAAATGCAAAATCTGCATGAATCAACAAAACTGGGCAGCATTTTAAAATGTTTTTTTTCTTAGAATTGTTTCAAGAAGTACCCTTGATATATTTGAGTAAAGTTTGATTAATATTGTTACGACTGAGGTGGGAGGAGTGCACTGTCTTTCTCTAGTTCCACTTCTCCACGGATCACAACATATATTTAAATGTTTATCCAGTTACTGATACGATCAATTATATACTTTATTTTAGTTTCAGAATAAAATCCACCAATCAAGTTTCTTTAACAAACAACAAAGTTATTAAGTTATCATAAAACAAGACTTATTCAATAAAGATGCAAAGTTTATTAACACACAGGTTGAAATATTAAAGTTCCATTCTAAATTAACCCAACGCACATGCACACACTCACACCGGTTAAAGAAAAACTAAAGACGTTTTCCCCGCAGAGATTTCTCTACAAAAAAAAACTTTGGGCAAATACTTGTTAATTCTTGAAGGAATAGGATAATATATGATATGTTCCAAGCTGTTCCTTCATTCGGGTGTCCAGATACGTGTAGACGGCTGTCACTGGGATATTTTTGGAGCAGTTTTCTTCAGGCGACATCGAGGATTAGTCTAGCAGGCTTTCCAGGAGAATCACTGCATCAGGGTTTCAACTATCACACTGAATTCTCAGGGGTTCTCAAAGAGGTGGAAAAAGGATGAGCTGGTGCCTTCTCTCTTGGCAGGTTTACCGCCCAACTGACTCAAAAGAATATCCAAAAACGAAACCAACTCTTTTCCACCATAAATCTTGACAAGTCACTTCTCTGTAAACAACTCCCCTAGTCACCAAGGTTTCTGCTGTTTACTTAGCTTAAGACATGCAACTTCCAGTAAGAGTTTGTTTTTATAAAAAGTCCCAAAGTGACCTTTTTAAAAAAACAACCAAGTCCAGCATCTATGGAATCTCTCACATCTTTCAAATGAATCAATTTCCACAATTTTTAAACACAAGTCCTCAAAACATATTAAAAAATGGAAGCACTTTCATAACATGAAAATAGGTTTATTTTAAAATGACATTTTTTTCTTAAATTTGTTTTAAGAAGTGCCCCTTGATATATTTGAGTAAATTCTGATTAATATAGCTGAAAATAGGTTTATCACAAAAATAATCATTTTAAATCATAGTATCAATCCATCATCTGTGAGTAACCCAATTTTATATGAATGAAAATCATTTATAAAAATATATAAAACCATTTTCTAGCTAGATGGGGTACAGTAGTGAGTTCCTTCGAAAATTTAAAAAGAACATTCAAAACCTTTTAAAACGTATCTATTAGTATTCTTGCACCCAAAATAACCAGCTTAATTTTGTGAAGCCCAGGAAACGAACACAATTAGTGGAAACTCCTCATGGTGATTAATTTACCCTGGGAGCGTAGCCAATTTCATAGGTGGGGCCTACTTCTCGTACAATGATTTTAAAACCAGTGCAAAAAATCATGAAACTCGAGTTGCTCCGCAGGGAAAGGCCATATTTGATGAAGTTCAGTGTCCTGCGGAATAAGGCATCTTCTACCTGTTGACTGCAGATGCTCACAGCTCCCTGGCTGATGTTGCAGAGGTTTGCAGTGAATGACTGGAAGGAACCAAGCTATAGAAATTGAGGGCTAAGCTCACCTTTGTTTCAACTAATAAGGTCCTTTGGGAAATAGACCCTGTATTCAGGAATTACTGCAACATTTCAAAGAGGTGGCCAATCACTACTCTAGTGAAGGGCAGTCTGTGCACAAACAAGTCGTCTGGTAACTCCTAGTGTGACAATTGTTCCCTGTACACCATTAGGGGGGGGGGTATGTGAGTGCCCACCATATTATTTGACACAACATGCCTTCTGTCATTCCTTGCCCATGCAGAGTAGGGAATGACCAGAATGGGGAAAGATTATTGCAATCCTTTGCCCTTCAGAACAGATTGAACTACACAGCAAACAATATTCTCTCAGATATGTTCAGGAATTGTTGGCATTGAATTTCTTAGAATCCACAATTATGCAATCATTTTATCTGATGATGAAATGTTTCTTTTATGGTGTCTGGCTTTGCTGTGCATCAGTTATTTCTTGCATTTCTTGCACTTTTTTTGTAAATATCCATATATTTTGATTGGCTCACTTTCACTTATCAAGGCGATAAATTTGAATAATTTTACCTAACATTTAACTTAATGGCTTAACTTGCGCTCAGGTAAATTACAATATCGTAGAACTGAAATGGCTGCATTTGGCTTGGAGCTAACTGTTAACAGTCACAAACCTGTCTGCAGTGCTTCATTGACCAATTCTATGAAAAAAGGGCCTTTTGTATGAATGTAGCAGATCAAATACACTTAACAGGATATAAAAGCAGAGGAGACTGAGGGGTGACCTGATTGAGGTGTACAAGATTATGTCTTAGTAGAAGGGTCAGTTACGAGGGGTCACAAGTTTAAGGTGAGGGGCGGGAGGTTTAAGGGGGATTTGAGGAAGAATTTTTTACCCAGAGAGTGGTGACGGTCTGGAATGCCCTGCCTGGGAGGGTGGTAGAGGCAGGTTGCCTCACATCCTTTAAAAAGTACCTGGATGAGCACTTGGCACGTCATAATATTCAAAGCTATGGGCCAAGTGCTGGCAAATGGGATTAGGTAGACAGGTCAGGTGTTGTAATGCATTGGTGCAGACTCGATGGGCCGAAGGGCCTCTTCTGCACTGTATTATTCTGTGATTCTGTGATTCTGTGAAAAGCAAGATACTGCAGATGGTGGAAATCTGAAATAAAAACAAAAAATGCTGGAAATACTCAGCAGGACTGGCAGCATCTGTGGAGAGAGAAGCAGAGTTAACATTTCAGGTCAGTGACCCTTCATCAGTTCTGATGAAAAGTCACTGACCTGAAATGTTAACTCTGCTTCTCTCTCCACAGATGCTGCCAAACCTGATGAGTATTTCCAGCATTTCTTGTTTTTACACTTAACAGGAGTTACATTCAATTATCTGCAACTATTTCTCTCAACAATTATCTATATTTTCACACTCATTTTAATTTAGATATTTTTAGTGTTCTAAAATCTACCTTACTGTATAAGTTATTTAAAACCAAATGTTGAATATGACTAAGTAATTAAGCTCTGAGCATTTGCAGTTTGCAAATTTAATTGACATTGAAATCAGTAATTTAGTTCCACAAGATTGAAATTATTTACAGTTGATGGTGGGCAGCCAAATTAGAGCTGATCAGAATTTGGGAAGGCAAAATGTCTTTACTACATGAATTCCCAAGAGTTGCTACATAAATATACAGCCAGTTTCACTCAAGGAAATGCCTGATAATTGAATATTTCTCTTTAAACTAAACTAAATAGCTGTGATTTCCGGCTACGTGAACATTTTTTGCTTGGGGTTAATATTTGACCACTTTTACAGACTAATTACATCGTTGTATTAAACATCATGTTCTAGATAACTGCTACAATAAGATATAATTTTTAAAGAATGTAAAATTAAGTACGGTTATAAATTGTTGACAGATCACTGAAGATATTGCTGTATAATATACCAACTGATAATTAATATAAATTCCTGTCAAGCACGTAGTCAACTTTATATATTAATACTATGTTGTTCGTTATATAGTTATACTCTATTTTAGACTAAGGCTGAGTCAACAGGGCTGAGATATACTATTGACTCTGGTCAGGCAAAGTGGCGCTTTGTGTACACATACATGCATAGAATTCCAATCATCAGCATCCAAATACTTCTTTGGCCTCCTTGTTTTGGGAGACAATGGATAAGCACCTGGAGGTGGTCAGTGGTTTGTGAAGCAGCGCCTGGAGTGGCTATAAAGGCCAATTCGGTGTGACAGACTCTTCCACAGGTGCTACAGATAAGATTGGTTGTTAGGGCTGTTACACAGTTGGCTCGCCCCTTGCGCTTCTGTCTTTTTTCCTGCCAACTGCTAAGTCTCTTCAACTCGCCACACTTTAGCCCCGCCTTTATGGCTGCCCGCCAGCTCTGGCGATCGCTGGCAACTGACTCCCACGACTTGTGATCAATGTCACAGGACTTCATGTTGCGTTTGCAGATGTCTTTAAAGCGGAGACATGGACGGCCGGTGGGTCTGATACTAGTGACGAGCTCGCTGTACAATGTGTCCTTGGGGGATCCTGCCATCTTCCATGTGGCTCACATGGCCAAGCCATCTCAAGCACCGCTGGCTCAGTAGGGTGTATATGGGGGGGATGTTGGCCGCCTCGAGGACTTCTTTGTTGGAGATATGGTCCTGTCACCTGATGCCAAGGATTCTCCGGAGGCAGCGAAGATGGAATGAATTGAGACGTTGCTCTTGGCTGACATATGTTGTCCAGGCCTCGCTGCCGTAGAGCAAGGTACTGAGGACACAGGCCTGATACACTCTGACTTTTGTGTTCCGTGTCAGTGTGCCATTTTCCCACACTCTCTTGGCCAGTCTGGACATAGCAGTGGAAGCCTTTCCCATGTGCTTGTTGATTGAGAGACAGGTTACTGGTGATAGTTGAGCCTACATAGGTGAACTCTTGAATCACTTCCAGAGCGTGGTCGCCGATATTGATGGATGGAGCATTTCTGACGTCCTGTCCCATGATGTTCATTTTCTTGAGGCTGATGGTTAGGCCAAATTCGTTGCAGGGAGCCGCAATCCTGTCGGTGAGTCTCTTAAATGTTAATATTAATGGAACAGCCAGCTCTGTACTAACATCAGAAAGGTGAAAAATTGTTGTTATACTGCAGCAAGTGCAAAGCAGAAACTTCATGAGACTACTTACTTCATGTCTAAACCTCTGTCGAAAGATGATTCGAGTGACTTTGCACCATATTTACACTTCACATTTGTATATAACTGTTTTACATCAATGTGACTGACATATAGGCTGAGATTCATGTTAGACGGACGGGAGCCGGCCACTGACTGAAAAGTCGGTGGCGGACCCGCTTCTGCCTCGCCTGGGGATCCGACCCTCATTTTACGGGGCCCCAGGCTTCAATTGTTCCGAGGCGGGACTTCCACCCGCTTGAGGGAAGAAGTCCCGCCTCATTGAGCTGCCAGCCAATCAGTGGGCTGGCAGCTCTTAGTCCCAGCAGCGCCACCGGGAGCAGTGGCCACTGCTGGGACTGCAGCCCAGCCGAAGACATGGAGGCAGGAAGACAGGTAAGTTTGGTTTCCTCGCTGGGGGTAATCAGTTCTGCCTGGGCGAAGCAAGGGTGGTCGATAAGCAGGATCCCCCCTCCCTCCCCAAGACAATCAGAAGCTGCCTGTTTTCCCAGATGGCTTTTCCCAACTCCAGGACGCCCACTTGCCACGCGTAAAATCCGCGTAGCCACTTGAGGGCCTTGATTGGCCTGGGGTGGCGAGCCGTCTTTCACCACACCCCGCCCTAAGTTAAGGGGGTACGAAGGCAGAAGCGCATCGGGAAAGCTTCCTGGAGCCTCCCGCTCCATTTCACGCCACCCCACAACCACCCCCCCCCCCCACCCACCCGCCACCATCCAGCTCATTGGGGTGGCGTAAAATTGTGGCCATATTATCAAATGCAGTATGCCAGTAGAAGGTGCAGAGTGTTAAATAATTCGTTTTCAAAATTATAGATTTGCACCAAGGTTTTGCTGAGAATACACATGTTCATTACTAATCTATGGCTGAGAATTATTAATAAGAAAATCCTTAATGTGTTCAGTACTTTTTCCCTGCACAGAATCTTTGAACTTGCCCAACAAAGTATTTTATAAGCAACTACAAAAAAAGTAATAGATCAACTTAACTCCTCAGCAGTGGTCCAACTTGTCCTAATATCTTTCAAAAGTCTCTAATTAAAACACAGCGGTAAGACAGTGGGCTAAGTGACACAAACATTGAGAGAAGTTGCCTGCAGCCATAGTGATTACCAGATTTCTATTTTGCTGAGAGAGTGCCCAGTGTTAAATATTTTTGCAGCTAAATACCAGCTGCTTCTTAGATATTGCATACACTTCCTTCACGAATAGCCCCATAAATAAATTACACCTGGGTCCACAATGTGTTTGCAACAGGTCTGGGATTGATTAGGGTTACCTTATCAGCATGAGTATCATATTATTTCATTTCAAAGAATTCACAGTGAAATCCATACTTCATATGCAGCATGGAAATTAAAAACACAGCTGAAATTTATTACTGACTGACCACATACACCAATCAGGTAATAAAAGGTCTATAGAAGCATTAAAATGTGTAATTCCTTATTGGGCTAACTTAAGTCCAACAGAAAGACAGTGAAGCAATTTTGCTTTTAGACATCTTCAAAACCTATCAAAGACCACCCAATTAGCTAATTGAGCAGTGATGTACAAAGGATTATCCATTATTGGGAAATAATAAATTCCAAAATTAGTTCGGATATGAAATGAAGCCAAGTGTCTGAACTAAACTTCAAGTGCACTATCTAATTTGCTTAGTTTATTGTTACTACTCTAGAAAGTATGCTTTGGACCATCCAACATCAATTACTGAAGTAGGTATGTTTGATATTTCACCAAGGCATTCCTGTGTTGTTGAATAAGACACAGATTGCAATTCTGCCCATTATATTTTTAGAAACTGGCTTTGGAGTGTTCGATCTTTTAAAGCGGAGGCGCTAACCCTACAGTCTAAAAATTCGTTAAGTTTTGTTTGTGGGCAAGGGGTTCGTGATTTGCAAACTGCCTGCACCCGTTTCTGTTGAGGCAGGCAACATGCGGACTATGTGCTGCCTCCTCATTTCCATGATTTCTGTGTGCAGCAGAGCATGACTCGCGCTGCTGGCTGGCTGCACGCACAACAGGGGGCCTAACAGCATGCAAGGGTAGCACATGTTACCTCAAAATATTAAAGGCAGTCTGTCTCTCTTAAAGGGAATCTGCACTGAATCAAAGAAGGTTGTTTCTGACTGTCACTGCTGCGATTGGAAAGAAGGGAAATGGAGCACCAGGGCAAAGAAAGGGCACCGTGGTTCATAGATGGGGCGCTGGAGGCCCAAGTCATGCAGGTCCACAGACTGAAAGATGTCATGTTTCTGCGGGAGGCCAGAAGGCCCTCAAAGACCACCTTCTAAAGTGAATGGGAACAGGTGGCCAGGGAGGTCTCAGATTGATATGATGACAGGGAATGGTGGATCCACGTTGGTAAAGGGAAGCAGTTTCGTGGAAACCAGAGTCTGAGCAGGCGCTCTCAGATAGCTTGCCCTGAGAAAAGGGGTCAAGAATACATCCTCCCTGCCTTGTCCTCTTCCTGCTTCTCCTCCTCTTCCTTTCGAGGTAGCCTCCAGATGCCTGGTGGCAATGGCTGCGCACTCAATATTATGATGTTATAGAGAATGCAGCAGACCACCACAAACTTGGAGACACGCTCCAGCATGTAACAGAGGGCTCTCCTGAATGGTTCAGGCATCGGAAACATTACCTGAGCACACCGATGGTCTGCTTTATAATGGTGGCTCCATGACTCTCAATATACGCGTGTTGTCCTCACATGGTGGGGTGGCAGAGGCAGAGCCACGTGTCCCCGAAAAGACACCCTCTGGCTCTCCATGTAGTTGTGTTAATGATGGGAACATCCGATAGAATGAGGTATTGTGGCTGCTGCCAGGATAGCGGGCATTCACTGACATGATGTATTGTGCATGGTCGCACACTAATGCACATTGATAGAATGGTAGCCTTAGCGGTTCTGATATCTATCCATGTAGGCACTGGCAGCTCACAGAGCCACATATGTGCAGTCAATGCACTCTGCACCATCAGGAATACTCTATCCTGGCAAAGCCACGTGCTCTCTCATTCTACTTGTCCCTGTTGAGGAAGAAAACTATATATTTGGTTTCCCTGGCATAGATGGCCTCCATCACTTCCCAGATGCATCGATGGATATGTACTGGGACATGTTGGATATGTCGCCACTCCTAGCTGGAAAGATCCAGACGCATAGATGTTCAATGCCTCTGTGACCTTTACAGACACTGGCACCATCAGCCTCACCCTAATGCAAGGCTCCAGGTTGGGTTGAAGGAGACGGCATATTTCTGTCACCCTGTCACCAACTCCTTGTTGATTTTGAGTCACCTCAGGCATTGCTCCAGGGTCAGGTGGAGGTAGCAGAAATGCTCTCAAAAAAACCTGGTGGGTAGGGCTTTCAGTGGATGCTGAATGCCTGTTCAGCTGTGACTGATTAGCACAGGTATTCAATGCACATGCGCAGACCAGGTTAATAAAACGAATGTCAACTCAGTCAGAATGGCTGTCTTATGTCACAATAGGACCTTTTATGATGTGTCTGGCACACACATGGTACCCCCACCCTAGCACCCTTCACACTTATTGTGCGGGGCACACTGAAAATGATCAGATGTGCGGCCGGCACCATTTTAGGCAGCAGCATCAGCAGCACTATGGAGCCCAATTTTGTGACCTGTAGTACTATAGTAGAGAAAATAGTCAGTAGAAGGTTCTATGGGTGCACTTACACGATTACTTTAGTGTCAGTTTGAAGCAGAAACTGCTTTGTACTGAACTAACAGGGCAATTTTAACCTGACCTGCTGTGTGGGAAACAGGCAGGTTTTGTCAGATGCACCCTGCTCAATATTACTCCCCATTGGCTTACGTCAATATCTGGAGATGACATGGCATAAATGAGGGTTTATCAGTAGAATGGGGTGAGGGAGGGATAGAGATGGCTGATATTATGGTGGAAATAGGCAGATGTTGTGATGGAGAAGGTATGGAAGCTCAGCTGAGGGTTGAATAGGATAAAATGTAGATGCAGTGTAAAGGCAGCATAATTGAAATAGCATTGAGTGGTTCAAATCAATTCTTAGTGGATGCAGGTACACAGATGAGGCACTATTAAACATTAGTAATTATAGTATAGAGTATGAATACAGCAACATATGTAATCAGTGCATTTTCAATATATGCATTTAAAAATCAGCACTAATTGGTGCTATTGTCACTCTCATTCAGAAAAGCCATAAAGATGATTAAACCTGAAATTTAGATAATTCAAAACGTGAAATCAGGAAAAAACACAATGTTCTCCTATTCTGCCAAGTAAAAATTCGATGCTTTTTTTTCCCTCAATGGAATGTTAAGAAAGTCAGATGTATCTCATCTTTCCCCCACAGAACCAATAAAATCAGTTACAAAAGCAAAATACTGTGGATGCTGGAAATCCGAAATAAAAACAAAAAAAGCTGGAAAATGCTCACAGGCCAGGCAGCCTCTACAGACAGCGAAACAAAATTAACTCTTGAGCACCATTAGTTAACATTTCAGATCAGTGGCCTTTTATCACAACTGGGTTCACCAGGTCTGGTGAAAAGTCATCAGCCTGAAACATTAGCCTGGATTTTGGGGTCAGCGTCAAAATGATGGCACTCACCATTGACCTTGGAAAAGCTGCCTGCAAAGATCTAGCAACCTCTGTGGAACGGATTTTACCTTTCTTGATGTTAGTCTGATCCCGTTTCCAAGTTTGCAACATAAACAGAGGAGAGCAAAGCATTACTTAACAACTTTTACAGGCACCGAGGACTCTCATCTCAGTGGCGCCAGATTTTCAAGGACGGGAAAGTGAAGGCACTTGAGTGCCGCCCGTCAAGCTCAAGATTAGAAACTGCTCATAAGATCGCGGTGAATTGCATTCAAATGGATGCAAAGAGGTACTTACCATATTTAAAGTAGGGTGCTGCCACAGAGTGACGGAGGTGCCACCACAGAGCTTCACTGGGAAGATCGGACACTGGCAATCCCAGTGTCGGTTTCTGTGACGGCCAGTGCCACTCCAATTCACCGGCCCCTACCCCCGCCATGAAACCCTCGGTCAGAGGAGTACAAGATCCAGCCTGACATTTGGATTTTTTTCTCAGGTATGCTCCTCTGGTATCTATCAGCAATCCAACTGTGAAAATAGATCCAAACATCCTCCTATATTAAACATATATGATAGAATTCTTCACCCTACTGCAAGATATTGTTTTGAAATATTCTGAGCCGCTGCCACCCGAAGGTCCCACTTCCTGTGATCATGATCTCTTCCCACCCCCCCCCCCCCCCATCCTCCACAACCCCCTTGCCCCACAGTTTCTCTAGGATGTACCTCAGCTGCCAGCCAGGCAGCCTCTGGGGTCACGCAGTATTGCGCTGGCCCAACTCTGGCAAGCTACATCTGACATCCGTTTGGTGCCCCCCTCCCCACTTGTTTGTTCATGCTCATCCAGCCTCAAAATAGCTCTGACTCTGTGAGTGTTGTTTTGGGTCCAAAATGTCCTCCATACTGCACATGCACTCTTCTGATGCAGGCTGGTCAAATGCCACTTTGGGTAGGTCATTAGCATGGGCACTGGGAGCCTGTGCCAGAGTATGCAGAACAGGTAGATTGTGACGTTAGTCAGCATATAACGCTGATTTGACTCTAGCAGTGCAATGTTTGACCTCATCGCTCCAGCTAATGCCCTCTCTTAAACTTGTACAGCTGAGCATATGTTTAGTAACGCGAAGAACACCCCACCAGTGCTATTAAAGGGATCATTAACCACTTTCAGGTTAGTTGCTGATTGATTTCTACTGGCTGCTGCTGAGTTAGTAGAAGTATTTGGTGGTTTGTATTGCTATTTAAATTTGGTGAAGACTACATGGAGTGGGGTGGCATATGGTGAAGGCCTTGGTTCTCACTTCAAGGGTTCTGCTCAGCCCACGTGCTCCCAGTCATGGGTGCTGTAGTTTGTACCCCCCTTGACCTGCAGCCTGACAGGGAGAATGAGCAGAGACGACACAGAGGAGGACAAGCTGATTGAAGAGGGAGGAGGAGAGGAGAGGGCTCTCAGAAAGAGGTCACATCCACGCAGGGTATTCAGTGAGCAATTCTCCTATCTCAAACTTGGCAAGGAACGGTGCTTTAGACACCTCCATTTCACAAAGGAGGTGCTCACTCAAATTTTTCACCCATTTTAGGCAGCCCTGCAGCCTCAAATCAGGATAAGGACAGCAGATTGTAAACCTTTATTCAAGAAAGGAGGGAGGCAGAATGTAGGAAACTGTAGGCCAGTTAGTCTAACATCAGTCATAGGGAAATTACTAAAATCCATTTTTTAGGAGGTTATAGCAAGATACATAGAAAATCATAATGGGATCAGACAGTCAGCATGGTTTTGTGAAAGGGAAATCATGTTTAATTAATTTATTAGAGTTCTTCCAGGAAGTAACAAGCAAGATGGATAGAGAGCCTGTAGATGTGGTATTCTTAGATTTCCAGAAGGCATTTGATAAGGTGCCACATCAAAGACTACTACACAAGGCAAGAGCACATGGTGTAGGCAGTAACATATTAGCATGGATAAAGGACTGGTCAGCTAACAGGAAGCAGAAAGTAGGAATAAATGGGTCTTTTTCAGGTTGGCAAGCTGTAACTAGTGGAGTGCCACAGGGATCAGTGCTGGGGCCTCAACTATTTACAATTTATATCAATGACTTGGATGAAAGGACCGAATGTGTGATAGCTAAATTTGCCGATGACACCAAGATAAGAAGGAAAGTAAGTTGTCAAGAGGAAGTTAAGATTCTACAAAAGGATATAGATAGGTTAAATGAGTGGGCAAAAATTTGGCAGGTGGGGTATAATGTGGGAAAATGTGAACTTGTCCATTTTGGCAGGAAGAACAGAAAAGCAGTATACTATTTAAATGGAGAAAGATTGCAGAACTTGATGATACAGAGTGATCTGGGTGTTCTGGTAAATGAATCACAAAAAGTTAATATGCAGGTAACGCAAGTGATTAGGAAGGCAAATGGAATCTTGGCATTTATTGCAAGGGGAATTGAATATAAAAGTAGGGAAGTTTACTACAGCTGTACAGGACCTTGGTGAGACCACATATGGAGTACTGTGTACAGTTTTGGTCTCCTTACTTGACAAAGGATATAAATGCCTTAGAGGCAGTTCAGAGAAGGTTCACTCAACTAATTCCGGGGATGAAGGGCTTATCTTATGAAGAAAGGTTGAATAGGTTGGGCCTGTACCCATTGGAGTTTAGAAGAATGAGAGGTGATCTTATTGAAACATATAAGATCCTGAGGGGACTTGATAGAGTGGATACCGGGAGGATGTTTCCTCTTGTGCGGAAGACTAGAACTAGGAGACACAGTTTAAGATTAAGACGTCTCCCTTTTAAGACGGAGATGAGGAGAATTTTTTTTTTCTCAAAGGGTCTTTAGTCTGTGAAATTCTCTTCGCCAGAAATCAGTGGAGGCTGGGTCATTGAATTTATTCAAGGCTGAGTTAGATAGATTTTTGATAGACAAGGGAGTCTAGGTTATGGGGGCAGACTGGAAAGTGCTGTTGAGACCATAACCAGATCAGACATGATCTTATTGAATGGTGGAGCAGGCTCGAAGGGCCAAATGGCCTATTGCTGCTCCTAAGTCCTATGTTCCTATGTCCTATGTTCCTATGTGATTATGGACACCAACGTCTTTGCATTGAGCTCCTCCAGGCTGGAGCAGGGAACATCTTTAACATCTCGCAGTTTGCCGTCCACTGTTGTATAAGGAGCTGATTGATGCACTGTATGCAAAGAGAAGGAAGTGCATTGCCTTCTCTCTTTCCAGACAGAAACAAGTGAAGCGTGCACTGGCTTCACCATGATGCAGGGTGCCCTGACTGCATACACATTGCTTGACAGGCAGCGAATATAAATTCAGCGATGTAACTGCAAAATGTGCCAATCCTTCAAAGTGCAGCTGGTGTGCAAGCATACTCAGTGCATCATGCCTGTCAATGCTCAGTATCCTGGCAGCTGTCGTGATGCCTTTATTCTGCTACAATCTGCTGTACCATAAGTATTTGAGCCACAATGAGAGACCAGATGGTGGCTAATGGACAATACTGGCTATCCACTGCCCACCTGGCTCATGCCTCCTGTGTGCAACCATGCACACGTGAGCATCATGCATGTAAAGCTAGGAAATTAGAAACACAGGAGCAGGAGTAGGCCATTCAGCCCATCGAATCTGCTCCGCCATTCAATTAGATCATGGCTGATCATCCACCTCAATACTACTTTCCCGCTCTCCCCATTTCCCTTGATGTCTATCGATTTCTGTCTTGAACATGCTCAATGATTGAGCTTACACAGTCCCCTAGGGTACAGAATTCCAAAGATTCACCACCCGCTAAGTGAAGAAATTCCTCCTCATCTCAGTATTAAATGGCCTACCCTTATTCTGAGACTATGTTCACTCGTTCTAGACTCACCAACAAGGGAAAACATCCCATCTACATCCACCCTGTCACACCCTGTAAGAATTTTGTAAGTTTCAATGAGATCACCTCTGATTCTCCGATACTCTAGAGAATACAGACCCAGTTTCTCAATCTCTCCTCATAAGACAATCCCAATATCCCAGGGATTAGTCTGGTGAACCTCCATTGTACTCCTTCTATGGCAAGTATATCCTTCCTTAGATAAGAAGACCAAAGCTGTACACAATACTCCAGGTGCGGTCTCACCAAAGATCCATACAATTGCAGCAAGACATCTTTGCTCCTGTGCTCAAAACCCCTTGCAGTGAAGACCAACATACCATTTGCCTTCCTGATGGCTTGCTGCACCTGCATGCTAGCTTTTAGTGACCCATGAACAAGGACACCCAGGTCTCTTTAGACATCAACACTTCCCAACTCTCACCCTTTAAGAAATATGGTCTTTCTATTTTTCTACCAAAGTGGATAACTTCACACTTAATCACATTATATTTCATCTCCCATATTCTTGCCCATTCATTTAGCCTGTCCAAGTCCCCTTAAACCTCTTTGGAAACCTGCTCACAACTTATATTCTCACCTAGTTTTGTGTCATCAGAAAATTTTGAAATATTACATTTGGTCCTCACAGCCAAATTATTTATATAGACTGTGAACAGCTGTGGCCCAGCACTGATCCTTGTGATACCCCATTAGTAACAGCCTGCCATTCTGAGAATGACCCATTTTTTCCTACTCTCTGTTTTCTGTCTCTTAACCAATTCGCAATTCTACTGATATATTGCCCAAATCCCATGTGCTCTAATTTCTTTTACTAACCTCCTGTGTGAGACCTTATCAAAAGCCTTCTGAAAATCCAAATACACCATATACACTGTTTCTACTTTATGTATGCTACAAGAAATGTCCTCAAAAAAATCCAACAGGTTTGTCAAACATGATTTCCCTTTCATAAGTCCATATAGATTCTGCCCAATCATATTATTTTCTAAAAGGCCAGTTATCACATCCTTTATAATAGATTCTAACATTTTCCCTACTACTGATGTCAAACTAACAGGTCTGTAGCCCTCGCTTTCTCTCTCCCTCCTACCGTAAATAGTGGGGTTACATTTGCTACTTATCAGTCTGCAGGAACCTCTCCAGAATCTATAGAATTTTGAACGATAACCACCAATGCATCCATTACCACTATAACCACCTCCTTCAATACTCTGGGATGTAGCTCATCTGGTCCAGGGGATTTATCAACCTTCAATCCAGTTAATATTTCGCGTACTACCTCTTTATTAACATTAATTTCTTTCAGTTCCTCATTTACACAAGTCCCTGGTTCCCTGGTATTTCTGAGAGATTTTCTGTATTATCCTCCATGAAGATAGACACAAAGTAATTGTTTAATTTCTCTGCCATTTCCCTTTCTCCATTATAAATTATCCTGTCTCCGACTGTAATGGACCCACATTTATCCTTGCTAATCTTTTCTCTTTCACATGCCTAAAGAAGCTTTTACAGTCCACCTTTCTGTTTCTTGCTAGCTTGCATCCATATTCTCTTTTCCCATTCTTTATCAGTTTCTTGGTCAAGCTTTGCTAGATTCTAAATTGCCCCCAATTTTGGGCCTTACTATGTTTTCTGGCAACTTTATAAGCCACATCCTTTGATCTAATGTAAAGGTTAACTTATTTTGTTAGCCAATGTTGATTCATCTTTCCTGTTGGGTTTTTGTGTCTTGGAGGAATGTATATTTGTTGTAATTCATGTAATACTTCTTTAAATACAAGCCAGTGCCTGTCTACTGTTATATCTTTAGTGTATTTTCCCAATCCACCATAGCCAACTTGCCCGTCATACCTTCATAGTTTCCTTTGTTCAGATTTAAGTTCCTAGTTTCAGAATGAACTATATCATCTAAAGAGAGTTATGATGCCATGAAATGTCATTGACCAGATCTTTGGGGTGCTTGAGCAATGTTTTCATTGCCTGGACAGTTTTGGAGGAGCTCTGCACTATTTTTCAGAGTGCATGTCACAATTTCTCATGGTCTGTTGCATCCTGCACTATCTCACTATCATGATGGCACAGGTATACGGCAAGCACCTGAGGAAGAGGAAGAGGAGGAAGCAACCAACCCATTCACTTTCCAGCTAGGTTGACCTTGATTGGCTCATCCAACTGTGGTACCAGTGAACGCAACCCCAATTCCCCATTTAACAACAGTCCCGCACTTTACTTTCCCTCGGTTACTGACCATCACAATGTCCATGTGGCCACCATGCTGAAATAAAAGCCATAACTAAACAAACATTCCAAACTAACTTTATCAAACAATCCATCCAATATTCCATGCAAAATTTAACTAATCACCCTCGTGCATCCCCTTTGTGCCTGTCTTCATGAGCCTTTGCTGTCCTAGTGCTCCTACACAGTGCTACCTCAGTGGCTTCAGCAGGTTGACGGAAGGCTGGTGACTTGCAGTGGGGAAGACTGCAGATGACCTTGCAGGACAACCTCAAGCAGCTCTGACCCTAGAAGACTTTGGACTGATTATGATTATGATTAGAGATACAGCACTGAAACAGGCCCTTCGGCCCACCGAGTCTGTGCCGAACATCAAC
The DNA here is from genome assembly GCF_036365525.1 of Heterodontus francisci. NCBI lineage: Eukaryota > Metazoa > Chordata > Chondrichthyes > Heterodontiformes > Heterodontidae > Heterodontus > Heterodontus francisci. The sequence continues at coordinate 56,690,215 of NC_090378.1, forward strand.
CACCCATTTATACTAATCCTACACTAATCCCATATTTCTACCAAACATCCCCACATATTTCCCTACCACCTACCTATACTAGTGACAATTTATAATGGCCAATTTACCTATCAACCTGCAAGTCTTTTGGCTTGTGGGAGGAAACCGGAGCACCCGGAGAAAACCCACGCAGACACAGGGAGAACTTGCAAACTCCACACAGGCAGTACCCGGAATCGAACCCGGGTCCCTGGAGCTGTGAGGCTGCGGTGCTAACCACTGCACCACCTCGGAATGGGCAGCAGCAGTCTGGGCTGGCTGGCTGACAGACAATAGCAAGGCACGGGTGGAATGGCAATGGTGGGAGTACTAATACTGTCATCCTGCAAGAAGGCAACAGTTTTGTGCTCCATGGAACCACTGCCACTCCCCCAGGACAGCACCTCAGCAATCCTTGTAATCTGTTGGCAGATCGATTGCTGGACTGCTGTGAAACCCTGCAAGCCCTTTGAGCACTGAGATCTGCAGCCATGGTGGCAGCAAGCTGAGCGTGCATGACTTCAGTCTCAGCTTCCACTACAGCACTCAGATATTGAGTCGCTTCTAATTGAGCTGCAGTGGAAGCTGAGACATCAGGCATCTGATTTCGCATCATGGTTGGGTCCACAAGTGTTCTTATAGACTTGGCCACGATTTCCAAGCTGGAAAGAATGGGCTCCAAGCTCTACACGAAACCATGTGCATGGTTGGTGCCAGACTCCTCCATGCTCCTTGACAGTGACAGCAGGCTTTCTGGCTGACCTGCCAATATACCAGGCATTTCTGGGTGCATACCCCATCAGCTTTTCTCTGTACACTGCCCTATCGAAGTCCTCATCTGAGCCCTCTGCACCACAGAACATGTGTATCATCTCACCCTTCAATGAGCTGGCACCTATCGCTACTCTTTCCCCCTGCCCCGGCTGCAGGCTACTTGTGCCCCATGTCTCACCACGTGCAGATCCTGCTTCTAAGCTGCCTTCTAAAGAATGTTCAGTGTCAGTATCTGAGCTGGCAGCTGCGTGTGTCAGAGCGAGTGACAATGTTTCTGCATCATCAACCTCTTCTTCCTCTACCACTTCTTGCTCTTGCATCGTGCCTGGCCAGATGGTAGTTCTCTGGTATCTGAAAGGAGAAAGGTGCAAGGATGGTGTTGTGGTGAGCAGATGGGATAAAGCAAAATGTGCATGTTTACAGTTTCTGCAGCTTCTAAATCAGAAAATACTGTTTGATAACGGGGAAGTGGGTTGTAAGAAGGAGGATTAGGTAGGAAGATACCATCATCCTCTATGGTTTCAGTCCCACCGCTGGACACAGTCTCAGTCACACTGCTCCAATGATGATGAGCACTAGGTGTGAGGACATGAATCCTTACCTACTGTATAGCTCCTGCTGCCGCAGTTGCGCCACTTTGTCCTGCAAAACAGAGGCAAATATGTCAGTGAGTGCAGTGCAACGTGTTTGGGTGGTTTGACTTACATGGTTGTATAGCTGGAAATGTGAGAAGGCTGTGAAATATGGGTGCAAGGTTGCAGCAGTGTTACGTGTGTGAGGGTGAGATGAAGCTATGAATGAGATATTGATTACGGTTGATAGAGATGAGTGAAGGGGGTGGTGAATTGAGCAGTGTGACTGAGACTGTGTTGAGGCTAGTGGTTCAGTTGTAAGAACATGGCATTTGAGGTTGAACTTACTGACCTTGACCACTTGTGTGAGGACGTTAAACTTCTTCTGGCACTGCAGGATCATGTCCTTGGGGCTACACTGCTTGCATTGACATCGATGGCTATCTGGTCCCACTACTTTCACAAAGTTTATCTCGAGGGCCTCCTGGGGCCGTGTGGGTAAAGGACCTCTCTCCTCCAATCCACCTCTTGCACCTAGGCCTCCAGTGTCAGAGACCTTGAAGCATGTTCTTTGCCCAAAGCACCAAATTCACTTTTCTTGCAAGTCAGGCTCTCTTCCCCAGCCACTTCTGCACCTTCTGCACCTGCTGCAGCCAGAATGGATGTTCCCTTTAAGTGGTTCAGGCTGGCTTTAAGTAGTGCAGGCCAGCTTTAAGTGGTGCTAACCTTGCATGAACTTGTGGCCCCTTGTTGAGTCATGCAGCCACTCAAGGATGTGTTTAGCACTGGGCTGCATGTTACTGTCATTTAAATTAGCAGGCAGTACAAAATTTGCATGCTGCCTGTATCAGAAGGAACGGGTGTGGATGAATCCTGCTTCGCGATTCTTGTGCCTGTTTTCGAGGGCTATTGCATTTAGCCCCTAAAATCGACCCTTTCGTATTCAAACTTATTTTCTCCTTTCCCTTGCTTTAATCTGGCAGGATGCGCACAGCTATAAGCATGAGAAGAGGTAAGTCAACCCCTCTGAAAACATTCTCCCAATAGGCTGCTATACAATATTTACAGCACAGAAACAGGCCATTCGGCCCGACAGATCTATGCCAGAGTTTATGCTGCACACGAGCCTCGTCCCACCTCTCTTCATCTAATCCCACTAACACATCCTTCTCTTCCTTTCTTGAAATGTTTTTATCTAGCTTCCCCTTAAATACATTTATGATATTTGTCTCAACTCCTCCTTGTGGTAGTGAGTTTCACATTCTAACCGCTCTCTGGGGTAAAGAGGTTTCTCCTGAGTTCCTTATTGCATTTATTGGTGACTATCTTACATTTATAACTCGTAGTTCTGGTCTTTCCTGCAAGTGGAAATATCTTCTGTATGCCTAACCTATCAAACCCTTTTGTTATCAGGTCACCCATTTGTCTTTCTTCCCTCTACTAGAGGAAAGAGCTCCAGCTTGTTCAACCTTTCCTAACAGGTGTAATCTCTCAGTTCTGGTATCATTCTAATAAATCCTTTTTGCACCTTCTCCAGTGTCTCTGTATCCTTTTTCATAGATGGAGACCAGAACTGTTCACAATACTCCCAGAGTGATATAACCAATGTTCTATACCAATGCAACATAACCTTTTTGCTTTTCAATTCTATCCCACTGGAAATGAACCCCAGTGGTTTGTTTGCTTTATTGATTGCCTTTTTAACCTGTGTCACTACATTTAGTAATATATGTATTTGTACCCCCAGATCCCTCTGTTCCTCGACCCTATTTCAGCACTTACTTTTCAGAGTATGTGGCTTCCTTATTCTTCCTACCAAAATGTTTCCCCTCACTTTTATCTATATTGAAGTTCATTTCTCCAATTACACACTCATTCAGCAAGTTTATTAATCTCTTCCTATATTTTGTCGCAGTCCTCATCTATATTAACTGTACTCCTCAATTTGGTGTCGTCCATAACTTTTGAAATTGTACTTCCAATTCTCAAGTCCAAATCATTTATGTAAATTGTGAACAACACTGGTTCCAGCACCAATCCTATAGAAAACCACTTCCCACCTTTTGGCAGGTTGATTGACTACCTTTGACACCAACTTTTTTTCTGTTTTGTAGCCAGATTACTATCCATTCTGCTAATTGTCCTCTGACTCCACATGTTCTGCTGCATGATCTGCAAGAACAGCCTGGTAATGACACCAATATTCCCCTCACTGATGTTTAGTCTTCCCAGGTAGGAAGGCTGATATTGTGAGATCAGTAGAGTGAGGAACTGAACCCATGTCCCCCACTCTGTGGTAATGATCACCTGGTAGGAACATCAGTGAATAACAGTCTGGAACTTCTGACTTAAATATTCTGCTCATGAACACTCAAAAACAAAGAGAATTGATACTTGTCATGTCAAAACCTTTGCCCCAACAGTGCATTGGCAGAGCTCAGCTATCTGTTGTCATGAACAGGAATATGGTGTGTTCAACAAGGAGGACTTATGAAAAGAAAAAGAAGAAAATCTAAAATAAACTGCAAAAATAAATAGGGAAAATTCTTGAATTTGAAAATGTGCCACTTTTTTGACAATGGTGTTAATAACACAATGTTCAGTGCTGTGGTACACAGGGCACTGGTGCTCCATATTATTGGAGGCTGAGTGCAGATAGCTGCAACAGGTGCAGGAGAAGTACTGAGGCCCTGCACACATTTTGTGCAATCAGCCATTTAGGCCACAAAAAGTACAGTAAAGAGGCCACTGCACCATAATATGATAAGAGCACCTGAAGTGCACTCTGGAGGCTCAACACCCATTTAAAAGGCATAAGCGACATGGTCACCCTACTTGACTCTCTTTCTCAAAGCGAGGTCATGTTTTATAATTATTGGCAGTAACTGTTCACATTTATTTTCCCAATTTCACAATTTCTTTATTATGTTGCTGTGCTTCCAAAACTAAACATACTCAAAGATTTTACTCCATCTGTTATAGAATAGCACAGTAGAGCATAGAATGAGGCCATTCGGCCCATCAAGTGCGTGCTATATGTGATTATCTCGTTAAGGATCTGTCACTGTGTACTATCTAATCAAGAACTTTGATTATCCCTTTGGACATCCTTCTCTATTTGTAGTTTGCAAAGGAGGAAGAGAAGAAGAATCGGAAGAGGCAGGTAAGTCCAATATTTATGCATCTTCAGCCGTTAGTAGAATCCAACCTTAACTGCGACTTCTGTAAACAAGCCAAGGCAATCATTATTGAATATGTCCCAAGAAACCTGCATGCACAGACTTTTATTCCTTGATTCTTCTCCAAGGGAATAGAATCATAGAATCTTACAGCACAGAAGAGACCATTCAACCTATCATGGCTGTGCCAGCTCATTGAAACAGCTATCCAATTAATCCCATTCCCCATCGCCCCCTAATTTTTTTTCAAGAATATATCCAATTCCCTTTTGAAAGTTACTATTGAACCTGCTTCCACCACCTTTTCAGGCAGTGCATTCCAGACATATACGACACAACATTGCAATGTCCTGCAGCCAGACCTACATGTCACTTGCAGGACAAGGCAGTTCTGTCACTAGCTGGCATGGTGACTGTTGCCATGTGTTGTTATCTTTCCATATCCTTCCAACAGGAAGAGCGACATATAAAATTTCCAAAGCTGCTATGTGTAGTTGTATCACACAGATCACAAATGGATATTTTGGCCAACCCAGTGAATTTAACAATTTTCACCCGAAAACCAGGCAGCAACTCCAACAAGATTTGTGTTTTACCAGATAACTGGATTTGCCAAAGTAAAAGACATTATTGTTATGTGGGAAAATATGGCAGCCATTGTGTTAGCAATGAGATTAGGCAATTTGGGCAGTGTCATGGAATCAGAAGTATCCATCTAAACCATGAGAATAAGCAGATAGACCCTCATTTTAATATTGTTATGACCGAGGTGGGAGGAGTGCACTGTTTATTCTAGTTCCACTTCTCCATGGGTCACGACATATATTTAAATTTTTTCCCACTTACTGATACGGTCAATCATAGACTCGGTTTTTATCCTAGAATAAAACACACCAACCAGGTTTCTTTAATAAACAACAATATTATCAGTTTATTATAAAATGAGTCTTAACCAGTAATGAAGTAAAGCATAAACTTTATTGATTGAAATATTAAAGTTCCCTTTTTATCTTAGCCACACACACACTCACACACAAACACACACACACGTTAACTGAAAAAAATAAAGAGATTTTTGCTTTTAGAGCTCTATAACAGACAAAAAAAATACTTGGACTGAATACTTGCTCACTCTTGAAGAAACAGCAGATGAGATATGTTGTGTTCCAAAACTGGCATACAGTCTGGCCTCCGAGTACATGTAGACAGATCACTGGGATCTTTTTGAACAGTTCTTTTCAGGTGGCATTGAGAATTAATTTAGCAGGCTTTTCTTCAAAGTCAGGAGACAAGATGAATTGACACAGTGGACTTCTCAGAGTCTTTTAGAAAGGTGATGGAAAGCTGAGCGGAGTTGTGGTCTTCTCTCCTTCCTTAGGAATTCTCTTCCCTCCTTGGAAGTTCTCTTCTCTCCTTGGAAGTTCTCTCCCTTTTTAGACAGTTTAATCCCAACTTAAAACAATTCAAAAGCGAAAACGACAACAGGAGGTCAACCTTTTGACCTCCATCAATCTTGACCTGTCACTTCTTTGTAAACAACTTCTCCAGGTGTCCAAAGATCTCAGTTGTTTACTGGTCTGGAAATCAGGTGGTTTCCCAGAAAGACTTGCTGTTGTTGCTGGAAGTCAGGTGGTTTCCTGGAAAGGCTTGTTTTCCTCACAAGATCTCTCAGTGCCCCTTTTAAAAAACATTTCCATGGACTGTTTTTCAAAGTCAAGTGGTCTTTACATGACCCCCTTTGAAAACCCCAAAGTTTAACATTTCTTCAATCTTTCAAAAATTAATCCTCAAAAAATATATTTAACAAAACACAGAGGCACTTTTATAACAATATATTGTCTGAAGTACAGCACCTCTAACAATACATTATTCCTTTAATATTGTACTGGAATGTCATTACTTACTCAAACTCCTCACAATCTTTTGACCAAGAGGTCAGAATGCTACCAACAGAGCCAAGGTGACACATCTATCAGGACACCACAGTTGGCCTCTGTATTCCTAGGTAAAGGAGGGTAAATCAGCCTGTATTCCCTTTCCTGATTGCTATCTATTGATTCCTGCTGGAAAGGTGCATGTGGCTGAACATGGGATGAGGACAGAATCAGGTCCAGCTCTTAGGCTACCATAACAAATTCACTGTGTAGGCTCACTTTTCCAAACTCTTTCAGCTTTACTCAACAATTCTTCTTTTCGTTTGTTTTGCCACACAACATACCTTCTACTATAAAAGCACTTTATAAATGCAAAGTGCCATTATATCTGTTAATGATCATGGAATTTTTCTGATAATCAAATACAGTTCTATTTCTCAATAATCCTGCTGAAATGGCATGAGTTAATCACTGAATGTGAACTTCAACAGCATCAACAATAGTGGGCTGAATCTTCACTCTCCAAAACAGGTGGGTTGGAGGTTGTGCCAGAGGATAAAATACAAAAGGGCAGCAGGCGCATGGGAACACCACCACCTGCAAGTTCCGCTCCAAGTCACACACCATCCTAACTTGGAAGTATATCACCATTCCTTCATTGTAGCTCCTTCAAAATCCAGGAACTCCCTCCTTAACAGCACTGTGGGTGTACCTACACCACATGGACTGCAGCAGAAGGCGGCTCACCGTTACCTTCTCAAGGGAAATTAGGGATGGGGAGGCGGTGGCAATGTCACTGGACTAGTAATCCAGAAGCCAAGGCTAGTGCTCTGGGGACATGGGTTCAAATCCCATCACGGCAAATGGTGAAAGTTGAATTCAATTAATAAATCTGGAATTTTAAAAAAGCTAGTCCATTAAATCATTGTCGATTGTTGTAAAAACCCATCTGGTTCGCTAATGTCCTTTAGAGAAGGAAATCTGCCGTTCTTACCTGGTCTGGCCTACATGTGACTCCAGACTCACATCCCATGAACGAATTTTTAAAAAGGCTGGCTTTGCCAGTGATGTTTGCATCCCATGAATGAATAAAAAGAAATTTTCTGGAACAGGAGCCAAACCCGCCAACTTCTGGTTTTAACAGAGGCAAGATGAGGGGTGGCGACGTCCCATGAGCAGATTAGTCATTTAAATATTATAATGAGATTACATACTTTCATCTTAATGGTCATTCAATTTTTAACCACGGGTGAGTGGGTTTTCCAGGCTTCAGGAAACCCAACAGATGAAAGGAGGCAAGAGAGGCTGAATCCATGACGTAAGTGCCTTCACAGCACTTCTTGTGGGCCAAGAAGAGTAGGAGTGCTTCCTCCAGGCTCAACAAGCTATCCAGTAAAACCTCCCATTGTGATCTGTCTTTGCCTTCCCACGGGTTGAGCATCAGAGTCTTGACCACCATTGAATTCACCCGACCTCCACTGAATTCCCCTCAACCACCATCAGATCCCCCCAGTCACCATCGCACTTTCCCATGCGATCGGGGCCCCCTGGATTGCAATGGGATCTCCCCTGGCAATTAGGATCACCTCTGTGAATCTGATAACTCCTACATGATTTGGCACTGTCCCACCATGTGCTCTCGCACTCCTCCAATACGCTTACCTGCTCTCATAGGCTTTGGCCCTATGAAGCAGGCTTCCTACCAGAAAGGCCTCCAGCCTGTCAATCAGGATGCCTCTGGGCAGGAGCCCTACAGAAAAAATATTAATGTAGCCCTGGAGTTAAATTCTACAGGACATTTAGGAAACCCATTCTTCTGCGTTTCCTGACCTCATGACCCCACATTGAACTCACCTCCAGGCTAAAATCCAGGCAAGTATGTCATTTTCATACTATCAGGCAAAAAAATACCCAAACCCCAAACTGAATGAACCCTTCCCTTAAAGTCCATAATAAACATTACAAAATACTGATGTCCCATTTTGATTTCAAGACTGTAATTTAATGCTCAGGTTCAGATCACATTTATAAGCTGCTTTACTTTTGCTTTCATAATGTATAACATCAACAGAATCCATCTGTCATTCCATATTTATACCACTTGGGTGGTCCTAAATCTATTTTTAAAATAAAACACATCATCCAAAGGTTAAGTAACAGAATAGTTAACATCTGATATGATCTTGTTTGTCTACTTAGGAAGCATATCATGAGTTATACAAATGCCTCACTTTTGGAATTAAAATTCATATTGTGGAGTCTGCTTTATGTTCATTATTACTACCACAATATAACCAGTGCCAATGTTTACACATGTCATGTCAGTGTGGTCTTGTCATCAACAGTAAATGATTAATCATCACACATCTGTTTCCTATTTTACTCTGTGATAGATAGCAGTTTTAGTCACATTAAGGTTCACCTGTGGCACAAAGCAGATGCAGTGTTACTTTGCAGTTCACTTTAGGATATGTTTTACCAAAAACTCCTAAAATTATGTAATTGATCCCAGTGAATCCAATAAAGGTAATTGAGGATTTATATTTTTCACTTTTAGGCTGCAATAGATTTTGTTTAAAACGTTCTGTTGAATGCCTGGAATACATATATGTATATATACACACACACATTATATTCAAATGACATCACAATGGCATTGTATCCTTTGGTGTTCCAGTTGGGACAGAAAGGGACAATCAAACTGATACTGACTTAAAGGCGTCTGACTGTACGCAGAGGCTGAAAAAGCCTGGAATTATTTATGCTGGAGAGCAGAAAGCTCAGGGGAGATATTATTCGAACATTCAAGATTATATGGAAATAGATAAATGGAACCTTGATAATTTGAGGTAGTCACAAATTCTAGAATCAGGGGAATGCGGATTCAAACTTAGAATGGGATAGGTGCACAGATAGTTTCAGTTTAACTCACACAAAGTTTGGTGAATTTGTGGTGTATGTGTGGATTGGACTGCTGAGGAAGATAGTTGAAGCAGATAGTGTAACAAAATATAAGGGGGAATTAGTTCAATATTTTAAGGGAGTGGGCAATTGGTAGGTATTAGCTTTTGGATAAGTCAGGTGGACTGCATAATCTTTTCTGGTGCTGTATTTTCCCATATTCCTATGTAATATGCTGTCCCATGTAACAGTGGAGTGTATGCCTATTATTTATTTGATTACCACACAGCACAGCCGAGCCTTGGCTGTTCGCCACAAGGAGGGATGAGGAATCTTCTGGTAAATCATTCACATGTAGTTCTCAGCAGCCAGCTCAACAGCAGCCCAGGCAGGAATTAATGCAAGTGCTTTGCAAATTCATCAGTCAGGCAATGAGGCTTGGTACAGGAACAGAAAATCCTAAATGAAAGATAACTGGAAAAAAAAAGATCTGCTGCACTGGATTATAATTTCAACAGCTATAAAGCTATAGCTGCTTTTACTTTGTAGGACGGGTCTTGGGACAGTGACCAGAATGGGGTATTCTCCCACTTTTACATTTGCGTATTGAAGCTGGTCTAGGTGTAAAATAGCTGCAAAAATGAATTAACATGCTGATGTCACTAGAGGGATTGTGCTGCATCTGGAACATTGTGTTTACTGGGCCCAGGAAAGCTAGTGTCCATTGGCTCTTGTTTTGTGAAAAATCTGGTCAATGTCACTTGGAGTGGTCACTGGTAGCATGAGACTCGTGGATCAGAAGCTGCTCTGCAAGGAACATCCGTTACAGGAATATTCCATTCTCCCAGCGGGATGGTTTTGTAAGGAATAATAACGTAGAATGATACAGTTGTGTCAAGACTATTGTTCTTCAGTTGCTTGCACTAATGCTATCATGTAAGGTCTGATCGTTCGTATACATTATTGGCATTCCCAGTGCATAGCACATGGAAAATTGCAAGCATGCAAAAGTCAGGGAGCAGTTGGTCACCCTTTAAGTGGAACTGCTCGCAAATATAAAATATGGTAGAAACAAGGCACAGTGGCAGAACAGTGAGCAGCTGAGGAAGAAATTTGCAGGGTTATGCAATGTTGCAAGCTAAGGATTACTGATGCTGCATAGCCTAACAGCGTTGTACACTTCAATGTAAATATTAGTGCAGTATCACAGAGACAATGCCCAACCTTCCATCAGATGCACAGGCATGCATAGTTTTTAGCAGCATATCTGTATTGCTCGAATCACAGTGCATTTGCTCTGTAGCCTGAGGCATATGGCACCAACAATGAACAAACATCAAGCACAATGACCACACAATGAAAGGATATGCATTGGCTACAAAATTGGTCCTACAGTGGGTATTTGCATTTCCACCTTTGCAGCGCTGAGAAATGGTTTTATATCAATGAGAAAGTGATAAATTTATCTCAGTAGTCAAATCTCAATTCAACTCCTGAGCTCATTAAAATCAAGTGGTGTGAGATGTCCTCCAGGAGTTTGCACTTGGAGCTGTCTGACTCCAGCGAGAACAAAACTGCATTTAAAAAGTGTCTAACCGATCTATTGGACCTCCTGGGATCTTTGAAATATGAGCTTAGGTCTTCTTATGTTAGAATAAGCGATTGTTTCCATGCAATCTCTCCTAACAAGAGAAGTTCTTCAAATACTTCAAAACATGTACATGCTCCGGTTTCCTCCCACAAGCCAAAAGACTTGCAGGTTGATAGGTAAGTTGGCCATTATAAAGTGCCCCTAGTATAGGTAGGTGGTAGGGAAATATAGGGACAGGTGGGGATGTGGTAGGAATATGGGATTAGTGTAGGATTAGTATAAATGGGTGGTTGATGGTCGGCACAAACTCGGTGGGCCGAAGGGCCTGTTTCAGTGCTGTCTCTCTAAACTAAACTAAACTAAATCCACTGGGTTCTCCTTTATCTATGCGACAAGTAACATCCCCAAAAACTCCAACAGGTTTGTCAAACATGATTTCCCTTTCATAAATCAATGTTGACTCTGCCCAATCATATCATTATTTTCTAAGTGTCTAGTTATAACATTCTTTATAACAGATTCTAACATTTTCCCTACTACTGATGTCAAACTAACAGGTTTGTAGTTCCGTTTTCTCTCTCCCTCTCTTCTTAAAGAGTCGGGTAACATTTACTGTTTTCAAGTCTGCAGGAACCTTTCCAGAATCTATAGAATTTTGAAAGATAACCATCAATGTATCCATTCTCTTTATAGCCACCTCCTTCAACACTCTGGGATGCAGCTCATCTGGTCCAAGGGATTTATCAACCTTCAAACCAATTAATTTTTTGAGTACTACCTCTTTAATAATATTAATTTCTTCCAGTTTTTTATTTTCACAAGTCCCTTGGTTCCCTAGTATTTCTGAGAGATTTTCTGTATCTTCCTCCATGAAGACAGGCACAAAGTAATTGTTTAGTTTCTCCGTCATTTCTCTATTCCCTCAATTATAAATTCTCCCGTCTCCGCCTGTACTGGACCCACATTTGTCCTTGATAATCTTTTCCTTTTCACATACCTAAAGAAGCTTTTACAGTCTGCCTTTATGTTTCTCACTGGCTTGCATTCATATTCTCATTTCCCTTTTTTTAAATCAGTTTCTTGGTCATCCTTTGCTGGATTCTAAATTGTTCCCAATCCTTGGACTTACCACTTTTTCTGGCAACCTCATGAGCTACTTGCTTTGATCTAATGAAATTTTTAATTTCTTTTGTTAGCCACAAAGCTTTTCTTTGGTTGGGTTTTTGTATGTTAGAGGAATGTATATTTGTTGTAAACCATGTAATACTTCTTTAAATACTAGCCATTGCCTGTCTACCATAACATCTTTTAGTGTATTTTTCCAATCCACCGTAGCCAACTTGCCCCTCATACCTTCATAGTTTCCTTTGTTCAGATTTAAGACCCTAGTTTCAGAATGAACTATATCACTTTCAAACATAATGTAAAATTCTATCATGTTATGGTCACTATTTCCCAAAGACTCCTTTACAGCAAGGTTATTCATTAGCCCTTTCTCTTTACATAATACTAAGACTCAAATAGCGCGATCCTTAGTTGGTTCTTCAATGTACTGTTCCAGAAACCCATCTCATACATACTCCAGAAATTCATCCTCGCGGTATTCGTGCTGATTAGGCTTGCCCAGTCTATATGGAAATTGAAGTTGCCCATTATTACTGTATTACCCATGTTACATGCACCTCTAATTCCCTGCTTTATACCATGCCTAACATTACTACTACTGTTTGGTGGCCTATAAACAACTCCCACTAATGTTTTCTGCTCCTTGCTGTTTCTTAGTTCCACCCAAACTGATTCTAAATCTTGATCCTTCAATCTAAGTTCCTGTCTCACTAATCTACTGATCTCATCCCGTATTGAGACCGCTACCCTACCTCTTTTTCCTTTTTGCCTATCCTTCCTAAATGACAAATGTCCTTGAATAGTCATTTCTCAGTCTTGGTCACCCTGCAACCATGTCTCTGTAATGGCAATTAAATCATACCCATTTACCTCTATTTGTGACTTCAAATCATCTACCTTGTTGCGAATGTCGCGTGAATTCAGAAAAAGTGCCCTAAACTTTGTCTTTTTAACATTATTCCGCATTCTGATCCTATTTGATGCTTGCTTTCATTCTGTCTGTCTTCTAATTTCACTTACTACTTTTCTACTTCCTGTTACCAGTTGTGCTTCCATCCAATCTGAGCTCCCTCTCTAGTTCCCATCCCCCTGCCAATCTAGTTTGAACCCTCCCCGACAGCACTAGCAAATTTCCCTGTGAGGATGTTAGTCCTGGTCTTCCTAAGTTGCAACCCGTCCATCTTGTACAAGTCCCAACTGCCCCAGAACTGGTTCCAATGTCTCAGAAATCTGATGCCCTCCCTCCTACATCAATTTTCCAGCCACGTGTTCAATCATTCAGTCCTCCTATTCTTATGCTTACTAGCACATGACACTAGGAGTAATTCTGAGATTATTGCTTTTGAGTTCCTGATTTTTAATCTCTTTCCTAGCTCCCTAAAATCTGCTTTCAGGACCACATCCCTCTTCTTATCGTTGGTACCAATGTGGACCATGACCGCTGACTGTTCACCCTCCCCCAAGAGAATGTCCTGCAGCCACTCTGTGACATCCTGGACCCTGGCACCAGGGAGGCAACACACCATCCTGGAGTCATGTTTACGGCTGCAGAAATGCCCGTCTGTTCCACTAACTCATGAATCTTCCATCACTATTGTTCTTCCACTCTTCTTCATCCCCTCCTCTGCAGCTGAGCCACCCGTGATGCCATGGACCTGGCTCTGACTGCACTCCTCTGAGGAATGATTGCCCTCACCAGTATCCAAAGTAAAAAAATGGTTAAGGAGCGAAATCGTCTCAGGGGTCTCCTGCACTACCTGCCTGGTACTCTTAAACTCCCTCACTGCCTGCATGCTCCTAACCTGCAGTGTGACCACCTACCTAAAATGTGCTATCCACGTAGCTCTCTGCCTCATGGATGCACCATAGTGACTCCAGCTGCCACTGGAGTTCTGAAACCCAGAGCTCAAGCTTCTGCAGCTGCTGACATTTCCTGCAGATATGTCTGTCTAGGATACATGGTGCACCCGTGACTTCCCATGTGTCACAGGATGCACATTCTACTCAGCCGAGCTGCACTGCAAAACCTTAACTTTACTAAGTACTTATTATAATTACAATACTTACCAGTTACTCACCAATCAGTTTAATTCCCTGTACCAAAGTAAGAACCAAATATTGGAGAGTAAAAAAGAAAGGAACACCTCCCTTCACCAAACTCTCACACTCATCAAACTCCCAGCTTCTCACTCAGTCTAAGCACTCCATGCAAGCTGCACTCAGACCCCTATATTTATACTACTAAGACTCTGCTGCAGCTACAGCTACCAGATTAATCTAGTTACCTAATTAACTAATTACAGGTGCTCTCCAGCAGAGAGCTTGTTATCCCTGCCTAAGGCTGGGAAGAACTTAAAATTTACTTAAACAATAAATTTCAGTTAAATGCTAAATGCAGGCAAGACTAGATTTTTAGAAAAAGATTGACCCTTAAGATATCCTCACTCACCAAATTCCCAGCTTCTCACTCAGTCCAAGCCGCACTCCATCTACCCTATCTTATCCTTTACCACTTTAACCACCTCAATTGCATCAACCTTCTAAACTCAAGGAATACAACCCAGGTTTATGCAACCTGCCCTCAGAATTTAGCCCTTTAAGCCCTGGCTTCACACTGGTGAATCTGCACTGTAGCCCCACCAAGACTAATAAATTGTTCCTGAGTTGCAGTGCCAAAAACAGATGGAGTCTGACTACGGTTCTGTACAATAGAAGCATCACTTCCTTCCCTTTGTATTCCAGTCCCTGAGATAAAGACCAACATTCCATTAGCCTTTTTGATTACTTTTTGTATTAGTGCCTCAGTTTTAGTAATTTGTGTACATGAGCATCTAATCTCTTTGCTTCTCCACAGCTCTTAGTTGCTCACCATTAAGAAAATATTCCAATCTGTCTTTCTCAGAAACAAAGTGAATGACCTCACACCGCCTCACATTGAACTGCTTCTGCTACCTTACAATTTCACTGGTTCCTTTCCTGTCAATATTTCCCATTCACTTGACAAAAAAAGTCATGCAAGACATTGAAAAAGAATGTATATTTGTCAAAGTTGTTGGAGTAAATTCAATGGTACTTGCTCCTAGTGAGGAGTTGCCTCAACAGGAATATAGATTGGAGACAAGACTGCAACACTTTGTTTGTTTCCCAACTCACTTACACTCACTCAAGTGGGTGTATAAGATCCCATGGTGCTATTCAAGGAAGAGCAGAAGAGTTCCCCTGGTCGATATTTATCCACAGATAAATGAGAAGATAGTAAGTTTTTGATGGTGTTGCATGATGGAATGTTCAGAATACCATTGCTGTAAATACAGTAAGAAGCTTCCATTGCAGCAAGTATGAATGCAAATGAGAGTATCTTCCAGAGATGGTCTTCTGTTATTTTGGCTGTTCACTGGAAAGTATGATTCTATTCTAAACTTCTATTGTATATTAGCAAGGAAAACAGTTGAATGTTTAATCACCACTTTACATGGTTGAAAATGTCACTGGAATTTGGAGACTGGTAAACAAGCCTGCATTTTATTCCTACTGAGTGTGGAATGGGCACTGGGTGGGCTGACTAACATTTAACAAGGCCAAGCAATTATACTTGCTTCTTTCCAACTCTACACGTCTTTATTACTTTCGAGTGATTGTATCCAAAACGTTATTGATATAAATGCTGATCCACAAGATCAGACTTTAAAGAATGTCTTTACATGTGACTGCAATTAGCAGTGAGTAAGCATTGCGAGAAGGTCATACATGAAAAACTTGCTGTAAGGCCAGGTCTCAAAGCGCATCAAAACCATCCATCTGCCTATAATACTTTGACTTAACCCTCATGGTATTAGCCGTGAATCAAGAAAACAATTTTGTAACTGAACACCATATTGATGTTTAATCTATTTTGACACTTGGTGTGGATTGGAGAGCCAACCTGTTTTTAATTGCAGCATGTGCAGTTCCCCAGTACAGAAGAGTGTCAATTTAAATTCCACTAAATCAAACAAAGGATTGCATATTATATGTTTTCACAAAGCTTACAATAAAGATGTGCAGTGTTCCCTTTCTTCCACAGTCCCTTATTGTTCAGGTAAATGCACATTTCATTTGAAGGAGGATTTACTAACCCTATGCATACATAAGCACAGAGCTGACTATTGCACAGCTGAAGATTGGATTTAATTATTCACTAATGAACTTTTCATCAAGGGAGCTTGTTGTTCGCATACCAATAGTTACACTAATGAGATCCCCAGTGCAATGACAGACAATGTGAACAAGTTAAATACAGTTACATTTGTCGAACTAATCATACTGTGCATCTTTCAAGTCTTAATAAGAGAAGACAGACAACAGTCAAAGGGTTAGGCATAATCAATGTACATCTTGGCAAACTAAAGCAGAAAGATTGAATATAGTAACCTCTGTAGCTCCCACCAGGGGACCTTTTAACACCCCTAATGATGTTTATTAACAAATTACAGCACTAAGGATGTGTAAAGTGCTAATACTGGCAAGGCACTAAATGTTCACCATTTTGTTTTACAAGCTAGATTCACTAATAGTCAGGAGCCTGAGTGGCGTGACACCTTGAAATTAAACATTAACTCCTCTGACAAAATGTTTTACTGCCAACCTTGTGCAGTGGCTGTAAATTTTTTCACTCAGCAGGCTGGCTGCAGTATGTCCCGTCAAGAAATCTGCCTGTGGTTAAGAGATTGCATTTCTGATAGGATGATAACTGTAAAATGCTGTAGCTGCTTAAGCACAGGGTACAACTGAAGGGAGAAATAGTTGCAAAGGAAACCATTTATTGTCAAGGCGGGAGGGGCTCATTAGTGGGCTGTTGTGAAAAACAATATGGTTGGATTCGGATTTATACAGCTGATAGTTAAACTGCTTCTTTTTATAGCAAGGCCTTTCTTTTCATCTCTTCTCTTCCTTTTAATTTCCCTTTCATTTCTGCCTTTCTTTCCTCCCCCCACCATCTTTCTTTCACTTGCCCATTGTAGCCTTTCTGTTAGCTATGCTCTTACTGCGCTGAGACCTTTCATCATGCCGCAGTGAGCACAGATGACCTCATCCCCACTTCTTGCAAATGCTTTACTCACACTGATTAACCATTGTATAAACTTCAGCATGGTCTGTGACCTTCAGAATTTGTTTATAAACTCCAACAATTCGAATAAAAATTGCGCTAACACTTAACTTGAACGTTATTGAGAGCCACATGAGCTTGTTTTTTTTTAGACCTAAATGTCTCTGTATCCACATGCTCATGTACGAGCACAGATTGGATTTGAAAACATTGCTTTCACTGTAAGCAAGGTAGGGTTGTTATTGCATTTCATGAACCAAAAAAAATGTTTATATCCCCTGATTCAAACCCTAGTAACCATATCATTTGTTTTCCTCATTGTTACCTCTTCATTTGTACT
This sequence comes from Heterodontus francisci, assembly GCF_036365525.1. NCBI lineage: Eukaryota > Metazoa > Chordata > Chondrichthyes > Heterodontiformes > Heterodontidae > Heterodontus > Heterodontus francisci. Next base: position 56,707,675 of record NC_090378.1, read on the forward strand.
TTACCATCACATGCTCGAAAATTAACACTTTGATCCTTCTCACCCACGGAAAGTGGGGACTCAAGGAGCATCTCAATGGCCTGCTGCAGTTTTCCATTAGCCATCAACATATTTGCTAGCACAGAAATATCCAAGACACTTTGGCTTGATAGTACCTTAATTGAAACTTATTTTCTATGTGGAAACACATCACAGCAAGCCACAAATCAGGGGTCTATTCAACCCATCTGCACATATAAAGTAAGATGAAGGGCCTCCCGCTTCAAGCCTTTTTGCTATAAGCTATTATTCAAATTGCAGAGATTAAAAAGACGGCTGGTCCTGTAGGAGAAAGAAAGGATGAAGTAAGATTAGGTTTCAACCCTTATCATCTCACACTACAACTTCTTCCCTGAGAGGTGTAATTTAGGGAGGAAAAATTGGAAGGCGATGCTGGGTCAAGTTTTAATGATTATTTCAGTAAATTAAGTCACACTCACCTAAAAAAGATCAAAGAGAAAGGTATGGTTGTATTTGGACTGAATCCTTTTTCTTAAAAGACATTGGGGCCATAATGAACAAGATGTTGCCTCTATACAAATAAGCTATAACACTACCTGCCCTTGAAAAACTTTTTTCCAGACTTTGATTTGCATGTTAAGTCAACTTACTGTTCCATTTAAAGTGCAATGAATATCCTGTCCCAAGCAATATAAACATTTTAATACCTTTGACTTTGACCCTGCACACTGTAATATTCTCTCAGGGCTTTGCTCCATTCTAGTTGAGCAATAAAATCCCTACCCACTGAATCATCTTTCCGTTTGAAACTTTGGAAAATATTTTATAGCTGAACAAAGAAATTGTACTTCATTATTGATGTGTTTTCAATAAAAATGTCAGTCATGAAAAATTAGATGCAATAATAAATGTCCAATAATTGTGCCTCAGTGCACTATATGTATAAGGAAATGAATGCATAACATACTAAATAAATAGCCTATCTTCTGCCTGCCAGATTTAGACATATGTCCTTCACAGGCCATAGGAACCCACAAGAGAACTAAAAAACCTCACACTACTAAAATAATTGAATAATAAATAGGAGTAACGGGACACTAAACTGAAAACATATTTAAAAAGCATAAGTAGATAGCCTTTTAAGTAAAATGATGGGGCAGCTGACACCTGTTGCCTGCAATTCTTGTACAATGTGAAAATTCCAGGATGTCTGTCCTGGATAACATGTGTGCAAGAAGTGCCTCCAGTTACTGAAACTCAAGCTCACAGTTTCTGAGTTTGAGGAGTGGCTGAAGTCATGACAAAGCATATGGTAGGCTGAGAATTTCATGGAGTGCATGTTCCTGGAGGTGGTCACCCCACAGCTACATAGAGTTCAGCAGGATAGTAAGTGGTGGCCGTCTGGTAGGGTAGGAAGACGCAGGCAGTGCAGGAATCCTCCAGGAGTGAGGCACCCCCAAGCTAGTTTTCGTTGCTGAATACCAGTTAGGGTGATGACACCTCAGGGGATTGCAGCCTACAACACATCCACAATACTGTGGGGCTAATGACTTCACAGGGGAGCACATCAAAGTGTAGAAGTGCAGTAGTTATAAGATATTTGACAGTTAGGGGGATAGGCATGTGTTTCTGCAACCACCGACATGAGTCCCGCTGGTGCCTTGCCAAAGGACATCACTGAGATAGTGCAGAACATTTTAAAGGGGAAGGGGAACAACCTGAAATCACAGTCCATGTGGGAACAAATGACATAGGAAAGAAGGGGGTTGCGGTCCTACTGTCAGAGTTTCAGGAGCTCTGGAGGAAATTAAACATCAGGACCTTAAGAGTAGTAATCTCTGGATTACTCCCAGTGCCACACATCAGTAAGTATAGGAACAGTAGGATAAGACAGGTTAATACTTGGCTGAAGAAATGGTGCAGGAGGGAGGAATTCAGATTCCTGGGACATTGGAATCAGTTCTGGGGCAGGAGGGACATGTTCAAGGTGGGCAGGTTGCACCTAAACATATCTGGGCCCAATGTCCTCACAGGAAGTTTAACTAGTGCTGTGAGGTGGGTTTAAACTAATTTGGGAAGGGAATGGGCACCATGATCAAACATTAAAGAGGAGATATAAGGTACACAGAGGACTGAAAGAGACAAGTAGAACTAGAGTAAAGAATAGAAGGGATAAGAGGGAAAATGCTGGGCCGTCTAAGATGAGTTTGAAGTGCATGTGCGTAAATGCATATAACATGATAAAAAAGGTTGGCAAGCTGAAGACACAAGTCGAAACATGTGACTATGATATAATGGCAATAACGGAGACTTGGTTCAAAGAAGGTAAGGATTCACAACTTAATATTCCTGGTTACAAGGTAGTCAGGAAAGATAGAGAAGGTAAAAAGTAGGAGGGTAATCAGAATTGATCAAAGAAACTATTATAGTACTGAAAAAGAATGATGTTGTTGGGTGATCAAAGACAGAATCTATTTGACTAGAGTTCAGGAATAACAGACGAACTATTATACTACTGGGTTTATGCTATTAATTAATGGAAAGGAAATAGAAGAGTAAATCTGTAGGCATATACAGCAAGATGCAAGCATTGCAGAGTAATGATAATTGGGGTGGTGTGGTGGAGGGGGGTGCTTCAATAATCCTAATATAGACTGGGAAAGCAACAATGCAAAGGGCAAAGAGAGGAAGGAATTCCTGAAATGTGTACAAGAAAACCTTCTTGATCAATGTTTTTCCAGCCAAATGAGGAAAGAAGCAGTGCTGGATCTAGTTCTGGGGAATAACATAGGACAAGTGGAGCATGTTTCAGTAGATGGGAATTTGGGGAACAGTGACCATAATATCATCAGGTTTAGAATAGTAATGGAAATGGACAGGGACTAACCAAGTGTAAAAGTACTTAACTTGAGGAAGGCTAGCTTCAGTGAGTTCGGGGAAAACACCTTAGACCACCGGTCCGTCAGGCAGCGGTCTGCATGGAATGTCCTCAAGGCCCTACGGGAAAAGGAGACAGTGGATGCTGTCGGATGGTTCCCCGAGCAAACCGTCAAAGTCATTTGGCGGAATGCCTCATCACCAGAACTTTCAAACAAGCACCAAGACGTAGCTTGGCTGGTGGTGAGAAGGGCCCTCCCCATCAGATCCTTCATGCACACCCGAAGTCTCGCCCCCTCCGCACAGTGCCCCCGCGGTGGCTGTGGGGGGGAAGGGGCGGTCGCCCACCTCCTCCTGGAATGTGTCTTTGCAAAGCAGGTGTGGAAAGAGATGCAGTGGTTTTTATTTAGAGATACAGCACTGAAACAGGCCCTTCGGCCCACCAAGTCTGTGCCGACCAACAACCACCCATTTATACTAACCCTACAGTAATCCCATATTCCCTATCACCTCCCCACACTAGGGGCAATTTTACAACGGCCAATTTACCTATCACCTGCAAGTCTTTGGATGTGGGAGGAAACCGGAGCACCTGGCGAAAACCCACGCAGACACAGGGAGAACTTGCAAACTCTGCACAGGCAGTACCCAGAATCGAACCCGGGTCCCTGGAGCTGTGAGGCTGCGGTGCTAACCACTGCGCCACTGTGCCGCCCATCGAGGTTCATCCCAAGCAGCTCTGTAACACAGGAGTCTGTGCTCTACGGGCTGTTCCCAGGGACGCACACCGAGACAAACATCAACTGCTGCTGGAGGACTATCAATTCGGTGAAAGACGCCCTTTGGTCTGCCCGAGACTTGCTGGTCTTCCAGCGCAAAGAGTTGTCCACCACCGAATGTTGCAGACTGGCACATTCCAAGGTCCAGGACTACGTGCTGAGGGACGCACTAAAGCTTGGGGCAGCCGCAGCAAAGGCTCAATGGGGAAAGACCACAGTGTAAGGTCCCCCCACCAAGCTGAACTGAGGGGCTGGATCCATGGGAAACCCCTCGAACTGTATCGTTAATATTTTCAATTGCTGTAAATGTAAAACTGTAATTGGCATGACAATTGTGAAATGGAAGGGTTGTGAAGAATCTCATGATAGTATAGAAGGAAACTGATCTCCTTTGCAATGTTTGTATTTTTTGGTGCTGTTTGAAACTGTTTGGCAATGTAATTTTTAGAGATTTTTATGAATAAAGTATATTTTGGAAATAAAAAAAAAGTGAGTTACAAGGGGATCATTCTGATGAAAGGTCACTGACCTGAAACGTTAACTTTGCTTCTCTCTCCACAGATGCTGTCAGACCTGCTGAGTATTTCCAGCATTTTTTGCTTTTATTTCAGATTTCCAGCATCTGCGGTATTTTAATTTTATTATGCAAGGAGATCTTTCCTGGGTGGATTGAAATCAAAAATTGGAAGGGAGAACATTAGTTGAACAATGGGAGGCCCTCAAAGAGAAGATGGTGTGAGTGCAGAATAGACACATTTCCAGCAGGAGAAAAGGAAGGACAAACAAAACTGGAGCTCCCTGGATGATAAATGATAGACAAATTAAAATGAGACAGAAAAAGGAGGCTTATGACAAATGTAAAGTTCATTACACAGCAGAGAACCAAGCTGAATATAGAAAGTACAGATGTAATCTAATAAAAAGGAATAAGAGGGGCAAAGAGAGAGCATGAGAATAGATTATTGGCTAACATAAATGGGAACCCAAAATTCTTTTATAAACAAATAAATGGTAAAACAGTAGTCAAAGAAAGAGGGGACTAATTAGGGACCAAAAGGGTAATCTTCTCGCAGAGGCAGAGGGCTCACTAAGGGGCTAAATGAGTATTTTGTCTCTGTCTTCACAAGAGATGAGGATGCTACCAATGTACAGTAAAGAGGAGGCAGTAACAATATTGGAGAGGGTAAAAATAGATAAAGAGGAGATATGTGATAGGTTCACAGTCCTCAAAGTAGAAAAATTGCACAGTTCATATGCGATGCATCCTAGATTACTACGTGAAGTAAAAGTTGAAATTGTGAAGGCTCTGGCCACAATCTCCCAATCATCCTTAGATGCCACGGGACTGGAGGATTACAAATGTTGCACCTCTTTTTAGAATAGAGGAGAGGGATAAACCCATCAATTAAAGGATAGTCAGCTTAATATCAGTGCGAGGGGGGATCTTCGAGAGACAATAATCTATGACAAAATTAATTGGCATTTTGAAAGATATGGGCTAATAAATGAAAGTCAGCATGGATTTGTTTAAGGCAAGACATGTTCTACTAAATTGATCAAAATATTTGATGAAGCAATGGAGAGGATTATTAAGGCTTGTGCAGTTGCTGTTGTGTATATGAACTTTCAAAAGACATTTGACAGTGTACCACATAATAGACTTCTTAGCAGAATTAGAGCCCATGGGATTAAATGGACAGTGGCAGCATGGCTACAAAATTGGCTAAGGAACACAAAGCAGAGTATAGTGGTGAACAGTTGGCCAGAATTTTATGAGCACCTGGGAGACAGGATGGGAGGCCAATAAAATAGCGACGGAAGGTGGCGGGTGGAGTTCCCATCGCCTCCCCATCGCCATGCTATTTTGCCAGGGACGGGAAAGGCCAAAGACAGCTTTCCTGCCCAGAGGTACATTGAGGCCCTTAAGTGGCCAATTAATAGCTAGTATTTTGCCAGCAGTGCAGGGAGAGGGGGCCTCTGCCACATGGGAAGTTCACCTAGTAAAACAAGGCGGCCTCCTTTGGGGCTTGGGAGAGGCCTCCTCTGTGGGCAATCCGTGGCACAAGGAGGGCTACCGGGGGCAAAAGCTCCCCTCCTCGACCACCCCACTCTGCACTCAATGACCACCCTTTCCTCCTCGCCAGGGCCTGCTGGACTGGCCCCACTGACCCCACTACACTTAACTGGGTCCGGGTTCCAGCACTGGTCCCGGGCCACTTGTAGTACTGGCAGTGGCCACTGATCCTGTTGGTTCTGCCGATACTACTGAGCTGCCGACCCTCTGATTGACCAGCAGTTCTGGGAGGCAGGATTCCCATCCTTAAAGGGATGGAGACCATGGTGCTGGGCAGTTAATTGTCCGAACGCTGTTAAACAGAGCTGGGCTCATCTCCAAAGGGCTGAGACAGGGTTCCCCTCATCTTTTAGACCCAGCGTCAGGATGCCTGCCAGCGCCATAAAATTTAGCATGTTGTTTTTTAAACTGGAGGGAAATATGCTGTGATGTCCCCCAGGGGTCAGTGTTGTGACCATTGCTCTTTTTGATGCATATTAATGACCTGGATTTGGGTATACAGGGCATAATTTCAAAGTTTGCAGATAACACGAAACATGCAATGTACACAAAACTTTGAAGGTGACAGGACAAGGTGAGAAAGTTGTTTAAAAAAGCATATTGGATCCTTAGCTTTAGTGATACAGGCATTGAGTACAAAAGCGAGGAAGTTATGCTAAACCCTTATAAAACCCTTGTTAAATCTCAGCTAAAGCATTATGTTCATTTCTGGGCATCACATTTTAAGAAGGACGTCATGGACTTAGAAAGGGTGCCGATAAGATTTACTAGAATGTTACCAGGGATGAGGGACTTCAGTTATATGGAAAGACAGAAGAAGTTGGACATGTTCTTCGTATAGCAGAGAAGGTTAAGAGGAAATTTGGTAGAGGTGTTCAAAATCATGATGGGTTTTAATAGCGCAAATAAGGAGAAACTGTTTCCAGTAACAGTAGGATCAATAACCAGAGGCCACAGACATAAGGTAATTGGCAAAAGAACCACAAGTGACATCAAGAAACAATTTTTTTACAGTGAGTTAGTGTGAACTAGAATGCACTGCCTGAAGGGGTAGTGGAAACAGATTCAATGGTAACTTTAAAAATGGAATTGGATAAATATTTGAAGGGTAAACATTTGCAGGGCTATGCAAAAAAGCTGGTAAGTGGCACTAGATGGATAGCTTTATCAAAGAGCTGAAGCAGTCACAATGGGCCACATGGCCTAGACTGTGCTGTATCATTCTATAATTCTATTCACCTCCAAATTGTAAGACAGTTTTCTTTCAATATTTATTTGATTATTAATAAACTACTGCATAAACCTGCTACATTACTTCATATATTACTAATCCAAAATAAATAGAGTCATAGAGTTATACAGCACAGAAACAGGCCCTTCGGCCCATCGTGCTTCCGTATATAGGTAAAGGCAGTCATTGTCTTACAAGTCAGCTTGGTTCGGTGGCAAAACTCTTGCCTCTGAACTTTGTGAATTCAAGCCCCACTCCTGGAAATTGAGCATAGCATCTATGCTGGCACTGAGGGAGCACTCTATTTTTTGATGATCCAGTTTTTCAGATGAGATAAAACAAAGAACAAATAACAAAGAAAATTACAGCACAGGAACAGGCCCTTCGGCCCTCCAAGCCTGCGCCGATCCAGATCCTCTACCTAAACCTGTCGCCTATTTTCTAAGGGTCTGTATCTCTTTGCTTCCTGCCCATTCATGTATCTGTCTAGATACATCTTAAAAGACGCTATCGTGCCCGCGTCTACCACCTCCGCTGGCAACGCGTTCCAGGCACCCACCACCCTCTGCGTAAAGAACTTTCCACGTATATCCCCCCTAAACTTTTCCCCTCTCACTTTGAACTCGTGTCCCCTTGTAATTGAATCCCCCACTCTGGGAAAAAGCTTCTTGCTATCCACCCTGTCTATACCTCTCATGATTTTGTACACCTCAATCAGGTCCCCCCTCAACCTCCGTCTTTCTAATGAAAATAATCCTAATCTACTCAACCTCTCTTCATAGCTAGCGCCCTCCATACCAGGCAACATCCTGGTGAACCTCCTCTGCACCCTCTCCAAAGCATCTACATCCTTTTGGTAATGTGGTGACCAGAACTGCACGCAGTATTCCAAATGTGGCCAAACCAAAGTCTTATACAACTGTAACATGACCTGCCAACTCTTCTACTCAATACCCCGTCCGTTGAAGGAAAGCATGCCGTATGCCTTCTTGACCACTCTATTGACCTGCGTTGCCACCTTCAGGGAACAATGGACCTGAACTCCCAAATCTCTCTGTACATCAATTTTCCCCAGGACTTTTCCATTTATTGTATAGTCCACTCTTGAATTGGATCTTCCAAAATGCATCACCTCGCATTTGCCCGGATTGAACACCATCTGCCATTTCTCTGCCCAACTCTCCAATCTATCTATATTCTGCTGTATTCTCTGACAGTCCCCTTCACTATCTGCTACTCCACCAATCTTAGTGTCGTCTGCAAACTTGCTAATCAGACCACCTATACTTTCCTCCAAATCATTTATGTATATCACAAACAACAGTGGTCCCAGCACGGATCCCTGTGGAACACCACTGGTCACATGTCTCCATTTTGAGAAACTCCCTTCCACTGCTACTCTCTGTCTCCTGTTGCCCAGCCAGTTCTTTATCCATCCAGCTGGTACACACTGGACCCCGTGCGACTTCACTTTCTCCATCAACCTACCATGGGAAACCTTATCAAACGCCTTACTGAAGTCCATGTATATGACATCTACAGCCCTTCCCTCATCAATCAACTTTGTCACTTCCTCAAAGAATTCTATTAAGTTGGTAAGACATGACCTTCCCTGCACAAAACCATGTTGCCTATCACTGATAAGCCCATTTTCTTCCAAATGGGAATAGATCCTATCCCTGCGCCGGAGTTTGCAGTCAGTGGCTAAGCAACTGCCGTCGTCATTGACCATGAAATATGTTTTGCTGAAAGGTCTAGCAATCTCTCTGGAGAGAATTTCAGCTCTATCACTGTGCAGTGGTGCTGCAACTAATTGCAACATTATTTACTGGGCAATCACAACGTAGAACTGGAGTGATGTGATCAGGCTGTCCAAGCAGCCAATCAATTTAGAGGATTTTCACAGATCCCTCCCCATCAAACCCAGCAAACAGAAAACTTAAAGCACTAAAATAACATAACTTTAAAAAGATTTTACTTAGAGCAAATTTAAGATTGGGATATATGCATAGGATGAAGGTAGAAGCTAAAGTATTCTGAAAACATTTTCTGAAAAAATTCTTCTGTTCAAAAAAATTTGCTTAAAAAGCTACTAATTAATCATTTAATAGTACCCGTGATTATAAAATTAGTTCTGTTGTTCATTAAAATAACTTTTTAAGGGGTTCCAAAAGGTGATGTGAGAGTGGGAAATTTGAAATTCTCACTGATTTCATGATTTCTGGCTCCAGGGAGATACAGTGCAGCCTGTGTCGGGACGCTGAGTGACAGATCGCAACTTCAGGATTTCAGTGCTGATCTGCACATGCCCATTATAATGAAGTTGTGGTCAGTTTCAGAGGGGTAATGACAGCGAACGCTGACAGTTCGCCGTCAACCAGTCCCCGCCCCAGCAAAGTCCAGCCCGTTAAATTGAGGCTCTGTCTGCCTATTCCAGTGGGTGTAAATCAACATTTAGTGCTATTATCCTGGCCTACATTTCTCCCTTTACTGAAAACACAAGAAATAGTTTAACTGATCATTTATCTCATTGCTGTGTGAGGGATCTTGCTGTGTGCAAATTGATTGCTACATTTGCCTACATAATAAAAGTGACTACACTTATAATGTAATTCATTAGTTATGAAGTGCTTTGGACCATTCTGAGGATGTGAAAAGTACTATGTAAATATATCTGATTTCTTCCTTTTCATTTTCTTTGTTCAAGTTGACATTAATGTTTTCCATCTGTGCACTGTTGTATACTGGTTACGAATCATCAGTAACACAGCTGTATGAAGCATGAGCTAATCTCATTCAATCATCTATTTTCAATGTTTTTCTAACTGTTTTAAGTGCATAACAAAGAAGTTATCCAAAATATACAGTTACTCTTTGTCGAATAAACTTCCTTTAAAGTGGTGTTATTGCCTAAATGGCAATTTTTAGGTAGGCATAATCCCTGGCAAAACGATGTAAAATGCAACATTTATATAGCATTTAAATAATGCATTTAAAGTAGGAAAATAACCAAAGGCACTTACCAAAAATGAGGGAACTGAACAGGAGATACTCAGGTAGGTTTTGAGGTAGGCATTTGAAGATAGGAAGAAATGTAGCAGGATAGCAGGGTTAGGGACAAAAAACATCATGTTGGTACAATAATTAAAGGCTCTTCCACTGATGGTGGATGAGGGGAATGCACAGTCGGCCTGTCAGAAAAAACAAAAGGAAGAAGCTGGGCCATAGGCTGGAGGAAGTTGCAGAAGTAGGTTACTTCAGGCAGTGGAGAATTTTGGCATCAATATGTTGGGAGATAGAAACCCAGTGGTGCTCAACAAAAACAGAAGTAATGGATGAGAGAAACCTACTGCAGGATAGGACATAGGTGGTAATTTTTTATGCAAACTGGAGCTCAGGAGACTGCTAAGGAGAGAACTTGGCCGGTCTTGCCTGCAGGTGTGGATGAATGATTCAGTGGAGTGTAATGATTGTTACGAAGATGAAAACTTGGCAATAGATAGGATATGGAAATTGAAATTCAGCTCAGCATCAAACAGAACACCAATGTTATGCACCATTGGTTTCAACCTGAGTGAGCAGCCAGGGAACAGGTTGGAGTTAGATGTTAGGGTACACAGTTTCCGGCGGGATCCAAACAGCATGGCTTCAGTATTTCTGATATTAAGCTGGAGACTTAACACTGAGGGAGTTAAGGAAGAGAGTGGTTTCAGAACAAGACACAGAGGGCATATAAAAGGGGGGAAAAGAAGATTAGAAGTGTCTCTGGCAACCATCTCAGGATACTGGAACATCCTTGTGAGACTATCCATCTATTCAAGATCTATGGCCTACTTGTGTGAGAAGTTCCATTTTCTTCCTACAGCAAGAAAAAGGATGGCCTGATGCCGAGCTCATAGAATCCAGACACAGGATTCCGAATAAAATCCAGAATTCTTGGCATAGATTACCATGAGGAATCTTCCAAAGTTGGCCACCAGAGAAATCTCCCACAGCAGCAGGTGTTAAATGTCCAGGAACTCAAAATGCTCCAATGTTCTTTTCAGGTTATTTGCTTAGTTTTTGTGATTACTTTTCATTAGTTTCTTTTGTGCTCATCAAAGTGAGACATGCCAGGGCTGAGGAATGGGGACCAAAGACCTGTTTCCACTTCTGTCACCCACTATCAGCCTCAAGCACTCTGCAAATTCTTCAACCTCCCAGACTGTCCATTCCAATAGTTACCCAGTTGAGATTACCAATACCAAGCCAAATAATGGCAGCTTTTTTTACTCTGGACCAAACCGACTGGAAACTAGATCAAGGCTGTCCAAATACATTTCACAGTTGGCAGAGAGGGGAAAATTTACCCCACCAACCTAATCGTCAGCCTGTCCAGCACACATATGACTACAAAAGCAGTTCAGAGCCTGGGAATTTTGTGGCGAGTAACTCATCTCCCCAAAGCCTGTTCATCATCTACAGGATACAAGTCAGGAGTGTGATGGACTCCACTTGTTTGGATGGGTGCAGCTCCAACAAGAGTCAAGAAACTCAACACCATCCAGGATAAAGCAGCCTGCTTGATTGACACCCCTTCCACCACCTTAAACATTCACTCCCTCCACAATTGGCACACAGTGGCTTCAGAGTGTGCAATTTACAAGATGCACTGCAACAATTTGCCCAGGGTCCTTCGACTGCATCTTTCAAACTGACGACCTCTGCTGCCTAGACAAACAATGCAGCAGCCACATGGGAACACCATCATCTGCAAGTTCCCCTCCAAGTCACACAACATTCTGACTTGGAAATATATCACCATTCCTTCACTGTTGCTTGCTCAAAATTCTGGAACTCCTTCCCTAACAGCACTATGGGAATACATAAACCATATGGACAGCAGCAGTTCAAGAATGGCTAGTATGGCCTATGGCCATACTAGTCTGAAAATGCCTGATCTTGTCTGATCTTAGAAGCTAAGTAGACTCAGGCCTGGTTAGTACATGGATGGGAGACTGCCTGGGAATACTAAGTGCAGTAGGCTTTTAGGGGCGGCACAGTGGCACAGTGGCGCAGTGGTTAGCACTGCAGCCTCACAGCTCCAGCGACCTGGGTTCAATTCTGGGTACTGCCTGTGTGGAGTTTGCAAGTTCTCCCTGTGTCTGCGTGGGTTTCCTCTGGGTGCTCTGGTTTCCTCCCACATGCCAAAGACTTGCAGGTTGATAGGTAAATTGGCCATTAGCAATTGCCCCTAGTATAGGTAGGTGGTAGGGAAATATAGGGCCAGGTGGGGATGTGGTAGGAATATGGAATTAGTGTAGGATTAGTATAAATGGGTGGTTGATGGTCGGCACAGACTCGGTGGGCCGAAGGGCCTGTTTCAGTGCTGTATCTCTAAAACTACCTTCTCAAGGACAATTCGGAATGGGCAAAAAATGCTGGTGTTGATAATGATGCTCACATCAAATGAACAAATAAAAAAGATCAGGGGTTGAGCCTGGGATCTTCCTGCTTTATGTAGTCCAAAAAATTCCAACATGAAGACAATTTTTTTTTTACCAGGCTAGTTTATTTGAAAGTTGTAATATTTTGTTCCTCAGGTACTCCTCAGCTAATACTTTATGGAAACCAAAGCAAAAAGTGCACTGCCTTGCAGCTTTTTAAGAAGTTATTTAAACTTTATTGCTACATAATGTAAATGCTAATGCTTCTGCTTTTGAGGCAGCACAAGCATGCAGAAGGCTACTGGTTGACTGATCTTTAATTTACAGAGCTGCCCTGAAATAGTCGTTCTATGAGAGGAAGACACTGCAGCTTTAGTAAGGACGTGAGAGTAGGTTTATTTTGACATCTAGCCAGTGCAGTGCAGTGGAGAGGTAACTACTGCTGGAGTTGCTTTTGCCTTTTCATGAACAGTCCTGTTTTAGTTAAGTAAGATTTTCCTTTACAAAATAAAAACCCAGACCCCTCAGAGTTCTAATATGCACAATTTAATATCTTGTTTTCTAAGCAGAAAATTAATAGAATATGAACAGTTTAGACTATCCATTCAGTCTGATTTTATTGATGCAGTAATTGCCATACAATCTCATGAATGTTGCACTGTGGTGAAGGCTGTCTGCAATATACATAAACAGCAATTAAGAGCATTATTAAATTAGATTAATAGTTAAATTCCTTTGTACGTTTTACCTATATTATGAATTATTTTGCAGAATTTTTAGCTTTAAAGGAGTGCCATACAAAGCCTTGCACAATTCTCAATATATTGCTAAGTAATTTAAGCTGAAAGTTTAATTCTGTAGCTGCCACAGTGCCTTAGTTAGTGAACGCACAGTTTAGAACCATGAAGGTTCAATCCCCTGTCTGCAGTGAGGTAATTGATCTCAATTGGAGCATTGGCAGGAGGACTATTATTGACCTCAACACCCCTGTGATCGGGGAGAAAAGTTCAGCCAGCGGGGCTGGTTATTTAATCCTGTCTGCATGGCACTGGCCACATCTTCTGCTGAGTTCATCTTGCCCCATAATGTAAGGTTGGCTCACTTATGCAAGTTTATGGAGCTCTCTGCACATAGGGCACGAATTGTTGGGAGCATTGGAGGAAGCATGGGCTGGAATATCAGTTATCAGCAATCAGTTCAGTGGGGTATAGGGAAGAGCCAGGCAGGTAAATGGTTTTGAATATATTAATGCTGCAAGTGAACTAGCCATATTATGGGGAAACCCCCTGCTTTAAATTTTGATGGAACTACTGAGGAAGCCAATCACACATTGGACTGGATTTCATTGGGGTGGCGGGGGCCCCGACGGCGGACTGAAAAGCCGGGGGCAACCCTGCCTCGGATGTTTGGGGGACCCCTGGCCACATTTTAGGCCCATCCAGCAGCTAATTAGCTGCCATCGAGGCCCCTGTCCCTTTAAAAGATGGGAGCCTGCCCCCAGGAGTTCCGTATAATTGGAGGGCCAGCAGATCTTCAGTCTCAGCAGTGCCACCAGGAGTGGTAGCCACTGCTGGGACTACACCCAGCCAAGAGAACACATCAATGGACGCCAGCCTCGTAACAAGGTGAGTGGGGTCGGGGATCCCCGTCAAGGGAGTCTGACGGGGAGGTTATTAGTAAGGATGGGGGGTTGTTGCTGCAGGGGCAGCCGTTGCCGCTGGGGGCCCTCCATGGGCTACAGAGTAGCCGATTAGGAGGACCCCCATTCTTAGCCTGCAGGGAGGCCACCAGGGCGCACCGGACAGTCTCCCACGCGGCGGAGGGCCCATCGCCACTGGTAAATTGCCAGCGGCAGCAGGAAGAGACCCTTAATTGGCCACTTAAGTGCCATAATTGGGCCTCTGGGCGAGAGGGCTGTCTTCACCTTCCCTGCCACTGGCAGAATACCATGGCACTGCATAGGTGCTTGGCACTCCAACCATGCCTTCCCTCACCAGTTTTCAGGACCCTCCCCCTCTCCCAGCCCGTCCCTAGAGGGCTGGGAAAATCCAGCCCATTTTGTGCCCAGGCTCACAACATCCTTCACACTAAAGGGTCACATTGGGGGCATACTAAGGCTGAATTTTGTTGTCCTACTGCTGGGAGTTGCGGTAGGTACAGAAAATGGTAGCCGCCCCACACAGGAGCTACACTGCAATGATGCCGGGACTACATGGCGGGCAGCCACAACATATTGATGGTGACTGTCCCCCCAATCACGTCCTAGGGTGGCATTATTTAGTGTATGGGCCATTCATGGAGCCACCCAATGCTGGAGCAAGTGCTGGCACCATTCATAAAAGGCTGCTAGCCCTACAAACTGTTCAAAATAATGCAGTTGACCCTTCCCCCATACACTAAATAATGCAGAAATAGCCCTTCCCCCCTCATACACTAAATAACGCAAAGTTAATCCTAACCACCCCCCCATACACTAAATAATGCAGAATTGACTCTTCCCCTCATACACTAAACAATGCAAAGTTAATCCTCCCCTCCCATCCCCCCCCCCCCATACACTAAATAATGCAGAATTGACCCTTCCCCTCATACAATAAATAATGCAAAGTTAGCTTTTCCCCTGCCATACGCTAAATAATGCAGAGTTAACCCTACCCCCAATGCATTACATAATGTACTGTTAGCGCTTACCCCCTCATACCTCATACAGTAAATAATGGAAAGTTAACCCTTCCCCCATACACTAAATAATACAGAATTGACCCTTCCCCTCATACACTAAATAATGCAAAGTTAGCATTACCCCCGCCGTACGCTAAATAATGCAGAGGTAACCCTACCCCCAATAGACTAAATAATGCAGAGATAACCCTTACCCCCTCCATACACTCAATAATTCAGAATTGATCCTTCCCTTCATACACTAAATAATGCAAAGTTCACCCTTGCCCCATACACTAAATGATGCAGAATTGACCCTTCAACTCCTTCACTAAATAATGCAAAGTTATCCTTTCCCCCCTCATACACTGAATAATGCAAAGTTAGCCCTTCTCCCTTCATGCACTAAATAATGCAGTTAACCCTACACGCCATATACTAAATAATGCAAAGTTAGCCCTTCCCCCCATACCTCATACACTAAATAATGCAGAGTTAACCCTTCCCCCATACACTAAATAATGCAGCATTGACCCTTCCCCTCAAACACTAAGTAATGTAAAGTTAGCCCTTCCCTCCATACACTAAATAATGCAGAGTTAACCCTACCCCCATACACTAAATAATGCAGAATTGACCCTTGTCGTCATACACTAAATAATGCAGAGTTAACCCTTCCACCATACACTAAATAATGCAAAGTTAACCCTACCCCCATACACTAAATAATGCAGAGTTAACCATTCCACCATACACCAAATAATGCAAAGTTAACCCTTCCACCATACACTAAATAATGCAAAGTTCACCCTTGCCCCATACACGAAATGATGCAGAATTGACCCTTCAACTTGTACACTAAATATTGCAAAGTTATCCTTTCCCCCCTCATACACTAAATAATGCTGAGTTAACCATTCCCTCCATACACTAAATAATGCAGAGTGAACCCATCCCCATACACTAAATAATGCAGAATTGACCCTTCCCCTCATACACTAAGTAATGCAAAGTTAGCCCATCCCCACTCATACACTAAATAATGCAGTTAGCCTTTCCCCCGCCATACGCTAAATAATGCAAAGTTAACCCCTTCATGCCGTGCACTAAATAATGCAGAGTTGACTCTTTCCCCACTGTACACTGAATGATGCAGAATTGACCCTTCAACTCGTACACTAAATAATGCAAAGTTAGCCCTTCTCCCTTCATACACTAAATAATGCAGTTAACCCTACCTGCCATACACTAAATAATGCAGAATTGACCCTTCCCCTCATGCACTAAGTAATGCAAAGTTAGCCCTTCCCCACTCATACACTAAATAATGCAAAGTTAACACCTTCCCCCCATACACTAAATAATGCAGTTAGCCCATCCCCACTCATACACTAAATAATGCAAAGTTAGCCTTTCCCCCGCCTACGCTAAATAATGCAAAGTTAACCCCTTCCCCCCATGCACGAAATAATGCAAAAGAACAAAGAACAAAGAAAATTACAGCACAGGAACAGGCCCTTCGGCCCTCCAAGCCTACGCCGATCCAAATCCTCTATCTAAACCTGTCGCCTATTTTCTAAGGGTCTGTATCTCTTTGCTTCCTGCCCATTCATGTATCTGTCTAGATACATCTTAAAAGACACTATCGTGCCCGCGTCTACCACCTCCGCTGGCAAAGCGTTCCATGCACCCACCACCCTCTGCGTAAAGAAATTTCCACGCATATCCCCCCTAAACTTTTCCCCTTTCACTTTGAACTCGTGTCCCCTTGTAATTGAATCCCCCACTCTGGGAAAAAGCTTCTTGCTATCCACTCTGTCTATACCTCTCATGCAGTTGACCCTTTCCCTGCTGTACACTAAATGATGCAGAATTGACCGTTCAACTCGTACACTAAATAATGCAAAGCTATCCCTTCCCCACTCATACACTAAATAATGCGAAGTTAGCCCTTCTCCCTTCATACACTAAATAATGCAATTAACCCTACCCGCCATACACTAAGTAATGCAGAATTAACCCTTCCCTCCATACACTAAATAATGCAAAGTTAACCCTTCCCCCATACCTCATACACTAAATAATGCAGAGATAACCCATCCCCCATACACTAAATAATGCAGAATTGACCCTTCCCCTTATACACTAAGTAATGCAAAGTTAGCCCATCCCCACTCATACACTAAATAAGGCAGAGATAACCCTTCCCTCCATACACTAAATAATGCAAAGTTAACCCTTCCACCATACACTAAATAATGCAAAGTTAACCCTACCCCCATACACTAAATAATGCAGGATTGACCCTTCCCCTCATACACTAAGTAATACAAAGTTAGCCCATCCCCTCTCATACACTAAATAAGGCAGAGATAACCCTTCCACCATACACTAAATAATGCAAAGTTAACCCTACCCCCCCCATGCACTAAATAATGCAGAGTTAACCCTTCCACCATACACTAAATAATGCAAAGTTAACCCTACCCCATACACTGAATAATAAAGAGTTGAACCTTTCCCCACCATACACTAAATAATGCAAAATTAACCCCTCCCCCCTATGCACTAAATAATGCAGAGTTGACCCTTTCCCCGCTGTACACTTAATAATGCAAAGTTAACCCTTCTGCCATACACTAAATAATGCAAAGTTAACCCTTCCGCCATACACTGAATAATGCAAAGTTATCCCTTCCGCCATACACTAAATAATGCAAAGTTAGCCCTTCACCCTCCATACCTCATACATTAAATAATGCAGAGTTAACCCTTCCACCATACACTAAATAATGCAAAGTTAACCCTTCCGCCATACACTGAATAATGCAGAGTTAACCCTACCCCCATGCACAAAATAATGTAGAGTTCACCCTACCCCCATGCACTAAATAATGCAGAGTTAACCCTTCCACCATACACTAAATAATGCAGAGTTAACCCTTCCACCATACACTAAATAATGCAAAGTTAACCCTACCCCCATGCACAAAATAATGTAGAGTTCACCCTTCCGCCATACACTAAATAATGCAAAGTTAACCCTACCCCCATGCACTAAATAATGCAGAGTTAACCCTTCCACCATACACTAAATAATGCAGAGTTGACCCTTCCTCCCATACACTAAATAATGCCTAGTTGAGACTCCCCCCATACACTAAATAATGCAGAGTTAACCCTTCCCCCACCATACACTAAAAATGCTGAGTTGACCCTTCCCCCGCCATACACTAAATATTGCAAAGTTAACCCCCTTCCCCATACACAAAATAATGGAGGTGACCCTTCCCCTGCCATACACTAAATAATGCAGTTGACCCTTGACCCCTATACATTAAATAGTGCAGAGATGACCCTTCTCCCATACACTAAATATTGCCAAGCTGACCCCTTCCTGCCCCATACACTAAATATTGCAGAGTTGACCCTTCTCCCCATACATTAAATAATGCAGAGTTAACCCCTTCCTGCCCTTACACTAAATAATGCAGAGTTGGTCCCTTCCCCCATACACTAAATAATGCTGAGTTGATCCCTTCCCCCCATGCATTAAATAATGCCTAGTTTAGACTCCCCCCATACACTAAATAATGCTGAGTTGACCCCTCCCCACCTTTGTGGCGCCAGCTTCTCCTGGATGGGAAAATGAAGGCAATTGAGTGAGAACTGAAAGTAAGATAGCAGGGAATTAAATTTAAATTTATGCAGGGAGGTAGTTTAAATATGCAAAGTAAGATCCCATCGCAGAGCAGCGGAGGTGCCGCCACGGAGCCTTGCCGCAGCCAGGAAGATGGGGCTCGACAATCCCGGCATCGGGCTCCCTGGCAGCCACTGCCACTCCGATTCCCCAGCCCTCAATGTTTCTACTCCTATTTTTGTGAACATCAAGCAAGGAAAAGAGGTGATTTGGCTGTGCTGCCTCACATTGTTAAATGGCCTGTAATAATCACTACCTAGAATGAATGAAGAATGGCCATCGAAGTAAGAGTGGAGAAAATTGTAACAAAGAGAAAATAAGATTTTGCTGAGAGGGACTAATAATAGCTCTGTTTTCAATTGAGCAAAGCTGTTGACAGCAAGCACTACAAATGCAACATAAAACATATCAAAGGGAATGGAGTGTGTTATTATGCAAATGTAAAAGAAATTACATTTATTCAGACTTGTATTAAAGAAAATGAGATTATGTAACCTCATTTAAAGGTTGCACATTTAAAAATGAAACCACGCTGATGTGAGCACTTGATAATCAGATTATTAACACTGATGCAAATATTAACATGCTTGTGGGAAAGTCTTTTGTCTGCTATTTTATCTGAGGTAGTCATAAGTAATATTTGCACAATGTAATTTTCAAATTTTCACAGCACAGGTTCAGCATTGAAAGTTACTGCGGGTTTTATAAAGGAGTCATACAGTACAACTGCATATGGGCAATGATTATTCCAAAATATTGCATATAGCTTTAAGCACCTCATGATAGAAATAATATTAAACCACAGAAATGGTACAGTGTACATTCACCAAGATGTTACCAGAGATGAGGAGCGAGAGTTGAAAGGAGAGACTTGAGTTGCTGAGACTATTTCCACTGGAGTAGAGGAAGTTAAGAGGAGATTTAATAACTTTTTTAAAAATTACGAAAGAGTAACATACGAACATACGAATTAGGAGCAGGAGTAGGCCATTTGGCCCCTTGAGCCTGCTCTGCCATTCGATAAGATCATGGCTGATCTGATTGTAACTTCAACTCCACATTTCCACCTACCTCCGATAATCTTGCACGCCCTTGTTTATCAAGAATCTATCTACCTCTGCCTTCAATGATTTAAAGACTCTGTTTTCACTGGTCTTTGAGGAAGAGAACTCCAAAGACTCACAACCCTCTGAGAGAAAAAAATTCTCATCTCCGTCTTAATAGGGTGACCCCTTATTTTTAAATAGTGTCCCCTCATTCTAGATTCTCCCACAAGGGGAAACATCCTATCCACATCCACCCTGTCAAGACCCCTCAGGATCTTATATGTTTCCATCAAGTCACCACTTACTCTCCTAAACTCCAGTGGATACAAGCCTAGCCTGTCCATCCTTTCCTCATAAGACAACCCGCCCATTCTAGGTATTCATCTAGTAAACCTTCTCTGAACTGCTTCCAATGCATTTACATCCTTCCTTAAATAAAGAAACCAGTACTGTGCAGAGTACTCTAGATGTGGTCTCACCAATGCCCTGTATGACTGAAGCATAACCTCCCTACTTTTGTATTCAATTCCCCTCACAATAAACGATAACATTCTATTAGCTTTCCTAATAATTTGCTGAACCTACATACTGACCTTTTGCGATTCATGCAATAGGACACCAGATCCCTCTGCTTCTCAGAGCTCTGCACTGTCTCACCATTTAGATAATATGCTTCTTTTCTATTGTTGCTGCCAAAGTGGACAATTTCACATTTTCCCATATTATACGCCATTTGACCACTCACTTAACCTATCTACATCCCTTTGTAGCCTCCTTATGTCCTCTTCATAACTTACTTTCCTACCTTTATGTCATCAGCAAATTTAGCAACCACATCTTTGGTCCCTTCATCCAAGTCATTTATATAATTGTAAGAAGTTGAGGCCCCAGCACTGATCCCTGCGGCACACCACTCATTACATCTTGCCAACCAGAAAATGACCCATTTATGCCTATTCTCTGTTTCCTGTTAGCTAGCCAATCTTCTATCCATGCCAATATGTTACTCCCTACACCATGAACTTTATTTACCACAGTAACCTTTGATGTGGCACCTTGTCAAATGCTTCTGGAAATCTAAGTACAATACATCCACTGGTTCCCCTTTATCCACAGCACATGTTATTTCTTCAAAGAACTCCAATAAATTGGTTAAACATGATTTCCCTTTCACAAAACCATGTTGACTCTGTCTGATTATCATGAATTTTTCTAAGTGCCCTGCTATAACATCTTTAATAATAGCTTCTAACATTTTCCCTAAGGCAGATGTTAAGCTAACTGGCCTGTAGTTTCCTGCTTTCTATCTCCCTCCCTTTTTGAATAAAGGAGTTACGTTTGCTATTTTCCAATCTAATGGAACCTTCCTGAATCTAGGGAATTTTGGAAAAATTAAAACTATGTCACTAGTCAATTCTTTTAGGAGCATAGGATGAAGTCCATTAGGACCCAGGGACTTGTCAGCCTGCAGGTCCAACAATTTGCTCAGTACCACTTCCCTGGTGATTGTAATTTTCTTGAGTTCCTCCCTCCGTTCCATTTCCTGACTTACAGCTGTTTCTGGGATGTTACTTGCATCCTCTATAATGAAGACCGATGCAAAATACCTGTTCAATTCATCTGCCATCGCCTTTTATTTTCCCTTATTAATTCCCCAGACTCACTTTCTATAGGACCAATGCTCACTTTAGTAACTCTTTTTAAAATATCTATGGGAACTCTTACTATCTGTTTTTATATTTCTAGCTAGCTTTCTCTCAGACTCGAATTTTTCCATCCTTATTAACCTTTAGTCATTCTTTGCTGTTCTTTATATTCTGTCCAATCATCTGACCTGCCACCCATCTTTGCGCAATTATATGTTTTTTGTTTAAGTTTGATACTATCTTTAACTTTTTTTTAGTTAACCACGGATAGTGGATCCGCCCCTTGGAATTTTTCTTTCTCGTTAGAATGCATCTATTCTGTATATTCTGAAATATCCCCTTGAATGGCTGCCACTGCATCTCTTTTGAACTATCCCTTAACCTAATTTGCCAGTTCACTTTAGCTCGCTCTGCTTTCATGCCCTCATAATTACCCTTATTTAAGTTTAAAATACTAGTCTTGGACTCAATCTTCTCTCCCTCAAACTGAATGTAAAATTCAATCATATTATGATTGCTGCTACCTAGGGGTGCCTTCACTATGAGGTCATCAATTAATCCTATCTCATTGCACAATACCAAGTCTAGTATAGCCTGCTCTCTGGTTGGCTCCAAAACGTGCTGTTCTAAGAAACTATCCCAAGAACATTCTATGAACTCCTCATCTAGGTTTCCTTTGCCCATTTGATTCTTCCAATCTATATGTAGATTGAAATCCTCCATGATTATCACATGCCTTTCTGACAAGCTCCCATTATTTCTTCCTTTATACTCTGTCGTGACGTGTGGTTACTTTTAGGGGGCCTGTACACCACTCCCACAAGTGGCTTCTTGCCTCTATCATTTCTCATCTCCACCCAAATCGCTTTAACATCCTGGTTTCCTTAACTTAGGTCATCCCTCTCTAATGTGCTAATACCACCATCAATTAACAGAGCCACCCCTCCACATTTTCCTAGCTTTCTGTCCTTCCTAAATGTCATGTACCCTTCAATATTCAGGTCCCAATCTATGTCATCTTGCAATCATGTCTCTGTAATGGCTGTCAGATCATACTTATTTTTTTCTATTTGCGTTATCAGTTCATCTGTTTTGTTTCGAATGCTTCGTGCATTCAGATACAAAGCCTTTAATTTTGTCCTTTTATTATTTTTGTAACATCTAGCCTTGGCTGCTGATTTACTCTTAGATTTGTACTCTCTATCACTTCCTGTCATGGTCTGTTTAACATTTCCCATATTAATACCTTTGTCTCTTGTCTCTACTCTTTGATTTACCACATCTTCCCAAATTTGATCCCTTGCCCCCACTATTTAGTTTAAAACCGCTTCCCTAGTTATGTGGCTCGCTGGAACACCAGCTCCAGCACAGTTTAGGTGTAGATCGTCCCAACAGGACAGCCCCAACTTTCCCCACTACTGGTGCCAATGTCCCACGAACCGGAACCCACTTCTACCGCACCAATCTTTGAGCCATGCATTCATTTCTCTAATCTTATTTGCCTGATGCCAATTTGCACATGGCTCAGGTAATAATACAGGGATTATTACCTTTGAGGTTCTGCTTCTCAATTTGGTGCCTACTTCCTCATAATGACTATGCAGAACCTCATTCCTTGTCCTGCCTATATCGTTGGTGGCTACATGGATCATGATGACTGGATCCTCCCCCTCCCACTGTAAGTTCCTCTCCAGCCCTGAGCAGATGTCCCGAACGCTGGCACTGGGCAGGCCACGCAGCCTTCTAGATTCTCGCTCTTTGCTGCAGAGGACTGTGTCAATCACCCTCACTATACTGTCCCCTACTACCACTACATTCTCTTTTGCTCTTCCCACTTGAATAGCTTCCTGTACCATGGTGCCATGGTCAGTTTGCTCATCCACCCTGCAGCCCTCCGTCTCATCAAACAAGCTGAAAGAACCTCAAACCTGTTGGACAGTCGCAAAGGCTGAGGCTCCTGCATTCCTGCCCTCTGGGTCCCCTTACCTGTCACAGATGCAACCACACTCTCCTGTTCCTGACCACTGACCAGATCAGAAGATCATATCCTAAGGAGTGTGACTGCCTCCTGGTACAAAGTGTCCAGGTAACATTTCCCCTCCCTGATGTGTCGTAGTGTCTGCAGCTCGATGACTCTGAGCCCAAGCTCCTCGAGCCTCAAACACTCACACTGGCACCCAAGAGCTCCCACATGCTGCAGCTGTGACACATCACCTGTCCTGCCATCCTCAATGTGTTTTAATTAACTACTTAATTATTTTATTCAATTATTAATTTCACTTTTTTATATATTTTGTTAACCTTATCACTTGTTCCTGTACTATTTTAAACCTTAGGAATAGGATAGACTTTAACCACTTACCAGATACTCACCAAACAGTTAACTTCTTCCCCTCTAGTAGAGTAAGAACCAAATCCTACAGGGTGAAAAAGCAAAGGAGCCCCTCCTTACCCAATGTCCTCAACTCACCAAACACCCAGCACTCTGTTCAAGTCGCACTCAGTCACACTCAAGTCGCACTCAGTTTGATAGAATAAATAGGGAAAGACTATTTCTTCTGCTTGGAGAGTCAGTGGCAAGGGGTCGTCAATTTAAAATGATCAATAAGAGAATGAAGATGGAGGTTAGGAGAAATCTGTTATAGAATTGAATGTTTTGCCATAAGAGATAGCTTTAACGGAAAATATTAGAAGCAAAAGAAGATTGTATTTTAATTTTAGTTTTACACACATTTCTTTCCATACTCCCATCCTAGCCAGAAAGAGGTGGCTGATGTTGGACTGAGGCTTCACAATCAATGACATCCTTATGCTACTTCACACAATTCATGCATCAGCCTCAACAGTGAATGTTGTGAAAACTCCGCCATTGTGAAGGGCATCACATCTGTTCTCAGTGTACAACAGTCCAGAATGGGAACCCAAGCTGATTTTCTTTGCCACAGATTGATGAGACTGAGGCCAATTGAAATACTCATCTTTTCGGAGATGAGTTTACTGGGGATTGAACGGAACACCTTCCTCGCCTGAAGAGCCCAGTGTCAAACTAAATGGTGCATTTCTTTTTCTTCTCAAGAAGAACATGTCAAAATAGGTAACTAAGTACTTTAAAAGAAAGAACAGTGAAATATGTTGTTACTTCATTTATTAATACTAGATATTTTACATCAGTTATTTTCTAAAAATCCTTAACTTTAATCTGGTCCTCATACCACAAAATAAGGAGGAACCTTTTTTGCTATTTATTCATGGAATGTGGGTATTACTGGCAAGGTCAGCATTTGTTGCTGATCCCTAATTGCCCTTGAGAAGCTGGTGGTGAACTGTCTTCTTGAACCGTTGCAGTCCTTGTGGTGCAGGTTCACCCACAGTGTTGTTAGGGAGGGAGTTCCAGGATTTTGACCCAGTGACTGCAGTATAAGGGTCTGAAAGGGTTAATGTTGAGAAAGTGTAAAGAATACCTCCCACCATGATGATGTAAGAGATCATATGTGAGAGAGACTTGGAGGGAGATGCAGCATGGCTTCAAAGGAGTCACACAGACTGGTGTGAAGCTGTACATAGTTAGAATGTAATAAAGAGTTCATGTTTAAAGTACAGAAGACTCAGTAATCTCTCTAAACTAGACTAACTAAGTATATTAAGGTGGCAATGGACAAACCAAACATACAACAGCGACAGCGAAGAAACGGCAATATATTTCTAAATCAGGATGGTGTGTGTCTTGCAGGGGAACTTGTAGATAGTATTCCAATGCACCTGCTGCCCTAGTTCTTCTTAGTCGTAGAGGTTGCGGGTTTGGAAGACGCTGTCGAAAGAGAATTAGCAAGTTGCTGCAGTGCATCTCGTAGATGATACACACTGCTGCTGCTGTGCTACAGTAGTAGAGGGCATTATTGTTTAGAGTAATGGAGTCATAGGCCTGCATTTGCCGGCAGCGGAACCGAGTCAGCAATTTTACCACAGGTGTCCTTCAAATTGACCGCCTGCGGACCCGCTGTCCAGTTGAGGATGGTGGACAGGATCCTGATGCTGCTGGCCCAATCATAGGGCCGGCAATTCTGAAGAATGCTGAAGACCTTGAGCCTCCAGCCAGTAAGTTTAAAACAAAATGAAAAATTCATGGGGCCGAGGGTCGGAGAGGAAACACCTCGGGGAGATTGTTGGGGTCATGGAGGCTGCCATCCCTGCCCGCAGTCCCATTTTTGTGCCTTGGAGCCTCTAGCTCCAATAGCTCCATTAAGATGGCAGCCTGCATGTGCAGCTGGTGCCCACTCCTCTGCTGGTAAAATGTCAGTGGCTCCGTGAAATGGCCCTGAATAGAGCCTTTAAGTATATAAATCGGCTGCCCACCTCTTTGAAGCGCTGCAGTGACTCCAGCTGCCCCTCAGGTTCAGAAATCCTGAGCTCGAGCTCAAGAAACTGGAGACAGCTCCTACACACGTGGTCCCCCAATACACAAAGTGTCCTGAAGTTCCCACATGGTGCAGGGATTGCAAGCAACAGGACTCAGCTGCCTATCCATGATCGAAAAATAAATTCTATTTCCTCTTTTACAATCTAGTTAGTACCTTGTTTCAACTATGAATTTTAAATAATGCTTCTAGATCTGTTCTGTGCTAATACTTTTGTTATTAATTCACTTACTTACAGTTATACTTATCCCGATAGAAGTTTTTAATTTCCCAGCTCCTAGTTCAAATCAGTGCATGCATTTAGAGAGAACAATAGAAATACTCACCAACCAATCACTTACCTGCTTTCCGGTGGTGTCACACTTTAATTTTTTTTCTTGAACCCAGTCCATCCACTCCCACCCTATCTCTATTTAACCCCACCGGTCTCACTTAGCTCTTGCTCCTGGTCTCGGGCCTCCTCTGCCGCCACTCTATTTAACTCACTCTGGTCTCGCTCCGTTCCCAATCCTAAGGTTGGATTTTGTTCTCAGCCAGATGTTGGGTTGCGTGATGGGGGGGATGGGGGTGCGAGAGAATCAGAGCGGCGGCAGCCGCCACGGAAACTGACACTGGGATTTCTGGGCTCGATCTTCCCGGGGCCGAGCTAGGCTGATGTTGGCCTTCCCGCCCGGAGGCCAATTGAGGCCTTTAAGCGGACTATTGATGGCCAATTAAGGGCCTCTTCCCACCACCATTTGGATCTTACCAGCAGTGGGGATGCTTCCGCTGCACGGGGAGGACACCTTGGAAAACGAGGCATCCTCCCTGCAGGCTTAGGGGTTCCCTCCTCCATGGGCAATTTGTGGTCCACAGAGGACCCCAATCGGGAACCACTGCACCCCCCCCGGGACAACCCTCCCTCTCGACCAAACGCCCACCCCACCACCACCCCCCACTTGCCAGGACCTTCCGGAGGTGCCCTGGGGACCCCACCTCACCTGCCTCAGGTCATGGATTCCAACGAAGAGCCTGGGTCCAAGGCCTCTGCAGTACCAGCAGTGGCTTTCGCTCCCAGTGGCGCTGCCGATACTGTTGAGCTGCCGTCCCTGTAATCGGCCGGCAGCTCTTGGGGGCACAATCCCCGTCCCTATTAAGTTTAACAAAGTGACTCCTGAAAGCGCCATCTTTAATCCTGGCAGCTGCTTGAATGTCGTTGTTAAGACCAGGTAAGAAGGAGTCTGAGGATTCCCTCTCAGCCTTTGCCTGGTTTAACCGTAACAGTGTTTAATTTTAAAATCACCATGTTTTTAACTTCCCCTCAGTGAATCCTTGTTCACTGCTCCAATTGTAAGGCAAAGAAATCAATTCAGACAGGTTTTCTTAGATTTTAAACAAGAAAGGTACAAGTTTATTAATCTTAAACTCTAATCCGGTTACCGACTACGAATATGCGACACGACCAAGCTAGCATGCATACGTGATAAACACACACACAGATAGATACAGAAAAAGTAGAAAGAATGAAGGGGAAAAGTTTGAGGCACTATCTTTTAGTTATTTACTGTCCTTTGAGTTCAATGTAGAGTCTTTGGTTGCCGATAAGTTGTGCAATTCGTTGGAGCCCAGTTCACGCTTCGATGTCGGAGTCTTTTCTCTCTTGAGGTTTATGTGTCTTCCCTGGGTCCAGTAGCTTGGGAGAAAGTGAGAAAGAGGCTTCTTTGCTCCAGGTTCCAGTTCAAACAGCCTTCTGCCTTTTTCTGTGGCACAATTAAAAAAAAAACACGGTTGCCCAGCAGGTTAGTCATGGGACTAGCTGGTTTGACCACTTCTGTTTGTGGATTCTGCCATCTTAGCAGTCATCCTGGAATGTAAGCATCCTCGCCTTCAATGTCTGGTGATCACAGCCCATTTTGGGCTAGGCGGACCAGGGAATAGTCTTGAGTCTCTCCAAGCACTGTCTGTTAGTATGCAAATGTTTTTCCAGCCAAGTGTCTGGTGATTTTTTTTAACAAGTCCTTTCTTAACTCCAGCAACAGTTTAAAATCAATGTTCATATGACAAAATTATTATGCCGCATTCTCAGCAGGTGGGGGTCTGCATGACAGTCGCAGACAGTGACATTTCAGTGGAAGAGGCTGCATTTGCGCATGTGCTAGTACTGCGCCACCTAGTGGTTGCATTGTCAGCAAACTCAGCCTACGTTTAAAGGAACGGAGATCCTGCCTCCTTCAACTTTGATGGCCAAAGACCGGAGGATCGCTCCAATGGCCTGAAAAAGTACAAAGGCGGGGCTCCCCCTGCCTTTTCAGTCTGGCGCCGGGACTCCTGCCTCCTGCATAAAATCCAGTCTCTGGTCTGGGGTTTAAGGTGGTGGATGGGGTGCCAATCAAGCTGGGTGCTTTGTCCTGGATGGTGTCAAGCTCCTTGAATGTTATTGGAACTGTACTCATTGAGGCAAGTAGGGAGTCTTCCATCATGCTCCTGAATTGTGCCTATTAGATGGAGAACAGGCTTTGGGGATTCAAGAAGTGAGTTACTTGCTGCCAGTTCCCAGCCTCTGACCTGCTCTTGTAGCACTGTATTTATATGACTGTTCTGATCAATGGTAACCCCAGGATGTTCATAGAGGGGGATTCAGCAATGATAATGTTGTTGAATGTCAAGGAGAGGTGGTTAGATTCACTCCAGATGAAGGTGATCATTTCCTGGCATTTGCATGGTGCTTGCCACTTATCAGCCAAAGCCTGAATTTTGTCCAAATCTTGCAGCATGCGGACAGGGACTTCTTCATTATCTGAGCAGTTACAAATGGTACTGAACATTGTGCAATCATTTGCGAAGATCCCCACTCCTGAACTTATGATGGACGGAAGGTCATTGATGAAGCAGCTGAAGATAGATGGGCCGAGGACATTACCCTGAGGAATTCCTGTGCAGAAGTTCTGGGGCTGAGGTGATTGACCTCCAACAACCATCTTCCTTAGTGCTAGGTATGACTACAGCCAGTGAAGAGTTTTATACAGAGTTATAGAGAGATACAGCACTGAAACAGGCCCTTCGGCCCACCGAGTCTGTGCCGACCAACAACCACCCATTTATACTAATCCTATGTTAATCCCATATTCCCTATTACATCCCCACCATTCTCCTCCCACCTACCTACACTAGGGGCAATTTACCCCCTGTTTCCCTCTGCAGTTTTCCCCCTGCTTCCCATTGACTTTAATTTTGCTGAGGGTCCTTGATGCCGCACTTGATGTCAAGGGCAGTCATTCTCACCTCATTTCATGTGTCAAATGGTGCAACAATGCATATCTTACCAATATTGTCAGTGTGTAATGTTTGTGAGTGGATATTTTATATCAGAAAAAAGAGAGCAAGTAAAAATCCTTCAAAACATTCCTTACTGGGACTGAGTGGAATTCCTGGGAAGATTGTATTTCTTTGTTTAACTTGGGTCTACCATCCAAACCAAACATTACAGTTACTGGTGAGGAAACATTTTTTACCATGTTCAAAAGGTAGTAAAAATGTTAGATCACAATAAAACTCCTCATAATACAGACAACAGTCAATGACATTATTGGATGTTCTATTCATATAGTTAACTATTATCAAGCTTCAGTTTATCTTCAAATACATTTGGCTTGTTATGTTTCAAAAAAAAATTTAGTACTTGAGTATTGGTTGATTAATGCTCAGGTGAACCACATTGGGACATTTTACGAGATAAAGGTGCTATATAAATGCGAGACATTTTTGATTAAAACCTAATTGGAGGTTAAAGAAATGTTTGATTTGGAGAAAGCTAGGGAAAACAGATTCAGAGCTCCTTGGATGACAAAGAGATTGAGAGTTAGATGAAGCAGAAAAAGGATGCACAGATAGATGTTGTTAACACTGTTTAGGCAGGTGGCTTTAACAAAAAGGTCATCAACCTGAACTGTTAACTGTTTTGCTCTCCACAGATGCTGTCAGACCAGCAAAGCATCCGCAGCATTTTCAGCTCTTACTTCAGTGTTTAATAGTATTTATTCTGTCACTATGAAAGATGTAAGCATGTTTCCCTGGCCCAAGAAAAAGCAGAAAGGTTGTGTGTTAGGGGATATTCTTGGAATGGCACTAATTCAGAATGCTGTAACCAGGCTTCATGTGTCATATCATTTTATAGTGATACAAAAGCATTGATAAGCCCATATTGGTGTAATGTTGCCAGAGTAAACACTAAGCATATCTTAATTAAAAGCAAAATTATGCAGATGCTAGAAATCTAAAATAAAAACAAAAAATGCTGGAAATGCTCAGCAGGTCAGGCAGCATCTGTGGAGAGAGAAGCAGAGTTAATGTTTCAGGTCTGTGACCCTTCATCAGAACTGCCAAAGAATTAGAAAATAATTAGGTTTAAAGCAAATGAAGGGGAGGGATTGGGGGAGAGAACAAAGGGGAAGGTGTTTGATAGGGCAGGGGGCAGGAGAGATCAAGGACAGCAAATGCAGGGGAACACCACCACCTGCAAGTTCCCCTCCAAGCCATTCCTTCACTGTCGCTGGATCAAAATCCTGGAATTCTATTCCTAACAGCACTGTGGGTGTACCTACCTCCCATGGACTGCAGCGGTTCAAGAAGGCAGCTCAACAACACCTTCTCAAGGGCAATTAGGGATGGGCAATAAATGCTGGCCTAGCCAGCGACGCCCACATCCCAGGAATGAATAATTTTAAAAAACAACAAAGCGGCCCTGGGACAAAGGCAAAGAGTGTGTTAATGCTTGTGGTGAAAGACAAAGCATTCGTCCAGAGAGAGTATTAATAGCAGAATAATGAGCAGCTCTGATTACATGAAAAACAGGCACATGGTTAAAAAATAAAATATTTAAAAAATGGCTAGTCATGCTCTAAAGTTATTGAACTCAATGTTCAGTCAACAAGGTTGCAGAGTGTCTAATTGAAAGATCAGGTGCTGCTCCTCGAGCTTGTGTTGATGTTCACTGGAACACTCGAGCAGGCCAAAGACAGAAATGTTGGCATGGGAGCAGCGGGGAGTGTTGAAATGGCTAGAAATTCGTCAGAAGAGTCACGGATGTAAGTGGGAAGAGACTGGACCAGGAGAGAAAAGACAGAGTCAAGAGTAGAAGAAATAAGTTCAGTGGGGTAGGAACAGGCTGAAACAATGTTTGTCAGAAGAGTCATGGATGTAGGTGATTCATCAGAAGAGTCACAGATATAGGTGGTTCGTCAGAAGAGTCACGGCCACAGACCTGAAACGTTAACTCTGCTTCTCTCTCCACAGATGCTGCCAGACCGGCTGAGAATTTCCAGCACTTCTTGTTTTTATTTCAGATTTCCAGCATCTGCAGTATTTTGCTTTTATTATTATGCATAGACAGATGTCAGGCGGATGATTCAATTTTTTTTTTATTCATTCATGGGATGTCAGTGTCTTTGCCTAGGCCAGCATTTATTGTCCATCCCTAATTGCCCTTGAGAAGGTGGTGGTGAGCTGCCTTCTTGACCGCTGCAGTCCATGTGGGGCAGCTACACATACAGTGCTGTTAGGAAGGGAGTTCCAGGATTTTGACCCAGTGACAGTGAAGGAACGGCAATATAGTTCCAAGTCAGGATGGTGTGTGACTTGGAGGGGAACTTGCAGGTGGTGGTGTTCCCATGCATTTGCTGCCCTTGTCCTTCTAGTTGGTAGAGGTTGCGGGTTTGGAAGGTGCTGTCTAAGGAGCCTTGGTGCACTGCTGCAGTGCATCTTGTAGATGGTACACTTTGCTGCCACTGTGCTTTGGGGTGGAGGGAGTGAATGTTTGTGGATGGGGTGCCAATCAAGCGGGCTGCTTTGTCCTGGATGGTGTCGAGTTTCTTGAGTGTTGTTGGAGCTGCACCCATCCAGGCAAGTGGAGAGTATTCCATCACACTCCTGACTTGTGGCTTGTAGATGGTGGACAGGCTTTGGGGAGTCAGGAGGTGAGTTACTTGCTGCAGGATTCCTCGCCTTTGACTTGCTCTTGTAGCAACGGTATTAAAACGGCTACTCCAGTTCAGTTTCTGGTCAATGGTAGCCCCAAGGATGTTAATAGTGGGGGTTTCAGTGATGGTAATGCCATTGAATGTCAAGGGGAGATGGTTAGATTCTCTCTTGTTGGAGATGGTCATTGCCTGGCACTTGTGTGGCACGAATGTTACTTGCCACTTATTAACCCAAGCCTGGATATTGTCCAGGTCTTGCTGCATTTCTACATGGACTGCTTCAGTATCTGAGGAGTCACAAATGGTGCTGAACATTGTGCAATCATCAGCGAACATCCCCACTTCGGACCTTACGATTGAAGGAAGGTCATTGATGAAGCAGCTGAAGATGGTTGGGCCTAGGACACAACCCTGAGGAACTCCTGCAGTGATGTCCTGGAGCTCAGATGATTGACCTCCAACAACCACAACCATCTTCCTTTGTGCTAGGCATGACTCCAATCAGCGGAGAATTTTCCCCCTGATTCCCATTGACTCCAGTTTTGCTAGGGCTCCTTGATGCCATACTCGGTCAAATGCTGCCTTGATGTCAAGGGCAGTCACTCTCACCTCACCTCTTGAGTTCAGCTCTTTTGCCCATGTTTATACCAAGGCTGTAATGAGGTCAGGAACTGAGTGGTCCTGACGGAACCCAAACTGAGCATCAATGAGCAGGTTAATGCAAAGCAAGTGCCGCTTGATGGCACCGTTGATGACACCTTTCATCACTTTACTAATGATTGAGAATAGGCTGATGGGGCAGTAATTGGCTGGGTTGGACTTGTCCTGCTTTTTGTGTACAGGACATACCTGGGCAATTTTCCACATTGCAGTGTTGTAGCTGTACTGGAACAGCTTGGCTAAAGGCGCGGCAAGTTCTGGAGCACAGGTCTTCAGTACTATTGCCAGAATATTGTCAGGGCCCATAGCCTTTGCAGATTCCAGTGCCCTCAGTCGTTTCTTGATATCACGTGGAGTGAATCGAATTGGCTGAAGTCTGGCATCTGTGATGCTGGGGACTTCAGGAGTAGGCCGAGATGAATCATCAACTCGGCACTTCTGGCTGAAGATTGTTGCAAATGCTTCAGCCTTATCTTTCGCACTGATGTCCTGGGTGCCCCCATCATTGAGGATGGGGATATTTGTGGAGCCACCTCCTCCAGTTAGTTGTTTAATTGTCCACCACCATTCACAGCTGGATATGGCAGGACTGCGGAGCTTAGATCTGATCCATTGGTTATTGGATCGCTTAGCTATGTCTATCGCATGCTGCTTAGGCAGTTTGGCACGCAAGTAGTCCGGTGTTGTAGCTTCACCAGGCTGACACCTCATTTTGAGGTATGGCAGGTTCTGCTCCTGGTATGCCCTCCTGCACTCTTCATTGAACTAGCTTTGGTCTGCTGGCTTGATGGTAATGGTAGAGTGGGGGATATGCCAGGCCATGAGGTTACAGATTGTGGTTGAGTACAATTCTGCTGCTGCTGATAGCCCACAGCACCTCATGCATTGCTAGATCTGTTCGAAATCTGTCCCATTTAGCATGGCGGTAGTGCCACTCAACACGATGGAGGGTATCCTCAATGTGAAGGCGGGACTTCATCTCCACAAGGACTGTGCAGTGGTCACTCCTACCAATACTGTCATGGACAGAAGCATCTGCGGCAGGCAGATTGCTGAGGACAAGGTCAAGTATGTTTTTCCCTCTTGTTGGTTCCCTCACCACCTGCTGCATACCCAGTCTAGCAGCTATGTCCTTTCGGACTCAGCCAGCTCGTTCAGTAGTGGTGCTACCAAGCCACTCTTGATGATAGACATTGAAGTCCCCCACCCAGAGGACATTCTGTGCCCTTGCCACCCTCAGTGCTTCCTCCATGTGGTGTCCACACGGAGGAGTACTGACTCATCAGCTGAGGGAGGGCAGTAGGTGATAATCAGCAAGGTTTCCTTGCCCATTTTTGACCTGATGCCATGAGACTTCATGGGTTCCAGAGTCAATGTTGAGGACTCCCAGGGCAACTCCCTCCCTACTGTATACCACTGTGCCGCCACCTCTGCTGGGTCTGTCCTGCTGATGGGACAGGACATACCCGGGGATGGTGATGGCAGTGTCTGGGACATTGTCTGTCAGGTATGATTCCGTGAGTATGACTATGTCAGGCTGTTGATTGACTAGTCTGGAGGACAGCTCTCCCAACTTTGACACAAGCCCCCCAAATGTTAGTAAGGAGGGCTTTGCAGGGTCGAAGGGGCTGGTTTTGCCGTTTTCATTTCCGGTGCGTAGGTTGATGCCGGGTGGTCCGTCCGGTTTCATTTTTTTTATTGACTTCGGAGCGGTTAGATACAACTGAGTGGCTTGTTAGGCCATTTCAGAGGGCATGTAAGAGTTAACCACATTGCTGTGGGTTTGGAGTCACATGTAGGCCAGACCAGGTAAGGACAGCAGATTTCCTTCCATAAAAGACATTAGCGAACCAGATGGGTTTTTTTTAAAGCAATTGACAATGGCTTAATGGCCATCATTAGACTAGCTTTTTAATTCCAGATTTATTAATTTAATTTCAATTCTATCTTCTGCTGTGGTGGGATTTAAACCCATGTCCCCAGAGCAATACCCTGGGTGGCTGGGTTACTAGCTTAGGGACAATAGGACTACGCCACCGCCTCCCCTATTCAGAACTAGGTTGAATATATAAGGGTCAGAGACAAGTGAAAAAACAACTAAAGAGAAGCAAAAAGAAAGTATAAGAAGGATAACATAAAAATGAATCTAAAAATCTTCCATAGGCACATAAATACTATAAGGGTGGTAAAATCAGGAGTGAGGCCGATTGTGGACAAAAAAAGGTGATTTATGCTTGGAGGCAGACAACATGGCTGAGGTACTAAATGAGTACTTTGCATCTGTTTTTACCAAGGAGGAAGATGCTGCCCAAATCATGGTGAAAGAGTAGGTAGTTGAGACACTGAATGGGCTAAAAATTGATAAACAGGATGCATGAGATAGTCTGGCTGTAGTTAAAGGCAATAAGTCACCAGGACCAAGTGAGATGCATCCAAGGATAGTTAGGGAAGTAAGGGTGGCAATTGCGGAGGCACAGGCCATAATCTTCTATTGCTCCTTCGATACAGGGGTGGTGCCAGAGGACTGCAGCATTGCAAATGTTACACCCTTGTTCAAAAAAAGGTGTAAAGACAAGCCCAGCAACTAAAGGAAAGTCAGTTTAACTTCAGTGGTAGGAAAGCTTTTAGAAATGCTAATTTGGGACAAAATGAATAGTCACTTGGACAAATGTGGGTTAGTTAAGGAAAGCCAGCACAGATTTGTTAAAGGCAAATTGTGTTTAACTAACTTGCTGGAGTTTTGTTTTGATGAGGTAACAGGATTTACCAGATTGATACCTGGAATGAGCAGGTTGTCCTATGAGGAAAGGTTAGACAATCTGGGCTTGTTTTCACTGGAGTTTAGAAGAGTGAGGGAAGACTTGATCGTAGTTTTTAAGATCCTGAACTGTCTTGACAAGGTGGATGTTGAGAGGATGTTTCTTCTTGTGGGTGAGTGTAGGGACACTGTTTTAAAATTAGGGGTCGCCCTTTTAGGACAGAGATGAGGAGAATTTTTTTCTCTAGTTCCAGGGAGAAGACTCGGAGGGCGAAGTTCCGGAGCAGTAAGTACAAAAACCTTACCTCGGGGATTCGCAGCCTAGTTCCAAGGAGAAGACTCAGAGGGCGGAGTTCCGGAGTGGTGAGTATAAAAACAGTACCTCGGGGATTGGCGACCTAGTTCCAGGGAGAAGAGTCGGAGGGCGGAGTTCTGGAGCGGAACGTATAAAAATCTTAGCTCGGGGATTCGTGGCCTACATCTAGGGAGAAGACTCGGAGGTCGGAGTTCCGGAGCAGTAAGTATAAAAACCTTACCTCGGGGATTCGCGGCCTACATCCAGGGAGAAGACTCAGAGGGTGGAGTTCCAGAGCGGGAAGTATAAAAACCTTACCTCGGGGATTCGCAGCCTCGTTCCAGGGAGAAGACTCGGAGGGCGCAGTTCCGGAGCGGTAAGTATAAATACCTTACCTCGGTGATTCGCGGCCTGCATCCAGGGAGAAGACTCGGAGGGCGCAGTTCCAGAGCAGTAAGGATAAAAACCTTACCTCGGGGATTCGCAGCCTAGTTCCAGGGAGAAGGCTCGGAGGGCGGAGTTCCGGAGCGGTGAGTATGAAAACCTTACTTCGGGTGGAAAAAAAAACTGAAAAAGTGACCTCACAGGAAAGCTGTGACCTGATTGGCTGGGAGGGAATCTACACTGAATTTGAAAATAAAACATCGATTAAAATTGATTAAACCCTAATTAACTAATTAATTAATAAGTAGAGGAGTAACTAAACCAGAGGGAGGAGATTACTGTATTTAGCATTTAATATTTATAGTAGAAATCTAGCGCCAGGGACTATATAGTTAATTGTAACTTAATTTAGTAAGGATTTAATAAGTATGTAAGTATTTATTTGAAATTAATTTATTAATTAGTGCTAGAAATGTCAGTTAGAGGGGTAAAGTGCTTCACCTGTGAGATGTGGGAGGTCCGTGACGCTTCCAGCGTTCCGGACAACTATATCTGCAGGAAGTATACCCAAATGCAGCTCCTCACAGACCGCTTGGATCGGTTGGGGCAGCAATTGGATGCACTTAGGAACATGCAGGTGGCGGAAAGCATCATAGACAGGAGTTTTAGAGACGTGGTTACACCCAAGGTGCAGGCAGATAGATGGGTGACCGCTAGAAGGGGCAGGCAGTCAGCAGTCAGTGCAGGAATCCCCTGTGGCTATCCCCCTCTCAAACAAGTATACCGTCTTGGATACTGTTGTGGGAGATGGTCTATCAGGGGAAAACAACAGCAGCAGCCAGAGCAGTGGCACCATGGCTGGGTCGGTTGTTCAGCAGGGAGGGACAAAGTGCAGAAGAGCAATGGTTTTAGGGGACTCTCTTTGGGGAAAGTCTTTGCTCGAGTCGCTCTGAACAGGCTCCAGAAGCTGGCCGAGCGCGTCTACCCTGAGGCACAGTGTGGCTTTCGTGCAGAGAGATCGACTATTGACATGCTGTTCTCCCTTCGTCAGATACAGGAGAAATGCCGTGAACAACAGATGCCCCTCTACATTGCTTTCATTGATCTCACCAAAGCCTTTGACCTCGTCAGCAGACGTGGTCTCTTCAGACTACTAGAAAAGATCGGATGTCCACCAAAGCTACTAAGTATCATCACCTCATTCCATGACAATATGAAAGGCACAATTCAACATGGTGGCTCCTCATCAGAGCCCTTTCCTATCCTGAGTGGTGTGAAACAGGGCTGTGTTCTCGCACCCACACTTTTTGGGATTTTCTTCTCCCTGCTGCTTTCACATGCGTTCAAATCCTCTGAAGAAGGAATTTTCCTCCACACAAGATCAGGGGGCAGGTTGTTCAACCTTGCCCGTCTAAGAGCGAAGTCCAAAGTACGGAAAGTCCTCATCAGAGAACTCCTCTTTGCTGACGATGCTGCTTTAACATCTCACACTGAAGAATGCCTGCAGAGTCTCATCGACAGGTTTGCGTCTGCCTGCAATGAATTTGGCCTAACCATCAGCCTCAAGAAAACGAACATCATGGGGCAGGATGTCAGAAATGCTCCATCCATCAATATTGGCGACCACGCTCTGGAAGTGGTTCAAGAGTTCACCTACCTAGGCTCAACTATCACCAGTAACCTGTCTCTAGATGCAGAAATCAACAAGCGCATGGGTAAGGCTTCCACTGCTATGTCCAGACTGGCCAAGAGAGTGTGGGAAAATGGCGCAATGACACGGAACACAAAAGTCCGAGTGTATCAGGCCTGTGTCCTCAGTACCTTGCTCTACGGCAGCGAGGCCTGGACAACGTATGCCAGCCAAGAGCGACGTCTCAATTCATTCCATCTTCGCTGCCTTCGGAGAATACTTGGCATCAGGTGGCAGGACTATATCTCCAACACAGAAGTCCTTGAAGCGGCCAACATCCCCAGCTTATACACACTACTGAGTCAGCGGCGCTTGAGATGGCTTGGCCATGTGAGCCGCATGGAAGATGGCAGGATCCCCAAAGACACATTGTACAGCGAGCTCGCCACTGGTATCAGACCCACCGGCCGTCCATGTCTCCGTTATAAAGACGTCTGCAAACGCGACATGAAATCGTGTGACATTGATCACAAGTCGTGGGAGTCAGTTGCCAGCATTCGCCAGAGCTGGCGGGCAGCCATAAAGACAGGGCTAAATTGTGGCGAGTCGAAGAGACTTAGTAGTTGGCAGGAAAAAAGACAGAGGCGCAAGGGGAGAGCCAACTGTGCAACAGCCCCAACAAACAAATTTCTCTGCAGCACCTGTGGAAGAGCCTGTCACTCCAGAATTGGCCTTTATAGCCACTCCAGGCGCTGCTTCACAAACCACTGACCACCTCCAGGCGCGCATCCATTGTCTCTCGAGATAAGGAGGCCCAAAAGAAAAAAGATAGTCAGGGGCACAGATAGACTCTTCTGTGGATGTGAAAGAGACTCCAGGATGGTATGTTGCCTCCCTGATGCCAGGGTCAAGGATGTCTCTGAATGGTCAGGGGGCATTCTGAAGGGGGAGGGTGAACAGCCAGAGGTTGTGGTACACATTGGTACTAACGACATAGGCAGGAAGAGTGACGAGGTCCTGCAGGGGGAGTTCAGGGAGTTAGGTAGAAAGTTAAAAAACAGGACCTCTAGGGTTGTAATCTCAGGATTACTCCCTGTGCCATGTGCCAGTGAGGCTAGAAATAATAAGATAGTGCAGCTAAACACATGGCTAAACAGCTGGTGCAGGAGGGAGGGTTTCAGATATCTGGATCATTGGGAACTCTTTCGGGACAGGTGGGACCTGTACAAGAAGGACGGGTTGCATCTAAACTGGAGGGGCACAAATATCCTGGCTATGAGGTTTGCTAGCGTCACTCAGGAGGTTTAAACTAGTGTGGCAGGAGGGTGGGAACCACAGCAGGTGAAATAACTGAGGGGGAACTAGTGAATAAGGCCAGTAAGACTGAGAGGAAGAGCAGGCAGGGAGATGTTGCTGAGCATAGCGGGACTGGTGGTCTGAAGTGCATTTGTTTCAATGCGAGGAGTATAACAGGTAAAGCAGATGAACTTAGAGCTTGGATTGGTACCGCAGCCTCACAGCTCCAGGGACCCGGGTTCGATTCTGGGTACTGCCTGTGCAGAGTTTGCAAGTTCTCCCTGTGTCTGCGTGGGTTTTCGCCGGGTGCTCCGGTTTCCTCCCACATCCAAAAGACTTGCAGGTGATAGGTAAATTAGTCGTTGTAAATTGCCCCTAGTGTAGGGAGGTGATAGGGAATATGGGATTACGTAGGATTAGTATAAATGGGTGGTTGTTGGTCGGCACAGACTCGGTGGGCCGAAGGGCCTGTTTCAGTGCTGATCTCTAAATAAAAAAAATTTAAAAATAAAATATAATAGTACTTGGAACTATGATGTTGTTGCTATTGCAGAGACAGTTGAGGGAAGGACAGGATTGGCAGCTAAATGTTCCGGGATTTAGAAGCTTCAGGCGGGATAGAAGGGGATGTAAAAGGGGTGTGGGAGTTGCATTACTGGTTAAGGAGAATATCACAGCTGTACTGCGGGAGGACACCTCGGAGGGGTCATGCAGCGAGGCAATATGGGTGGAGCTCAGGAATAGGAAGGGTGCAGTCACGATGTTGGGGGTTTACTACAGGCCTCCCAACAGCCAGCGGGAGGTAGAGGAGCAGATATGTAGACAGATTTTGGAAAGATGTAAAAGCAACAGGGTTGTAGTGGTGGGTGATTTTAACATCCCCTATATTGATTGGGACTCACTTAGTGCTAGGGGCTTGGATGGGGCAGAATTTGTAAGGAGCATCCAGGAGGGCTTCTTGAAACAATATGCAGATAGTCCAATGAGGGAAGGGGACGGACTGGACCTAGTATTGGGGAATGAGCCCGGCCAGGTGGTCGAAGTCTCAGTGGGGAAGCATTTCGGGAACAGTGACCATAATTCCGTACGTTTTAAGGTGCTTGTGGATAAGGATAAGAGTAGTCCTTGGGTGAAGGTGCGAAATTGGGGGAAGGCTATTTATAACAATATTAGGCAGGAACTGAAGAATTTAGATTGGGGGAGGCTGTTTGAGGGCAAATTAACATTTGACATGTGGGAATCTTTCAAACGTCAGTTGATTAGAATCCAGGACCGGCATGTTCCTGTGAGGACGAAGGATAAGTTTGGCAAGTTTCGGGAAACTTGGATAATGAGGGATATTGTGAGCCTAGTCAAAAAGAAAAAGGAAGCATTCGTAAGGGCTAGAAGGCTGGGAACAGATGAAGCCCTTGAGGAATATCTGGAAAGTAGGAAGGAACTTAAGCAAGGAAACAGGAGGGCGGCACAGTGGCGCAGTGGTTAGCACCGCAGCCTCACAGCTCCAGTGACCCGGGTCAATTCTGGGTACTGCCTGTGTGGAGTTTGCAAGTTCTCCCTGTGTCTGCATGGGTTTTTGCCAGGTACTCCGGTTTCCTCCCACCACCAAAAGACTTGCAGGTTGATAGGTCAATTGGCCATTATAAATTGCCCCCAGTATAGGAAGGTGGGAGGGGAATATAGGGACAGGTGGGGATGTGGTAGGAATATAGGATTAGTATAAATGGGTGGTTGATGGTCGGGACAGACTCGGTGGTTCGAAGGCCCTGTTTCAGTGCTGTATCTCTAAATGAAAAAATAAAAAATAAAAGGGGTCATGAAAAGTCATTGGTAAACAGGATTAAGGAGAATCCCAAGGCTTTTTATACGTAAATAAAGAGCAAGAGGGTAGCCAGGGAAATGGTTGGCCCACTCAAGGACAGAGGAGGGAATCTATGTGTGGAGCCAGAGGAAATGGGTGAGGTACTAAATGAGTCCTTTGCATCAGTATTCACCAAAGAGATGGACTTGGTGGATGATGAGTTGAGGGAAGGGAGTGCAGATAGTCTGGGTCATGTCGATATCAAAAAGGAGGAGGTGTTGGGCATCATGAAAAACATTAAACAAAAACAAGTAATGCTGGAATCACTCAGCAGGTCTGGCAGCATCTGTGGAAAGAGAAGCAGAGTTAACGTTTCGGGTCTGTGACCCTTCTTCGTTAGGGTCACAGACTCGAAACGTTAACTCTGCTTCTCTTTCCACAGATGCTGCCAGACCTGCTGAGTGATTCCAGCATTTCTTGTTTTTGTTTCAGATTTCCAGCATCCGCAGTATTTTGCTTTTATGAAAAACATTAAGGTAGCTAAGTCCCAGGGCCTGATAGGACCTACCCCAGAATACTGAGGGAGGCAAGGGAGGAAATTGCTGGGGCCTTGACAGAAATCTTTGTATCCTCATTGGCTACAGGTGAGATCCCAGAGGACTGGAGAATAGCCAATGTTTTTCCTTTGTTTAAGAAGGGTAGCAAGGATAATCCAGGAAATTACAGGCCGGTGAGCCTTACATCAGTGGTAGGGAAATTATTGGAGAGGATTCTTCGGGACAGGATTTACTCCCATTTGGAAACAAATGAACTGATTAGAGAGAGGCAGCATGGTTTTGTGAAGGGGAGGTCGTGTCTCACTAACTTGATCGAGTTTTTTGAGGAAGTGACAAAGATGATTGATGAAGGAAGGGCAGTGGATGTTGTCCACATGGACTTCAGTAAAGTCTTTGACAAGGTCCCTCATGGCAGACTGGTACAAAAGGTGAAGTCACATGGGATCAGAGGTGAGCTGGCAAGATGGATACAGAACTGGCTCGGTCATAGAAGACAGAGGGTAGCAGTGGAAGGGTGCTTTTCTGAATGGAGGGCTGTGACGAGTGGTGTTCCGCAGGGATCAGTGCTGGGACCTTTGCT
Organism: Heterodontus francisci; assembly: GCF_036365525.1. Taxonomy (NCBI): domain Eukaryota; kingdom Metazoa; phylum Chordata; class Chondrichthyes; order Heterodontiformes; family Heterodontidae; genus Heterodontus; species Heterodontus francisci. The sequence continues at coordinate 56,749,442 of NC_090378.1, forward strand.
GTTTGTCGTATATATAAATGATTTGGAGGAAAATGTAGCTGGTCTGATTCGTAAGTTTGAATACAACACAAAGGTTGGTGGAGTTGCGGATAGTGATGAGGATTGTCAGAGGATACAGCAGGATATAGATCGGTTGGAGACTTGGGCGGAGAAATGGCAGATGGAGTTTAATCCGGACAAATGTGAGGTAATGCATTTTGGAAGGTCTAATACAGGTGGGAAGTATACAGTAAATGGCAGAACCCTTAGGAGTATTGACAGACAGAGAGATCTGGGCGTTCAGGTCCACAGGTCACTGAAAGTGGAACGCAGGTGGATAAGGTAGTCAAGAAGGCATACGGCATCCTTGACTTCATCGGTTGGAGCACTGAGTATAAAAATTGGCAAGTCATGCTGCAGCTGTACAGAACCTTAGTTAGTCCACACTTGGAATATTGCATACAATTCTGGTCGCCACACTACCAGAAGGACGTGGAGGCTTTGGAGAAGGTACAGAAGAGGTTTGCCAGGATGTTGCCTGGTCTGGAGGGTATTAGCTATGAGGAGAGGTTGGATAAACTCGGATTGTTTTCACTGGAACGACGGAGGTGGAGGGGCGACATGATAGAGGTTTACAAAGTTATGAGTGGCATGGACAGAGTGGATAGTCAGAAGCTTTTTCCCAGGGTGGAAGATTCAGTTACTAGGGGACATAGGTTTAAGATGCGAGGGGCAAAGTTCAGAGGGGGTGTGCGAGGCAAGTTCTTTACACAGAGGGTAGTGAGTGCCTGGAACTTGCTGCCGGGGGAGGTGGTGGAAGCAGGTACGATAGCGACGTTTAAGAGGCATCTTGACAAATACATGAAGAGAATGGGAATAGAGGGATACGGACCCCGGAAGTGCAGAAGGTTTTAGTTTAGGCAGGCATCAAGATCGGCACAGGCTTGGAGGGCCGAATGGCCTGTCCCTGTGCTGTACTGTTCTTTGTTCTTTGTTCTCTCCGAGGGTTATACAACTTTGGAACTCTCTGCCTCAGAAGGTAGTGGAGATGGGGTCATTGAATATTTTTAAGGTGGAGTTAGATGGATTCTTGTTTGGCAAGGGAATCAAGGGTTATCGGGGGTAGATGGGAGTGTGGAATTTGAGACATAAACAGATTAGCCAGGATCGTATTGAATGGGGGAGCAGGCTCAAGGGGCTGATTGGCCTATTTCTACTCCTAATTCGTATGTTCGTAACAGAGAGGGTTGATGAGGGTAATATGGTTGATGTCGTGTACATGGACTTCCAAAACGCATTTGATAAAGTGCCACATAACAGACTTGTCAGTAAAGCTAGAGGCCATGGAATAAACAGGACAGTAGAAGCATGGATACAAAATTGGCTGAGTGACAGGAAACAGAGAGTAGCTGTGAGCGGTTGTTTTTCAGACTAGAGGAAGGTATATAGTGGGGTTCCGCAGGGGTCGGTGTTGGGACCCCTGCTTTCTTGATATATATTAGTGTCCTAGACTTGGGTGTAGAGGGCACAATTTCAAAATTTGTAGATGACATAAAACTTGAAGGTATTGTGAATTGTGAGGAGAGTAGTGATAGACTTCAAGAAATTTAATGCAGAAAAGTGTGGAGTGATTCATTTTGGTAGTAAGAATGAGGAAAAGCAATATAAATCAAAGGGTACAATTCTAAGGTGGGTGCACGAGCAGAGCAGCATAGAGGTACAGCGCACAAGACATTGAAGGTTGCAGGACAGGTTGAGAAAGCGGTGAATAAAGCATATGGGATCCTGAGCTTTATAAATAGGGGCATAGAGTACAAAAATAAGGAAGTAATGATAAACCTGTATAAAACATTGGTTCGGCCTCAACTGGAGTATTGTGTCCAGTTCTGAGTACCACACTTTAGGAAGGATTTTAAGGCATTTAGAGAGGGTGCAGAAAAGATTCATGAGAATGGTTCCAGGGATGAGAAACTTCAGTTACTTGGATTGGTTGGAGAAACTGGGTCTGTTCTCCTTGGAGAAGAGAAGATTAAGAGGAGATTCAATAGAGGTGTTCAAAATCATGAGGAGTCTGGACAGAGTAGATAGGGCGAAACTGTTGCCATTGGCCGAAGGGTCCAGAACCAGAAGACACCAATTTAAGGTGATTGGTAAAAGAAGCAACAGCGGCATGAGGAAAAACCTTTTTACTCAGAGAGTAGTTAGGATCTGGAATGCACTGCCTGACAGTATGGTGGAGGCAGATTCAATTGAGGCCTTCAAAAGAGAACTGGATGATTATCTGAAGAGAAAAAATTTGCAGGGCTATGGGGAAAAGGCAGGGGAGTGGGACGAGGTGAGTTGCTTTTGCAGAGAGCCGGCACGGACTGGACATGCCGAATGGCCTCCTTCTGTTCTGTAACCATTCTATGATTCTATGATCTATGCATTTTGCTGTGCTTTATACTTTGATGGGCTTTGTTACAAGTGGCACTATGAGAGGATGATAACCCCTTTTTTCTGTGTGTCCCATTGACCTGGATTTGATCCTAATGAAATTTCGAAGTCCTATACACCCTGCAAAATTTCTATAGTTATTGATATTCGGTTGCATTTTTCTTAAACTTAAAGCAAACTTATCTCAAATTGAACCCAAATTCCTATTGGTTGGTAAAAGGGATATTATCCCTTAAAGTACTATTTTGCTAGGTTTACACCATATCCCTCAAAGTTTAGATTCTGTTTGGATCATCATGGTCTGAACTAAAAGAACTCTCCCTGGGAATATATTTAAGCCTGTCCTAGTTCTGCTCTTGTGCAGAATATTAAACTATCAGTCCAATGCATGCACTGAATGTTTCTTCCCCACTGGAAAATGCACTGGAGATTTGTAGCAGGTTAGGTTGCTATGAGTTTCCTACTTCACTGTTCAAGTTAACTTTGCTGTCAAGAGGAAGGAAACTGTTACCTGAGCTCCAGTTATAGTAAATAACTCAGCACCACTTACACATCAGATTCACAACCAATGTGAATTGGCAGCTGCAGAATAAGGCAGTGTAATCTTATGCTGTTGGATGCATTGGTTCAAATCGTGTCTGATAAGGGAGGGGTGAATTCTTCCAATAACCATAAGTCCAGAGCAAAATTGACCTAATTTACCACTTCATTCATCAGTTTAGTTTACAGAGACTACAAAGCTTGATGCATGTGAAAGGTCATCTGCTGTGGTGAGCAGTGCTTTTGAGAGTGGGGAGTTGTTGAAGGTAGAGGGAACTTACTGAAGTGGATTAAGATAGTTATCTATTTAATGTATTTTGACAAAGATATGTGAAAACTATTCATGAATAATGTCCAAAAGAAAGTCTATGGATTATTAAATGTAGAAGGATTGAAGAATCATGGCATTGTTTGCAGTTTTTCCGTTTATCAATTTTTATTCTTTTCCATACAGACTTCGGGCTCCTTGCCATAAAATGTGAAGGCATTTTTCATGAAGCTTATTAACACTGGCACCAAAATTTTCAAAGTCTTTTAAGATTATTCTTTCAAAATTGCAAAACTTGGCAGTGAACAGTAGAAAGGCTCAGGTGGAGACTGTAGCCAAAACTAATGGTTTATGATCTGGCTAAAGCTTAGTTCAAGAATCTATCACAATTAGAAACTGCCAAACCCCTGAGCTTTATTCTAGAAATGAGACACAAAATAATATATATACACATGCATTTCAGAGTGAGGAAAAAAAGCAAAATATGTCCTAAACCTGAACGGTGCGTTGGCCAAACAGAATGAATTTGTCAAAGAAAATGCAAAATCATGAAAATCTGCCCAAATAAATAAAATACATTAGTTGCAGATGTGGACCTGATCAAGAAGCCACCAACTTATTAATAAGAACTTAATAAAGTGTAGAAGAAAAAGCGTCATATTAAGCCCACTGTTTCAACACACACGAACAATCTATTTTATTCACCCTACCTCCCCATTTGATCTTTTGAGGAAAAGTTCTTTGCTAGTACTCCCTCATCTCACTAGAGAAACAAAACTCCAGTTACAGTCACACATTCTCATAGCTTTGATATTCAACTTGGGTTTTTGTCTTTCACAGACAATGTCCTCCAACCACCATCCTAATTCCTGCTGAAGGCTCCAACATGTTCTGTGGTGTATTTGATCACCTAGTTTCATACCTATCCCTACTATTTAGTACTGATGCCCCAAATTGGTGTTGAGCAGTCATGCAGTTTTAAAGGCATCTTGCCTCTCTTGATCGATACTAAACATCTCAAAAAACTAATCATAAAGAGTAGAAATGGCCTTTAGGTAATATTTCCCTTTCCCAAAAAACCCTGGATTGCTCCCAAAGTCCCAGATCCAATAACATGTTAAATCTCATTCACCTACCCCTGGTTCAATGCTTTGTACTACACCAGGAATTCTGCAACTCCTGGTAGAATACTCAAATCGTTGTTGGCTGCTGACTGGTGTTACGGTCAAGCAAGGAAGGGCTTCCCTTTTTTCGCTCTCCTTTTTAGACCACAACAGGTTTAATTCTTTCTTAAAGTGGATGTACTGGCCAATTCAGTAGGTGTTTGATTACTTACTTGCCATGATCATAACAAGAACCAATTGGACAGGTTTTCCTGAGTTAACAAAGAAAGAGGTTAACTTTATTGTACCTGAACTGAACTAATAAAATAATAAACAACACGCCAAATTTCACTCTCACACTAGAGGTTTACACACACACAAATAGGTTACAGAGTGGGGAAAAGTAGATTGATTGAGTTAGAGGCCATAAAAAGGTATACAGTCTGTGGAGTTTGGTGATTCAGCTGGCTTCTAGATGAATTCAGTGGTCCTGAGGCTTTTATTTTGAAGAGGTAGATGATTTCCTCCAATGGGGAGGGGTTTATCACATGACAGTCAATCAGTGATAGTAGTTAGCAGTACTCCTCTGCTTGCTGAAAGAACAGGTAGTTCCTTTAAACTTCCTGTATCTTGGTTCTTGCTGAGAAATGCAGCCATTTCGTCTCCCTCCTCACAGTCCTTTGCAATGTAGGATACAGTGTAGCAAATTAGGTAGCCAACTTAAGCTGCCAGCAAAATCATCCTTTCAGCTGGACTTTTAAAAATGTCTTTTAAAAAAAATATAAATTCAGATCTCCAGTCAGTAGACCAAAGAAAATTATCATTCAACAAAACACATTGTGCAAACACTGGTCATTAAGAACCAGTGGAAGATATGCTCGCACAAACATAAACAAGCTTGCGCCCATACTCTCACTGCTTTCTCTCCAAGAAAACAACTGCAGTTTCCTACAACTAATTTTCATATTTTAAATGTTCTTGTGGGGACCAGGGGAGATTTTACTCAAAGAAATATTGATGGTAAACTATCAAATAAGTTTGACGTTTAGTGGCAAATTTATAAATAAATATAACAGGAAATAGGACTGAACAATAGCAGTGACTCCAACTATATTGTACTGTAGCTACTTAACCTCTCCATGATCATCATCATACCTCGCATGGTGTTTAAGATGATTTTTCTCAATTTTTTTCCATCAGCAGGCACTCCCCCCTCCCCCCCACCACTCCCCGAAAGCTGAGGAAGAACATGAGCTGGCCTTATAGCCACTACTTGCTCCTTTTCACTTGTGCTGCATGATTTACTTGGTGCTCCCTCCTCCAGTTCCATGGCAGATGCCTGCAACAGATGGAGTGCTTGACACTGAATGTTTTGAGGAGCTGGCTACTTCAGCAGCTTTGGGAGATGCAGCTGGTTCTTGGAGGATACCTTTTGAAACATAAGTATGAGACTTGTTATAATTACCAGTTGTTTGAGACTTCAGATATTATTTACATGGCAGTATAATGTGTGTCATGGTATTGTGCCTGTGTGTTACCTGGGTAACTGTAAGTGAGTAAGGGGAGAAGAAAAAACATGAGAAGGATGGTACCAACCTCAGCTTGGGTGATGTCTCTGCTATAACCCCTCCCACTCTCAATCCCAAAGAGATCCTGATGGTTTCTTCAAAGGAGCTCATTGTTTCAATGTGCAGCCATCTTCCTCTAAATACCTTCTGTTCATGTCACATTCTTCTGCAAGCTAAGAAGTAGTGTTGAGATGCTGGGAATCTCAGAAGCACATCAAGTGACAGCCAAGTGCCATTCTCCAGGCTACTGTGCATGAGAATGCATGAAGACAAATTGGACAGCTAGGTATCGTGGGTAGGATTTTTACCTTGTAAGGTATCATTGTGTCAACATTTCCAGTTATAAGTAGCAGTCAGAAGCTGTGCCCTGATACGCACTCAAAGAGATGTTAAATTGTCTGAATTTTTCGCAAGGGGCAGCAGTCAATATGTAACAGGGTGCAAGCAAACAATTTGTGGCATATGCACTTTGCCCATTCAATCATTACAAGGTATGATTGAATCTTATCATGCCTGATTTCTATACGTCTGACAATTTCTTTCAAATTTGGTGCTAAATTAATAGAATTGTCGGCAGAGGTCTTATTCAGTGTGTCACTCTTCCCAGGTACACTGGACTGCTCTCCCTTCCCCCTATTTCCTGGAGCAGTAATTGCACAACTGTATCCCTCAACCTGTCTGTTACAGTGCCAGTTACCTGAGTGAATGTCAGTATCAAATGAGTGCAGCCCTTCCTGTGTGACTGTACCTCCATGAATAACAAAATGTCATGTCAGCACACATTCTATTTTAATACAATAATTGCAAAGTGCAAACATTTACTCCACACTTTCAAAATGTTGTGCTCCCCCTAAATGCCTACAGTTGCCTTTCTATCACCTATTCTAAGTGCTACCTGAAAGTCTGGTACACAGGAGGTGTGGATTCCTCGTGATGTGCAGAAGGGACATGGGGCTGAGGTGCCCTTGTCTCATAGCAGCTGGCTGCATTGCTGGAGGTTTCCTCTGGGCATCCTGGTCATGCCACTGGTGTGGTCCTCTAAATCCTTCTGCTCTGAGAAACGACACTATCAGGCAGGTGGAATCCCACCATTGTCACTCCTCTGGATCCAGGATCTGTAGCCCCAATGATGAGTGAGATAGCTGGTCTAATGGCAGATGTCAAATTCTAAAAGTCCTCAGATAAAGCATTGGCCACTGTCTGGAAGCCGCAATTTATGCCACACTCAATTCTGTTTCCTAATGGAACTGCGCACTAGAGAGCTGCCATCTGTGTTTCTGTGGAGGTGGGGAAACCAGCTAGTTTCCCCAGCTTCTTAGCTATGGATTGAAAATGAGTGAAGAGAAGATGTGGAGGTGCAGGTTTAATAATTGAGAGCAAATGGGAAGAGGATGCCCTGAGCAGCAGCAGTGAAAAGGAGGAAGCAGGAGGTGAGTGCGTGTTAAGGCTGAGATGGTACAGTGTGCCCTTGTAATTGGTGGTGATGCTGGGAAGCAATTAGTGTGAATTGTGAAGAGAGAGAAGACGGACTGTGAGCACGTTTATTGCAAGAGATGGGTAAAGGATAAGCTACACTCACCTTTCCTTACCTAGTGAGGTCATTGAATTTTTTTCTGGCTCTGGATCCAGGTCCTCTGGGTGATGTTCCTTCTGCTCACTTCTTGTGCCACCAGCCCCACTGGAAATTGAATAGGTGGCAGTGTGCTGCAGTCAATGCAATGGGGCAACCAACCCACCAACCTAACAGAAATGAGGTCCGGCTATTAAAATTAGCTAGGCTTCACCATTGCTCTTGCTTCTGGGTGCACCACTCACTTTGGGGCTCATGGATACCATTCCCATGTTCTGTTTAAAATCAGGCTAGCAGGCTGGAGCCCCTATGAACCAAAGGGTATCATGAAAGGATAGCTGTGGAGTGTTGCTTTAACAGATTGAACAGTATGTATGTGTCCAAGGTAAGCAAAGAACAAAAGGAGAGAGCATCCAGTATGTTACCTTCCCAGCCTGGTGAGGTCACTCAACATTTTATGCCAGTGTTCTGCTGTCCTGAAGCTGAGGAAATTAGCACTCAGTGCCATTGCCAGCTTCTTGCAGGTAGCATGAGTTACCCAGGAGCCGGTGCCTTTGAATTGCTCACTAAAATAAAAGCAAAATACTGCGGATGCTGGAAGTGGTTCCAGCATTTCTTGTTTTTATTACCTTTGAATTGCTCTGTGTTCTTCTCTGTCTTGGTGCCTTGTCTTGCTGCCATGGCTCAAATGGTGGCTGTGTATTTATAATGGGTGGCACAGTGGCGCAGTGGTTAGCACCGCAGCCTTACAGCCCCAGGGACCTGGGTTCGATTCTGGGTGCTTCTGTACGGAGTTTGTAAGTTTTCCCTGTGACCACGTGGGTTTTCGTCAGTTGCTCTGGTTTCCTCCCACAGCCAAAGACTTGCAGGTGATCAGTAAATTGGCTGTTGTAAATTGCCCCTAGTGTAGGTAGGTGGTAGGGAATATGGGATTACTGTAGGTTAGTATAAATGAGTGGTTGTTGGTCGGCACAGACTCGGTGGGCAAAATGTTTAAGTATAATTTTATGTATGAGAATCTTCCCTGAGAATAAGGAAAGCTCTTATCCAGATATATTCAATGATGTTTAATGTTTATCTATCCAGAAGAGAGAAGTGATTCAAGAGGTAATGGAAATCACATCTGCAGATGAAGGTTCACCACTCTGAAGTCTCAGGAGGCCAAATCAGGTGTCTCAGTGGGATTTGAAACAACCAACTCTACCAGGATTATTTAGCAGAATGAGATTGCGTAAGATCCAAAAATCAATTCCAAGGCTTACATTTACCATCAAGGTGCAGAATTAGGGCTAGAAATTGGTCTGCAACTGTTTTTGGGCATGGTGGTCCTGGCTGTGCCCATTGTTGAGGTGGAAATTTTTGTGTTTCCTCCTTATTAGAATGATCCCAGTGTGCAGCCTAGCACAGTCTGTGCTGCTAGATGGGTGCAAGCTCTCATTAGAGGGCCTAATTGCATGCAAGGCTAACACATGTTGCAGCTAACCTCCAGCTCTTAAAGGCAGTCTGTCCTTCTTAAAGTGAAGTTGTACTAATTCACAGGATGGTGATGTTGAATTATATTGATGCAATTCTGAAGAAGGGAAATGGAATGCCAGAGCAGAGAAAGGGTTCTCATGTTCACTAATGTGGCACGAGAGGCATTAGTGATGGAGGTCAACAGAAATAGGGAGGCCATGTTTCTGACAGGGGGTGGGGGGGGGGGGCAGAAGGCCCTCAAGACAACCCTCTGAAGGGAGTGGGAGAAGGTGATAAGGGTGGTCAATGCCCAGGGTCTGACCCCGAGGACCTGGCAGCAGTGCCAAAAGAAGTTCAATGACCTCATGAGCATGGTCAAGGTCAGTAAATTCATCTTCACATGATATCTCCTACCTACCACACCACAAATCTCTATCGCTGCTCAAAGCACCACACCCCCATCACCCACCCAGCAGCAGTCCCTAGCACTCAGGACTCACACCTAACATCCAAATACTCCACCTCACCCTCAGACATCTAACAATGATGCCAGCCACAAGAATACAAGAACACAAGAAATAGGAGCAGAAGTAGACCATATGGCCCATTGAGCCTGCTCCCCCATTCAATATGATCATGGCTGATCTTGGGCTTCAATTCCACTTTCCTGCCCGCTCCCCATATCCCTTGAATCCCTGCGAGACCAAAAATCTATCTATCCCAGCCTTAAATGTATTCAATGATGGAGCATCCACAACCCTCTGGGGTAGAGAATTCCAAAGATTCACAACCCTTTGAATGAAGTAATTTCTCCTCATCTCAGTCCTGAATGATCAGCCCCTTTATCCTGTGACTGTGCCCCCACGTTCTAGATTCCCCCACCAATGGAACCAATCTCTCAGCTTCTACCCTATCAAGTCCTTTCAGAATCTCAATTAGATTGCCTCTCATTCTTCTAAACTCCAGAGAATATAGGCCCAATTTACTCAGCCTCTCATCATAAGACGACCCCCTCATTCCAGGGACCAATTTAGTAAATCTTCACCGCACTGCCTCCAGTGCAAGTATATCCTTTCTTAAATGTGGAGACCAAAACGGCACACGGTATTCCATGTGCAGTCTCACCAAAGCCCTGTACAATTTTAGCAAGACTTCTTTATTCCTGTACTCCAATCCCCTTGCAATAAAAGCCAACATACTATTTACCTTCCTAATATTCTGCTACACCTGCATGTTCAATTTGTGCGTTCCTTGTACGAGTACACCCAAGTCTCTCTGAACATCAACACTTAGCAGTTACACACCTTTTAAAAAATATTCTGCTTTTCTACTTTTACAATCAAAGTGAACAACTTCACACTTCCCTACATTATACTCCTTTTGCCATCTTGTTGCCCACTCACTTAACCTGTCTATATCTCTTTGCAGCTTTTCTCTGTTCTCCCTGCAGCTTACCTTTCCACCGAGCTTTGTATCATCAGCAAACGTAGATACATAACTCTGTCTCTTCATCCAAGTCATTAATATGGAGTGTAAGTAGCTGAGGCCCCAGCACTGATCCTTGTGGCACCCCACTATTCACTGCCTGCCAACTTGAAAATGCCCCATTTATGCTCACTCTCTGCTTCCTTTCTGTTAACCAATCCTCTATCCATGTGAATATATTAACCCCAACACCATGAGCCCTTATCTTGCCTATTAATCTTTTATGTGGCACCTTATCGAATGCCTTTTGGAGGCATTTTCTGAACCACACACCCATCTCTCACTGCCTCCACATGCCTCCAGCTTTTTAGCTGTGGCAGGCACATTACCCAGACACAGTGCAACATAATCACTGACATTCAGCCCTCTCTTGCAAGACAAGGTTGTCCACAATAGAAAAGACCAAAGCCAACAGACACAACTTCATTCCCGGAGCCCTGCAGAGGAGATGGATACAGACCGTAGCATCCTGCATTGCCAAGACCATCCAAAGTCATGGTACATTTCTGCCTTATGTGTCTTCTCAAATCCCTCCTCATCCTCATCCTGATACCTAGCATGTAGTGAAAACTGCAGACAGTGTGACGATGGACCTCTTGCTTTACACCCCACCCCCTTCCCTCATCCCAAACCCTCCCCTTCTGCTCATGCTTTCAGATACCAAAGAATTGTTACCTGGGCAGCCACAGCACACCCAGGAGGAAGAGACAGAGAGCACCCTCCTGCCAGTGATGAGGAAGCATTGTTATTTGATCACACCATCACAGCCACCAGCTTAGATACTGGAACTGCATGAACTTCAAAGGATATTGTAGAGCTGGGTCCTGCATGTGGCGAGTCACCAGACACAAAAGGCCTGCAACCAGGCCAGGGGAAAAGAATAGCTTGAGTTTCACATCCCTGGAGGGTTGTGCTGCAAAGCACTTCGATGGGGTAGTATACGGGAGAACGCTGATAAGATGCTTGGTGCATTGGCAGGCCTGCCAGATAGCCTGTAGTTAATGTCAAGCAGCATGGAAGAGTCAGGCTTCAACGTGGCACAGGGCATCGTGCAGAGCTTGGAGCCTATTGTTTCCACCATAGAAGCGGTGGCCAACTCCATAACAGCACTAGCAAACCCAACTGTAATGCAGTGTCTGGTGGTCACTGTCTCAGTGGGAGCCACCCAAGGTCTCAGTGCTGCATTGGAAGCTGAAACGGAAATCATGAGATCCATTCTTGTTGCTGCGAATCTCAGTGCTCAAAGGGGCTTGCAGGTTCTCACAGCAGTGCAGCAACCTGTCCTCCAACAGATTACTAAGATTGCTGAGGAACCACCCAATGGGAGTGGCAGTGGCTCCATGATGCACAAACCTGCTGTCCCCTCTCAGGATGACAGCATTTCTGCTCCCACAGCTGCCACACTGCCAGTGCCCTTGCTATTGCCTGTCAGCAGCCAGCCCAGACTGCTGCACCATGTCGAGGTGGTGCAGTCCAAAACCAGGCCTTCGAGGCTCAGAGCTGCTCGAGAACATCATGCAAGTTTTAGAAAATCTCGTCGGGGTTGGAGAGGAACTTGGAGTGGGAGGGAAGGATCCAGTTGTCATGGTCCATGTGGGTACCAGCGGCATAGGTAGGCCTAAGAAAGAGATTCTGCAGAGGGAATATGAGCACCAGGGGTTAAACTAAAAAGCAGAACCACAAAGGTAATACTCTCTGGATTACTACCTGAGTCAAGAGCAAATTGGCATAGCGTAAGTAAAATCAGAGAGTTTAATGCGTGGCTCAAAGATTGGTGTGGGAGAAATGGGTTTCAATTCAAAGGGCACTGGCACCAGTACTGGGGAAAGAGGGAACTGTACCATTGAGATGGCCTTCAGCTGAATTGCGCTGGGACCAGTGCCCTGGTGATCGTATAACTAGGGCTGCACAGAAGGTTTTAAACTAAATAGTCAGGGGGAGGATTCACGTGAGGGGGAATTTGGAATGCAAAAGAGAAAGGACAAGGCAATAGTGCAGGGTAGCGACATCATGATAACCAGAGTGTGACAGGAAGGGACAGAACATATAAACATAAGAGTGCATCAGCAAATGAGGTCAGAGTAGGGAAAACTGATAAAAGACAGAATTAAATGCTCTTTATCTGAATGCATAATAAGATGGATGAATTGATGTCAAAATGGAAATAAATGATATGGTAACCATTACAAAGACATGGTTGCAAGGTAAACAAGGCTGGGAACTAAATATTCTATATGCTTCAGAAGGATAGAAATAAAGGAAAAGGAGGTGGGGTAGTTAATAAAGAATGAGATCAGTACAATAGTGACAAATGATCTTGGTTCGGAAGATCACAATGTAATATCAGTTTGGGTGGAAATAAGAAATAGCAAAGGAAAGAAGTCACTGCTGGGAGTAGTTTATATGCCCCATAACATTGGTTACACTGTAGGACAAAGTATAAAGAAATAATGGGGGTTTGTAAGAAAGGCGCTGCAATAATCGTGGGTGATTATAATCTTCATGTAGATGGGACAAATCAAATTGTCAAAGTTGGTCTGGAGGATGAGTTCGAAAAGTATATTTCGGACAGTTTCTTAGAACAATATGTTCTGGAACCAACTAGGGAGCAGGCTATTTTAGATGTGGTAATCTGCAATGAGACAAGATTAATTAATGACTTCATAGTAATGGATCCTCTAGGCAAGAGTGATCATAACATGATAGAATTTCACATTCAGTTTGAGGGTGTGAAATTTGTGTCTGAAACTAGTGTCTTAAACTTAAATAAAGGTAATTACAAGGGTATGAAGACAAAGTTGGCTAAAGTCCACTGGAAAATAGGTTAAAAGATAAGATAGTATAGAATCAGTGGCAGACCTTTAAGTAGATACTTCATTACTCTCAGCAAAGATATATTCCATTGAGAAAGAAAGACTCTATAAGAAGGATGCACCATCCATGGCTAACTAAGGCAGTTAAGGATGGTATCAAATGGAAAGAAAATGCGCACATTTCTGTGATTATTAGTGGTAGGCCAGAAGATTGGGAAAATTTTAGAAACCAGCAAAGGATGGCGAAAAAAAATAATAAAAAGGGAGAAATTAGAGTGTAAGAATAAACTAGCAAGAAGTATGAAAACAGACAGTAAAAGCTTCTACAAATATATAAAAAGTAAAAGAGTAGCTAAAGTAGGCGTCGTTCTCTTAGAGGATGAAAGTGGGGAATTAATCATGGGAAACAAGGAAATGGCAGAGACTTTGAACAAGTATTTTGTATCACAGTGGAAGACATTAAAAGCATACCAGTAATAGTAGAAAATCAAGGGGCAGAATGGAGGGAGGAACTTGAAACAATAACTACTACTAGGGAAAAAGTACCAGGAAAACTAATGGGGCTAAAGGCTGACAAATCTCCTGGACCTGATGGCCTGCATCTTAGAGTCATAAAGTAATGGCTTCAGAAATTGTGAATGCACAATCTTCCAAAATTCCCTAGATTCTGGAAAGGTCCCAGCAGATTGGAAAACCACAAATGTAACACCCCTATTCAAGAAAGGAGAGAGAGTCAGAAAGGAGCAAACTATAGGCCAGTTAGCCTCACAGCTGTCATTGTGAAAATGCTGGAATCCATCATTAAGGAAGTAGTAGCAGGACATTTAGAAAATCATAATGCAATCAGGTACAGTCAACATGGTTTTATGAAAGGGAAATCATGTTTGACAAATTTCTTAGCGTTCTTTGAGGATGTAATGAGCAGGGTGGATGGGGGAACCAGTAGATGTAGTGTATTTGTATTTCCAAAAGGCATTCAATAAGGTGCCACATAAAAGGTTACTGCACAGCATGGACTGGATTGTGTAGTCCCACCACCACGTAGAAAATGGTGGCCGGCATGCATGGGCCGCGCACCGCCACAACCTTGAGCCTAGCAGCTCATTATCATATGTGGGGTGACCGCCCCCCCACCAATCACGTGATGGGGGCGGCCTGAGCGATGCCGTGAATGGCGTCAACTGTTTCTGTGCAGGCGCTGGCGCCATTTTTAAAGGGTTGCCTGCTTTGCAAAGAAACTTCAGAGTTTCCCCCAACTACACCAAAAATACATATTTGCCCCATTCCCCCCCCATCTACTTTACCAATGCAGAGCTGACCCCTTCTCCCGCCACAGCTGCACTAAGTGCAGAGTTCATCCCCCACCCCACACTAAAAATGCAGAATTCACCCCATTGCCCCCACACTGCACTACAAATGCAGAGTTTCCCCCTTCCCTACCTCAGTGGCGCCAGCTTTCCCTGGACGGCAAAATGAAGGCATGTGAGTGCCACCCGTTGTGCTGAAGATCTGGAACTGCAGGTAAGATTGCTGTAGATTAGATTTTAATTAATGCAAACAGCTAATTTTAAAATATAAAGTCGGGTCCCATCGCAGAGCGGCAGAGGGCCCGTCACGGAACTTCCCTGCCACCAGGAAAATCGGGCCAGGCAATCCCGGCATCAGGTTTCTTGGCGGGCCACTGCCACTCCGATCTTCCGGTCCCCTCTGCCATGGAGCCTGATGTCGGGAGAAGAACAAAATCCAGCCCCATAAGAGCTCATGGTGTTGTGGGGGGGTTAATAAATTAGCATAAATAGAGGATTGGGTAACTAACAGGAAACAGAGTTGGGATAAATGGGGCATTTTCAGATTGGCAAACAGTAACTTAGTGGAATGCCACAGGAATCAGTGCTGGGGCCTTAACTATTTACAATCTATACTAATGACTTGAATGAAGGGATGAGTGTATTGTAGCCAAATTTGCTGATGATACAAAGATAGGTAGGAAAGCAAGTTGTGAGGAGGACACAAAGAGTCTGCAAGGGGATATAGATAAGTTGTGAGTGGGCAAAAATTTGGCAGATGGAGTATAATGTAGGAAAGTGTGAGGTTGTCCATTTTTAATAGAAAGGACAAAAATAGAAAAACAGAATTTTTTTTTTATTCATTCATGGGATGTGGGCATCACTGGCTGTGCCAGCATTTATTGCCCATCCCTAATTGCCCTTGAGAAGGTGGTGGTGAACTGCCTTCTTGAACCGCTGTAGTCCATGTGAGGTAGGTACGCCCACAGTGCTGTTAGGAAGGGAGTTCCAGGATTTTGACCCAGTGACAGTGAAGGAACGGCGATATAGTTCCAAGTCAGGATGGTGTGTGACTTGGAGGGGAACTTGCGGGTGGTGATGTTCCCATGCATCTGCTGCTCTTGTCCTTCGAGGTGGTAGAGGTCGTGGGTTTGGAAGGTGCTCTCTAAGGAGCCTTGATGCGTTGCTGCAGTGCATCTTGTAGAATGTACACACTGCTGCCACTGTGCGTCGGTGGTGGAGGGAGTGAATGTTTGTGGATGGTGTGCCGATCAAGCGGGCTGCTTTGTCCTGGATGGTGTCGAGCTTCTTGAGTGTTGTTGGAGCTGCAACCATCCAGGCAAGTGGAGAATATTCCATCACACTCCTGACTTGTGCCTCGTAGATGGTGGACAGGCTTTGGGGAGTCAGGAAGTGAGTGAGTTACTCGCCGCAGGCGAGTATTTAAATGGAGAGAGACTGCAGAAGGTGGTAGTACAGAAGCATCTAGGTATCCTTGTACATGAATCACAAAAAGCTAACATGAAGGTACAGCAAGTAATTAGAAAGGCAAATGGAATGTTGCCATTTATTGCAAGGGGAATGGAGTATAAAAGTAGGGAAGTCTTGCTACAATGGTACAGGGCATTGGTGAGACTGCACCTAGAGTACTGTGTACAGTTTTGGTCTCCTTATTTAAGGAGCGATATACTTGCATTGGAAGCAGTTCAAAGAAGGGTCACTCGGCTGATTCCTGGGCTGAAGAAGAAAAGTTGAGCAGGTTGGACCTATACTCGTTGAAGTTTAGAAGACTGAGCGGTGATCTTATTGAAATATATAAGATTCTGAGCGGGCTTAACAGGATAGATTCTGAGACGATGTTTCCCCTCATGGGGGAATCCAGAACTAAGAGGCACAGTTTCAAAATAAGGGGTCACCCTTTTAAGATGGAGATGAGGAGGAATTTATTCTCTCAGACAGCAGTGGAGGCTGGGTCATTGAATATATTTAAGGCTGAGTTAGACAGATTTTTGATCTAAAAGGGAGTCAAGAGTAATGGGGGTTCTGGCAAGAAAGTGGAGTTTAGGCCACAATCAGATCAGCCATCATCTTATTGAATGGCAGAGCAGACTCGAGGGGCTGTATGGCCTACTCCAGCTCCTATTTCTTATGATCTTATGATCCTGTGCAAGGCCATCTGCAGCCTCCCTCACTGAAAGTCAGCAACCTTCCACCAGCCATGATGCAGCCACAGGGGGAATATTGCTTAGGAGCACAAGAACAGGCAAAAGCATCTGTAAGATAGGCATGAAGAGAATTCACAAGGGTGAATAGTTCATTTCTGTCTGTATAATTGGATGTATTGTTGAATAAAGACTTTAATGACTTCTATTGTTGGATAATGGCTAAGTGGACACTGTGATGGGACATTTTAGAAGGATATAACAGTGGAGAATGCTAGTTTCATGGGAGTCAAGGTAAGTAGTTTTAGTGAAAGTGGAGTCTGCGCAGATGTCTCGGACAGCACGTCTGGAGCAAAGGGTCCAGAATGCAGCCTCACTGCCTCCTCCTCTTCATCTTACTCTTCCTCCTTCTCCTCCTACCGAGGTATCCTCCGGATTCCTGGGGCAATGGCTGAGCCCTCATGGTTGCATTGTTATGAAGGACCAGCCAGACCACCACGAACTTCGAAACCCATTTCAGCTTGTACTGGAAGGTTCTCCCAAGTGGTCAAGGTGGGCGGGATGGGGGGGACAGAGGTGATATCAGTCACATGTACAGAGTGTAACCTTTGCCTCTGCAGAGCCAGTCTCTGGTTCTCCATGGAGGCCCAAAGAATGACGTCGGATAAATGCATTGTCGCTGCTGCCAAGACAGTGGGCATTCGCCGACATGATGTATTGGGAATGCTCACACACCAATTGCACGTTTATAGAATGTACTTCCTGAACCTCTCCCTTTTAGAGTCATAGAGTTATACAGCACAGAAACAGGCCCTTTGGCCCATCGTGTCTGTGACGGTCATCAAGCACCTATCTATTCTAATCCCATTTTCCAGCACTAGGCCCATAGCCTTGTATGCTATGGTGTTTCAAGTGCTCATCTAAATACTTCTTAAATGTTGCGAGGGTTCCTGCCTCTACCACTCCTTCAGGCAGTGTCTTCCAGATTCCAACCACCCTCTGGGTGAAAAACTTTTTCCTCAAATTCCCTCTATACCTCCTGCCCCTTACCTTAAATCTATGCCCCCTGGTTATTGATCCTTCCGCTAAGGGAAGAAGTTTTTTCCTATCTATCCTATCAATGCCCCTCATAATTTTGTATACCTCAATCAGGTCCCCCCTCAGCGTTCTCTGCTCTAAGGAAAACAACCCTAGCCTATCCAGTCTCTCTTCATAGCTGAAATGCTCCAGCCCAAGCAACATCCTGGTGAATCTCCTCTGCACCCTCTCCAGTGCAATCACATCCTTCCTTCTGACATTTTGGGCCCGCAGAGCCACATGCATGCACTGTCAGGAATCCCTTTATCCTGGTAAAGCCACATGGTCTCTCATCCTGCTTGTCCCTGCTGAGGGAGAAAGCGATGTACTCTCCTCTTCTGGAATAGATGGCCTTCATAAATTCCCGGATACTCTGATAGACGACATTCTGGGAAATGTTTCAGACATCACCCACAAACGCACGGAATAACCTGGATGTATAAAAGTTGAATGCCACTATGACCTTTACGGCCACTGGCAGGGTCATCCTTGTCCTGGTGCAAAGTGCCAGGTCAGGTTGCAGGAGGTGGCAGAGTTCAGCAGCTACCTTCTTGTTGAACCTTGCTCCTGAGTCGGTAGGTGAATTGCTCCTGAGAAAACACTTGGTGGGTAAAGCTTCTTGTGGATAGCCCTCCTCCTCATTCCTCTTTGCAGAGCTTTCCCTCTCTGCAGCCTTCACTCCATTTTATGGTCATGGTGCAGTCCAAGAGGCAGTGTGGCCACAGCCCACATACCTCGGTCACCAAACCCTGTGTCCTTCCTTATTTTAAGAACCAGTTCTTCAAAACACCTTCCAAAATACATCAGAATACTTTCACAAACCAAGCCAAAGAAGAATTAAGTCGATGGCACCTCATCTGTTAGCCAAGACCAGCTTTGCCAGAATGAAGAGCATGTTAACATCAAAGAAACTGAACCTGAACCTAGGAAAAGAATGCTGAGATTCTACATTTTGTCAACTATGTTATACGCCTCAGAGACATGGGCAACAAACAAAGATACTATTGATAAGCTGAATGCAGTCGAGTATGGGAGGATGTTCTGCATATCCTATACAGACAGAAAGACTAATGAAGAAGTAGTTTAAACTAAATCAGCAGGGGAATGGGAACCTAAATTGTAGTTCCAGTGTACAGGCTGTTGAGAGTAGTGAGGTAGGGGATAAGGTTACAGGGACGCAAGAGGGCACTGGCAAGCAAGAACTTGGTTTAAAGTGTGTCTACTTCAACGCCAGGAGCATCCGGAATAAGGTGGGTGAGCTTGCAGCATGGGTTGGTACCTGGGATCCTGATGTTGTGGCCATTTCAGAGACATGGGTAGAGCAGGGGCAGGAATGGATGTTGCAGGTTCCGGGATTTAGATGTTTCAGAAAGAACAGAGAAGAGGGTAAAAGAGGGGGGGGTGTGGCATTGTTAATCAAGGAAAGTATTACAGCGGCAGAAAGGACGTTTGAGGACTCGTCTACTGAGGTAGTATGGGCCGAGGTTAGAAACAGGAGAGGAGAGGTCACCCTGTTGGGAGTTTTCTATAGACCTCCGAATAGTTCCAGAGATGTAGAGGAAAGGATAGCGAAGATGATTCTCGACAGGAGCGAGAGTAACAGGGTAGTGGTTATGGGGGACTTTAACTTTCCAAATATTGACTGGAAATACTATAGTTCGAGTACTTTAGATGGGTCTGTTTTTGTTCAGTGTGTGCAGGAGGGTTTTCTGACACAGTATGTGGACAGGCCAACCAGGGGCGATGCCACATTGGATTTGGTACTGGGTAATGAACCCGGCCAGGTGTTCGATTTAGATGTAGGTGAGCACTTTGGCGATAGTGATCACAATTCGGTTAGGTTTACCTTAGCGATGGGCAGGGACAGGTATATACCGCAGGGCAAGAATTATAGCTGGGGGAAAGGAAATTATGACGCGATTAGGCAAGATTTAGGATGTGTAGGATGGGGAAGGAAACTGCAGGGGATGGGCACAAACGAAATGTGGAGCTTATTCAAGGAGCAGCTAATGCGTGTCCTTGATAAGTATGTACCTGTCAGGCAGGGAGGAAGTTGTCGAGCGAGGGAGCCGTGGTTTACTCAAGAAGTTGAAGCGCTTGTCAAGAGGAAGAGGGCGGCTTATGTTAGGATGAGACGTGAAGGCTCAGTTAGGGCGCTTGAGAGTTACAAGCTAGCCAGGAAGGATCTAAAGGGAGGGCTAAGAAGAGCAAGGAGAGGACACGAGAAGTCATTGGCGGATAGGATCAAAGAAAACCCTAAGGCTTTCTATAGGTATATCAGGAATAAACGAATGATAAGAGTTAGAACAGGGCCAATCAAGGATAGTAGTGGGAAGTTGTGTGCGGAATCAGAGGAGATAGGGGAAGCGTTAAATGAATATTTTTCGTCAGTATTTACAGTAGAAAAAGAAAATGTTGCCGAGGAGATTACTGAGATACAGCCTACTAGGCTAGATGGGATTGAGATTCACAAGGAGGAGATGTTAGCAATTTTGGAAAGAGTGAAAATAGATAAGTCCCCTGGGCCAGATGGGATTTATCCTAGGATTCTCTGGGAAGCCAGGGAGGAGATTGCAGAGCCGTTGTTGTTGATCTTTAAGTCGTCATTGTCGACAGGAGTAGTGCCGGAGGACTGGAGGATAGCAAATGTTGTCCCCTTGTTCAAGAAGGGGAGTAGAGACAGCCCTGGTAATTATAGACCTGTGAGCCTTACTTCGGTTGTGGGTAAAATGTTGGAAAAGGTTATAAGAGACAGGATTTATAATCATCTTGAAAAGAATAAGTTCATTTGCGATAGTCAGCACGGTTTTGTGAATGGTAGGTCGTGCCTCACAAACCTTATTGAGTTTTTCGAGAAGGTGACCAAACAGGTGGATGAGGGTAAAGCCGTGGATGTGGTGTATATGGATTTCAGTAAGGCATTTGATAAGGTTCCCCACAGTAGGCTATTGCAGAAAATACGGAAGTATGGGGTTGAAGGTGATTTAGAGCTTTGGATCAGAAATTGGCTAGCTGAAAGAAGACAGAGGGTGGTGGTTGATGGCAAATGTTCATCCTGGAGTTTAGTTACTAGTGGTGTACCGCAAGGTTCTGTTTTGGGGCCACTGCTGTTTGTCATTTTTATAAACGACCTGGATGAGGGTGTAGAAGGGTGGGTTAGTAAATTTGCGGATGACACGAAGGTCGGTGGAGTTGTGGATAGTGTCGAAGGGTGTTGTAGGGTACAGAGGGACATAGATAGGCTGCAGAGCTGGGCTGAGAGATGGCAAATGGAGTTTAATGCGGAGAAGTGTGAGGTGATTCACTTTGGAAGGAGTAACAGCAATGCAGAGTACTGGGCTAATGGGAAGATTCTTGGTAGTGTAGATGAGCAGAGAGATCTTGGTATCCAGGTACATAAATCCCTGAAAGTTGCTACCCAGGTTAATAGGGCTGTTAAGAAGGCATATGGTGTGTTAGCCTTTATTAGTAGGGGGATCGAGTTTCGGAGCCACGGGGTCATGATGCAGCTGTACAAAACTCTGGTGAGGCCGCATCTGGAGTATTGCGTGCAGTTCTGGTCACCGCATTATAGGAAGGATGTCGAAGCTTTGGAAAGGGTGCAGAGGAGATTTACTAGGATGTTGCCTGGTATGGAAGGAAGGTCTTACGAGGAAAGGCTGAGGGACTTGGGGTTGTTTTCGTTAGAGAGAAGGAGGAGGAGAGGTGACTTAATAGAGACATACAAGATAATCAGAGGGTTAGATAGGATGGATAGTGAGAGTCTTTTTCCTCGGATGGTGATGGCAAACACGAGGGGACATAGCTTTAAGTTGAGGGGTGAAAGATATAGGACAGATGTCAGAGGTAGTTTCTTTACGCAGAGAGTAGTAGGGGCGTGGAACGCCCTGCCTGCAACAGTAGTAGACTCGCCAACTTTAAGGGCATTTAAGTGGTCATTGGATAGACATATGGATGTCAATGGAATAGTGTAGGTCAGATGATCGGCGCAACATCGAGGGCCGAAGGGCCTGTACTGCGCTGTAATATTCTAATTCTAATTCTAAAAAGTACTGGAAATAGCTAGACAAAAGAGGAAATTAGTGCATAACATCAAAGAGAGAAAGGTACAATATTTCAGTCACATCATTAGCAAGAGACAATTATTGGAAGGAAAGATTGACAGAAAATGCAGGAGAGAGAAGCAGAGGAGAAAATGGCTGGCAGATATAATGGAATGGATGCAGTTGACCTATGTGGCATGTATAAGTGCAGCACAGGACAGACAGAGGTGGAGATCCATGGCAGTCAACCTTTCGGGAAGAAGATGACACCAACAAATAAATGAACCTCATTTGCAACTCGATGTCTGGCCTTTTACATATCACCGTTTGATGGGGAAGGGGCTTTTGTGTTGCTGAATGCCTGTTCAACTGAGAGTAATCAGCACAGACATTCATAGCACATGCACAAACCAAGTTCTTGAAAGTAACGTCAAATCAGCCAGAATGGCTGTTTGACTTCATGATAGCACCATTCCTGGTGCTTCCAGCGAATGCACGGCATGCCAGTGCTACCATCATTCCCAATATCGGGCACTGCGCAGGCCGTGCCAGACCTGGTTGGAAGCCTGGGCAGCACCATTTTCTTGCTTCTGGGCTTCTGTAGTGCCGACACCAGTGACATTACAGAGCCCAATTTCCTGCCCATAGAGTACAAAAGCAAAGATTTTATGCTAAATCTTTATAAACCATTGATTAGGCCTCAGCTAGAGTATTGTGTTCAATTCTGGACACCACACTTTAGGAAGAATGTCAAAGCTTTTGAGAGGATGCAAAGGAGATTTATTTTATTTATTTTAGAGATACAGCACTGAAACAGGCCTTCAGTTAGGTTGAGAAACTGGAGAAGCTGGGATTTTTCTCCTTTGAGCAGAGAAGATTAAGAGGAAATTTGATCGAGGTGTTCAAAATCATGGAGGGTTTTAATAGAGTAAATATGGAGAAACTGTTTCCAGTGGCAGAAATCTCAGTAACCCAGTGGACACAGATTTAAGGTGATTGGCAAAAGAACCAGAGGCAAAATAAGGAAACTTGTTTTTTGCAGCTGGTTGTTATGATCTGGAATGCACTGCCTGAAAGGGTGACAGAAGCAGATTCAGCAATAACTTTCAAAAGAGAATTGGATAAATAGTTGAAGGGGAATGTTTTGCAGGGATAGCCCTTTCAAAGAACCGGCACAGGCACAATGAAACAAATGGCCTCCTTCGTTGGTGCATCATTCTATGATTCTATGAAGTTTCACACCAATGAGACTTTATCCCTGGATGTCCTTATAAAATATTTGGGAAGTTAAATAAAATGTTAACATGAGCTGAGGGAAACATGTTTATTACTTGTTGGACAGTCCAATCAGAGAATCCATTTTTTGTCCATTTTCTTCTTCAGCTATAGTGACTCTCCCAGATTCTCACCTCCATCAAAGAGAGACACCACTGCTTTTAGCCTCCCCAATCACTTAGCTTAGATAGGGAACTGAGCAGAATGGAGTTTGAACCTGCTTTCAGTCCTGTTACATGACAATGTGTATTAACATGCTATCCATTTTGTTAGAGTTTTGGACGTTGGGCTCAGAAGTTCTGATAATCATTGTGCTGGTTTTAAACTTATCATATTGTGATGTTTTAACCATATTTCAAATATCAGGTTACAATAAAATATGCCATTAAAGATCATGACCATCATCCACACTTCTGTTATATCTTCAAGGAATCCGAATTGAGTTTGCTAGGCTTGTCCTGCACTCCATAATCTCAAGATGATTTTAAATTATTGGTTTTTCTTTTGTTAAATCTGCTGGAATTACTTCCTTACTAATGGATGCCAATATATATTCTACTTTAAATGTCAACCTAACAGGCCTATAATTCCCAGGAATATATTCCTGACCTTTCACATAAAAAAATGGAATGACAGCTATTTTTCAAGTTACTGCTGCATTTAATGAGTTCCAAAACTATTGCACCAGCTTCCTGCAATTCTCCTCTTATTTCCTTAAACATTTATATTGATGAACCCTATCTTTTCTATTACCAAAAAGGGCAGAACAACATTTCCAAAACTTATAGAAACAATTTTTACTTTCTACTATGTTTATTTTCTCCATTATTTTACTGAAGTTTTTCACCTAATTAAGGACATTGGGCTTGATTGAAGATACACTCATAAGCTGCCAATCAACCATTCTATTCAGCTTCTCAGTGACAGTAGAGTACTCACCTGCTTTTTGAATCGAGTTGGCGATCTTTGAAAGATATAAACTAGTATAAAGACGATGGAGTGACTCAAACAGATATTGAAATGAATGCATTTTTCAATGCTGACTCAAGAGCCTCAAAGTGAGTTGCCTATCCTCAGTTTTCTGCTTTATGCAGATGTAATAGTTATAAAATATCTATAGATATATATTCAGCAATCATAAAAATAGATAGTATAGTAATAACTTGTCCAAGTGTTCAGAATAGTATGAGCTAATCAAAGATAGTCTGCATGGATTTATGATGCATAAGTCATATCGACTAATCTAGTGTATAAGGAATATCTTTGGATGTTGTCTATATAGACTTCTAGAAGGCATTTGGTCAGGTTTTGTATAAGAGATTATATGCAAAGTAAAGGCACATAGAACTGGAGTAAGCTTGTGGCATGGGTTGGTTATTGGTTGGGATGTAGGAATCAAAGACTAGGGATAAAGGGAATGTTCTCTGATTGATGGGCTGTGACAAGTAGTGTTCCGCTGGGATCTATCCTGGAGCCTCATAGTTTCACTATTCTTTTTCACAATGAATTCAATGAAGGAATACAGAGTTGCATATCCAAGTTTGCAGATGACACTAAGTTAGAAGCTACAGTAAATTGTGTAGTTGGGAGCAGGGAGCAACAAAGGTCCGGTAAAACTGGCAGATAGAATCTAATGTGGGGAATTGTGAAGTCATTCACTTTGGACAAATGGAAATATTTTCTGATTGGTGGGAGAGTAGGAGTTGTAGTGAGCAAAGGTTGTTTAAGTATACAAATCACTAAAAACTATTGCACAGGAATAAAAAGTATTCCAAAAAGCCAACGGAATGTTTGCCATTATCTTAAGGAGGCTGAAAACAAAGGTGAGGAAGTTATGTTTCAGTTTGACAGGGCCTTGACCTGATCTTAACTGGAATAGTTTTGAGCAGTGTAGAGAATCTTGGAGCAGATACAACGCAGATTCACCAGAATGATACCAGGCCTTAAAGGGTTATATTAAGAGGACAGGTTGCATAAATTGTGTTTGTTTCCCTTGAGTTTAGAAGATTGAAGGGTAAACTAATTTTGTTTTTTTACAATGATTAAGGGATTCAATAGGATAGATACAGCTATTTCCTCGACTGGGGGAATCCAAAAGAAAGGGGCACAATCTTATAATTAGTTAAGTCATTCAGGAGTGAAATTAGGAAGCACTTTTTCACACAAAGGGTAGTGAAAATCTGGAACTATTCCCCTCACCCCACTCCCACAAAAGCCTGTGACTGCTGTATCAATGGAAATCCTCAAGACTGAGATTGATGTACTTTTGTTAGGTAAGGGTATCAAAGGATATGGATCAAAGGCAGTTAAATGGAGTTGAGGTACAAATCAGCCATGATCTAATTGATCACTCAAGGAACTGAATTGTATCCTCTGGTTCCAATGTTCTCTATGATGATTAAGGACAAGAATTGGCTTGTTATTCTGTACTAATATAATAATCTTTTAGTATCATTTCTTCTCAGCAATTATTATTAATTTTAGGCAGAGGTGAATTCCCTCCAGACATCAAACATACCAGAGTCCTGTCTCCTAATGATAGGGTCCTAAATCTGTCAGGAATGGCTGCTTTTAATAGCATTATAAGTAAGTGTAACAGAATGAAACTTGAAGCATGACTTTAATGGTAGCAGTCTTACCTTTCAAATAGAGTGATGGATGGTATACTCATATAATATTTCCATCCAAGTTCCATTTATGATCACACAGTAACTGAATACTGTTCACTTACATATTTCTATCAACTCTAGTATCCATGGGCTACCTGTTATTTTAAGCCAGTTTCAAAATTAAGACTCGAGTGATCTTTACGTGCTTGAGCTGACCATTTGCAGAGTTGACTTAGATTACAGCAGTACTACTTAAATTGCATGGATCACTATGAGACCCCAGGTCTCTGCTGATGTGTCATTCTACATTAGGGGTGGTGCTGCAATGCAGGGTCGATACAATTCTATTAGCATATATCAAAGCTCTCTCAAAATATCATGTACATATGACTTGCAATATGGTAACCAATGGAGATCAAGTTAATGACTTGAAGAATTACTGTTCGCTACTCACATTCAACACACACACAGTAGAAGAACTAAAATTAGCATGTTGGGGATATAAAATATCTTTGTTTTAATAACTTGTTTCTTTTGATGAGTTACCCTGTGGCAAGAGATATTTAATTAGACACTTGTGGAAGCAAACATGTCTTAATCTTTTTCTATATTTTAAGCAGACAATTTCTTCATGTTTTATCAATGAATAAAGAATTAGCATTTCATTCTACACTCTCCTACTGACTGGTGTGCTGCAATAGTTAATATTGCAGCTGATCTGCTGTGCAAAAATATTTATATGTATTAATAGATAACTACACGAGTTCTCTAGAAATAGAGTAGAAATGAAGAATGTTAAGGGCAGTTTCTTCAGTATGGATTATTTTGATATATATGAGGAGGAGTGATTAGCTGCAAATTAAGCTTTTGAAGCTCTGCATTACAACTGTCTCAATCTGATTCCCCAACATGATGAATCTAGAGGAGTCAGACTGCTCCAGATTGGACAGGATTGGGAGGACAGTCTTCATTTCAGTGTTAAAACATTCAATAGAGAATCAATATGAGTTTAGAAATTTAGCCAAGGGACATAGTGGCCATGATTTTATGCCACGCCAATGAGCCGGATGGTGGCAGGGGGTGGGGGGTGACGTAAAATGAAGTGGGAGGTTCCGGCAGGCTTTCCCAGCCCGCTCCTGACTCTGCCCCCCTGAAAAATGGCCCTTAAGTGACTACTTAGCGCTCCATTGATTGGCCGGCAGCTCAGTGAGGCGGGACTTCCTCCCTCAAGTGGGTGGAAAGCCCGCTTCGGAATAATTAAAGCCTGGGGACCCATAAAATACAGAACGGATCCCCAGCTGAGGCAGAAGCAAGTTCGTCAACGCCTTTTACGTCAGAGGCCAGTTCCTGTCCACCCACCGTAATATTACAGCCAGTATTGCAGAGAGTACTAGAGTAGCCACGTTCTCCATGATGGTCTGTAGCATGGCCAGGTGTTCAGGCAGCGACACATGGATGTACATTGTGGACTCTGTCATAGATGCCACATACTGTACAGGCTGTGTGACACTGTGTTAAATTACCCCATGAAGCACTGACAATGAGTCACCAAAGAAAATTGGCAGACTGCAGGAAGCGTGAATCCCCACGCAAAACAGCAGAAGGAACCCTCAAGAAGATCATCTAGCCAGTAGATTGCATCTTCTGTACTTCCAGGCAATCTTTAATCCCTCGCTCATGCTCAGTGTTTTGCCAAGTGTTGCCAAACAAAGCCATAACTCCCTTGGATGGATATACTTGTGATGGTGCTTGCCACCATGGGAGTGTGTGGCACAGGATGCAGTTAAGTTTAGTTTTAGTTTAGAGATACAGCACTGAAACAGGCCCTTCGGCCCACCGAGTCTGTGCCGACCATCAACCACCCATTTATACTAATCCTACACTAATTCCACATTCCTACCACATCCCCACCTGTCCCTATATTTCCCTACCACCTACCTATACTAGGGGCAATTGCTAATGGCCAATTTACCTATCAACCTGCAAGTCTTTTGGCATGTGGGAGGAAACCGGAGCACCCGGAGGAAACCCACGCAGACACAGGGAGAACTTGCAAACTCCACACAGGCAGTACCCAGAATTGAACCCGGGTCGCTGGAGCTGTGAGGCTGTTAAGTGTCACATTGAGACTGTACAGCCAGCTCTGCTTTCTACTTCTCTTGAGCACCTGTGGGAGCAGAAGAAAAACTTGCTTTGCAATACTTATAGTGCCCAGTGAATCATAACTATAAATGGCAGAAGATTGAGGGGGTGCAAGGAGGTGAAAGGTTATTGGGGGTAGGCGGGAATGTGGTGTTCAGGTTACAATCCGATCAGCCATGATCTTATTGAATGGCGGAGCAGGTTTGAGGGTCCAAGTGGCCTACTCCTGCTCCTAATTTGCATGTTCATATATATGTATGTTCGTAAGTGCGTTTAATTGAACTGCTATAGTGTGTATATGTGAAAGTGAATAAATGAGTGAGTAAATAAAAATAAGCGCTGAAAAGCAAAGGATACTAGCCACGAACTGGGGAAATGCTCTAACTTACCCCTCTCCCACTTCCTCTATTACTTTAATGCCTATGATGACCATCTGCTCATAAGGAATTAAGGATTGTAACTTTGATGGCCCCTGCTCTTGTCTGCAAGTATTACCTCCTATTATGTGCAACTTCCTCCTACAAACAGATAGAAAATGGGAATCTGTAAGAAAGAGGGTTATGAGGTGATGAATTCGACCAGAATTGCCCAGAAAAGCAGCCACCTCAAGTCAATGTGTGAAAATGCAACTTTAAGTAACCATGTGCTGGTGTAGCAGTTAGTGCTTGACACTCATCCCTTTTAATGGCCAACATGAGCAGTGTGGCACAGAGGAAAGGATGAAAATGTACACACCTTTGCATTAACGAAGATCAATTGTTGTCAAAGTGCCCTGCATTCTTCCTTTCGAATGCTGTAACCAGCTTACAGTGAGCTGCAATAATGAATCTTAGCAAGACAACCTATTAAGATGTTATGACATGTTTTCACATTAATCTTGAAGACCCTGCTTCCAGCTTTGGGCCAAAGGTGAGACTGTATTGATATCCATACTGCTTTTATTGCTGGATTTCCCTTTCCATCCATAGAGTCACCCTTCACTATGGAGCCTCCTGCAGCAACAACTCCAACGACTGTCACTAAATAGTGCAAGTTCATAAAGACACTGCATCCTTTCCCATTCACCATCTCTCCACAGTGACATTCACCTTCAGCAACCCTACCAGTTCATACACACACTCATCTCCCTCTTCCTCAGCCACTTTTTTCCCCCTCTAACCCAGTTAAGTTGGTTCTGTTCTTCCACTATTGTAGCTCAAGCTGGAATTATTCCCTCCACTTAGTGTTCATGCTAGCACTGTCCCTCTTCACTTCCTCTCGGTTGATGCTGACCAAGCTAAGCTTTTTCCTTCTTCTCCCCCTGACCTATCCAAGGCACTGCTCCAAACTTCTGTCTCCTTCCCTGGGCTGTCAGATAGGTTTGTAATGGAGGAGAGTATAGTTGTGACCTGACAAATGTGCAGCTGATACCTTCCCTCCTACTTCTCCACTTCCAACTGTTGCTCTGCATTCCTTCCCAACAACTCCAAGTCTTCCTCCATGAATGGATTGAATGAATGAATGAAATGATTGAGGTCCTCTTTAAGTAGCACTTTTTGCCTAGCAGTAAAAGATAACTGAAATAAAGATAGAAAATGCTGGAAATACTCAGCAGGTCTGGCAACAACCATGGAGAGAGAAGCAGAGTTAACGTTTCAGGTCTGTGACCTTTCATCAGAGCTGGCAAAGGTTAGAAATGTAATAGGTTTTAAGCAAGTGACGCAGCCATGAGGGGAAGAGAACAAAAGGGAAGGTGTGTGATAGGGCAGAGAGCAGGCAAGATTAAATGACAAAGATGTCATGGGACAAAGGCAAAGGGAGTGCTAATGGTGTGGTGAAAGACAAAGCATTAGTCTAGAGAGAGTGCTAATGACAGAATAATAGACAGCTTTGTCCAAACGCACAAACATGATAAACCAAGTTTAAGGCAGGAACATGGTTAAAAGATAAAATAAAATCAGAATAGTTTTTTTTTGTTAATGCACCAGATAAGGCGAAGGATGAAATGAAACTGGGGACCAGGACAGCTTTGAGACAAGGTGAATCGGTGAGACAGGTCAATTGTGTACATGTGGTGGCGCATGGCACTGAGTGTGGATCTCAGGATGTGGCGAGAACAGCAGTCCGAGGCATGTTGTATATCTCAGAGATATCAGTAATCCTGGGTACATTCAAAACAAGAAGGATGAAACTTCAGTTGGACTCAGCGTGAAATATGTCGGAGCCGGAGACAGTCACTGAGGAAAGAGATGTGGCTGTGAAAACGAGTTTTGGTAGACAACTTATCAAACTCCAGGAGGGAAATAGAAAGCAATGAAGGTGAACAAGGTAAAAGAGACAAACGGAAATCCCATCGGAGAAAAGAACAGAACTTCTTCAAGGTAGGCATTCCTGGAGGAGAAGTGTCAGTGATTTAAACACTAAAATAAAAGCAAAATACTGCAGATGCTGGAAATCTGAAATAAAAACAGAAAATGCTGGAAATACTCATTAATTTTAATTAATTAAAACTGGGGGAGAGAGGGAGCACAACACAGCTGGGGCGGAGGGAGAGAGAGCAATACAAAGTGCAGGAGGGTGAGAGAGAGAGAGGTCAACATAAACTGGACAGAGAGAGAGACAGAGCAGCAAAAACTGGGGGAGGGAGGAACAGACAAACACAAACTGGAGAGAGGGAGGGGTCATGTTGGTCTGGAATGTGCACTGCTGCATAATGTGTTTTGTTCTGGGAATGAGGCAGCTTTGGTACTTCTTGCTGCAGACTGAGCCTCACCACCTTGAAACTGGACTTCAGTGATTGGTGTGGGAATCAGTAAATTTAATTAGGTTTGATTTTGGTTTTACTTCTTGGGCTGGATTTTAAGATTCCGTCGCTGATCTCGGCGGCGAGCTCACAAAATGGTAGCCCACCAGCATGGGCCGCATGCGAAAGCGCCGCCGCAATCTCAAGCACAGCAGCTCACTTAAAAAGCTGGGGCGGCCCGCAACCCCCAACCCCCCCGCAATTTCGTGGAGGAGGCAGGCTGTCCATCCCCGGCAATGAAGTCAGCTGCCTGTGCGCAAGCACTGCCTCCATTTTTAAAGGGAAGCCAGCCCTACCGGGATATTTAAATTTTTAAAGAAATATCCCCCCAAAATTAAATAAATATGTTTCTTATGCCCTTTCCCACCCCCACCCCCCAATAACAATTACAAGATCTATTTGCACTTTCCCCCCCCAAAACATTTACCTTTTACATCTCACTTTCCGGCCCCCAAACTGCACAAAGTTTAAGGTTCAACCCTTCCCACCATCCCCTACATCCCATTACGTGTATTTGACCCTGTATCCCCCTTGCACACTGAAAATCTTACCTCCCCCGCCCCCACCCTACCAGTATGGCACCGTTTTTCCCCGCACGGGGATCTGAAGGCATTGGAGTGTATTCAAATTAATTAATTTTATTGATTTGCATATTTAAATTGTGGTCCCGTCGCCCAGCAGCGGGTAGGCCGCCACAGAGCCTCACTGCCGCCGGGAGGATTGGGCCGGGCCCTGCCAGGGTCGAGGTCTGAGGCGGGCCTCATCTGGAGCCATCTTCAGGCTCCTCCCCCCCCCATCCCATCATGGATTGGGACGTCGAGGACTCCTTAAAATCCAGCCCATTGTTTTTGTGTACTTGTGTGTTGTAAAAGTCCTTAAATTGTACGGAAACTTTAGCAACTGATTACTTATGTCAATATGTTTTTGTTGTCTCAGTGATGTTTTCTTAGTGTTTCTCGTCCTATAGATACTGCATCACAGGAGTAGCTTTTATTTAAATGTTACGATATCTTTCAATTCTTTTGTGTTCCTTCTTGGATTTATAAATTATGATATTCATTTCACTATAAAACAAGAAGTCAAGTGTTTTATTCGGGATTTGGTGATACCGAGACACTCAAACCGTGGGCAAATGTTATGTGATTAAATCTCTTGCAGCACATCAAACCAAAGTTTGCATCTCTATTTCCATGTCCTCAATTCTACTGCCAGTGGATCTGCTCGGAGACTGCACAGTGCAGGTTCTGACCAGTTCTGTCCTAAAATGGTAATTGGAATCCATTCTATGTCAAAGGAGCCCAATTTGCATATTACAGATGACACAAAACTGGGTGGGAGGGTGAGATGTGTGGAGGATGCAGAGAGGCTTCAGGGTGATTTGGACAAGTTGAGTGAGTGGGCTAATGCATGGCAAATGCAGTATAATGTGGATAAATGTGAGGTTATTCACTTTGGTAGCAAAAACAGGAAGGCAAATTATTATCTGAATGGCTTTAAACTGAGAGAGGGGAATATGCAGCGAGACCTGGGTGTTCTCGTATGCCAGTCTCTGAAGGCAAGCATGCAGGTGCAACAGGAGGTAAAAAAGGCAAATGGTATGTTGGCCTTCATAGCGAGAGGATTCAAGTACAGGAGCAGGGATGTCTTGCTGCAATTATACAGGGCCTTGGTGAGGCCACACCTGGAATATTGTGTGCAGTTTTGGTCTCCTTATCTGAGGAAGGATGTTCTTGCTATAGAGGGAGTGCAGCGAAGGTTTACCAGATTGATTCCTGGGATGGCGGGACTGATGTATGAGGAGAGATTGAGTCAGTAAGGATTATATTTGCTGGAGTTCAGAAGAGTGAGGGGGGATCTCATAGAAACCTATAAAATTCAAACAGGACTTGACAGGGTAGATGCAGGAAGGATGATCCTGATGGTGGGGGAGTCCAGAACCAGGGATCATAGTCTAAGGATACGGGGTAAACCATTCAGGACTGAGATGAGGAGAAATATTTTCACCCAGAGAGTGGTGAGCCTATGGAATTCGCTACTACAGAAAGCAGTTGAGGCCAAAACATTGTATGTTTTCAAGAAGGAGTTAGCAGGCTACTGAGTTGGATGATCAGCCATGATCATAATGAATGGCGGACCAGTCTCAAAGGGCCAAATGGCCTACTCCTGCTCTTATTTTCTATGTTTCTAAGAGGGGCCTCCTACCTGAAATAGACAGCTGCATCGGTTCGCGGGCAGCAAATCCCTGTGAAAGTTGCATTGGTTCGATCCTCTGTGTTAATGAAGTGGTCAGACTACTGACGCCATTTTGAAGCTATGACCACTCCATTATGTTGATTTTGGCAGGTGAAAATCAGATCTAATTTGTCTTGATTTTGGCACAGTGAAGCTGAAGGGAGGAGGTATCATCTGTTAGGTGATATATTGAATGATAGCATAATAGACACTTATAGAACAGAAGGAGGCCATTTGACCTATCATGCTTGTACTGGCTCTTTGCAATTGCAGCCGTGCTTAGTCCCACAACCCCACTTTTTGTCTGAAACCCTGTAAATTCCTCATCTTCAAGTACCTGTTCAACTCCCTTTTAAAATTATTTGTGGAATCAGCTTCCATCATCTTTTCAGGTAGAGCATTCCAAATCCTGACAGCTCTCAAAGTGAGTGAAGCTTGGGAGAAACTAAAGAAGAGAGTTTGGAAATACATTGACCACTTAAATATTGATAAATAGAGAAAATAAAGGAAGTAGCAATGGAGAGACAGAGGGAGAGAAAGAGAGGGGTCATGATTGTCGAGGTGAGAGTGGGATTGTCTTCTAGACAATAATCTTTTTCTTGTGTCATGTCTAGGAGTGCAAGAGAGCTATTAGACGAGCCTCCCAAATCTGTGCTGAAGTTGATTGAAATCCTCGAAAAAGAACTTGGCCTGGATTTTGTGATCAGCGGCAAAGCAATGGCGTTCGCTGCTGACTTCGAACAAAGCTGACCACTCCGCCCCCTCTATTTAAATCAGCCCCCGCGCGTAGTATCGCGGCGCACTTCCATGTCGGAAGGCCGCCACCCTCACAGTGCACCACCGCCAAACGCAGCGCACTAATAAAATCCAGCCCCTAGTGTGCCAGTTACACCTCATTAATAAAGTGTAATTTTTTCAGGGGTTTTATACACCAATATTACAGCATAAAAGGGGAAGTTCTAATCAGTTCAGTGATTTCTAAAGATTGTTGTTTGTGAGGACTTCAACAGTGCACCCTGAACAGGAGCATCAACTTTTAGATTTCCACTTTTAATTGCACATTGGCGACATCAGAAGTTGCTGTCAGTTTCACAGGGTAACGACGGCAAATGCTAATTGTTTTGCCATCATTACAACCGCACAATCTGGACACTTGTGTTATTGTGCTAACAGAATTGCAGACTACCTGAAATGGTTATTGTAACACTGAAGCATCTCCTGATGTAATAATTGACTAATACAATAAGGAGGTAGAATGAAATCACTGAAAGTCAAACAAAGGACAGCACTGTTGCATTTGTTACAAAGTTTCACATAGCCTTTTAGAATCCTTAGGAAAAGGGATAATACAGTCTGTAAACTATACACAGCTAAAAGGTCATATCCGAGGCGCCATGTGGCTGCTCTCTGCTTTTTAATTAGTATTTGTTTACTTTTGTACCAACCAGCCACAGTGCAATTCTACATTGTATAACTGCAAACATTTCATTAACCTTTTCATGTTCACAGTTGTCCACACATTTTGTGCCAGAACCCTCACTACAGCAAACATATACTCAGATGTTTATGGAAATGCCTGTTAAATGTGGTAATGTTGCTGCCTCCATATATAAAATAACACGGCAAACATACAAGCAAGAAGATTTGATTATAGAAAGCAATTTAAGCAATAGGTTTCAGTTTCTTGCTGGATATCTCATTTATATTTCATGTATGCCTTTTGCTGGCTTGACAGTGTGGTTGCATACCAACAAGATTTGCTCTAAGTCATCCAAACTGTTACGGCTCAGTGAATCTCAGAACTGATACATATGTACATTAGCTGGTGACAAATCCAAGTTAGCAGAGGACAATCCACTTGTCCATGACAATATTTTCCCATGACATTATGACAGCATTTCCCCAAAGAGGGCAGAGGTCTGGCGCTTCTCAAACTAGCTGAGGGGATCAGATTGTGGCTTAACATGACTGATTGGGGTTCAGCTGGTTGCTACAGGGAGAAGGAAGGAACAAGCAGTGCCCTTGCACTTTAATTGGCTTTTTTGTTTGTTCACAGTTGCTTTTAATGTGGACAAATCTCCATGAGAAAACAAAAATTAGCACCTGTTAGGCCAACTTAACCTTCAGAAAAGGGCAAATACACTTAGGGTGGCTGGGCTGTGAGCAAAGATAGGTTTTTCTGTGGATTTCTGCAAGTAGTGTGTTTTATTCAAGGCCTACAGCCACAGGCCTCAGCGTACACAGAATCTCACATTGAAAAATGTGAGGAATGAATAGCATACATTGTCCCCACAGCTTTGATATATCAGTCAGTTCCCTCACTGACAGACTTGTTAATCTTTCAGTGTTGCCTTTTCAAAAGACAAACACAGCAGATAAATTTAGAGACTAGCCACATCCCCTCCCATAGGAAGTCTCACCACATGGGCAATTCTTTTGGTCAAAGAAAACAGCAAACTAATTTATAGGGTAAATCATTTTGACTTATCTTAAAGGGTAGCATGATGTTAAGTGGCAGTTTCACTGAAGCACAGTAAATGAGTCACCAGTTAAAATGTTTTCTTTCTCACCATGTAGAAACAACTAATCAGAAGGACGTGTGTATCTTAATTTAATTTTGTAAGATGCTTTTAATGATCTCACAGCTGAGAGTTTATGATATGGTGCTGTAAATACCTGAAGTGTAGCTTTAAACAACTGTGGTAGGAATTGCTATCTATTTACAGATTTGTTAATCGTGCTTACTCAGAAACATGTCAACAGTATGTAATGTGTGTTACCCTCGTGGCATTATTCAGATGTTTTAAATGATTCTGAAGCACTGACATGAGAATCTGCCAGACTGTTGAAGAGATTAAGAGCAGAAAGGGCACAGAACTAGCAGTGGATGAGCATGATACAGGAATAAGACTCAGAGAACAGACAAGAGTATTTAAAGAAGAGGCAGATTGAGAGAGAGAGCCAAAATAAAAAGCAATAAGCACAAGATAGCAAACATTAGAAGGAAATAGTGAAACAGAAATATAAGTTATAGCTTGTGTATCTGAAACAAGAATGATGGAAGATATAAAACTGAAAAGTAATCAGATCTGCCAACACACGAAAATATAAGAATTTGTCAGGTCACTACGTGTACTGACATGTTAAATTGAAGTTTTCCCCTGACCACAATTGCAGCAAAATCATTAATATATTTAAATAAATCTTTACAATTTCGCTAGAAATATCAAACAGAAGAAGTATTTACGAGTGCTTTTACCTTACCCAGACTGGGGACTTCAGACAAGTTGGATAGGAATTCAGGGGAGATAGATTCTGGGTAGCACTGCTTTCAGTTCAGCTTGCTCGTACTTTCATTTTGGTTTGCAGTTTGT
The DNA here is from genome assembly GCF_036365525.1 of Heterodontus francisci. NCBI lineage: Eukaryota > Metazoa > Chordata > Chondrichthyes > Heterodontiformes > Heterodontidae > Heterodontus > Heterodontus francisci. Next base: position 56,785,641 of record NC_090378.1, read on the forward strand.
TCTAACAGGGCAACATAAGGGTGGTTGTCATCTTTGAGGAACGTTCCAATTACTGCCTACTCCTCCTTTCCCCCAAATATTATCCACAAAGAAAAATGAAAAGGGGACAGTGGAAAATGAATACAAGGAAAGCAATCCAGGAAAGGGGAGGGTGTGAAGGGTATTTTTTTAGTTGTGAAAGTGTTTGAAAAAATATGGGATCAGTTAAAGAGGGAGTGCAACAGGGGCTGTGGACTTATCAATCAAACTCCAATTCTAGTAAATAGATCATGTGAGCTTGATAGGGAGAAGGGGTTAGTAGAATGTCAGGGAAAAAGTGAGGATAATAAAAACACTCAGATTTATTTGTCTAAATTGGAAACTTCATGCTTACACCTGACTAAATCATCAAACTGAAACTTTAGATAGCCTCCCACTGAAAATGTATGAAATCTAATCCCATCTTTGTTTAACAGGGGCCAATCAAACAACTAATGCATTTTGCAGATGTTGTCAGGATCACTAATTTCTACACTGAAAATCCTTACATTTATGTTTTTACAGCCCTGCCTCCTATTTAATCATTGTGCTGTCTAGTTATTTAATGCTTCTTCTCAGAATTTAAGAATTTGTTGAGAAATTGAAAGGATTAAGTCTCACAATAAGTGACCATATCAGAAATGGCCTACAGCCAGAGTCGTTTAATCTGGAACACACATGTTATTATTCCACATTAGCTATGGTCTTCATAAATATGACAAATATTAAACAAACATTGCAGGTGGTCAACAACTGGACTCAGCAGTTGGTTAAAATGTTCCTAAACTTGTGTGGTCATAATGAGCTCTACTTTTCCTTGGTTATGCTTGTAAGCGAATGCTGTCATTTTACGGCGCGTGCATACAAATGCTCTCATTCACATCAAAATTGTTTTTTTTCTATCTTAGTCAGCCATAAGAATCTGATTAAAAGTTAATAAATCCTCTGTGAAATATTACTAACAACATTATCTGCAAAATCAAATATGAGCTGTAGTCTTTTAGGAAACCCTCTGACAAGCCAGCAGAGGCCTAACTGCTAAATCCAGGTTTTACAGACCTCAGCAGTTACTCTCCGGTGTCAGCTTTAAGCTGCTGAAGAAGAGAATCAATAAAGTTGCAACCATTTTTTTCCTTGTGCTGTGACCTGGACATGACATCAAACATCAGTCACAATCATCCTCAATCCAATATGTGCAAAAATTGGTTTGGAACAATATTCTCTGACAGGTAAAATCAAATCAGAAGATAAATGGCTCATGAAGTATGTGGAGACTGGGGGAGTTGGGGTTACCAGGGGTATTACACTCCAGCAGGAAATGCCTGAAGAGAAACCATCTGGTCCATGAGGTGCTACAGATTAATTTATTAAATCACACTTTCTTTCCTGATAAAATTAAAAATCAGTTACAATTTCTTTTTATTTTTGTATATTAATTCTTATTCTTTTTAATTTGATCAGTTCACACTCAGCAAAATGCAACAGGTCACCTCTGGTCTTCTCCCTGCGCTTTTTAAATTAGGTGATTAAAATTTAGGAATGCCTCGAGATCCCCTTAGGACTGTATTTAACATCTGTAAATCTGCCACTTCTCCTTGCCAAGGTAAACAGCTTCGCATAAAGTTCAGAGGTGAGTAGGCCTGCCTGTTTCCCCCCAGGTTGGAAGGAAGCTGTCTGGGGACTCAACAGTTCAGGCCAAGGAGAGGCAATGAGTGCTTCAGTCCCCAGCATGGTGGCCCATGCTGCATCTGTGTACACAATGCTCACATCTCCCACACAAATACAAAAAAACTTCTCATTAAAAATTATTGCTGTATCAACATGTGGAGTTGCTGGCCCTAATCTGCAAAAGCCATTGCTTTTGAGAGTGTTCCTATAAGGAAAAGGGATGCTAGACTGAAGCCATTTTCTGCAAGATTCTGATCTCTCAAACTCTCCCCTGTCACTCAGGCTGAATTGGCTGATCTCCACACAGCCTGTCTCCATCTATCCTAGTCACTCATATTACCCAGTCGCTCAGCTTTCTCTGATGTACAGTACTAGTCAGCACTTATGTTCAGAGCAAGGAAGATTTAGTTAGGCATAGTGTTTGCAATTGTACCATTGAAGCAATTTAAACCATTTATCATTGTCTGATAGTTGTTAGCTAACTCCTGCTAAACATAAATTTCAGGGTCTTCCATGATGAAAAGTAGAATGCTAGGAAATTATTTATGACATCACACTTACAGCTGCAACAACACTGACTTGTATGAATAATAAACAATAACAGTAGTTAAGTGTATCATTTCAGTCAAAATGTTGAAGTTTGAATTATCAGCTGGTATTTTGATCAGATTATAAATATTCAGCACTCACACAGTTACATCATTTAAGGTTTCAGTTTCATTAATAAATCATGATAATTCCACTTTGAAAATATAATTAGCTGTTTGAGAACAGAAGTCAATGCAACTTCATATTTGTTTCTTAAATGTTTTTTATTAAGGTCTTTGGCCTAATAATATACAATTCAGGGAGTGAGTTGGGAGTATGCAATTCCAGACACTGAGGGGAAAATTTTCCCATCTAAATGGAGGCGGGTTTCAGTGGGCTGAATTCTGTGAACCCGCTGCCAAACAAGGGTGGCCTGCCCATGCGGGCTGCACACCAAAGAGCTGCTGCGATTCCAAGCACGGTGGCTCATTTAAATAGCCAGGGTGGGCCGCGCCCCCAATCACATGGAGGGGGTGGGCTGTCCGTCCCCGGCAATGGTGTCAGCTGCCTATGCACAGGCGCTGACACCATTTTTAAAGGCTGTTAGCCCTACCAGTAAATTTAAGTACTTAAAGAAACATTAAATGAAAGAAAATAAATACATTTCTTTTGCCCCTCTCCCACCCCCCAATATCAATGAAATTAATTATTTGCCCTTTCCCCCCAAAAACACTTACCTTCACAATCTGACCTTACCCCCACCACAAACTGCACAAACTTTCAACTATAACCCTTCCCACCATCCCCTACACCCATGACGTTCATTTGAATCTGTCACTACCAATGCACCCCCCCGCAAACACACTGAGAAACTTACCTCCTCCCCTCTCCCCACCAGTGATGAGCCTCATTTCCCTGGATGGGGATCCGAAGGCGCGGCAGTGCTGGCCACTGGGATGAAGATCGCAGCGGCACTTCAGGAGGCGACAGGAAAATCATTAATGCAGGTAAGTAAATTTATTTAAATATTTCAATTACAGTCCTGTCGCCGAGCGGCAGGGGGTGGGGGGGGGTTGCTGCCACGAGGCCTCACTGCCACCGCCGGCAATATCGGGACAGGCCCTGCCAGCATCAAGGTCCATGGCGGGCCTCATCTGGGGCAATCTTCATTCTCCCCCCCAGCGCCACAGATCCCAATGTAGCAGCCTCTCAAAAGTCCAGCCCTGTGTGTGTGTGGAGTTAAATCCCCTGAAATTGACTTCAATCACTCCCTCTTCCAGCCTTTCCCAGAGCGGTTACCAAGGCCAACGGGGAACCCCCCTCGGCTGGCTGGAAACCAATTCAAGCCAATTAAAAAGACAATTAAGAGCCCCTTTAACCCTGGATTCATTTTTTTCCCATCCAGTGCTGTGTCTGCATCTCACCAAGGTCACCAAGGTGAGTATACAGTGGGATGAACTTTTTCAGTGAAGCTGATACTGACAATGTGTGAAGATTTTGATCAGTACACTGAAGAACTCCAGCCATGGGCATTGAGAGACTGCTGTTTGTTGCTCTTCTTCTCTCAAAGGGTGCTTTCGCTGCTTGATAGGTAATTGTCAACATCTTGGAAGGCACCTCACCTGTCTAGCACTTCACTCATTTTCAGCTGCACTTCCCTGCTGCTAGCCTTCACCACGGCATGGGAGTAGCTTTAGCAGCTCCACCTTCCACCTCTGCTGAGGGACAAGAGAGAGCCCACACCACCACCAACAGCACCAGCAGCATGAGGAGCAACAGCAGCAGCAGCTGCCTTCTCTTCAGTCGCTTGCCCCTCCACAGGGCAGAGGGGGTGGACACAGAAATCCAGCTGGAAGTTACAAGACCCCCAAAACAGGCAGAGGATCAGCTCTCTCGATGTGTCTGAGCACCAGTGCCTCAGGATGCTCAGGCTGTCATGGCGGGCCACTGTTAAGATCTACAATCTGCTGGAACAAGACCTCCTTCCCAGTGAAGCAGGTGCCTGTCACTGGAGGGCCACTCCTCCCTTCCCCTCCCACCACCCCAGGTCTCTGCCTCTCACCAAATTGTGTGCTTTCTTCCCTTGCAAGAAGAGAAAACAGAGCTGTATGTGTTCATAATGGCTTGTGTGGAGACGAGGAAAGGACACCATTTGTGCAGGGTGACTGTGAGGTATGAGTGTGAGAGGGCAATAGTTTGCGGGTGAGTGTGAGTATTGGCTGTTCAGGTGGGGATGTGAGGTGCCCAGAGAGAGAGGAATGAGTGGAGCTGCAAGGTGTGTTCTGGGGAATGCTATGCAGGAGAATGCTGGGAACGTCAGAGTGTGGGGCTTGGCACCTGAAGGTATATTGCTACTCAACGTTCCTGCCCTCCTGAGGTCCTGGATCCTCTTGGTGCACTAGCTCCAGGTTGGATGGACCACACCCCTGCTGCTGACTTCCTCGGCCACTTACAGCCACGTCTCCTTGGTTGGGGAGGTTGTCCTCTTTCTCCTATCCTTGGGAGAGCTCACCTCTACAGCCCCTCAGATCCCACAGCAAAACCTCCAGGTAAGAGTGAGAGACTCGAGTGAGCAGCCTTCCCAGGTCTCTTCTCCATTCCTGTGGCTGCTGCAACCTTAAAGATCCAAGTGCTGGAGAGCCATTCTAAACCCATATTGCGGTCCCTTTAATTAGAAATCCTTCCTTTGACAGAATGGATTTGTCATCCCACCTGCCCTCCCTGATTAGTCTGGGAACCTGAGGGCAGGATGCTAATGCTGTGGCACAGTTAAAGAGCCTCGGCAAAGCCCCGCCATTAGTTAATAGGGTTCCCAACTTGAAAGTGGTCACGTTGTTCCAGCAGGGACTAAGTGCAAAAGATTCTGCCCTGAGCTCCTGAATTCAGCCAAGGCCATCAGTGAGAGGAAACCTGGAGTTTGAAGCACCTCAGAACAGTTCCCCAATGGTTGATATAGTAAAGATATCACAAATTATGACATTGAGCTATGAAAAGCTAGAAGATCCGGATTGGATCCTTGATCCATGCTGAGTTAGGGTATATCAGTTAAAGCAATAGTTGCACTGCTAGGATATGCCTTAACACCACATTCCAGGGAGAGGAAAAATCAGCCAGGGTTCCTGTTCCTGTTGGCAGAGGCCTGGAAGCTAGTCATCGATCTGACCTCTGAGTCAGAAGGAAAGGGTACCTTAAAAAATGTGAAATATTTAAATATGACGGGAAATTTGAAGGCTATTTATTCTTAAAAAGCATTTTTTATGTTTGTTGTTTGTGTTACCATCAGCACTAACAATGTTAAAGAGAGCACAACATGGGTTAGAGTGGCTCTCCGGCACTTGGATTTTTAAGGCTGCAGTAACTGCTGTCAGAAACCTCATATATGTGTGCATTGGGCTGTGGCAGGATTGCCCTCAGTTATTATTAACACCATAAAGCCATAATCACCAGTGCTGAAACTCATTGGCTAGGTTCACACGTAAAAAATGGCAATTGAATAAGATACCAGAGAGCAATTTGTGCTTGAGGAACATTACCTTCAGGAAAGGAGTGAGGAAAACTAGAGGAGAAGGAAAATTAACTATACATAGCTCCTATCTGTTATGGAGCAGTGTTAGCAGAGGCCTGGAAGCTAGTCATCTATCTGTCTTCGGAGTCAGGAGGAAGGGGTATCTTAAAAATGTGAAATATTTAAATATGAGGGGAAATTTGAAGGCTATTTATTATTAAAAAGCATGCATTGTGTATGTTGTTTGTGTTACTATCAGCACTAACAATGTTAAATGATAATAAAATTAATTTATATTTATTTGATAAAAGCACTAGGCATTATGATTTAGGAATAGGTTGCTGATGGGGTATACTTTCAGGCTGATTACAATGCTGCCTGGTGACAATTAATAGTACTTTTGTTTGTAGACCAAGATGTTGTACATTCGGCTCCATTGTGCGACCTTACCTTCTTTCATTTATGCTTTTTCAGTTGTCATTCATTCCCATAGATTTAAAAGTGGTTTAATGGGGAATGACTTTCCATCAGGAATGTTACAGAGATAGTGAAAGTGTTGATAAATATGCAGTAAAGGGCTGAGCTGCTGGTGGTTATGGTTCTGCATCCTAAATGAGGTATCCAGTTATTTCTCTTTTTTTAATTCATTCATGGGATTGGGCCAATGTAATGGCCCAATTCTATTATAATAGTTAAAAAGTTGGGTTCGAATCTGTAGGTTCGTTATTTAGCTGCTGCATTTTTGACTTTCTAGCCAGACAGTAACCCAAAATAGAAGCAAAATACTGCGGATGCTGGAAATCTGAAATAAAAACAAAAAATGCTGGAACCACTCAGCAGGTCTGGCAGCATCTATGGAAAGAGAAGCAGAGTTAACGTTTCGGGTCAGTGACCCTTCATTGGAACTGACAAAGATTAGAAAAGTCACAGGTTATAAGCAAGTGAGGTGGGGGTGGGGCAAGAGATGACAAAGGAGGTCTAGATTGGACCAGGCCACATAGCTGACCAAAAGGTCACGGAGCAAAGGCAAACAATATGTTAATGGTGTTCAACACACCATTAACATATTGTTTGCCTTTGCTCCGTGACCTTTTGGTCAGCTATGTGGCCTGGTCCAATCTAGACCTCCTTTGTCATCTCTTGCCCCACCCCCACCTCACTTGCTTATAACCTGTGACTTTTCTAATCTTTGTCAGTTCCGATGAAGGGTCACTGACCCGAAACGTTAACTCTGCTTCTCTTTCCACAGATGCTGCCAGACCTGCTGAGTGGTTCCAGCATTTCTTGTTTTTAACCCAAAATAGAGCTCTGCATCCTAGCTAAAATTGATCTCAATCTCAATCAAGTCATTGGACTTCACGATTCATGTGCCGTAGGAGGATAGAAGCCAAGAATGTGTAATGAAAGACTCTCAAAAAGGTTCTAAGCTCAAAAGTTACAAAACTGAGTATCAAATGTTAACATTTTTTTGCTTTTCTTTCTTACTAGCTCTGTACATATTTTGACTTTTTTTTCCTTTATACTGAGTGTTGATGGCCCTATCAGATATGCTAGCTACTCAGGAGGCTGGATTAACAGAAACAACACAAGCTTCATGGTTCCTGATTACTTCCACAGTCATCTGAAACATACAAAAAGATATATGAGTATCAATAATATTTCTTTCTTCAGAGTGAGATTCTTTCTTTCTAAATGTTTACACCTTTTTTCGAATTTTCCTGTACCAGAAACATTGGTATTGATTTGTCTCTTTTGGCTTAAGTCCCATTTAAAATTTAAGAACTGGTATTAATCCCAATGGTAATGTACTAATAGTATTCAAACTTCCCAGGCCAGGTCATTTACATAGTTAATCACTGATCTAGATAAAGACCAAAACAAGTGTAAGAAGCATGCCAGTAGTGAGAGTAGAAATGCCATATAAAATAAATGGAAATGGAAAAGGGACAATTAACCATGGGGAGACAAGCATTCTGAAAGCCTTTAGAAAGGCTCACACAACATTTCAACCTAGGGATGAGAAAAATTACCCCCACCTTTCTGAGACCTGTGTGCAGATGATTTAAAGAAGGTTAGGTCTTGGGGGAACAGTCATCCATTTTGTCCACTACCCCCTGGGGAAACACCTAATCTTTGCTGAATAACTCTCTGCAATTGCCCAAGTGATGAGGTGTTTACTGTATGAAGAATCCTAGCTTTGAAGATGTATTCAACCACGCTACAATGCAGCACTTCATGATTTCAACAGCCTATATCATACAGCATTAATGAGAATTTTCCGTTAAAGTTTTAATTTTTAAGTAGATGCAGCTGGTAAAATTCACATTTTATTTATTCAAAAGTTGATTGTAAAGATCACTATTATATACTTACCATGAGGTTATATGAAACTGTAAAGTAATTAGTTTGAAGTATATCTGTATGCGCAAAAATTACATTTGACTAAATTGTATTTACATTGGCATAGATATCAACCCACAGTACAATTTCAAGCACCATGACATGAACATATTTTATTTGGCGGCATTAAGCATGGGGTCACATCACTGAATTAATATTAATGAAACAATACTAATGTGTTTCTGCTGTGATTTTGTGTTTGCACGCTAAGACTTTAGGGAGGAAAAGGCCTCACATATGCTAAGAATAGTCTTAGGCCACAAACATACATGAAAGAAATTTGAGCAAAATGGTGCTAAAGCTGTATTGATGGCAGGGATCTGTAAGTAAACTGAAATTCTTTCTTTGGCTATATTGATTGAAAGGAGTGGTTCTTCAGATCGTAACATTGGAGAGGATTATGCTGCTGCCTAATCATTAACCTTTTACTCTAATTATGTTACAGAATTATTTCCACAATGGGTGGTATTTTATGCTCTTCCCCCATGGTGAGTTTGAAGGAGAGGAGCACATTTAATCGGACGGGATGGTGGCAGGTGGGGACCCTGCCACCTTCCCGCCTTCACCCCGATTAAGACCGTGGCAGGAAAGCCCGTGAACAACCTTCCCACCCCGCCGCCAATTGAGGCCCTTAAGGGGCAATTAATATCCAATTAAGGTCCTCTTGCTGCTGCTGTTGGTATTAACCCAGTGGCGGTTGGTCCTGTCACCACGCAGGAAGCATGACATGCATGCGGGATTGCTTGTGGTGTCTGGGGGAGGAGTGGGGGGACGTCCCTCATTCAAAGGTACTCAGTGCCTGATCGGGGGGGAGGGGGACCTGTGCAGAGCTACCCACTGCCCTTGCTGCCAACCCCCCTACGCACCCCTCCCCAGCGACCCCCACCCCGCAAAACTCCTCCCGCCATCACTTATCTCTGACCTGGGGCCTGGGTTGCTCCATGATCCTGGGCCTCCGGTGCGTGTGACCGGGTAAGAATGGCAAATTTCCTTCCCTAATGGACATTAGTGAACCAGATGGGTTTTTATGACAATCGATGGTAGTTTCATGGCATCATTACTGAAACTAACTTTCAATTCCAAATTTTTTAAAATTGAATTTAAATTCCGTGATGGGATTTGAACCCGTGTCCCCAGGGCATTAGCCTGGGCATCTGGATTATTAGCCCAGTGACATTACCACTATGCCACGGTCTCCCAACATCTCTGATTGGCTGGCAGCTCTTGGCGGGTGGGACTTCCCACCCCCGGGGTCCTGATCCCGGGAAAGGCCCACTGGTGGCCTTTATCTTGTCATACAGCGAAGCTTCCCCAAGGAAGACAATGTGGGTCTCCAGCCGATGGCCAAGTCCCCCGTTGCTTCCATAAAATTCCCCCCAGTGTGATTAGACTGCAGTTTGTTCTATTTGCCTAGTGGATTTAGAACAAAAGCAGAAACGTTGATCATTATTTAATGCAACTGCACATATATAACCTTGTGCCACTGCAGGTGGCTGCAAATAACATGATTTTAAGTTTCGGGCTGTTGGCCTTGAATTTGGCTAATCTCAGCCCCTTTTCAGGTGAGAAGGAAGAACAGAAAAATGAGATAAAAGAAAATATTTCCTTGAAGCAATGCAAGCTTCTTTATGTGTATTTTCTACAGTGTTAAGAGCAGCGTGTAAAGTGATTATTTTGTATTTGCTTATCACAAAAATTAGTACCAAGTTGTCAGTCTCACTCAGGAAGGCCATAAGGCAGTTGGTGCGAAAAGTATAATATCCCTATTGTTGCAGCACCGAGTGGTTTACTGAGTTTGAGGTTAAATCATTGCTACAAGTTTAGCATCTTGCCTGAGATATGCTCTTGGGTATTGTGGTCACTGCCTTAAGTCATCTGAGCAACTTACATGTTCCTGCACCAATATCTAACTTTACGATGATGTATCCCAGGAGTGTAATGACCTCATAGTTAAGGCACCCCTAGGTAGCAGTGATCATAATATGATTGAGTTGTACATTCAGTTTGAGGGAGAGAAGAGTGGGTCCAAGACTAGTATTTTAAACTTAAATAAGAGCAATTATGAGGGCATGAACGTAGAGCTAGGTAAAGTGAACTGGCAAATTAGGTTAAGGAATAGGTCAATAGAGATGCAGTGGCACACATTTAAAGGGATATTTCAGAATACACAGAACAGATACATTTCAACGAGAAAGAAAAATTCTAGAGGTGGGACCCACCATCTGTGATTAACTAAAACAGTTAACGATAGTATCAAATTTAAAGAAAAAGCCTATAATTGTGCAAAGATGGGAGGCAGGTCAGAAGATTGGACAGAATATAAAAAACAGCAAAGAATGACTAAAAGATTGATAAGGAAGGTAAAATTAGAGGATGAGAGAAAGCTAGCTAGAAATATAAAGACAGATAGTAAGAGTTTATATAGATATTTTAAAAAGAAAAGAGTTAACAAAGTGAGCATTAGTCCTATGGAAAGTGAGTCTCGGGAATTAATAATGGATAATAAGGAGATGGCAGATGAAATGAACAGATATTTTGCATCAATCTTCATTATTGAGTATACAAGTAACATCCCAGTATTAGCTGTAAGTCAGGAAATGGAAGGGAGGGAGGAACTCAAGAAAATTACAATCACCAGGGAAGTGATACAGAACAAATTGTTGGAGCTTTGGGCTGACAAGTCCCCAGATCCTGATGGACTTCATCCTAGGGTGTTAAACAAAGTGGCTAGTGAGATAGTTGATGCATTAGTTTTAATTTTCCAAAAATCCCTAGATTCGGGGAAGGTTCCATTAGATTGGAAAATAGCAAATGTAACTCCTTTATTCAAAAAGGGAGGGAAACAGAAAGCAGGAAGCTACAGGCCAGTTAGCTTATCATCTGTCTTAGAGCAAATATTAGAAGCTATTATTAAAGACGTTATAGCAGGGCATTTAGAAAAATTCAAAGTAATCAGGCAGAGTCAACATGGTTTTGTGAAAGGGAAATCATGTTTAACTAATTTATTGGAGTTCTTTGAGGGAGTTAGATGTGCTTTGGATAAAGGGGAACTAGTGGATGTATTGTACTTAGATTTCCAGAAGGCATTTGATAAGGTGCCACATCGAAGGTTATTGCAGAAAATAAAAGCTCATGGTGTCGGGTTACATATTGTCATGGATAGAAGATTGGCTAGCTAAAGGGAACAGAGATTAGGCATAAATGGGTAATTTTCTGGTTGGCAAGATGTAATGAGTGATGTGCCACAGAGATCTGTGCTGGGGCCTCAACTTTTTACACTTTATATAAATGGCTTAGATGTATAGTTGCTAAATTTGCTGATGACACAAAGATAGGTAGGAAAGTAACTTGTGAAGAGGATGTAAGGGGGCTACAAAGGGATGTAGATAGGTTAAGTGAGTGGGCAAACACCTGGCAAATGGAGTATAATGTGGGAAAGTGTGAAATTGTCCACTTTGGCAGGAAGAATAAAAAAGAAGCATATTATCTAAATGGTGAGAGATTGCAGAGTTCTGAGATGCAGAGAACATAAGAAATAGGAGCAGGAGGAGGCCATTCAGCCTCTCAAGCCTGCCCCGACATTCAATAAGATCATGGCTGATCTGCCCGAGACCGCAACTCCCTGATATTTCAAAAATCTATCTACCTCCTCTTTGAATACTTTCAGTGATCCAGCCTCCACAACTCTCTGGGGTAGAGAATTCCAGACATTCACTGCCCTCTGAGAGAAGAAATTCCTTTGCAACTCAGTTTTAAATGAGTGTCCCCTTATTCTGTAACTATGTCCCCTAGTTCGAGATTCCCCCACTAGTGGAAACATCTTCTCAACATCTACACTGTCAAGCCCCCTCAGAATCTTGTATGTTTCAATAAGATCACCCTTTATTCTTCTAAACTCTATTGAATAAAGGCCTAACCTGTTTAGCCATTCTTGATAAGTCAACCCCTTCATCCCAGGAATCAGCCGAGTTAATCTCTTTTGAACTGCCTCCAATGCCAGTATATCCTTTCTTAAATATGGGGACCAAAACTGTACACAGTACCCCAGGTGTGGCCTCACCAACACCCTGTACAGTTGTAACAAGACTTCCCTATTTTTAAACTTCAACCCCCTAGCAATAAAGGCCAAAATTCCATTTGCCTTCTTAATTACTTGCTGCACCTGCATGCTAACTTTTTATATTTCTTGCACAAGAACACCCAGATCCCTCTGTGCTGCACTTTTTTGGAGTCTCTCTCCATTTAAATAATAGTCTGCCTTTTGATTCTTCCTACCAAAGTGCATGACCTCACACTTTCCTACATTAAACTCCATCTGCCAAGTTTTTGCCTACTCATTCAACCTATCTATATCCCCTTGCAGATTCCTTATGTCCTCATCACAACATACCCTCCCACCTATTTTTGTATCATCATCAAGTTTGGATATATTACACTCTGCCCCCTCTTCCAAGTCATTAATATAGATAGTAAATAGTTGAGACCCGAGGACTGATCCTTGTGGCACTCCACTAGTTACGTCTTTCCAATCTGAAAAAGACTCATTAATCCCAACTCTCTGTCTTCTGTGTGTTAACCAATCCTCAATCCAAGCTAATACATTACCCCCAATACCATGAGCTCCTACCTTGTGCAATAATCTTTTATGTGGCATCTTATCGAATGCCTTCTGGAAATCCAAATATACTACATCTACCAGTTCCCCTTTATCAACAATGCATGTTATATCCTCAAAGAACTCTAGCAAATTTGTCAAACATGGTTTCCCTTTCACAAAACCACGTTGACTCTGTTTGACTGCGTTAAGCTTTTCTAAATGTCCTGCTATTTCTTCCTTAATAATGAACTCTAGCATTTTCCCAATGACCAATGTTAGGCTGACAGGCCTATAGTTTCCTGCTTTTTGTCTCCCTCCCTTCTCGAAGAGGGGCATCACATTAGTCGTTTTCCAATCCGCTGGGACCCTCCCTGAATCCAGTGAGTTCTGGAATATTTTGGCGAATGCCTCCACTATCTCTGCAACCACTTCCTTTAAAACCCTTGGATGTAGGCCATCAGGTCCTGGTGACTTGTCTGCCTTTAGTCCAATTAGTTTGTCAAATACTTTGTCCCACGTGAAAGAGACATTTACAAGATCTTTCCTCCCATTAGTTGCTTGCTTATCTGATATTTATGGGATGTTTATAGTATCCTCCACCGTGAAGACCGATGCAAAATATTGGTTTAAATTATCTGCCATATCCCTGTTCCCCGTTATCAATTCTCCAGTCGCATCATCCAAGGGTCCCACGCTCACTTTAGCTACTCTCTTTCTTTTCTATACCCGTCGAAGCTCTTGCTGTTTGTTTTTATATTTATTGCCAATTTACTTTCATAATCAAATTTCTCCCTCTTTATTAGCTTTTTAGTCATCTGCTGCTGGTTCCTAAACAATTCCCAATTCTCTGACCTACCACTAGTCTTTGCTGCTTTGTATGCCTTAGTTTTTGATTGGATACTCTCCTTGAACGCCTTTGTTAACGATGGATGGTTCATCCCTCTCATCGAGTCCTTATTTTTGACCGCGATAAATGTTTGCTCAGTGTTCTGAAATATCTGCTTAAATGTCTACCACTGTTCATCCACTGACCTTCCCCTTAGTCTATCTTCCCAGCCCGCTTTAGACAACTCTTTCTTCATACCTCTGTAATTGCCCTTGTTTAAGTTGAGGACACTGCTTTGAGACCCGAGTTGCTCGCCCTCAAACTGAATTTGAAATTCTACCATGTTGTGATCGCTACCTACTAGAGGATCCTTAACTACAATATCTCTTATTAATCCTACCTCTTATACATTAGCAGATCTAAAATAGCCTGTTCCCGGGTAGGTTCTGCAACACATTGCTCTAAGTAACAATCCCTGATGCACTCTATAAATTCAACTTCCATGTTGCCTCTGCTAATCTGATTTGTCCAGTCAATATGCACATCAAAATCACCCATGACAATTGTAGCACCCTTCTTACACGCTTCCATTATTTCCTGATTTATACTTTGTCCGACAGTGAGGCAACTCTTTGGGAGCCTAAAGGCGACTCCCACCGATGACTTCTTCCCCTTGCTATTCCTTATTTCCACCCAAACTGATTCCACTATTGCACCTATATCACTACTCACCACCGCACTGATACCTTCCTTAATTAACAAAGCAACCCCACCTCCTTTTCCTTTTTGCCTATTTTTCCAGAACGTCGAATACCCTTGAATATTGAGTTCCCAGTCCTGGTCACACTGCAAACACATCTTTTTTTTTTTATTAATTCATGGGATGTGGACATCGCTGGCTAGGCCACCATTTATTGCCCATCCCTAATTGCCCTTGAGAAGGTGGTGGTGAGCTGCCTTCTTGAACCGCCGCAGTCTATGTGAGGTAAGTACGCCCGCAGTGCTGTAAGGAAGGGAGTTCCAGGATTTTGACCCAGCGACAGTGAAGGAACGGCGATATTGTTCCGATTCAGGATGGTGTGTGGATTGGAGGGGAACTTGCGGGTGGTGGTGTTCCTATGCATCTGCTGCCCTTGTCCTTCGAGGTGGGAGAGGTCATGGGTTTGGAAGGTGCTTTCTAAGGAGCCTTGGTGCATTGCTGCAGTGCATCTTGTAGATGGTGCACACTGCAACCACTGTGCGTCGGTGGTGGAGGGAGTGAATGTTTGTGGATGGTGTGCCAATCAAGTGGGCTGCTTTGTTCTGGATGGTGTCGAGCTTCTTGAGTGTTGTTGGAGCTGCACCCATCCAGGCATGGAGAGTATTCTATCAGACTCCTGACTTGTGCCTTGTAGATGGTGGACAGGCTTTGGGGAGTCAGGAGGTGAGTTACTCGCCGCAGGATTCCTAGCCTCTGACCTGCTCTTGTAGCCACGGTATTTATATGGCTACTCCAGTTCAGTTTCTGGTCAATGGTAGCCCCTAGGATGTTGATAGTGGGGTATTCAGCAATGGTAATGCCATTGAATGTCAAGGGGAGATGGTTAGATTCTCTCTTGTTGGAGATGATCATTGCCTGGCACTTGTGTGGCGCAAATGTTACTTATCAGCCCAAGTCTGGATATTGTCAAGGTCTTGCTGCATTTCTACACGGACTACTTCAGTATCTGAGGAGTCACGAATGGTGCTGAACATTGTGCAATCATCAGCGAACATCCCAACTTCTGACCTTATGATTGAAGGAAGGTCATTGATGAAGCAGCTGAAGATGGTTGGGCCTAGGACACAACCCTGAGGAACTCCTGCAGTGATGTCCTGGAGCTCAGATGATTGACCTCCAACAACCACAGCCATCATCCTTTGCGCTCGGTATGACTCTAACCAGCAGAGAGTTTTCCCCCTGATTCCCATTGACTTCAGTTTTGCTGGGGCTTCTTGATGCCATCCTCGCTCAAATGCTGCCTTGTTGTCAAGGGTAGTCACTCTCACCTCACCTCTTGAGTTCAGCTCTTTTGTCCATGTCTGAACCAAGGCTGTAATGACGTCAGGAGCTGAGTAGCCCTGGCGGAACCCAAACTGAGCATCACTGAGCTGGTTATTGCTAAGCAAGTGCTGCTTGATGGCACAGTTGATGACACCTTCCATCACTTTACTGATGATTGAGAGTAGACTGATGGGGCGATAATTGGCCGGGTTGGACTTGTCCTGCTTTTTGTGTACAGGACATACCTGGGCAATTTTCCACATTGCCGGGTAGATGCCAGTGTTGTAGCTATACTGGAACAGCTTGGCTAGGGGTGCAGCAAGTTCTGGAGCACAGGTCTTCAGTACTATTGCCGAAATATTGTCAGGGCCCATAGCCTTTGCAGTATCCAGTGCCTTCAGTCGTTTCTTGATATCACGCAGAGTGAATAGAATTGGCTGAAGTCTGGCATCTGTAATGCTCGGGACTTCAGGAGGGGGCTGAGATGGATCATCAACTCGGCACTTCTGGCTGAAGATGGCTGCAAATGCTTCTGCCTTATCTTTCACACTGATGTGCTGGGCTCCACCATCATTGAGGATGGGGATATTTGTGGAGCCACCTCCTCCAGTTAGTTGTTTAATTGTCCACCACCATTCACGACTGGATGTGGCAGGACTGCAGAGCTTAGATCTGATCCATTGGTTATGGGATCACTTAGCTCTGTCTATTGCATGCTGCTTATGCAGTTTGGCTTGCAGGTAGTCCTGTGTTGTAGCTTCAGCAGGCTGACACTTCATTTTTAGGTATGCCTGGTTCTGCTCCTGGCATGCCCTTCTGCACTCTTCATTGAACCAGGGTTGGTCTCCTGGCTTGATGGTAATGGTAGAGTGGGGGATATGCCGGGCCATGAGGTTAGAGATTGTGGTTGAGTACAATTCTGCTGCTGCTGATGGCCCACAGTGCCTCATGGATGCCCAGCTTTGCATAGCTAGATCTGTTCGAAATCTATCCCATTTAGCACAGTGATAGTGCCACACAACACGATGGACAGTATCCTCAATATGAAGGTGGGACTTGGTCTCCACAAGGACTGTGCAGTGGTCACTCCTACCAATACAGTCATGGACAGAAGCATCTGCGGCAGGCAGATTGGTGAGGACAAGGTCAAGCATGTTTTTGGGTCTCTGGGTTACTAGTCCAGTGATAATACCACTACGCCACTGCACCCGCACCCCCCACCTCCGCCCCACCCCCCACTGTAATAGCTATCTCTGTAATAGCTATCATGTCATATTCATTTATTTCTATTTGTGCCGTCAACTCATCTACCTTGTTACAAATGCTGCATGCATTCAGGTAAAGAGCCTTAAGCTTTGACTTTTTACCATTATTACTCATTCTGTTTCTAATTTCTGCTGCACTCTTCTGCTTATATTTTCTGCCCCTTCCTGTCACACTTTACCGTTCGCTTCTTCACTACCCAGCACCTATACTCTCCCATTTCTTTTTGTTTTTTTAAACTTCCCTGCAATTGAACCCTCCCTCCCACTAATTGGTTTATAGTCCTATCTACAACCCTAGTTATACGATTCGCCAGGACACTGGTCCCAGCATGGTTCAAATGAAGCCTGTCCCAACGGAACAGCTCTCTCATTCCCCAGTGTGGTGCCAGTGGCCCATGAATCAGAACCCATTTCTCCCACACCAGTTTTTCAGCCACGTGTTTACCTCTCTAATCTTATTTACCCTACGCCAATTTTCACGTGGCTCAGGCAGTAATCCGGAAATTATTACCTTTGTGGTTCTACTTTTTAATTTAGCCCGAGCTGCTCATAGTCCCTCAGCAGAACCTCTTTCCTAGTTTTATCAATGTCGTTGGTACCTACGTGGACCACGACAACTGGATCCTTCCCCTCCCACTCTGTTCCTGTCCAGCCCAGAAGAGATGTCCTTAACCTTGGCACCAGGTTGGCAATACAGCCTTTGGGACTCCCTGTCTTTGTTGCAGAGAACAGTATCTATTCCCCAAACTATACTATCCCCTATTACTACTACATTTCTTTTTTCTGCCCCCAATTGAATGGCACTCTGAACCACAGTGCTGTGGTCAGTTCGCTCATCCTCCCTGCAGCCTGTGCCCTCGTCCACACTGGAAGCAAGAACCTCTTACCTATCGGATAAGGGCACTGGCTAAGGCTCCTCCAAAGCTAAATTCTTGATCCCCATACCTGCCTTACTCACAGTCAGACCCTCCAGTCCCTGACAGTCCAAATTTGATGTAATTAATCTAAGGGGTGTGACTGTCTCCTGAAACACAGTATCCAAGTAACTCTCCCCCTCCCTGATGTTTTGCAGTGTCCACAGCTCAAACATCAGCTCATCAACTCTGAGCTGAAGGTTCTCGAGCAGCCAACACTTGCTGCAGATGTGGTTACTGTGGATCGCACTGGCGTCCACCATCTCCCACATACTACAGCTGCAACACATCGCCTGCCCAGCCATCTCTATTCTATTTAATGAATTAATGTGGATGTTAACTATTTTAAAAGTGAACTTCTTAACTGTACTCTTCATCTGTAATAACGGGCAGAATTTTACGCCGCGCTAGCGGGTCGGATGGTGGTGTAGGGGCGGATGGGGGCAGTGTAAAATTGAGTAGGAGGATCTGGGAGGCTTACCGGCCCCTCTCCCACCTCCAGTCAACCTTAAGGCGGTCGGGCAGGGGGGGGAAACGGCCCGCCACTAAACGGCCACTTAAGGGTTCTTGCCCACCTCCATGGGTATTTTACCCGTGGCAAGTGGGCATGCTGGAGAGGTGAAAGGCCGCCTAGCGATAGCTGCCGGCCTTTCCGCACGCCGGAGGGGTGCCATGGCAGTCGGGCACAGGGTTCCTGATTGAGGGCCGCCTCCACCTCCCAACCCACCCCCGGGAACCAAGACGCATCCCCCTCCCCCAAAACGGCTACCCTAGCCTCACCAGGGCACGACCGATCTCCCTGGTGAGGCATGCCCAACTTACCTTCCCTCCTGGCTCCATGTCGTCGGCTGGGCTGCAGTCCCAGCAGTGTCCACCACTCCCGGTGATGCTGCTGGGACTAAGAGCTGCCGACCCGCTGATTGGTCAGCAGCTCACTGAGGTGAGATTCCTCCCTCAAGCGGGTGGAAGTCCCACCTCAGGACAATTAAAGCCCGGGGACCCATAAAATGTGGGATGAATCCCCGAGCTAGGCGGAAGCGGGTTCGCCACCAACTTTTACATTGGTGGCGAATTCCCGTCCATCTAAGGTAAAATCCAGCCAACGTCTCTTGATTTACACCACTTGGCCAAAAAGAGCCACGGAAGAGATGCCCACCAATCACTTACCTGTTTTCCTGTGACGTCACACCTCAGCTCTGACAGGTAGAAACAGGTAGAAGGGGCTCTCTGCCACTGCCTTTTATCTGCCACTGCCGTTCCCCTTCTCAGTACATAGACTTAAATGTTAGAGAAAAATAAAAATAAAAAGGGATCTGGGTGTCCTGGTGCATGAATAGCAAAAGGTTAGTATGCAGGTACAGCACGTAATTAGGAAAGCTAATAGAATATTATTGTTTATCACGAGGGGTATTGAATACACAAGTAGGAAGGTTATGCTTCAGCTATACAGGGCATTGGTGAGACCACATCTGGAGTACTGTGTACAGTACTTGTCTCCTTATTTACAGAAGGATGTAAATACATTAGAGGCAGTACAGAGAACCTTTACTAGACTAATATCTGGAATGGGCGAGCTGTCTTACAAGGAAATTGGCCAGAATTTAGAGGAGTAAGAGGCGACTTGATTGAAACATGTAAGATCCTGAGGAGTCTTGACAGGGTGGATGTGGAAAGGATGTTTCCCCTTGTGGGAGAATCTAGAACTAGGGGTCACTGTTTAAAAATAAGGGGTCGCCCATTTAAGACAGAGATGAGGAGAATTTCTTTCTCTCAGAGGGTCAATAGTCTTTGGAATTCTCTTCCTCAAAAGGTGGTGGAAGCAGAGCCTTTGAATATTTTTAAGGCAGAGGTAGATAGATTCTTGATAAGCAAGGGGGTGGAAGGTTATCGGGGGTAGGTGGAAATGTGGAGTAATCAGTTCAGCCATGAACTTCTTGAATGGCCTACTCCTGCTCCTAATTCGTATGTTCGTATGTTCCTAACCATCGTATCCCTTTGTGATCTGAACTGAATATTCATATTTTTCATATTCACTCCAGGTGCACCACTCCAACCTTTTATAAGATGGACCAAGAAAACACTTGGTATAAGGCCAGATATAAATAATTTAAACTGCTTTATTGCACAGCAATTGAACATACAGAGCAACAGTTATAACCAGACTCAACCCGTTCAACTTGTCTATGCATAATAATACAAAATAATGAGCACACTACACTTTTCCAAACAAGGTCATCTTGTTTGACTTAACCAACATAATTTCTAACTACCCTCTGGCCTCTAATCGATCTGATCTTTTGAGTCTGGTAGAAACTTTGCTAGCAGCTTTCTGTTTAACAGAAACTGAATTTCAATGTATGTTTCTTTCCCTAATTTATCTCTCTTTGTTCACAACCCAAGGGGAGGGTCCTATGACAGACAGCCTCTGCTCTGCACCTGGGACCATCAAAGCCTGACCAGCATGCTTAGAGAAGAACCTCACCAGTTTCTGGCAGGTATCCTCCTTGCCTGAAGAGCAGCTTAAAATTGAAACCTGCTGGAGGAGAGCAGGACATCAGCAGGTGAGTCACACAGGCAACTTTAGCTGCCTGCCCTCTGGTATTTGCTGGGTGAAGGGAATTAAAATTGTCCCTTGGGTCTTTTTCAAGTTTACTCTGTGGAAAAACGGTCAAAAAATCCCAAAATCTAACAATCACAATGAAGATTTTTTTTCTGTCTGTTATGTATGGTAAAATTGCAAACATGCTTTTTATAAACATGTTTATGACTTTATCATAAAGAGTGCAACAAAGTTATGACTTGATTGCAAAGAGGAAGTCTTCCTCCATTGTTAGGGAAAAGTAAAAAGAGAGACTGACCCTGCATTTGGCCAATGCTATACCTGACCTGGCAACTGATGCTAAAATTGAGGACCTGAAGTTCCACTCCAACATAACTGCCAGAGAGGGCTGGACCAAAAAATGAGGGGGGACCCTAGTTCTCCTGGGATTCCGTCCAGTGCTGGAGGAGGGGGTGGCTAGTGGGAAATACCAGCGGAGGGAGGAGAAGGTGGATCGTCCACCCACCCCTCCTTCTACCAGCCACCACTGTCACCATTCCAAGAGGATCTGTCTTGGAGGTTCTGGGGACATTCCACCCAATCACCATCTGTTAGACTCAGTGGAACCTAGGCTGTCTGACAGAAGGCATAGGTTCTGTCAAGGACCTTCAATTGGACAGTATTCTATCATATTCCTGACTTGTGCCTTGTAGATAGTGGAAAGGTTTTGGGGTTATGTACATCCATGGTGCTGTTCAGGAGGGAGTTCCAGGATTTTGACACAGCAACAGTGAAGGATATAGTTCCAAGTCAGGATGGTGTGTGATTTGAAGGGGAAATTGCAGGTGGTGGTGTTCCCACACATTTGCTGCCCTTGTCTTTCTAGGTGGCAGAGTTCGCAAGTTTGGAAGGCGCTGTCGAAGGAAATCTGGCGAGTTGCTGTAGTACATCTTGTAGATGGTACAATCTGCTGCCACTGCATGCCAGTGGTAGAGGGAGTGAATATTTAGGGTGGTTAATGGGGTGCTAATCAAGTGGGCTGCTTTGTCCTAGATGGTATCGAGCTTCCTGAGTGTTCTTGGAGCTGCACTCATCCAGGCAAGTGGACAGTATTCTATCACACTCCTGACTTGTGCCTTGTAGATGGTGGACAGACATCGGGGAGACAGGAAGTGAGTTGCTCACTGCAGAATTCCCAGCCTCTGACCTGCTCTTGTAGCCACAGTATTTATGTGGCTGGTCCAGTTAATTTTCTGGTCAATGGTAACCCCCAGGATGTTGATGGTGGGGCATTCAATGATGGTAATGCTGTTGAACGTCAAGGGTATATGGTTAGATTCTCTCTTGCTGGAGATGGTCATTGCCTGGCACTTGTGTAGCATGAAGGTTACTTGCCACTATCAGCCCAAGCTTGAATATTGTCCAGGTCTTGCTGCATGTGAGCTTTGGTATTTGAAGAGTTGCAAATGGCACTAAACGCTGTACAATTATCAGCACACATCCCCAATTCTGCCTTGCTGCTGCCTTGATGTCAAGGACAGTCACTTTCACCTCACCTCTTGAATTCAGCTCTTTTTTCCATGTTTGGACCAAGTCTGTAATAGCATCTGGAGGCGAGTGGCCCTGACAGAACCCAAACTGAGTAATGGTGAACAAGTTACTAGTGACTAAGTGCCACTTAATAGCACTGTCAATGACACCTTACATTATTTTGCTGATGATTGAGAGCAGACTGATGGGGCAGTAATTGGCCAGATTGGATTTGTCCTGCTTTTTGTGGACAGGACATACCTGGGCAATTTTCCACATTGTCTGGTAGATGCCAGTGTTGAAGCTGTATTGGACAGCTTGTATAGGGGTGCGGCTAGTTCTGGAGCACAAATCTTCAGTACTACAGCCGGGATGCTGTCAGAACCCATAGCCTTTGCTGTATCCTGTGCTTTCAACCATTTCTTGATAGCACGTGGACTGAATCAAATTGGCTGAAGACTGTCATCTGTGATGTTGGGGACCTCAGGAGGAGGCCAAGATGGGTCATCCACTCAGAACTTCTGGCTGAAGACAAGTCTAAAGGCATTGTGTCTTGATGCGCAGAGCATTCGCAATAAGGTAGATGAATTAACAGCGCAAATTGATATAAACGGTTCTGATATAGTTGCGATTACGGAGGCATGGCTGCAGGAT
The DNA here is from genome assembly GCF_036365525.1 of Heterodontus francisci. NCBI lineage: Eukaryota > Metazoa > Chordata > Chondrichthyes > Heterodontiformes > Heterodontidae > Heterodontus > Heterodontus francisci. Next base: position 56,808,108 of record NC_090378.1, read on the forward strand.
GACCAAGGATGGGAACTGAACATCCAGGGGTATTCAATATTTAGGAAGGACAGGCAAAAAGGGAAAGGAGGTGGGGTAGCATTGTTAGTAAAGGAGGAAATCAATGCAATAGTGAGGAAGGATATTGGCTCGGAAAATCATGATGTGGAATCTTAATGGGTGGAGCTAAGAAACACCAAGGGGCAGAAAACGTTGGTGGGGGTTGTCTATAGGCCCCCAAACAGTAGTGGAGATGTAAGGGATGGCTTTAAACAGGAAGTTAGAGACACATGCAATAAGGGTACAACTGTAATCATGGGTGAGTTTAACCTACATATCGATTGGTCAAACCAAATTAGCAATAATACCGTGGAGGAGGATTTCCTGGAGTGTGAACGTGATGGTTTTTTAGACCAATACGTTGAGGAACCAACTGGAGAACAGGCTATCCTAGACTGGGTATTGTGCAATGAGAAATGATTAATTAACAATCTTGTTGTGCGGGGTCCCTTGGGGAGGAGCAACCATAACATGTTAGAATTCTTCATTAAGATGGAGAGTGAAGCAGTTGAATCCGAAACTAGGGTCCTGAATCTAAATAAAGAATACTACGAAGGTATGAGGTGCGAGTTGGCTATGGCAGATTGGGGAACTTTACTAAAAGGGTTGACGGTGGATAGGCAATGGATAATATTTAAAGAACGTGTGCATGAATTACAACAATTATTCATTCCTGTCTGGCCCAAAAATAAATCCGGAAAGGTGGCTCAACCGTGGCTTACAAAGGAAATTAGGGATAGTATTAGATCCAAAGAGGAGGCATATAAAATTGTCAGAAAAAGCAGCAAGTCTGAGGATTGGCAGCAGTTTAGAATTCAGCAAAGGAGGACAAAGAGGTTGATTAAACAGGGAAAATAGGGTATGAGAGCAAACTTGCAGGGAATATAAAAACTGACTGTAAAAGCTTCTATAAATATGTGAAGAGAAAAAGATTAGCGAAGACAAATGTAGGTCGCTTACAGTCAGAAACGGGGGAAATTATAATGGGGAACAAAGAAATGGCAGAACAATTAAACACATACATTGGCTCTGTCTTCACAATGGAGGACACAAATAACCTCCCAGAAATGTTAGCGAACCAAGGGTCTAATGAGAGGGAGGAACTGAAGGAAATCAGTATTGGCAAAAAAGTGCTCGGGAAATTAATGGAGGGTTAAAGGCTGACAAATTGCCAAATCTACATCTCGGAGTATTAAAGGAAGTGGCCCTGGAAATAGTGGATGCATTGGTGGTCATCTTCCAAAATTCTATAGACTCTGGAGCAGTTCCTACAGATTGGAGGGTGGCAAATGTAACCCCACTATTTAAAAAGGAGGGAGAGAAAAAACAGGAATTAAATACCAGTTAGCCTTACATCAATACTGGGGAAAATGCTAGAGTCTATTATAAAGGATGTGATAGCAGAACACCTGGAAAGCATAAAGGGGATTGGACAAAGTCAGCATGGGTTTATGAGAGGGAAATCATGCTTAACAAATCTACCAGAATTTTTTGAGGATGTAACTAGTAAAATAGATAAGGGAGAACCAGTGAATGTGGTGTATTTGGATTTTCAAAAGGCTTTTAATAAGATCCCACATAAGAGGTTAGTGTGCAAAATTAAAGCACATGGAATTGGGGATAATATACTGGCCTGGATTGAGAATTGATTGACAGACAGAAAACAGACATTAAGAATAAACAGGTCTTTTTCTGGGTGGCAGGCAGTGACTAGTGGGGTACCGCAGGAATCAGTGCTGGGCCCCAGCTTTTCACAATATATATTAATAACTTGGGTGAGGGAACTAAATGTAACATTTCCAAGTTTGCAGACAACACAAAGCTGGGGGGGTATGTGAGCTGTGAGGAGAATGCAAAGAGGCTCCAATGTGATTTGGACAAATTGGGTGAGTGGGTAAATGCATGGCAGATGCAGTATAATGTGGATAAATGTGAGGTTATCCAATTTGGTTGTAAAAACAGAAAGGCAGATTATTGTCTGAATGGTGATAGATTGGGAAAGGGGGAGGTGCAACAAGACCCAGGTGTCCTTGTACACCAGTCATTGAAAGCAAGCATTCAGGTGCAACAAGCAGCTAGGAAGGCGAATGGTATGTTGGCCTTCATTGGAAGAGGATTTGAGTACAGGAGCAAGGATGTCTTACTGCAGTTATTCAGGGCTTTGGTGAGACCACATCTAGAGTATTGTGTGCAGTTTTGGTCTCCTTATCTGAGGAAGGATGTTCTTGCCATGGAGGGAGTGCAAAGAAGATTTACTAGGCTGATTCCTAGGATGGCAAGATTGACGTATGAGGAGAGATTGGATCGACTAGGCCTACATTCACTAGAGTTTAGAAGAATGAGAGGAGATCTCATAGAAACCTATAAAATTCTAACAGGACTAGACAGGCTAGATGCAGGGAGGATGTTCCCGATGGCTGGGGAGTCCAGAACCAGGGGTCACAGTCACAGGATATGGGGTATGCCATTTAGAACTGAGATGAGGAGAAATTTCTTCACTCAGAGGGCAGTGAACCTGTGGAATTCTCTACCGCAGAAGGCAGTGCAGGCCAAGTCATTAAATATATTCAAGAAGGAGATAAATATATTTCTTAATGCCAAAGGGATCAAGGGATATGGGGAGAAAGCGGGAACAGGGTACCGAATTAGATGATCAACCATGATCCTTTTTGAATGGCAGAGCAGACCCTGAAGGGCCGAATGGCCTACTCCTGCTCCTATTTTCTATATTTCTATGAAGATGGTTGCAAATGTTCCAGCCTTGTCTTTTGCACTGACTGCTGAGTTCCCCCATCATTTAGGAAGGGGATGTTTGTGGGGTCTCCTCCAATGGTTAGTTGTTTAATTGTCCAACACCATTCAGGACCAAATGTGGCAGGAGCTGAGTCACTTGTAGCAGAATATCCAGCCTCTCACCTGCTCTTGTCGCCGCAGTACTTCTGTGGCTGGTCCAGTTAAATTTCTGATCAGTGGCGACCCCCAGGATGATGGGGAATTGATGATGATAATACCGCTGAATATCAAGGGGAGGTGGTTCTCTTGAAGAGAATTAGAATTCTCAAAACCGCTTACACACAAATGAAAAACTGATGAATACAGAAGAACGATACATGAGCACCAGAACATATTCTTTAAATAAAAGCTTACAGTTCTCCATGGGACAAAGCTTAAAATAAAACCTCCTGTGAACAGTTTCCTCAATAGCTTTGATGCAAAATTACAATAATAAATTCAATATTGATTTCCTTAACAACTATCTTCGATCTGTTGTGATTCATCTTTCCTTATTTTAAAAAAATGCAATTGAACAGAGATTCAGTTACTTCTGGTTTGCACAATTTCACTTTAAAAATGCCACACAGATCCAAACTTTTAGAGACTTCATATTAAATGCAATTTTATATAATGGCACATTCGAAATGCCCTAACCTCCCCACAACTTCCCCTACATTATTACTTAAAAGTACTTCAGTACAGTAGGTTTTCACAGTCCCTGAGGGAATGACAGCAATGTATATAATGCAGATCATCTTTCCAAACTACTTCTTTATCTTTCTAAGGAGGTCAATGTTCTAATGTAAGGATTAGCAGATACCAAGTCGTTATTTAAGATCTCTGGAGGGTATTGTGAAAGGAATATAACAATTTTAATACATGAATAACAAATAACACAAAATAAGTGTAAAATAACATAATTTATAGGTACCATTGAATATCTGTAATGCAGGAATTTACTTTATATTGATTTACTTGTATCAGAATGCACTTGTAAAACTGAAGGGTTCCTCCTGCTGAACTTTTGCCTCCTCTCATTTCCGAGTGAATTGAAAGATTAAAGCTTCCAATTGTGTCCCCTTCCTTATAAACGATAAGTAAAATAATTTATTGCATCATAAATGGAATTTTTACCCCTTTTCCTCTCTTAGCTCAAATAGTAACCATTTATGTCATGACTGTGGGGTGGATATTGGGTGGTAGCAGTTTAATATACTCTGCTTACCCTATATTTCCTTTTCTTTGTGATAGGTACAAAACTATGAATGAAATTGCATTTAATACAGTGGCTGATCTTAGCTTTGTTCAGAAAAAACAAATTTGAAATTGATTCCTGTCCCCAATTGGATTGAAACCCAGAACATGAGCCAGAACAGAACCTTAAAGCATAGCAAAATTGCTTATATAAGGGAGAAACCACAAATTACTTGGAAAAGGACACATGTTTCCATTTCTCCTTGATGCATTTTAAGCATGTAGCCCTAGGATTTATGCTTTTGGCTGTGTTCTCTATTGTAATATTAATTTTAGATCTCATCAAATGTTGGCAGCAAAAAGAATCTGCATTGAGGCATTTTGAACCCATTTGCATCTAGATCTTGAGGAGCTGTGTCAGAACGCAGCACCTGTGATTGGGTATAGGCAAGGTCAGTATTTCCCTTCACACATTTATGTTTGCAGATTCAAATATTCCAGTACTTCAGATCCCCTACTGATACTGTACATACAATGTATTTAGTCATGATTGGATTGAGTTGCTATCTTGGAGGTTCAACTTTGGGAAGTGAGACCTGGAAAATGACCTTGTCTTTTTCAACTCATGAAGGTAAGCCCTGTTTTGGATTATTTGTGAAAGAGCACAAGCATCAGAAGCTATGGAGTAAAATTTAAGCAAAGAAGATGGTCCAATGGATGATTATAAAGGAAAAGCAAAGCAAGACTAAAAATAATTACCATGCAGACCAATATGTTATTTCAAGAACATATACATGCTCATTCTTTCTTTAAGGTTGTTTTCACTGTTATGTTCTTTCTTGACAACATTCAACAGCATTTATTCTCCTTAGTCTGGACTTGGCCTTCTCTGCCAATGCTATCATGACTGTTCATACCTGGTTAGAAGAGGGCGGGATTTGAGTCGTCCACCTTGCTTCTGCATTGTGCTCCATCTAGTGGTCTGGTCCAGATGCTTGTCCTTGCACATTACCCAAGGTGCAGCAGTTTTTATTTTGTATTTGCTACATCGTCGCGGAATTGACAGCACTGTCTTCTTACTCAGCAAGATCAAGCCCAGTCTGCTAGTGTTACCGAACCCTAGTTTACGCTCCATCCCCACTATTTCAAACAAAAGATTCATTATTCCAATATAGCAAAGTTCTGATAAAATAACACGCATGTTCCTAATAGTATACTTAATCTGAATACAAAATTAATGATGCCACAGAGAAAACTGAATAGACTGAAATATCTAACAAAAGTCATCATAAAAAGGATGCTTATCATTAAAGCCGCGTAGATGCTCACCAGAAATTTATCAAAGGCTTTCCTAATTTGTACCCAAAGGAGTTATATGGCTTACACATCACAAACTCCCTTAGTAAATGGTAAGCCATCATTATGGTTTCCTATTACTAAATGTCAGTGCTATTCTGTGTCAAGTACAAATAGGTACTGGTGACATTTATTGGCAGCAAATCCTGACAGCCAAACATTTGTCACATAAGGAGTTTCAAATTCTTCAAACAGCATGTCTCAACCACGCACCTTCTTTAAGTGATTAAAGTTACATTAAATTAATTAGAACTTAAGTGGCAGATGCAGTTCAACTTGAATAAGTGTAAAACCATATGGAATCAAGGAACAAAAAGTGGTAGCATATGTTAAATGGGACACAACAAACTGATCAGAAAAGAGATCTAGGGTTACATTGGATGAATTTATGAAACCATCAGTCCAGCTCTGAAACTGCAGTAAAAAATGATGAATAATGGCCAATTACAACACAAGTCAAAACAGATTATATTGCTACAGCAAAAGCAAAATGCTCTGGATGTCAGAAATCTGAAATAAAAACAGAAAAAGCTGAAAATACTCAGCAGGTCAGGCAGCACCTGTGGAATCAGAAATAGAGTTAAATGTTTCAGGTCGCTAACCTTTTGAAAGGTAGATGATTTGAAATTCTGAGGAAAAGTTAAGGAACTTGCAATTGCTGTTTGTTTAGAAAAAGAGAAAAGTCTTGGAGGTGATCTGACAGTAATTTTCAAGATTATGAGTGAAATTGATAATGCCGAACCAGGCAAACTGCCAAAAAGTTCAAATCCAAGGGATAGAAGTTCAAATATGGGAAATTAGGAATAAGAAAGAAAGTCAGGTGGAACTTTTTCATCCAAATAATAATAGAGCTATAGAATAGATTACTGGTGAAGATGAATGAAGCAACCAATATAAAGGAATTCAAGAGATAGTTTAAGCTGTTTTGAGAGAGAGAAAGGAATAAGTAGTATGGTGAACTGACAGGTACATGTGATTGAGATCTAGCAATAAAAGGAGGACATGTTGGGTCTACTGGGCTTTTCCTATTCCTAAAAATCCTTATGTTCTAATTGTGTTCTTTAATCACTCTTTATTTTAAGTTCTTGTCTATTGCCTCTCTTTTGCACAAAAAGAGTAATTTTCTGAGCGCTTCACCCGCAATACTGTGATATGTAGTGCGGCTGCCAAGGTTCACCACTGTCAGCGTACACTGGAAACAGGATTCTCAAAAAGTCAGCTATACTAGAAGTCATATGATCACACTCTTCACAGCTTCTTTAATTGTACAATTTAATCTCACTCTCCACAAAACAGCATCCTTCCTGTGATTAGTTAGCTAGAATTGTACACAATACTCCAGATGGAATGTCATCTGGGTGCAAAAGGGTTTGGATCCTTTTGTAGTGATAAGTTGCAACATGTTTTGTCCAGAAATGTTTCTCTGAAGTATATCATGACAAATTCTTAGTTTTACTAAGTGAAGTGGAAAAGTCACCATACACTAATGTATACCTTTTCCAGATCCAGATATTCTGAGGAAAGATTTTATTTTTACACAATTCAAGAAGAAAAAAGTTATGCAAAGAGTGCTGGAGGCCATCTGGTTGTTGCCATAACCTCACGTGCTGTGGTGGGGAGGTTGTATCATGTGCTACTGATGCATTAACCACAATGCAACAACTCATCTGACTCACTGATACCATTAAAAATGTTTCTGTGTTCAACAACACAGAGACTTTTTGATCCTCAAAACAGTCAAACATCTTACTAAATTGCATATGTATGTATGGATATCCATAGACAAAGAAACTAATGCATTATGGAGGACCCACTATTGGAAGGATACACTTCCTGTGCCCCTCCAAATGCAGGGCTGTCCCCCTTTATCCTCCCTATTCCATTTCTTCCTTCCTCACGTGTGTGTGTGTGTGTGTGTGTGCATAATATATTATTATTACTGTCCAATCTCATTTATATGGAAAATCAACAACAAACAGATGGATATGGATCTTCATCTTTCCTACCTCTTAAAATATAAGGCCATAATTGTTGCAGTAACTGGATTATATCACATTGGAGGTGGGAAGGAGAGTTTTTTTGATTCACTCATGGCTTGTGGGTCTTGCTTGTAAGGCCAACATTTATTGCCCACTGCTAATTGTCCTTGAAAAGGTGATGGTGAGCCACATTCTTGAATACAACTGACTGGCTTGCAAAGCCATTTCAGCAGGCAATTAAGAGTCAACCACATTGCTGTGGATCTGGAATCACATATAGGCCAGACTGGTAAGAACAGCAGATTTTCTTCCCTAAAGAGCATTAGTGAGCCAGTTGGGTTTTTACAATAATCCAGTAGTTACATGGTCACCATTAGTGATACTAGAATTTTTATTCCAGAGTTATTTAATTAATTGAATTTAAATTCCCCAGATGCTATGGTGGAATTTGAATTTGTGTCATCGGAATATTCATCCAAGCCTCTGGGTTACTAGTCCAGTAACATAACCAACCATTAGCTACCATACCCTTGGCCAGTATAACCTGCTTAAAGTGGAAAACAGCATATCCATGGCAAATTGCCAATGACTCTGAAGGCATTGGTTTAAGATTTTTTCTATGTAGTAATATAAAAGCTGCTATTCGCCTGAGCAGGACAGTGATGTGATCACTTTTACCAAGGTAATGTACCAATCTGCATGTATGACAGTATAGTAAACAAAACATGGGGTGGCTGGTAAATAAAGATTATTATAGTGAAGCCTATGTTACTCAAAATCTAATGCTTCCATATCTTGATCAGCCATTTCCTGGGGATAACACTTTTGGCTTTTTTTGCTATTTAATTTCATGGAAATGCACAATAGCAAGCATGTTAAGAAAAGTGCAGAAACAATTGTTTTCATAGTATTTTTGTGCTTTCATTCCTATGCTCACAGATATTTTGAATCCAATTATATTATAATATTTATAACTTACTGTTTGCTTTTACAGTGCTTTTCTCCTGAGTCTTTTTGCTATCTTTTTTTCTGACTGTTCTTTTTATGGTTCCTGTTTCTCTTTTTCTATTTGTTGTTCCTTTTGCTTTTTTTTCCTCTTCTGTAGTTTTTCTGATGTGTTTCTCACGTTGCCCCTCCTCTCCATTATTTAGTATTTTATTTTTTTGCTCTCAAGTCACTACTAATATGACACAGAAAAAAGCACTACATGCTGCCCAATCAATCACAAAAATTTCGCATGCAGTTACAGCAAGTAATTAGGAAGACAAATGGAACATTGGCATTTATTACAAGGGGGATGGAGTATAAAAGTATGGAAGTCTTGCTATAACTGTACAGGGCATTAGTGAGACCACGCCTAAAGTACTGTATAAAGTTTTGGTGTCCTTGCTTAAGGAGGGATATACTTGCTTTTGAAGCAGTTCAGAGAAGGCTCACTAGACTGATTCCTGGAATGAAAGTGTTGTCTTATGAGGAATGATTGAGCAGGTTGGGCCTATACCCATTTGGGGTTTAGAAGAATGAGATGCAACCTTATTGAAACATCTAAGATTCTGAGGGAGGTTGACAAGGTAGATGCTGAGAGAATGTTTCCCCTCGTGAGGAATCTAGAAATGAGAGCACAGTTTCAAAATAAGGGGTCTCCCTTTTAAGACGCAGATGAGGAGGAATTTCTTCTCTCAAAGGGTCATTAATCATTGGAATTCTCTTCCCCAGAGAGCAGTGGAGGCTGGGTCATTGAATAAATTCAAGGCTGAGTGAGACAGATTTTTGATGTACAAGGGAGTCAAGGATTATGGGGGACTGGTAGGAAAGTGGATTGAAGGCCACAATCAGATCAGCCATGATCCTATTGAATGGCAGAGCAGGCTTGAGGGGCCGAATGGCCTACTTCTACTCCTATCACATGTTCTTATGTTTTTAAATAGCTAAAACTTTCAGCCATTTTTGTAGTTTTTATGGTCACTGAAGATCCCATAGTTTGAATAGTCAGGAATTCCTTTCTCGTACTTTTATTAACATGGAAATCCAGTAAGAAACAAAAATCTCCACTGAGATGGAAACACTACAATTCATTCATGAAATGACTTCTGTGGTCTGTGAAAGGTCCGTGATAATCAACAAAGTGGCTCAGATCTTGACAAATTAAACTGATAAATGGGCTTGGATGTGCAATACTGACCCTTTTTTGTATTACTGAGCAGCCAAGAAATGGCCAAGGCCATAGTGCAGGATAAAAAGTAAGCAGTAATTAGGTGATGTCAAGCTTATGTTTTAAAAGTCAAAAAATCATTGCACAGGTGTTACAATCAGGTGAGGAGGGATTGCAAGGCTCCCCTAATGTCCCTCTCCTGGGTTGACTGCAACAGGGTTTATATCTTTTAAACAGTGGATGTGCTTACCAATTCAGTGAGTGTTTAATCTTTTACCTTTGTTGTGATCATAAAAGAACCAATCGAACCAAACAGACAGATTTTCATGAGTTTAAACAAGAAAGAGGTTAGTTTATTGTACTTAAAATCTAAACCCAATCTAAGTAAGATAATAATGAAATTACCCTCCAAATTCCACACATACCCACACACACACCCACACCCACACACACACAAATAGATTACAGAGTGATGAGGAATAGTTTGGTTTGGATTAGAGTCCAGAACAAGTAAAAATAATATACAGTCTGTGGGGTCTGGTAAGTCAGTTGTTTTCTGGTTGAAGTTGTGGTCCTGAAGTCTCTGGCTGGTAGAAGTACTTTGCAGCTGGCCCACCTGGTTCAGGTTTTTCTTGGAAACAGTGACGTAGGTGGCTTTCTTCCCCAGGTCTCTGTCTGTAGCAATGATAGACTTGGATGTTCCGTAGTCACAGACAGGTTTCAAACTTGCAATGTTATCTGGAGAGAGAGAGAGAAAGAGAGACACACACAGCTCCACTGGGGTCCTGTCTGGTTAGCACTTGAAGCTTGTCTGCTGTGTATAACAAAATTCCAAGGTTTACACAGCTTGGGGAGACTACCACATGGTCCTCTCAGTACCCTTTGTTTTTAATGAGGTCCAAAGTCTAAAACCTAAATCTCTCTCAGGTTGTATTGTCAGTGTTCACCCCCTGGAGGGACGTCTCCACTCATGAATGCTTCAAGATGGCTTTGAATGTCCCACTTACAAGTGTAATACTGGATAATTTATTCAGTTATCCAAGTCATCCTGGATGTGAGCCTTGTTGAACATGTGTCTCCAATTCAATGTCCTGGAATGTGAGGTATTTCAATGCAAATTGTGGTGGCCACCTTGGCTGCCAGCTTTTTAAAAGTTAAATGTAGGACCCCAGCTTTCCTTTTTAAAAGTTTAATGAAGGTTTCCAACTGATGAATTAAAAAGTCCTCATTTACCATAGCCTGTTTTCTTGACAACAACTAAGACTGAAAAAGGAAAAGTTTTCTCAGTTTTGTGGTCATGGCAAAGAATCAGTTAGTGTAGAAGATTGTGGAATGCATCTTGATTTTAACGTGGTGAGGTCATAGAGAGAAAGATTTGCATTTATAGCACTTTTCACAACCACCAGATGTCTCAAAGCACTTGCCAGCCAATGAAATACTTTTGAAGTGTCGTCACTGTTGTAATGTCGGAAACACAGCAGTTAATTTGCATACAGCAAACTCCCACAAACAGTAATATGATAATGACCAGATAATCAGTTTTTGTGATGTTGATTGAGGGACAAATATTGGCCAGGACACTTGGGATAACTTCCCTGCTTTTCTTTAAAACAGTGCTATGGGATCTTTTACATCCACCTGAGCAGGCAAATGGGGACTTGGTTTAACATCTCATCCAAAAGTCAGCACTCCCTCAATACTGCACTGGTACATCAGTCTTAATTTTTCTGCTTAAGTCCTGGAGTGGGATTTGAACCCAAAACCTTCTAACAGCAGAGGCAAGAGTGCTACCAACTGAGCCACAGCTGACACAATGTACACCAATGATCTAAGATTGTATATTTGGTGGTCCAAGAAACAAATAGGAGTGTTCAATTGAACACCAAAACCAATAATATTGATAAAATAGAGAGCAGTAAGAAATAATAAAGAGAAAGAGAGTGAGGACATGTTCAATTGTGTGAGGGTTATTGCCAATATTTTCTACGAAGTACGACAGAGCCACTGAGAACAGGATATAAGCATGAATTTCATTTTCTAAAAACTAATGTGGATTCAAAGTAAATATTGTAACTAGTTCTATATGTGTGTTAAATTTCTGTCAGCACAGTTTAGAGAAAATGAAAGAAAAAAGTTCACACTTCTGAAAATGTTTAAAATTATGAACAACAGCAAACCAGTAAAGACTGGCATCAGACAGTTGGCACCAGAAAGTGGGCAACCCATCCCTCACTAGACCAGTGCAGGTGTATAAACCACAGTTCCCATGGTTGGTAGGCAGGCATTTCCACAATCATTAGCAAAAAGGCTGTAATAGGAAGAGGCTGAGACAGTGGTTACAGCAGACACTTCTAGTGTCCAGTAACAACAAATGTTCTGTCAACAAGCAGCTCTTATTGTATCATTAGGAAAATCAAACTGCCCTGTGGCATTTTCTGTGTTGGTAATACAACCTTTTATATTAAAAAAGTGCAGGTTTTTTTGGATTGCAGCATTGGGTCTATCACAGTGTGCAGCCAGGGCTGAGAAGAATTATTGGAGACAGTTGAGGCTTGGAAGCAAATGGCACTGCAGTGAAACAGGACAAGGCCGACTGAGCATACTGTTGGGGTGTTTGAATATTTGGAGAACAAAGGTCACATGTATAGAAGACTGATGTAAGACTAAATTGCTCATTGCACAAATGTTTTAACTCAAGTGTTGGAGATGGGATTTGACATGTTAGCTTTTGAATCTGCCTATGGTCTGCTGGGATGGGAGTACTGTTAGAAGGAATTTGAAAATTTGTTGTCACAGTGCACTGTCGATTTATGCTGAATTCAACGGGTCAATATTTTTATATGAAACATAAATAAACCTACATATTCAACTGGTTGGACAGATTGGACATGGATAAAATATTTATTTTGTAGATTACTATAGTTTGATTCGTGCTGTTATTTTAATGGCTTAACATGTTTATTTACCTTGATCTTTGTTTTAAAGAATGATGGAATGTTTCTAGCTTATATATTTCAAATATTTTCACTTTGCAGTACTTTGCTGTTGCACTTAACTTTATTTTTAATTATATCATCTCTGTACCCTGCGTTTAGTTGTAGGTGTAATGTATCACATGACTAAAACATACACTTTCATCTTAACCACCTCATTCTGACTTTGGACATATTGATTACTTAGAATCCCTTTATTTAGCCTTTCTCACACAATTGCAAGCTGCCCCATATGCATGCTTGACACACTTTTCAACATCTAAGGAAACTGTCCAATGATACGATTCACTTATCAGAAAACTTTGACACAATGATCTTTTCACCAAATACCACTTTAATTTGCGTGCTGATTGGCTCATTCATGTTTTGGGAAACAGGTGGTCATTTGCATGGTGAGGTCATGACTCTTCAAAATTGAGGCAATTTGGCAATCCATTTAGGCTTTCAGGAAAAAGAAGCACCTAATAAGAGTGTTCATAAACCAGTGGGATTGCTCCCCATTGTTTGAAGACGTTAACTCATCTTGAAATAAAATCCTAAATATTCCTGGGGAACTGGGATTAGTTCTGTGACAGGAGTAGGTTGTACTGATGGGATGACATGACAAGAACTCGGACCAGGGAGGTTAACTGCAATGGTGTGTGATGGTTTTTTTAAATTCATTCATGGGATGTGGGTGTCAGTGGCTAGGCCACCATTTATTGCCCATCCCTAACTGCCCTTGAGAAGGTGGTGGTGAGCTGCCTTCCTGAACCACTGCAGTCCATGTGAGGTAGGTACATCCACAGTGCTGTTAGGAAGGGAGTTCCAGGATTTTGACCCAGCGACAGTGAAGGAACGGCAATATAGTCCCAAGGCAGGATGGCGTATGACTTGGAGGGGAACTTGCAGGTGGTGGTGTTCCCATGCATTTGCTGCCCTTGTCCTTCTAGTTGGTAGAGGTCGCGGGTTTGGAAGGTGCTGTCTAACGAGCCTTGGTGTGTTGCTGCAGTTCATCTTGTAGATGGGTACATACTGCTGCCACTGTGCGTCAGTGGTGGAGGGAGTGAATGTTTGTGGATGGGGTGCCAATCAAGTGGGCTGCTTTGTCCTGGATGGTGTTGAGCTTCTTGAGTGTTGTTAGAGCTGCACCCATCCAGGCAAGTGGAGAGTTTTCAATCAGACTCCTGACTTGTGCTTTGTAGATGGTTGACAGGCTTTGGGGAGTTAGGAAGTGAGTTACTCGCCACAGTATTCCTAGCCTCTGAACTGCTCTTGTAGCCATGGTATTTATATAGCTACTCCAGTTCAGTTTCTGGTCAAAGGTAGCTCCTAGGATGTTGTTAGTGGTGGATTCAGTGATGCTAATGCCATTGAATGTCAAGGGGAGATGGTTAGATTCTCTCTTTTCAGAGATGGTCATTGTCTGGCACTTGTGTGGCGCATATGTTACTTGCCACTTATCGGCCCAAGTCTGGATATTATCCAGGTCTTGCTGCATTTCTACATGGACTGCTTCATTATCTGAGGAGTCGCGAATGGTGCTGAACATTGTGCAATCATCAGCGAACATCCCAACTTCTGACCTTATGATTGAAGGAAGGTCATTGATGAAGCAGCTGAAGATGGTTTGGCCTAGGACACTACCCTGAGGAACTCCTGCAGTGATGTCCTGGAGCTCAGAAGATTGACCTCCAACAAACACAACCATCTTCCTTTGTGCTAGGGATGACTCCAACCAGCGGAGGTTTTTCCCCCGATTCCCATTGACCTCAGTTTTGCTAGGGCTCCTTGATGCCATACTCAGTAAAATGCTGCCTTGATGTTAAGGGTAGTCACTCTCACCTCACCTCTTGAATTCAGCTCTTTTGTCCATGTCTGAACCAAGGCTGTAATGAGGTCAGGAGCTGAGTGGCCCTGGCAGAACCCAAACTGAGCATCACTGAGCTGGTTATTGCTAAGCAAGTGCTGCTTGATGGCACTGTTGATGACACCTTCCATCACTTTACTGATGATTGAGAGTAGACTGATGGGGCGGTAATTGGCCGGGTTGGACTTGTCCTGCTTTTTGTGTGCAGGACATACCTGGGCAATTTCATAAGATCATAGATCATAAGAACTAGGAGCAGGAGTAGGCCGTCCGGCCCCTCGAGCCTGCTCCACCATTCAATAAGATCATGGCTGATCTTTTCGTGGACTCAGATCCACTTACCCGCGCTCCCACCGTATCCCTTAATTCCTTTATTGTTCAAAAAGATATCTACCTTAGCTTTAAAGACGTTTACTGAAGAAGCGTCAACTACTTCACTGGGCAAGGAATTCCATAGATTAACAACCCTCTGGGTGAAGATGTTCCTTCTTAATTCAGTCCTAAATCTGCTCCCTCTAATCTTGAGGCTATGCCCTCTTGTCCTAGCTTCACCTGCCAGTGGAAACATCCTCTCTACTTGTATCTTATCTATTCCCTTCATGATTTTATATGTTTCTATAAGATCCCCCCTCATTCTTCTGAACTCCAATGAATATAATCCCAATCTACTCAGTCTCTCCTCATAAGCCAACCCCCTCAACTCCGGAATCAACCTAGTGAACCTCCTCTGCACCCTCTCCAGTGCCAGTATATCCTTTCTCAAGTAAGGAGACTAAAACTGCACACAGTACTCCAGGTGCGGCCTCACCAGTACCTTATACAGCTGCAACATAACCTCTCTGCTTTTAAACTCAATCCCTTTAGCAATGAAGGACAAAATTCCATTTGCCTTCCTAATTACTTGCTGTACCTGCAGACCAACCTTCTGCGATTCATGCACAAGGACACCCAGGTCCCTCTGCATAGCAGCATGCTGCAACTTTTTACCATTCAAGTAATAATCCTTTTTACTGTTACTCCTACCGAAATGAATGACTTCACATTTATTAACATTGTATTCCATCTGCCAGACCTTTGCCCACTCACTCAATGTATCTATGTTCCTCTGCAAAGTTTCACAGTCATCTGCACACTTTGCTCTGCCACTCATCTTAGTGTCATCTGCAAACTTTGACACCCTACATGTGGTCCCCAACTCCAAATCATCTATATAAATTGTAAATAACTGCGGTCCCAACACCGATCCCTGAGGCACACCACTAGTGACTGATTGCCAACCAGAATAGCACTCATTTATCCCCACTCTCTGCTTCCTGTTAGTCAACCAATCCTCTATCCATGCTAATACTTTACCCCTGACGCCATCCATCCTTATCTTATGCAGCAACCTCTTGTGCGGCACCTTGTCGAAGGCCTTTTGGAAATCTAGGTACACCACATCCACTGGGTCCCCATTGTCCACCTTGCTCGTAATGTCATCATAGAATTCCAAAAGATTTGTCAAGCATGACCTGCCCTTCATGAACCCATGCTGCGTCTGCCCAACGGGACAATTTCTATCGAGTTGCCCTGCTATTTCTTCCTTTATAATAGACTCAAGCATCTTCCCCACTACAGAGGTTAAGCTAATCGGTCTATAATTCCCCATCTTTTGTCTACCTCCCTTTTTAAACAGTGGCGTCACATCTGCTGTTTTCCAATCAACTGGGACTACCCCAGAGTCCAGCGAATTTTGGAAAATTACCGTCAGTGCACCTGCTATTTCTCCCGCCATCTCTTTTAGTACCCTGGGATGCATTCCATCAGGGCCAGGAGACTTATCAATCCTTAGCTCCATTAGCTTGCCCAACACTACCTCTTCCGTAATAATGATTGTTCCCAGGTCCTCACCTACATTCGTCTCTTTGTCAATTACTGGCATGTTATTCATGTCCTCCACTAAGAAGACCGATACAAAATACCTGTTCAATGCCTCGGCCATTTCATCATATCCCATAACTAAATTCCCCTTCTCATCCTCTAAAGGACCAACGTTTACTTTAGCCACTCTTTTTCGTTTTATATATTTATAGAAACTTTTGCTATCTGTCTTTATATTCTGTGCTAGTTTTTTCTCATGTTCCACCTTACTTTTCTTTATAGCTCTTTTTCTAGCTTTCTGTTGACCTTTAAAGTTTTCCCAATCTTCTAGTTTCATGCTGCTTTTGGCCACTTTGTATGCCTTCTTTTTCAATTTGATAGCCTCCCTTATTTCCTTAGACACCCATGGCAGATTACCCCTTTTCTTCCAGTCCTTCCTTTTCACTAGAATATACTTTTGCTGAACACTTTGAAAAATTGCTTTGAAAGTCCTCCACTGCTCGTCAACTGTCCCACCATAAAATCTTTGTTTCCAGTCCACTTTAGCCAAGTCCTCCCTCATTCTATTGTAGTCCCCCTTGTTCAAGCACAGGACCCTGGTATTGGATTTTATCTTCACACTCTCCATCTGTATTCTAAATTCAACCATACTGTGATCACTCCTTCCAAGAGGATCCCTAACCATGAGGTCATTAATTATTCCTGTCTCATTACACAGTACTAGATCTAGGATAGCTTGCTCCCTCATCGGTTCCATTACATACTGTTCAAGAAAACTATCACGGATACACTCAACAAATTCCTCCTCAAGGCTACCCTGACTGAGCTGGTTCGACCAATCTACATGTAGATTAAAATCCCCCATGATAATTGCCGTACCATTTTTACAGGCATTAGTTATTTCTTTGTCTATTGCCCGCCCCAATGTGATGCTATTATTTGGTGGCCTATAGACTACGCCTATCAATGACTTTTTCTTCTTAGAGTTTCTAATTTCCACCCAAATGGATTCAACCTCATTCTGTATAGAACCTATATCATCTCTCAGCACCGCCCTGATGTCGCCCTTGAGTATCAGAGTTACACCACCTCCCTTACCTTCCTGTCTGTCCTTCCGAATAGTCTGGTACCCCTGGATATTTAACTCCCAGTCGTGACCAACCTGGAACCATGTCTCCGTAATGGCTGCCAAATCATATTTATTCGCGATGATTTGTGCCGTTAACTCATCAACCTTGTTACGAATGCTACGAGCATTCAGGTAAAGTACCTTTATGCTAGCTTTCTTACCCTCATGATTCCCAACATCTCTAATAATAACTCCTGAGTTATCCTTCCTTTCTGCTTCTTTCATCGTCTGACTTGAACCTAAACCCTCCTGCACACATATTAGCCTGCTGCTTACCTTTTTATTTATCATCATACTCCCTGTCGTTTTCCCTTTCCCTTCCCCCCGAGTCACTAGTTTAAAGTCCTAGAGACCACCCTATTTATCCGTTTCGCTAGAACACTGGTTCCAGATCGGTTCAGGTGGAGACCGTCTCATCGGTACAGATCCCCCCGGTTCCAAAACTGATGCCAATGCCCCATGAAATGGAACCCCTCTTTCCCACTCCACTCCCTTAGCCACATGTTTACTTCCCTAATATTCTTATCTCTAAGCCAATTTGCACGTGGCTCGGGCAGTAATCCGGAGATTATGACCCTCGAGGACCTGTTCCTTAATTTCGTTCCTCGTGCTTTATAATCCCCAAACAGGTCCTCCATCCTATCCTTGCCTATGTTGTTAGTCCCAACGTGGACCACAACAACTGGATCCTCCCCCTCCCCCTCCCCCTCCCGCTCCAATATCCTTTCAAGCTGGTCAGAGATGTCCTGCACCCTGGCACCGGGCAAGCAACACACCATGCGGGACTCCCGATCCGGCTTGCACAGGATACTATCTATCCCCCTAATTATAGAATCCCCTATAACTACCACTTGTCTTTTTGCTCCCCCCTCTTGAATGGCCTTCTGCACCATGGTGCCATGGTCAGTTGGCTCATCCTCCCCGCAGCCCTTTTCCTCATCCACACAGGGAGCAAGTATCTCATACCTGTTGGATAAGGTCAAAGGCTGAGGCTCCTCCACTCCTGAACTCAGGATCCCTTTACCTGCCTCACTTGCAATCACACCCTGTTGTCCCTGATCACTAACTGAATTTGAATTACTTAATCTACCAGGTGTGACTGCCTCCTGAAACAAAACGTCCAGGTAACTCTCCCCCTCCCGGATGTGCCGCAGTGTTTGAAGCTCAGATTCCAGATCATCAACTCTGAGCCGGAGCTCTTCCAGCAACCAACACTTGCTGCAGATGTGGTCCCTGCCGTTCACAATGGGGACAGCCAGCTCCCACATCATACAGCTACAGCACATCACCTGCCCAGCCATCTCTGCTTAGTTAATTACTTTATTACTTTATATAAATTTATGAGTTAAATACTTTCTGATACTTCTCTGCTATGGTCTTTTTCAAATAACCAATAGATAAATCAAAAAAAGTAAGTAAAAAAAGAAAGTAAATTTTTAACCAATCACACGATACAGAAGAAATAAAAAAGCTTACCTTATCAACACACCAGAGTCCTTTTTTTTGGTTAGAGGAGGAGGGCGGATGGGAGACACTACATGTGCAGTGTCTCGGGTTCAGCCACTGCCCAAATATATAAGTTTTTACTTACCCAGCAGTCCCCTGTTCCACTGAAACAAACGGTAATCTACTTTAAGATGAAACTGACTTCCCAGCTGGTCACTCGCTCGCACTGCCTCTGCTTCCGAAAAAGCTGCTGCACCTAATTTTCCACATTACCAGGTAGATGCCAGTGTTGTAGCTGTACTGGAACAGCTTGGCTAGGGGCGCGGCAAGTTCTGGAGCACAGATCTTCAATGCTATTGCCGAAATATTGTCAGGGCCCATAGCCTTTGCAGTATCCAGAGCCTTCAGTCGTTTCTTGATATTTTCCAGTTCTCTTCTCAACCTAATGTATGTTAGTGAGTTAGAGATACAGCACTGAAACAGGCCCTTCGGCCCACCGAGTCTGTGCCGACCATCAACCACCCATTTATACTAATCCTACACTAATTCCATATTCCTACCACATCCCCACCTGTCCCTATATTTCCCTACCACCTACCTATACTAGGGGCAATTTATAATGGCCAATTTACCTATCAACCTGCAAGTCTTTTGGCATGTGGGAGGAAACCGGAGCACCCGGAGGAAACCCACGCAGACACAGGGAGAACTTGCAAACTCCACACAGGCAGTACCCAGAATTGAACCCGGGTCACTGGAGCTGTGAGGCTGCGGTGCTAACCACTGCGCCACTGTGCCGCGGAATGAATCGAATTGGTTGAAGTCTGGCATCTGTGATGCTGGGGACTACAGGAGGAGACTGAGATGGATCATTAACTCAGCACTTCTAGCTGAAGATTGTTTCAAATGCTTCAGCCTTATCTTTCGCACCGATGTGCTGGGTTCCCGCATCATTGAGGATGGGGATATTTGTGGAGCCACCTCCTCCAGTTAGTTGTTTAATTGTCCACCACCATTCACGGCTGGATGTGGCAGGACTGCAGAGCTTAGATCTGATCCATTGGTTGTGGGATCGCTTAGCCCTGTCTATCGCATGCTGCTTACGCAGTTTGGCATGCAAATAGTCCGGTGTTGTAGCTTCACCAGGTTGACACTTCATTTTGAGGTATGCCTGGTGCCGCTCCTGGCATGCCCTCCGGCACTCTTTATTGAACCAGGGTTGGTCTCCTGGCTTGATAGTAATGGTAGAGTGGGGGATATGCCGGGCCATAAGGTCACAGATTGTGGTTGAGTACAATTCTGCTGCTGCCCCACAGCATCTCATGGATGCCCAGTTTTGCCTTGCTAGATCTGTTCAAAATCTATCCTACTTAGCACGGTGATAGTGCCACACAACACGATGGACGGTATCCTCAATGTGAAGGCGGGACTTCACCTCCACAAGGACTGTGCGGTGGTCACTCCTACCAATAATGCCATGGACCGATGCATCTGTGGTAGGCAGATTGGTGAGGATGAGGTCAAGTATGTTTTCCCCCTCTTGTTGGTTCCTTCACTACCTGCCGCAGACTAGCAGCTCTGTCCTTTAGGACTCGGCCAGTTGTGGTGATACCGAGCCACTCTTGGTGATGCACATTGAAGACCCCCACCCAGAGTACAGTATGTGCCCCTGCCACCCTCAGTGCTTCCTCCAAGTGGTGTTCAACGTGGAGAAGTACTGACTCATCAGCTGGGGGAGGTGGTAATTAGCAAGGGCTTTCCTTGCCCACGTTTGACCCGATGCCATGGGACTTCATGGTGTCCGGAATCAATGTTGAGGAGTCCCAGGGCACATTCCTCCCTATTGTATACCACTGTGCTGCTACCTCTGCCCTGCCAGTAGGACAGGACGTATCCAGGGATGGTGATGGCAGTATCTGGGACATTGCCTGTAAGGTCAGATTACGTGAGTATGACTATGTCAGGCTGTTGCTTGACTAGTCTGTGGGACAGCTCTCCCAACTTTGGCAGAAGCCCCCAGACGTCAGTAAGAAGAACTGTGCAGGGTCGACTGAACTGGATTTGCTGTCGTCGTTTCCGGTGCCTCGGTCAATGCCGGGTGGTCCGTCTGGTTTCATTCCTTTTTATTGGCTACGTAGCGGTTATATACAACTGAGTGGCTTGCTAGGCCATTTCAGAGGGCATGTAAGAGTCAACCACATTGCTGTGGGTCTGGAGTCACATGCAGGCCAGCAGATTTCTTTCCCTAAAGGACATTAGTGAACCAGATGCATTTTTACAACAATTGACAATGGTTTCATGGCCATCATTAGACTAGCTTTGTAATTCCATTTTTTTTTTATTAGTTGAATTCAAATTCCACTTTTTGCTGTGGTGGGATTTAAACCCATGTCCCGACAGTAATACCCTGGGTTCCTGGCTTACTAGCCCAGTGACAATACCACTACGCCACCACCTGCTCTGCTTTTTAGACAAATATTGGCTGGATTTTATGAGCCCACTGCTGAAATCGGCGGCGAGCTCCAAAAATGGCAGCCGCCTGCATGGGCCACATGCCAAAGAGTCGCCACAATATCAAGCACAGCAGCTCACCTAAATAGCCAGGACAGGCTGTTCCCCCCACCACCTCCCCCCCACCCCCCCCCCCCCCCCCGCCACCTGCAATCACAGGGAGGGGGCGGGCAGTCCATCACCAGCAATAGCGCCAGCTGCTTGTGCACAGGCGCTGATGCCATTTTTAAAGAACTCTCAGCCCTACCAGCGTACTTAAATATTTAAAGACAGATTGAATAAAATTAAATAAATTCATTTCTTTTACCCCTCTCCCACCCCTCCAATAACAATTAAATTAACTATTTGCCCTTTCCCCCTCTAAAACAATTACCATTGCCATCTGACCTTTCCCCCACAAACCAGGCAATGTTTAAAGTACAACCCTTTCCCCCATCCCCTACACCCATGACATTTATTTGACCCTGTCTCCTACCTCACCGGAATGATAAACTTACATCCTCCCCTCTCCCCACCAGTGTTGTGCCTCGTTTCCCCGGACGGGGATCCGAAGGCATGGGAGTGCCAGCCGCCAGGCCAAAGATCACAGTGGGCTATCAAGATTAAGGGTAACTACATGCAAATCTATTAATTTCATTCATTTGCATATGGTGATTGTGGTCCTAACGCCGAGCGGCGGGGCTGCTGCCAAGGTGCTTCACTGCCACTGGGAGGATTGGGCGGGGCCCAGCCGGCGTCAAGTTTCATGGTGGGCCTTAACTGCGGCCACCTTCAGGCACCACCACCCACCACCATCCCCCCTCCCCCCGCCCACTGCCATGGATCCCAAAATCAAAGGCTCCTTAAAATCCAGCACGATGGATGGGGAAAGGGAAAAGCAGGTGAGTACAGTAGGCAGCTTAGGAGCTAAAGTAAGCACTAACTATGTAGGTAATGAAAAGCCAAAAAGGTTGAAAGAGGTCAAACAAGACAAGTCAGTAAAAGAAATCAGAACTTGAGATGGTACTGAAATGAAAAAATGCCAAAATAATACACATTTAATTAATGTTACCCCACTGACCAACTCTCATTACCCACAAAAATCATTGTTAATTTGATATACAATACTGTATTTATAAGCTAGTTGTGCAGTCCGGTAAAAAATAAATCCCTCAGGCCCTTCCAATGTGTACATCCTGTTTCTGTCAGTGTGGCTTGGCAATATTGTGAGACTGTGGCAGGCTGTCATCAGCAGCTTGCTATCCACATAGGCCTCAGCAAAATGAAAGGTGACCCAATGTGTATAGTCACGTCTCATCCATCTGCTTTCGTGATGACTGTCATCTGTCATTTCAAATCTATTTCATTCTGTCATAATAGATTGAGATATTCTCAGGCCCAGGAAGAAACAAATCAACAGATAATTTATTTGCCTTACTTAAAAGCTTTTTAAAGTAATTTCTGCAAAACAGGTAATGTTGGCACGTTACTTATTTTAAAATCTGAAGAAAAAAAAAGCTTTAACTGCATTTCTGAAAATATTTTTCCTGCCCAATGTTAAATTCAAAAAAGCTTGTTGTACCATTTGGTCCTTTCTGCAATAATGTGCTTAATAGAAAGCTCCTAGTTACCTCTAACTCTTGACTAATACAAGCTTTTTTAATCACGAATGAACTACTTAGAATACATTCAAAATTATTTATATTCAAAACCAAAATTACTCGTTTCTTTATCATTCCATATTTCTCTTCTGGCTCTTGCTGGAATTTGGTTCCATGGTTACCTGCTGTTCACCCATTGTTCCTGTGCAAGCCTCAACCATGAGCGTTGACATGATATTAAATAAAGGATTGCATCAATCAGAGTCCAATCCTGACCCAAGGTCCACCCAATCCTATGTAAGTGCGGGAGTCACTGCATAACACCTACAATAGGGAACCTTGTTGGACTATTTCCTGTCTAACCCTGGGTTCTGAGGCCAACTGTACTGCTGCAACTAAAATTAGCTAACGCAACAATGCCCGCAACTGAACCTGGGATCTACTGGTTTGGTTTATGCCACCCCTGGTGGTGCCTTTAACCATAAAGCCATAAGGGGAAACCGATTTGAATAGCATCCTGAACCATGTGTTGCTGTGTAATGAATTCTAATTTGTAGCCTTTAACTTTTTCAGGGTAGAAGTTATGCCATTGCACCTCCTTCCATTTTCTGCAGTCAATGCTGTGTAAGATTGAATACTCAAACTTGCCAAGAATATCTTCCATAAAATATCAAATTCTTTGAGAAAGATTTCTTTGGAATGTTACATAACAAAGATGTTTTTTCTCTTTTTTAAATACATGATAGCATAATAAGAGTTTCAGAAGGCAGACATCTCATAAATCTGACCCTAGTGTTTGAAACTAAGACAAGGCCTGGAGAAATTCTATTAGGATAGCAGGTTACAGATTTCCCAGAGATGAAGGGAGACTTCAGTAACTGATAATTAACTCCAGCTGCTTTTACCCTGATGTTTGATCATGTCTGAATCTGGGAAACCAGCTCCTGGTGTTTATATCATGAAATCTGGCTCCTTTATTTCAGCAAGAGAATCATAGACCCTCAAAAATTTGGAAGCTTCGTTACTGATATTCTGTGCATACCTCTGTGGAATGATATCGAGTGTTGAGATGTAACAGCGATG
Source organism: Heterodontus francisci (assembly GCF_036365525.1). Taxonomy (NCBI): domain Eukaryota; kingdom Metazoa; phylum Chordata; class Chondrichthyes; order Heterodontiformes; family Heterodontidae; genus Heterodontus; species Heterodontus francisci. The sequence continues at coordinate 56,832,054 of NC_090378.1, forward strand.
GACTTGCATTCCTGGCAAAGAAGTTTGGATTAGCCACGAACAACTCTTGTGGTCAGGCTCTTGTTATAATCTTAAAGAAGACTATGATCCCAGTTGCACCTCTCTGATAGTTTAGAAATTAGATCCTGGCTAGACAAAATTCATCCAAACTTATCAAGTTAGCCCAACCTCAGATTGCACTGATTCCAAGATTAAGAGAATGATTTTATCAGCAACTTGTCAAACAAGGCTATAATGTTCTATTACTTGGCAGATGCATGCACTGTAAAATAGTAAGGTTGCTGATGGTGACAAGTAGGGATGAATGTCTCTGTGTGCACAGATGAGCGAGTACTGTTGGTGCAGTGATGGGTACTCGACGAGGGTACTAGATAAGTCCTGGGAGGGGCCAGCTCCAGAAGCTTGAACAGATCCTGACACAGAAAAGACAGAGTGACTAGAGGTGTTTTAAAATGGCGACACTAGAAGGTACACTTGGGCTGTGAGAATTAGTGGTAGTAAAAGAAAATGTAGAAGAATGAAGACAGGAAACTTTCAGGACCCATGAAAAACAACAGAGATTACCAGGAACAGACTGCATTAAGGCACACTCAACAATCGCCTTCTACTTGGTGAGAAGCAGAGCCATCTATTGCCCTACATTGTGAGGTCAGTGCATTTCCTCAAGTACAGCCCACCTGCATTGGACTGTACAGATGGAGTTCAGCTCCTTTGCTGTCTGTTGCTATGCATTGCCTCCAGGTGTTAGTGAAATGTTGAGGCCCGATGTGGTGCACAGCACTGTCCTCAGTCTCTCCACACCTGGCAGCAGTACTACTGTGCTCACTTTACCAATGGAGGCCTATGCCTTCTTTCTCATGCTAATGCCAGAGAAGCAGAAAAACCATATCAAAGGATGAAATTTGTAAAGCAGCACACGGTGTATAAATTATAGAATATACCCCAGTTCCTAATAATATCTGTTGGCATCACCTTTTTCAATCTTTTCAATTTTCAGGAGCAGCCGAAACACTTTCTTATCTTCTGGCAAGAACCTCAAAACTAGTGAAAAAAAAGTTGCCTTCTCTTGCTCCCTGCCTCTTCAATCAGTCTTTGGTCTTTAAGATGGGGTTGTGCACGGTACAAAGAACAAAGAACAAAGAACAGTACAGCACAGGTACAGGCCATTCGGCCCTCCAAGCCTGCGCCAATCTTGATGCCTGTCTAAACTAAAACCTTCTGCACTTCTGGGGACCGTATCCCTCTATTCCCATCCTATTCATGTATTTGTCAAGACGCCTCTTAAATGTCGCTATCGTACCTGCTTCCACCACCACCCCCGGCAGCAAGTTCCAGGCACTCAGCACCCTCTGTGTAAAGAACTTGCCTCGCACATCCCCTCTAAACATTGCCCCTCACACCTTAAACCTATGTCCCCTAGTAACTGAATCTTCCACCCTGGGAAAAAGCTTCTGACTATCCACTCTGCCCATGCCACTCATAACTTTGTAAACCTCTATCATGTCGCCCCTCCACCTCCTTCGTTCTAGTGAAAACAATCCGAGTTTATCCAACCTCTCCTCATAGCTAATGCCCTCCAGACCAGGCAACATCCTGGTAAACCTCTTCTGTACCCTCTCCAAAGCCTCCATGTCCTTCTGGTAGTGTGGCGACCAGAATTGCATGCAATATTCTAAGTGTGGCCTAACTAAGGTTCTGTACAGCTGCAGCATGACTTGCTGGGAGGAGGAGGTAAGTATATCATTGCGGGGTGGGCGGTAGTGGGGTCAAACTCACCTGATTGGTCTAAGGGGTGATAGGATAGGGTAAAGTTAAAAGTTTCTAAACTTTAGTGGGGGGTGGGGGCAAGGTCAGGTAGGCAAGATAAGTATTTTTGGATAGGAGAGGGCGTGGAATGAAATGTAAGGTTATTGGGGGGTGGGAGAGGGGGTGGGAACATTTATTTAATTATTTTTCATAAATTTTAAGGCAAGGTGTCTTTAAAAATTTTAATTAAATGTAAGGGCTGGAAGCCCTTTGAAAATGGTGCCAGCATCTGCGCAGTGGCGCCGGACGCTGTTGCCGGAGATGGAGTGCCCACCACCTCCACAGTATACTATTTAAATAGAGAGAGATTGCAGAAGTCGGTGATACAGAGGGATCTGGGTGTCCTGAAATATTAGTCTGCAGGTACAGCGAGTGATTAGGAAGGCAAATCGAATGTTGGTGTTTATTGTAAGGGAAATCGAGTATAAAAGTATGGAAGTTTAACTGCAGTTGTACAGGGCCTTGGTGAAACCACATCTGGTCTCCTTATTTGAAAAGGGATATAATCGTGTTAGAAGCAGTTCAGAGAAGGTTCACTTAACTGATTCCTGGGATGAAGGGGTAATCTTATGAGGACAGGCTGAGGTGATCTTATTGAAACATATAGGGCTGGATTTTTAGAGCGGCAGCGAGCTCAGAAAATGGCAGCCCCACGCCAAGGAGCTGCTGCAATCCCAGGTGTGGTGGCTCATTTCAATAGCCGGGGTGGCCCGCACCCCCTAATCTCGTGGAGGAGGCGGGTTCTTTGTCCCCGGCAATAACACCAGTGCCTGTGCACAGGCAGTGGCGTCATTTTTAAAGGGCAGCTGCCCTGCTGCCTAATTAAAATTTTTAAACATATATCCCCAAAATTAAATAAATAAATTTCTTATACCCCTTTCCCACCCCCCAATAACAATTTACATTAACTATTTGCTCTTTCCCTAGTTCAACCCTTCCCACCATTCCCTACACCCATTATGTGCATTTGACCCTGCCCCCCCACATTGAAGATCTTACCTCCTCCCCGTTCCCTACCAGTGTCATGCCGGTTTTCCCTGGAGGGGGAATTGAAGGTACGGGAACAGCAGCAGCCATGCCAAAGATCACGGTGGGCCCAAAAATCCCAGGTAAGTGGATTTAAATATATTCATTTTAATATTTAAATCCAGGTCCCATCGCCCAATGGTAGGGTTGCCGCCACGGAGCCTCGCAACCGCCGAGAGGATCAGGCAGCGCCCTCTCGGCATCGAGGTCCATGGCGGGTCTCATCCAGACCCATCTTCAGGCCTCCCCACAATGGATCACGACATCGAAGGCATGGTAAAATCCAGCCCATAGTCTCCTGAGAGGACTTGATAGAGTGAATACCAGGTGGATGTCTCCTCTTGTGGGGGAGACGAGAACTAGGGGATACAGTTTAAGAATAAAAGGTCTCCCTTTTAAGATGGAAATGAGGAGAATTTTTTTCTGTGGAATTCTCTTACCCAGAAAGCAGTGGAGGCTGAGTAATTGAATTTATTCAAGGCTGAGTTGGATAGATTTTTGATAAAGTAGTCAAGGTTATGGGGAGCAGACAGGAAAGTGGAGTTGAGACTACAACCAGATCAGCCATGATCTTATCGAATGGTGGAGGAGGCTCGAAGGGCTGATTGGCCTTTACCTGCTCCAGAGTCCTATGTTCCTATGTTCTGTGAATGTCATGAAGACTTCACCAATATGAGGTCATGTACGCCATGATGATGAGAGATGGCCCTTTAAATAAAGACAAGCAGAAACCCTGTGCCAGGCAAAATCAGTTAAACAGTCCTTTCGAGTAAAGAAGGTGTTTGAGTGTTTGCAGAGGTTACTATTTGCAGAAGTGAATTTCACTGACACCCAGGTGTTGAGAGAGAAACAGCATGATAGGTGAAGAGTGGTAGATAATGTATATTGGCATCAGAGCCTTGACTTACTTTGGCCACCCATGTGAGATCATTGACCCTCTTTCTGCACTGTGCGGAAAGCAGTTCAAGGGGTGGTGGATATTGCACTGACTACTTATTCCACACTATGCATCAAGCTCATGATGCCCTGTTCTCTCCACAGATTCTGCCAAGGCCAGGAGATACTCCAGCCCCGAAGTAGACACAGGTTTTTACAGCCTGCTGCAGGAGTTCAAATCTTGTGTTTTCATGACTGCACCCAACAGGAAGCATTCATGCCTGCCATGTAATACCCATGACATGTAAATTAGGCCTGGAGTGGCATTGGGGCGCAGAAAAGTGATGTTAGGTGTAGTGCTGCCCACACATAGCACGATTTCTATGAGTCGCAACAGAGTTTGCCCCTTAATCTTTACACTTCTACATGAAATAATACGATGTTAATATGCTACACAGTTTCAAACAGATGAAATATTAAACCATCTAATCATAGTTTACATGGCCTCAAGAGCTCTTCCAATATTTAACATAATATGGACCAAGAAAAATTATTTTTCCCATCTAATTCATTCCTTTTGTAGATAATGTGAAATCTATCTTATTGTGAACTTTACCCACCCATCTAATCAGCTAAACCCATGACTCCGACCTAACTCCAACCTGAAAAATGTACCCACTCTGCCATGTAGAGAATTTGTCTTCTCATCAGTATCAATTACCCTTGCAGTTATTATAAGTCTGCTGCAACTTTGGTGTCAATTGATACTAAATTATGTGAAATTCTGCACTCTAATCCTATGCCCAACCTCTTTCACAAATGAGTTAGGAGGCACTTTTACATAGTAGCCTGTTTTGTTCATATCTCTGAAGACTGACATCTGTGAATTGTTCCTTGTGCTCATATCCCAACAAAAGAATTGTAGACACAAAATGAGTTTATATTTCTGCTGAGAAGATCCAATTTTAGTGGTCAAAACACAAAGAGCCAGTGGACAGATGCTGTTCTCCTGTGATCTGAACAAATAAATCACCAACAACTTGCATTTAAGTGCCTTTAATAAAGGAAAATGTCTAGAGTGCTTCACGGAGGTGCACTAACTATGGATGCTGAACCTAAAGGAAGGATGTTACCTGTAGTGATCTTCATCATACATGGACTTTCAGAGGATTTTAGAAGAGGATGGTGAGATAGACAAGCAGAGGAGTTTAGGGTGGAATTCCAGTGAATGGCTGAAGGCATAACCGCCAACATGAAAGCCCTGTTACAGTTCACAGAAAGAGACTTACATCCAAATGGGCAAGATTCAAATTAAGGGAACAGAGATGAGCAAATTGTCAAAATGATTAGGTCAATCAGTCCCTCTGCTTTATCACGACATTCTTCTTTGGATCCGAATGAAACCTAATGGAATGAAAATAAATATATTGCTGGCTTCCTACACACCTCAAAAATATTTAAGAAAAGTTCTTCATTAGAATTTCCCATACTTATGTGAGAAAATAAATTCTCTTAATGTTTTTTGTGATTCTGTGCTGCAAGGATCTTTTCCCTTTCTTTCTCAACCTAACATTTCCTTCCTTCTTTCCAACTAGACTTCATTTATCACTTCTTGTTACAATACTCCATGACAGGACAGGACGAACTTCTGAAGAAAAAACCCACCTCCAATATAAATGTTTTTTTTCCCCTTAGAACAATTCTATTTAAAGCTGTTCCTTAACAAACACTGCTGTAATTGTAAAGCTAAATTTCCATTACTTAAACAAATGCCCCATGAGGAAATCTTCCTAATCTTACAAGAGGCCAGCTTTAAGTTAGGAATAACAGAGTAAATGTTTTTCTTCTTTGGGAGGTGACTTTTCAGTTTAAAGGGAACACATTTTCATACTATTTTGTCAGTGTTCTAGCAAAATAAATATAGCAATTAAAATATTTATACTTTAAAGGGGACAATAGACTATGGGTGTTACAGTTAGCAAAGGAGACTTTACTCAGCTATGTACAGAAAGACTCCAACTCAACGGGCTGGATTTTATGTGGCCACTGCCGAGTGGCCATAAGAAATGGCGGCCTGCACGCGCGGCTTTCACACCGCGGAGCTGCTGCGATCTTATACGCGGCAGCCCATTAACATGTCCGGGGTGGACCTCCCCCCCCACCTCGATGATGTAGAGGGGGCAGGTGAGCCATCCCCAGTAATGGTGTCCGGCGCCACTGCGCAGGTGCTGGTACCATTTTTAAAGGGCTTAGAGCCCGTACTGACAGTTCACACTATTAAAGGGACAGTGCATGTTACCTTATTAAAAATAAGTGCAGAAATATTCCCAGCCCCCTTCCCAGCCCCCATCCCAATAAACATACACTTCATTCCTGCCCTTTCCCCGCGAAATACTTACCTTGAATATGTGACCTTTCCCCCACTGCAAAGTTCAGAACTTTTTACCTTTACCCCTTCCCATCACCCTTTAGACCAATCAAGTAAGTCTGACCCCGCTCCCCACCCCCTGCACTGATAAACCTACCTCCTCCCCCCTCCCCACACATGTCACGCTCGTAGGTGCATCATTGCCAGGCGCCAGGATGAAGATTGCAGTGTGGCCCTCAAGATCATGGGTGAGTACATGTAAATGTGTTAAATTAATTAATTTGAATATGCTTATTGCGGTCACGTCACTGAGCGGCGGGGGGGTGGGGGGTGGCCCACGTGGCCTCGCTGCTGCTGGCAAGATCAAGCTGGGCCCTGCCAGGTTCGATGTCCGTGGTGGGCCTTATCTGGTGCAATCTTCATGCTTTCCTCCCCACTCCATGGATCCCGATGTCAAGGTCCCTATAAAATCCAGGTCAACATTTTTCAGAAAAAATATGCTTTTTACATTGTATTTATTTACATGACTAAACTAAATATTCAGATTGTCAAAATATAAATTACCATTATAGTATTGTTGTCATATTATGAGCACCACATATGTGCAACAGAAGTGACTTAAGGAAGAAGACGCAATTCTAATTAAAATGCAATTTTATTTGTGTGGGGCTGTTTAATGACATTGGCACCAGAAACTGCATGGAGACCACCAGGGATTTGGAAGGCTGTGGTGTAGCCACATTGGCTTCTTCATGTGTGGTAAAATAATTATTGTGGACAGGAATTTCCTGTTGGAAACACGTCCTCTGTTGTTCATACACTATGCGTGTGCCATAAATAATTGTAGGTGTGTTGAAAGCGACCCAATATGCATCAGATGTGATATGATAGAAATGTTTCAGCTCCTTCCTTCTCAGAAAAATAAAGTCACTCAAGTTTTAATTTTTGGTGAATTGTGCTTTTAAGAGAATTTTCAGAATGTTTATATATCTCTTGAAAGCAATAAAAGAAAAGTATATGCAGACTTCCTGTTAGCAGTCCCACAACAGAATAGAATGGATATAAAAAGAGCTTGAGTATTGCTGAAAAAAGAGACATGCTGTCAAAGCTTTTCATCTTGCACTCATCAGGACAGATGCAAGAATACCAAATTTCAAATGGAGCAACAATTCCTACTACATGAGAAAAGGGTGCTGATTGGTTGTCAAGTCAATTCTGATTTGTCAAGATGTTGCCATGGAGAATGCACCAGGGAACTATTGTCCCCCATGCTTCTGTTTAATTTAAAAACAAAGGCACAATGTCTGGACATGTTCCTTTTGCCTGAAGAGGACGGGTACCTGCATGTGAATGTATGTAGCTTCTAGCAAATGTAAGTGAGCCACATCGCGAGCCCGACTGACAATCTTAAATTGGTTGCTAGTAATTCTTAACACACTCGGGATTGTTCAGTGACTGCTGTTGTATCGTGGAATCACATCTAACATTAGACATTGGGCTGAATTTTACCAACCGCCAAGGTCGAGGGTCGTGGCGGGGGGCCTGGAAAATGCCTCCGGGAGAGGCCTGCCATGGGCATCGAAGCTGTGAAGGCCCGGCCCCGACGCCGTGAAGGCCCAGCCCCATATTGTAGGCTGTGGCAAGGCCTCGTGGCGGCCCCACCCACCACTCAGTGATGGGACCGCCATTTAAATATGTTAAATAATGTAACTTAAGGAATTAGTTAATTACCTGGTCACGCTGGCTGTCCCGCTCCAATTTTGCGGTCGGTGGCCGGCACTCTTGCGCCGTCAGTTGTACAACTAGTATTGTAAGGCGAAACACTGGTGGGGAGGGAGGAGGAGGTAAGTATATCATTGCGAGGTGGGCGGTAGTGGGGTCAAACTCACCTGATTGGTCTAAGGGGTGATAGGATAGGGTAAAGTTAAAAGTTTCTAAACTTTAGTGGGGGGTGGGGGCAAGGTCAGGTAGGCAAGATAAGTATTTTTGGATGGGAGAGGGCGTGGAATGAAATGTAAGGTTATTG